>NC_141691.1:808792942-809992942 GCF_964263255.1 Lissotriton vulgaris | reverse complement strand
CCTCCTTGCACTACATGTTTCACTCAGCATATCAGACTGATGAGGAAGCTATTTGAGAATTTATAGAAAATGTGCCCTCATTTTAGCTTGCTAGGGCGCTAATAATAATTTCTCTGTCAAAATGAAGCACCTCAGTTCATTCATTTTTTAAGGAAATACTTTCAATTTTGTAGCTTTGATTCCATCAAGATGAGGTCTAGGTATGCCATACTTTGTTCATCAATTCAGAATTTTAGAGCTCCAATTCTTCATTAAAACACCCTGGTGAACCTGCAGTAGGACAGTGGGGAATCAACTCATAGGCTACTACTGCAGTTGAAAGTAAATATTTTACTCAGAATATCAGACTTTGATTTCACATAGCTGAGGAAAATAGCATGAACTTAGAACAATTTTTTCTCATTTTCACTTCTGTAGCCCCATCTATAACTTCTATGAGAAGGTCATTAAAGGAAACTGTTTTCTCTACAACATGGTTCATTAAATCCCAGCAGAGGATCATTATTTTTCACAGGGTAAAACCGCCTTAGAACACACCACAATTTCTAAAAATTGAATGGTACTATAAACAAATGATTTATGTAGTAACTAAAATCTGTAATCACTCTTCATATGTTTTCCTTTTTGCTGCTCTCAGAAACAGACTATCACTACAATGCATTTCAATAGGAACCATGTCCACGAACCCTGTAATGGTTGTCACAACATGTTGTTGCCAACTAATCACACGTGCCCCTGGGGTCAGGCTGTGCTCACCCTGCCACATGTCTTTTTTCAGTTCATTTTCAGGATTCAGGGACCATGACCCTGAGTCCTGTAATGGCTGCTACAACATATTGTTAATGTTGTGGCCAGCCAATTAGGAATACCCAATCTCCTTTAAATTGACCAATCAGAGCATATCTGGACACTAACGGTCCAGATAGACGTAACTTTTTCTGGTGGATAACTCCATAATGCCCACTGAGCACCTTTTTAAATGCCAATATCTCGAAAACAACTGATCGTATTTACAACAAATAAAAAAAACACTCTTTCTGTGTACAGTTATGACTTTGTGCCAAATTTGGTGTAATTCCGCTCATCTGTTTATTTAAGAGCAAACTTTCATATGGGAATTAAAATGGGAAATCAACGTTTTTGTACCTCTACTTTCTTGGCCATCATTTGACAAATCAGTGCAAATTTTTCCAGGAAGGAGCCAAAGTGGATAAACGTTTTGTTTTAAAGTTTTGTGCTGATTCATCGATTGGTGCCAAAGTTATTAAGAAAACATAAAATGCCGTACCCATGTACAGTCTATCAGAATAAATACTCTGGTGCTATACCTGCTAAAGTGATATATAAATTGATAGATAGATAGATTTCAGGCCAGTTCTCTTGGCCCTGTATGACTGAAGGCCAATTAGTCACTCTTTTTGACATGTATTGCCACTGCCCTTGGAAATACAGGAACCAGATATCACTGAGAGCTCACTGAATTGCCAAGTACTTCTTTAACTTTAAGGAGGTAGCAACGTTGAATAGTCAAGACTTAATAATGGTGATATGGGGTAGTTAGGGGCCTGCTGTTCGACCATTCACTTTTGCGAGACACAAACTACAATTTGCAATTTGCAAAAGTGAATGTACAACACTGTTTGTGATTCCCAATAAGGTCGCAAATCGCATGCCTCATTAATATTCATGAGGCATGCACAATTTGCGACCCAATTGGGAATGGCTAGCACTTCCAGGGATGGTGGCCTGCTGAGGTCAGCTGACCACCATATCTGTGACTGCTATTTTAAATAAAGCACTGTTTTTTTAAATGCAGCCCATTTTCATTAAAGGAAAACGGGATGCATTTCAAAAAGAAAAATTAAATTCTTCAATTTACATTTTTAAGGGCTGGCAGTGGACCCTGGGAGCACTACCTGCTCTTAAAAAATATTTTTGCACACACTCATAAAGGGAAGGGGTCCCCTGGGAACCCCTTCCCGTTTGCGAGTGGTTGACCACCTACTTGAAGTAGGTGGTGAACTGCGAGTGTTTTGCGACCATAAATGAAGTTGCAAAACAATCATACATTGCTGTTAGACACGCAATTAGGAAGGGATGCCCTTGGCACCCCCCTTCCTGATAGCAGATCGCAAACTATATTTTTTGAGTTGGTAATAGGTTACCGACTCCCAAAATATGGTTTGTGCATGGGGCAGACCAATTTTGCAGTTGCAAACGTGCCGGATTCCTGTTTGCGACTGCAAAAAACGGTGTAAAATCTACCCCTTAGTGCAGCTAGCACGTGTTTCACTCACAATAAATATATTGCCCAAGCTGTGGTATTCTTTCTGAAAAATATATAACTTTCATTTTTAATAAACCATTATGCTCAGTAAATAAGCAGTCTTACGCATATTCATTTCAGTGGTTAAGGCTCTTATTGATACTGTATCACTAGAGCCTGCTCATGGGTATCAAGGATGCAATGTTACTAGTTTTAGATCTAACTTAAGCTGTCTTGCATATCTGTAGGACCTACATTCACTTCTTATTCAGTTTATTCTGTGCAGGTGGTCATCTGCTTCAGAATGCCTTAGAGTTCACCTCAATAGGGTTTGCTTAAGTCCATTTGCATGATTATAGCAAAATTGCTCAGGCACACTGAGATCCTCTGCGATTGTCGATCAGGCTGCTTAAAAATTTGACAGCAGGCAGCTGTGGGAATCTGAGCCCAAGTTGGGACTTCAGTTTACAAAAACCGGATTGCTTGAGTGCGATCGCTGGAGGGGATGTGCAGTACGTGGGGAGTTTACAGGGTATAAGAAGACCTCAGTCCTGGTCGGGTATTAAGTTTGCTAATTGGGCCACAGAACACATGCTGCTCTTTGATGATGAGTGGAAAGAAGATCAGGAGTAGACGGCTCCACCACCTCTCTTCTCTCACTGCACCACTAGCTTTGCAACTATTGGGCTCTTGTTTTTGCACAGAGGATCTTTGGGCCTCATTTATGAGGCTGTGCGTCACTTTTACGCCGCCGTTGCATCACTTTTTGTGACGCTCCAGTGGCGCAAAAAATGCGCCTTGTTGCGCCATATTTACAAAGTGACGTATCTAGGTAGATGCGTCACTTTGTGAACCCCTGCGCCACATTATACCTGCGCCAGGTATAATGTATGCAAGGGGGGCGTATTGACGCAAGGAAGGGTCGCAAAAGTGACGCAGTGAAATCTATGAGATTTCACGGCGTCACTTTTAGGACACCGTTGCGTCAAAGACTGACGCAGGCCCTTTCACATAGGGCTTGCCCCAAAGGACGCATTGCTGGAGTTGCGTCACTTTTGTAACACACTCCAGCAAAGCGTCACTTTTGCGCTTACAGATAGGTCAGAAATACTGATGTATCTGTAACTCCTTGCGACATGATGCGTCATACATTAAATATGACGCATCAGGAATGTCGCAAGGAGTGCGCACTGAGAAGTGACACATCGCTGCTTTCATGCAGCGATGCGTCATTTCTCATAAATGAGGCCCTTAGCATTTTGGAAAATCAAGTCGGGCTGCAACACACATTCTGCTGTACGACAACGCCAAGTGGGGAGAAGAGCAAGAGTGGAAATCTAGGTAATAGACACTTGTTTCCATTATTGGTGGAGTTAATGTCTTTACAGTCCTGATGGGAGAAGAGCAACAACAAGGCTGAATTGATGCATAGGCTGTACCTGCCAGGTGGTTTCTCAGTTCTCTACTTCAGGATGCAGCAACAGGTGTTCTTTTCAGTCCTTAAAGTATAGCTCTAATACCTCCAAGAGAGACAGACACAGATTCTGTCTCTCGGTTCAAGTTTTCCATGACACAGATGTGCAACATTGGAAGTAAGGCGAAAACTTGATAATTCAAAGATGGCAGCTTAAATCCCTAAACCTTCTGGGTAAGTCAGTCATGACAAAGTGCATTTTTCTTTCAGTCATGTCACAACTACAAGGAAGCTAGCCACAGGGGTCTTGTCACTCTCTGGGAGTGCTTGGAATCTAGACAACCTGTGGCCAATCACACCCAGTTGCTGGAATCTTCTCTGTTCTCCTGAACAGGAATCATAATGTTGCGGTGGGGAAGTAGTCCCTCTATTGTATAAAGTATGCAGTATTTTGACCATGCCCTCAGGCACAATCTGTGTTCTGGTATTGGTCTTTTTAGGCAAAAGGTTGACCTCCTGGACTGACTCGGTCCAGGTCCACCGATCAAAAAGGAATCCCTCAGCATTATGTCAATTATTTAACATAATACACAGACGCTATTGGTTTTACTCAGAAGACATTTCTTTATTCATATTCTTCTTCTTTCATTTAAAAAAAAATTCTCTTCTTTAGTTTAAGTGTAGCCAGGACTTCTCCAGGTCTACAAAAACATGTATCAAATTCAATTTTAAAACAAACTATACGTCAAATGTTATCTTTTCAAATTCACAAGAATTATCGAAAGAAAAGAGAAAGTGACAAAAGAACAATAAAACAACATAACCACCATTGCCAATATAAAAAACATGCAGTTAGTGATAAACACATTTAATTGTAGCTGTATAATTGATTGGTCATTAGTCCTATCTCAGTTTGTTATAAGTCTTTCCCTGTGCATTAGAAGAATTCCCTAGATCAATCAGTATTGGGCTCAAATTAATATATATTCTCTTCATGAGACCACTCTACAAGATATTATTGCCAATACAGGGCTTAATGGTTAATACTCTCCATATGGGGTTACCACTTATCTTATGTCAAGTTCAGCCCAAAGTTATACATTATGTCATCACAAGGTATGATATGCCATACCTTCAAGTAGAGGTTCTCCTGAATAAGATGGAATAGTGATGTCATTAATTTAAGACGTTTTCTCAAAAATTAAAAAATATAGAAAAGCAACATAGATCTTTTAAATTAGAGCAACCTTATACAAAGACGAGCAATAATCGTACCTCTATTGGGAGTGTACCCAATAATGAATGTGCCAATCTGTGTACAGAGCACAGGGACTAGATATCTCCAACCATAGTTGTCACTTTGTGCATCATAATTTCAAATCCTGGTAGTGATTTTTTGTCCATAATGACTGTCATTATGTAGATCCAAATCGCAATATATGAAGGCCTTTAGAATTAAATAATATATCCACATCATTAATGGCATACACAACTACATTGTGTCTTATTTTGTTTTTCAAAACTTTGTGCAACTACAAAACATGTTACAGTACATTATAGCCCCTGACCTAATTTTTTTTTTTTTTTTTTATAACATTTTTATTTTGCAATGTTTTAAGTAGAAAAAAGGGAGGAAAAGAAGACGAGAGAAAGAAGGAGGATGAAAATAAAGGGACAGGCGACATTCCGCCATAAATCCCCACACAGGGGGTGCTAGAGAACATTGCTGCAAAGAAAAAAAGGCCAGAATTACATCAGGGGGGACGGCAACTAGCGTTGTCAGATGCAATGCAAATGTTATTGTTCGCCAATCTCCATCGATTGGGGGGAAGCACCCACGTCTCAGCAAACAGTTCTAAGTTCTCAGGAGTAAGAGGTGTCCCAATCATGATCACAATCCTATAGGAAGGCCGTGCAGTCCGTCTTCACATGTGATTCGTGTCGCAACCAACAGTAGAACAACAACCCCAACCCAACACCCCACCCACCCCACTTCCCCTCCATCCCCCCACCCTGCCCCTAGTGGTGGTGACCATCATGCATTCAGATCATCGTCATACAAGCAGGTGATTAAATTTGGAAGAGATGTAGTGCACGAAGAGCTGAGGGGCACACTGCAGATGGCAAACCTCGAGACAGAAACCTAACCAAGGGTCCCCAATTGAACATGAAGTTTTTAAAATTCCCCAAAAAGATATCTGACAGTCTTTCCATACTCAGTAGGCGCCATAGCTGTGCATGCCATAAAGAAATGGCTGGAGCTGTCGGGCTTTTCCAAGCGGCTGCCAAAGTCAATTTGGCAGCCCCCAGGCACAGCCATATAATGCGTTTATCGGCTCTAGTTTGATGTTCAAACTGCGGGTCTCTAAGCCCCAACAGGACATACTCCATTGAATCCGGAATTGGATAGCCCATAACATCCTTGATGTGGGATAGGATCTCGGACCAGAATGGCCGGATGGTGGGGCAGTCCCACCAGATGTGGCGGAAGTCACCCAGCATACCGCAGCCTCGCCAGCACTTATCTGAGGTCGTCGGGAATATCCGATGTAACTTGGATGGATACAGATACCAATCAAATATAAGCTTCATATGAGCCTCTCTAAGATCTGTGGAATGAATATGCGCCGCTACATCACGCCAGAGGCTCCTCCATTCGCTGTCAGAGATGTCCCTCCCCAATGCAGTCTCCCAGTGGTCCATGTATCGAGGTGGGGGGGACACCGTGGTGTCTAGTAACAACCCATAGATGAAGGAGATCGTCCCCTTCATGGTGGACGTGCGAAGGATAAAGGCTTCAAACTTCGTCAATGGTCTAGTAGCGGCATCCACCACCCCAGGTGACGTCGCCCAGTGTAGGAGCTGGAGGTGACGAAAGCGCTCAGCGGGCAGAACACCATAATCCCGCATACAATTATGGAAGGTAAGAGGCGCCGTACCGTGAAACAGGTGAGTGAGGGCCCTACAACCACCCTCTCTCCAGACTCCAAAGGGTCCATCCATCAGGGCCGGAGAAAAGGCCGGGTTGAAATGTATAGGAGTAAATGGGGACGGGAAGGTGGTCCACCGGTCGTCGCCACTGACCGTGTCCCAGACCTTCAACACCCTGCTGGTGGGGGTGCTAATATACGCGTTTCTGGGCCGGTCCACCTTAGGTTTCCAGGCCAGGTCCCAGATGGATCTTCAGGTCACACTCCGATCCATGTGGAGCCAGTGCTTCTCTGAGAGCTGTTGGGACCATTCCACCAGCACTCTTAATTGGGCAGCCTTATATTACAAGTGCATGTCCGGGAACCCCACCCCCCCCTTCCACCCGTGGACGTCGAAGAACCACATATGAAAGTCGCGCCCGGCCGCCTTGCCACACAAATTTCAACATCTGGGACTTAAGCCGACGGAAATAGTCCATCCCTACTGGAATGGGCAGTGCCTGGAAGAGATATAAGAGTTTAGGTAGGAGGACCATTTTAAGCGCGTGAATCCTACCCAACCACGAGATGCACTTTGGTTTCCATCTCTCCAGCTCCGTACGTATCGCCGCCAGCATCGGGGGAAAGTTGGCCGGAAACAGTGCGCCCAGGGTAGAGGTCAGTCTCACACCCAGATATACCAGTGATGAAGTCGACCATGAGAGTGGAGTAAGCGCACGAATCCGGTGCACCTCTTCGGGAGGTAGAGTCAGGTTCAGAATATACGATTTGTCGAAGTTGACTCTGAATCCTGCCACCGCCTCAAAATCAGAGAGCACTGTGTGGACATGGGGTAACAATAGCGCCGGATCCCGAACCGAAAGTAACACGTCGTCCGCGAAGAGCGAAATCTTGTGTTGTTCACCTGAGAAGGGGAGGCCCAAGATCTGTTCGTTCTCCCGAATCGCTAGGGCCAAAGGTTCGATGCTTAAAGCAAACAGAAGTGGTGAGAGCGGGCAGCCCTGACGCGTTCCACGGGAATGGGGGAAACCCCCGGACCTATGCCCATTAATCAGTACCCGAGAGGTGGGGTTGTTATAATTAGCCTCAAGCATTCTTATGAATTGGGGTGAAAACCCGAAAGCTTCCAGCGTGCGATGCAAAAAGCCCCAGTCAACGCGATCAAAGGCTTTTTCCGCGTCGAGCCCTACTAACGCCGCTGGTATGCGAAATCTATTAGCCTTCTCAATCAGATGGATCACGCGCCTCAAGTTGTCGTGAGTTTGTCGACCTTTTATAAACCCGGACTGGTCCGCATGGACCAGGGCCGGCATCAAATCCTGTAACCTGCCAGCAAGTATAGATGAATACAACTTAGCTTCTAGATTGAGGAGCGCTATCGGGCGATAAGATGCGCATTTGGTAAGATCCTTCCCCGGTTTGGGGAGGACGGTAATCAGAGCCTCAGCCATAGTGTCAGAGGTTCTTCCCTCAGACGCCATTGCGTTAAAAAGGGAAACCAGGTAATCGCAGATGTCCAACGCAAATGTCTTGTAAAACAGGGCCGTTAACCGTCAGGGCCCGGGGCCTTGTGGAGTTTCAGAGCCTTAATGGCGTCCAACACCTCCTCCCTAGTGATGGGGGAAGACAGCAAGTCGTTCCATTCCCTGGAGACCTGTGGGATAGGGAGACCACCCAAGAACGCAGACTGGGCCTCTGGATCAAGGGCGTCACACGAATAAAGATCTGCATAAAAACGGCCAAAGAGGGCTGCCTTGTCTGCATCTCTGTGCTGAACAGAACCCGTGTGGTCCTGTATGCCCCAATGTAATCCTTCTCACGCTTATCTCGAAGCTGCCGGGCCAGGTGACGCCCCACCTTGTTCCCCTGGGAGTAGGAGACGCGTCGAAGACGCAGGAGGGTAAACTCAGCCCTGTTGTTTTAGTGGGCTCTCAGTTTCCCTCGCACCGCCGTAAGTGGATGGAGGGTCACCCTAGAAGGGTTTGACTTGTGCGCCTGTTCTAAAGTAGCAAGCTCCGTCTCCAGGGCCTCCCTTTCCTTCCGCCGAAGCTTGTTAAGATTCGCATTGAGGGCGAGGCATGTACCCCGTATTGAAGCCTTGCACGCATCCCATGTGGTATATACTGATGTATCGGAGGGCGGGTTAAGAGCGAAAAACTCTCCTATAGCCCTCCGCAGCTCCTTGCAAGACACCTCATCCCGTACCAACGCTGCTGGGAAGTACCACTTTCGCCAACCGTCCCCCACCACGGACCAGTGTAACCCAAGCACCACTAGGCTATGATCAGACACTGAGAGTGGAAAAACACTAGCCATTCGGACATCCCCCCTGAGAGCCTGGCTAATAAAAATATGATCTATACGAGAGTACGAGCGATGGACATGAGAAAAAAATGTATAATCCTTGGACTGAGGGTGTAAGAAGCGCCAGCTGTCCACCAACCCCAATTCGCCTATTTGTCACTGCGTTTCTTCCGAAAAGACCCCAGCATCTGCCCTGCGCGCCCCCGAGCTATCCATATCCCTGTCCCACACCATGTTGAAGTCCCCCAATAGTAACAGGTGCCCCTCTACAAAGTCCCCCATCTTGTCCATTAGGCCTTGTAAAAAACCATTCTGTCCAGCATTAGGAGCATAAACCACCACAAACGTACATTGGCGGCCATATAATGACCCCTTTACCATTAGCCAACGACCCTCCTTATCAGCACTTACCCCCAGAGGCTGAAAGTGGAGAGAGGCCCGGAACAGGAGGGCCACCCCTCTATGCTTGGTGGACGCTGACGCCCTATAAATAAGGGGGAAATGTCTATGCCGGAGTCTCAGTTCATCTTTCCTAGCCAAGTGGGTTTCTTGGAGGGCAACCACATCAAGATGGTGATCTGATAGGTACTTCCAGAGCTTCTGGCGCTTCTGTGGGGAGTTGAGACCCTTCACATTCCAGGTACCTATACTAACAGGCATAATGATGGCGTGAGACCCCGCTTTGTATGCGTATTAAGATGATCAGAGCCCGGTCCCCGGCCCCCACCAACCACCACTCTACACACCCCTGGACCAGACCCATCTCCCAACAACCTCCTCCAGACCCTAGATCTCCCCCTCCCTCCAGCAACTCCCCATCATCGGACCTCCCAGAGCCAATCAAACAAGATGACCCGCTGAGCACTGTATACTGAGAGCAATCGGATAGAAACACCAAGAACAATGTCCCAAGCACCCTCCGTCCATGGAGAACAGTACACACCCCTCCCCAGCACTCCAAACATCTCCCACCCATGCAAACTTCAAAATTTGTATAATCCTCAGTACGGCTCAAGATAGCGACTGCAATGGAGCACACCACTAGCGCCAACAATACCTCACACATACAGTTTTCGGTCGCCACCACTCTCCCCCCTCCCCCCGACCCCAACACTCCCCCTGTGTCCCCGACTCCCGAAACTCCCCACCTCCCACCCCCCCCTGCAAACAAAGAAACCAAGAAGACATAACTCAAGGCACTGAACCTGAACAAAGTACTCAGCAGTTCCAATGGGCCACAGTTCACAAGGTCCTCACCGGACTGGAATCGGGGTGGGGGCACCAAATCAGGGACCCCCAGGGCCACGGTCCGGGGTGTCTTCTCCAAAAGTACAATAGTACCCCGGGACCTTAGGGCCAGAGTCCCCCGGCGCCCAACTATCATGGAATCGGGGATCACACTGCTCCAGAGCTTTGTTGAGAATCTGCTATTGTAGCCGAGGCCACCGATGCCACCGCATTACCCCTTTCTTGCAAGCTAGCAGCGCGATCCGGCCGCCCCCGGCTCGGGGATGAACCAATTCTATGCCATGAGGAGGATCGGTGTTGTCTCCTTGATGGGGGGGAATGTGCCGATTGGGAGGGAGGAACGTCCTCCAGGCCCAGAAGATCTTTCGCCACCTGCAGGGAGCGAATTTGCGCCAGCCTATTCTGCCATCTAAATATTATGCGGAAGGGGTGCCCCCAGGAGTACGAGATGTTGCGTTCCCGCAAGAAGGAAGTTACCGGGCGGAATTCTCTCCTCTTCTGGAGTGTCGATGCCGCCAAGTCCTGGTAGAGCTGCGGACGGTGGTCCCTGAATTGCAAGGAGGAGATGGCTCTAGCCTTCCGCAGGATACGCTCCTTCACCTGAAAGTCATGCACACAAACGAGGATGTCTGGAGGGGGGCCCCCGCCTCTTCAAGGCAGGCCGACTCTGTGCACCCTATCCATTTTAATTTCCTGCACATCCTCTTCGTATAAGATCTGTAAGAACAGGGCTTGGACATAACCTCGCAGGTCTCCAGCTTCTCCGTCCCATGGGACCGCCCTGATGCGAATGTTGTTCCTCCGGGAACGATTCTCTAAATCCTCTGCGTGGGCCTGCAGGTCCAAATTCTGTTCAGTAAGACGAATAATGTCCTGTTGTAGTTGGTGCACATCATTCGCTACACTCAAGTCGTGATCTTCCAGCGTCGCTACACGTTCACCAATTCCATCTACCTCTCTCCGCACCTCCCGGAGATCTGACGCCAACTGGGTGCAAAGCTCAGAAATGTCCTCTTTGATAGAGGTGAACAGCTCAGTCATGAAGGCCTTGGTGACGGGTGCTTCATCATCCGATTGCCTGGACGAACCACTGGCCCCGGGGGAAGATGGTTGCTGCGAAGACTTGAAGGCACCGTCCTTTCCCGGCCTTCCCATGCGAAGCGTGGTGGACATCATGAAGTTCCGGCTGTGGCGCTTAACTAGGGCTATCGTACACTCTCCAGGGACAAGGAGTGCTCAGGCGCAGCGCAAGACCTCACCAGGTATTCAGTCCCAGTTCCCGCGTATCTGCGCCACAGTCAATGGCTGCCCAGCCAAGATGGCGTCATAAAAGCTTCCCGCCAGAAGGCGCCTTCCAGAGCCAATGCAGTGACACCTTCGTCCGACAACCCGATCCCGGGTCCGCTATTGTAGATCAGGGCCACCTGTCCGGACCCCCCGGCTCCCGCAATGCTCCTCCACACTCCTCCCAAGGCTATGGCACGGCTGCAGACGAGGGAACAGATCAGGCCAGCCTTTCAGTCCGCAAGGCGAAGTAGGCCGTACCACCTCCGTTAGCTTCGCCGTGTCTCTGGTCTCCGGACCCACCAGCACCTGTCTCCTGGCTCCCCCAGGGAATCACAGGCCGTACCTCAGCCCCAGATGGCGTGCAATCCGCCCAGGAGACCCCGCGGTCGTGGTAGTCCTCTTACCGCGGAGCTCCGCGGCGGCCTCAAGGCCTAGATCCGCCCTCTCGCCGGATCGGTGCCCACAGTGCAGGGCTTGTTCCCTCGACCCCAGCCGTTTCACGCTGCGGTCAGTACTTCAGAGAGCCCCAAGTCGCTCTCCGTTGCGGTAGAGTCGTCCCCTTCCATCAGCGGCTGTGATCAGCTCCTTCGGTACACACCACTAATGGCCTCTCCCAGCCTCTCTCAGCTCCGCCGATAGCCCGAGTTGCACTCTCCACGTGGCCACCAAGTCCCCTTGGTCGGCTGCAACAGAGCATCCTATACCGCCTTCAATGCTTCGATGTCGTGCCGCAGTACTGGCATGCGTTAGTGAGGGCAGGAGAGACTCGCGGCTCCGCGACACCACGCCCAGCAGGCGTCGGGTGCCTCCGCACTCACGGGCCGGCCCCCTTCGCACGCGAGGCCGGTGCTTGCGAGGCCCGAAGTCGACTCTCCCCCAACGGCGTTCTCCGGTCTCCCGCGGCCCCGCCGGCAGCGCCGGACCGCATCACTCGATGTCAGTGGCTCCTGCTGGTATCTGGAGGCCGGTCAGCACCCCGTGGGTGATGCTATACAACGCTAAGCTGGTCGGGCGCCGGAGGGACTCGAAAGCGCGTCTTACTCCGAAGCCATCTTGGCCACGCCCCTCTGTTTTAATTAATTATACCAAGGAGATGCTCTGCCCACAAGGCCCCCCAACATCTGATAGTTAAATCAAGCTGCTATCCAAGTTTCAGGGCCATGCTCTATATATATATGAAAAATGAATTATCCAAAACCAACTGAAATTGCTTGTAATTCCACATATGTTGGATCAAGTGCTATTAACCTGGAGTGAATACATTTCTATTCTCAGATGACATACAACAATGACATGCCCCCAATAAAATCTTAGTTGAGGGAGCCCATAGAAGACACCTTTTGCTGTATGGGATCAAAATGTATAATATACAATGCAAGATGTTATCTGTAGTGGCAGTCAAGATGTGTGTTAGATTATGTTTCAGTTTCCATCAGAAACAGGCCAAAACAGACGCCATGTTAAACTGCATGAAAATAGTTTTCACAGTATTCAATGGGGAGCGCCATGTATTGCATCTCCCTCTTTAAAAAAACTAAGTGGCATTGCTGGAATAAAAATCATTAGCTTTTATCGAAGATCAATATATATGACCACCACGCCAGACCCACAGTAAGTCTCAAGCTGTATACTGAAGGTCTGTCTCTTGGTTTTCATAATATTCACACTCAGTTTACTTTGAACAGCATGGCGAGAATCTGATACATCCTCCACAACGCTCAAATCAATTTCTAGCGCAACCTTAAAGTTGCAAAACCAAGAATTTCACGTTCTATTTGAAAGTCACCTCCAGCACAATAAATGACAGTTGCCAACTTTTAATTATACAGCTACATTTAAATGTGCTTTATCATGTTGGGTCACTAAATGTGTGTGTTTTATACTTGCAATGGTGCATATATTGTTTTATTGTTCTTTTATCACTTTCTCTTTTCTTTCTATAATTCTTTTGAATTTGTAAAGATAAAATTTGATGAATAGTTTATGAATTGTGTTTATTTTATACATGTTTTGTAGCCCTGAAGAAGTCCTTGAGACGAAACGTGTTGGCTACACTGGCTACACTTGAACTAAAGAAGAGAATTAAAAACAAAAAAAGAATATGAATAAAGAAATCTCTTCTGAGTAAATCCAATAGAGTCTGTGCTTTGTGTTAAATAATTGAAGGGAATTGTTTTAAACTGCATCTATTGTATATTAAATTGTTGTGCTGGACCATTGAAAATGTGCAAATTGTGTAGGAAAAAATACATTTTCCTATGAGGGAGACAAAGAGGGCTGGTCTTCCGGGTCTGTGCACCACTCTGACTTATTGCTAATTTTACTCCATTAAAGTGTTAGGTGCGATGATTCATTACCCCAGCCTCTCTGTGTAAACTGTCTGCCCTCAGCATTATGTGCTTAAGTGGAGCCCTCATCGATTCAAGATGGACAGGAATCCTCAGTATTGCAGGCTTGGCGCGAAGGCCCCATAGGAATTGGCAGTACATTTCAACCTGTGTTTATCAAAGAGTTTAATGTTTTTTTCCTATTTGTATCATAATTTCCATCCTTGGATATCCAAAGAAGGCACACTGTGAGCAGCATGTGATGATATTTATTTATATGGCATTGCTTCACTAGATAAACATTGCCTCTCATCTTAAGAGTTTATCAGCCGGTAAGACAGCTCAGTGAGCTGAACTGCAGCCCAAAGGCTCAAATCCCCTCACCCATTTTTCATTTCCATGAAATGAATAACATTTGTTTAGATAAAAATTAAACCTATTATTCAGATGCTTAGAGGTAATTCAGTTGGCAGAGTGCGCTTCATTGACAACATCAATATTCCTTGAATGGTAACGGCTTCAGTATATGGCTGGCTGTTTGCTGTGGGATCCTCAAAGGACTGCACAGCTGCATGAGTAAACACAGTATTCAACTTTTCATGTGACTCTTGCACACAGATAGTCTATCATATGACTCTAAGGAGAACACCATTTGGAAGGGCTGGTTATTATCTTCAAAAGGTTTACTTTTTTCCTCTTTAACTTGTTAAAATATTGATATTTATGCCTTGTATTTATACCATGCCTGAGGTTGTATTATTGATGTTACACTTTGCTGTAAAGATGTGACTTTAAAAGTTTGCATAGGTTCTGCTCATGTCACCATCTCAATTATTGTCCACATTGTTATTACACAAATATGATGTAAACAAACGTCTTTCTTTTGCACCTCTTTGGCTCTTGTGCTATACCAATACCTAATAAGCAAGCACACTTTCCCAATTTTTGTCAAGGAACAGAAATGAGCAACTGTGTGAAATCTACTTTGAAAACCAATGGACCTGCTCTCCAGTGCTACACCTAGATGTGTGAAGCTACCAATGACCCACCAAAAGTGTTCAGGGACTGTTGAGACTGTAAAGTCCCCTGCATGGTATTATACGCTTGTATATACATTAAGGGGTGGCAGAAGCATACCATTTTCATCAATGGTAGGACTGAGCAGACCTGTTTTATGTTTAGGAATAAGTGTGGTGTCCACATACACCATGCATGTGTGAGCACCATCTCTCAGATAGTCTGCATGGTAATCATAACGGTAATAGCACCCAGATGCGGGGTTATGTACAGTGTTGTCCTCAAGAATAGAGGAGACAATATGTCCCTAACAACAAGATTCAAAACAACATTTTCAAAATAGAGTCAGCTATAAACAATGTAATCAAGAATCGAGTTAAAAAATGTAAAAACACATGAAGGATTATTAAAATATTCAGGTGCATCACAGAGAGAATAAAAATGCAGCAGCAGTCTCAATAAATCAAAAAACATAGCAATCAATTGCCATGTAGGCTCTCGGAGTTCAGAATAAATGGGATTATGAGCAAAATATGAAAAATAGACTAATTTCCAAAAGTACAGCAAATCAATAGAGAATCTGACAGCAACCCAAAAGCCTCTCTCCCTCCCTGCCACATTCATGGGTTTATATATTCAGTTTCACCCTAGAAAATGATCAAAATTGTAATACCAGCATGGTGCTAGCAAACGTATTGACATGTTAATAACACACATTTCAGCATTATAAAATGGCATATAACCCTACCATCCTAACGCTATCTACGTGAATATTGATTCACCCATTCTGACCTAATGGCGTCCGAAGTTGTCAGAATAAACTAGTTACATGAACAATAAAAAAGTCTCTTGAATGAATGCAGTACAGTCTGTAAGTCTGTAAGCAGGAAGAGCCTTGGAAAGTATCTAAAGGCTTCCTCCAGAGAGCTTTTCAAGAAAGAAAGTCATTACAAAATAAAAAGTGCACATTTTGCTGCATGTGGTGTCAGTGAAAAATAAAAACACATGACGCATATTATGAAATTGTAGCCATGTTTTATAAAATGAAGGCAAGGCCTAGTTAGCTATAGGCCAAACAAATCAATTCTAGACATCACAGCTATTTTGGTTCAATTGGAAGTAACTCATATTATTAATCAGTTATAATTCTAATTAAAGAAAACTCCAACTCAAGAATAGTTTTGATTGAATGGCATGCCCAGGCCCTGCACTGAAATCCCTGTGTGCATATGATGTGGGAGTTGTAAGAGTGGTAACTGTTGGCAGCTCCCCACCCCCTATATTGTTTCTGAATGTGTCGCTGCACTAGTAAGTGGGGTCCATTTTGGATACCACTATAAAAATATGGCCCAAGTTGGAGTTTGTGGTCCAGCCACACCAGACAGTGGAAGTGTATTGCTTACATTCGTGGGATAGAAGATGGAGCCTCAGACAAAAATATGCAAGAGGATGGAGACAGGAAAGCCTTACTAATAGGATGTGACCTATTAGCACTGGTCTAATAATGACATCTTATTGAGTCCTGCCATTTGGGATGATAGTTGGGATGGAGGAGGTGAGTCAGCAGGTTCTGTTATTAAGGCGATGGGGTCTCCTAGGCTGGACCTGCCCCCTTTGCATCTCTGTTGAGTATTTCTCAAGCAGGTTAATGACGGCCAGGTGCAGGGTCTTCGCTCTTCATTGTGTTCATGTTTTGGGTTCTTATGTTGGAGCCTGTTGTGAGAGTCATCACCTCTTTTAACAAAGACTGTGTGTGCTCTGCAGAAAACGAACCACTCAAAATTGTTTCCTGGGTTTTGACAGTGGGAAATGTGTATACAATTTGAACCCAAACTGTCACACTTGATTTGAGTTCCAGATTATTCACTTATGCAGGGGAGGAAGTGCTCTTTGGGGTACTCAAATAACTGCTGTGTCCTAGGGCTGGTATCTTTGATTGCCGGTCTCCGAGAGATGAGTTGACATCACTTGTAGTAATGTACAGGGCCAGGCTGATTACCGGGCAGTTTGGAATGCTGCTGAGCTGGGGACTGATTTCACTGTGTTGGGGACTGATTTCGTTCATGGAGACCTCGAAATAATTAAAGCTAAACGAATTTCGTTTAGCACATGCAGGCCTCCATGAACAAAATCAGCCCCCAGCGTAGTAGTGTTTTAGGGTTTAGGGTAGTGTAGGGGTGGGAGTAGTGTGGGTAGCGTGGTAGTGTTTTAGGGTTTAGGGTAGTGTAGGGATGGGAGTAGTGAGGGTAGCGTAGTAGTGTTTTAGGTTTTAGGGTAGTGTAAGGGTGGGAGTAGTGTGGGTAGCATAGTAGTGTTTTAGGGTTTAGGGTAGTGTAAGGGTGGGAGTAGTGTGGGTAGCGTAGTAGTGTTTTAGGGTTTAGTGTAGTGTAAGGGTGGGAGTAGTGTGGGTAGTGTAGTAGTGGTTTTGGGTAGTGTAAGGGTGGGAGTAGTGTGGGTAGTGTAGTAGTGTGGTAGTGTTTTTGGGTTGGGGTAGTGTAGGGGTGGGAGTAGTCTGCTGTGTAGGTGTAGTGATAGGGATGTAACTTACCTTGAATACTTTTACCATAAGGATAGCTTTACCACGCATGCCTTTGCGTTGTAATGGCATGCGTGGTAAAAGCATACTCGTGGTAAAAGTATGCGATATAATAGCATGCGATGTCATTGACATCACGTTGTAATACCCGCGTTGTAATGGTATGCTTGGTATTAGAATGCAATGTAATGACATACATCCGTCTCTTGCAGGTTCTGTTTCATTCCATTTTCACCCTATGTCGCTATTTACTATCTTTCTCTTTCTTCTTTTTTTCCTTTTCTGCATATATACGATTATATTATTTCTACTTCAGTGATGGAATACACAGGGTCATAGACACATACAGCCAACAAGTGTTAGGATATGTATGTCTGTATATGGTATTTCCACAGTTTGAACCAAGTAAACCTAGCATTTTGATCTCTTGCTGTGGATAAAAGTTTAATGTTGAAAATGTAGACCATTAAAATTGAGTCCAGGTACCCACTTCCTAAAACTACCTAGTTTTTAATTTGCAAAAGTATAAGTGCTGGGGCCCAACGTTTTGTTCAGTAGTCAGCAGCTGATGTTATCAACGGTCAGGGTGCTGAATGCAAAGGCGACATTGTCTTGATTCCACCTCATGCCTCTGTCTAGTTCATTGTTGAAGGTCTTTCTCATCCTTGCTTTTCCTACTGTCACTGTTGTACCATTGTTCTCTTCCTCCACTTTATCACTTTTGTGGGGTTTTTTGGTTGCATGACAGAAGCACACATGGCTGAACCACAAGTGCCTCTACAATGCAGTTGCAAGATCCAATGTGTCTTAACTACACATTCCTTTACCCACATGCTTTTACCATGCATGCCTTTACAACTTGGGGGAATATTAACAACGGCCAGCGATAATCCTGGCTGGCCGTGCTTAGCGATAACTATATTATCGCAGGCTATCTCTGGTATTTATTGCCCTGGTAGTGAATAATTAACAACGTGTTACTCCAAGGCGATAAAAATTCCAGAGATAGTGAGGTTATCTCCCTTTTGCCCAGCGATGTTCCCTGCAAAAGGACGATAATCTTGCTGATTCGACCCACAGGGCCGTATCAGCATAATCCACCCCCTATGTTAGGGATGGCTAAGTCAGGATTTTAGCAGACGTTAGAAATCTAATGTGTGCTAAAATCATGTGGGCTTCCTTGTAAATATTGCGATGTAAACATCAGCGATATTTGCAAGGTAGTCCATCTGGGGTACGCCCAGTAACGCTCACTTTGCATCTCATTGGAGATGCAAAGGGAGGCGTTGGGAAAAAGGGTGCTAACATGCAATTATGCATGTTAGCACCCTCTTGTAAATAGGGCGCTGGTTTTATCTCCGCTTTTTGGCTTTTGTAAGCCAAAAAAGCAGAAATAAAGCCCTTGTAAATATGCCCTGAAGTTTGTTGTAAAAGCATGTGTGCTCAAGGGATATGCGTGGTAAATTGCCACTAGACCGATGCCCCCACCCTGCCCAAAGCCCTAAAATCCTATCCCTACCTTGCACTCCCCCACTGCTGTGAGCCCTAAATCCGACCCGCTCCCCTCCCTCCACTCTGAGCACTAAAAGCCTGCCCCTACCAAAAACTACACCTACCCCAGCCCCCCCCGCAGGGAGCCCTAACATGTAGCCCCACCCTGCCCTTAATCCTTCCCCTTTCCCCACCCTGAGGCCTAAAACCCAGCCCCATACCAAAAACTACCCGACCCCAGCCCCCCGCAGGGAGCCCTAAAACGTACCCCCACCCTGCCCTTAATAATTCCCCTTCCCCCAACCTGAAGCCTAAAACCCTGCCCCGTACCAAAAACTACCACAACCCCATCTCCCCTCCCTGAGCCCAAAAGCCTACCCTCGCCCTGCCCTTAAAACTCCCCCCTCCCTGAAGCCTAAAGCCCTGTCCACATTACAAAAACGACCCTGATCCCCTCACCCTAAGTCCTAAAACCAACCCTCTCCCTAAACCTCCTCCCTTCCAAAGAAGGCACAAGCCCTAAAAACTACCCTAACACCCCGTCCTGAGCCATAAAACCAACCCCGTCCTTAAAAACTACCCCCCAAAGCCAGCCCCACTTACCTGTCCCCGTCCAGAGCTCCCTGTTCCAATGCTTTCTGTACCTCTCCCCGCCCATCCGGACCCTAGAATGCTATTTGCCTTAACCATGCATATGCATTGAAGGCTGTTTCCTGTTTTTCTCACTCTTGCTTTGGATCAAAGTTTGTTGAGGAAAAATAAGTGCTGGTCTCCAAAAATTAAAGTGCTGCTTTTCTGCACCTGAAACCACCAGCTCACATTAAATACTGTAATCAATGGAACAAATTAGGTACGGGAATGAATAGTGATGGGGAATGCTCCTTTCTGTTCTCCTCCACATAACAACAACAGATGTTTGAAACTGAAGTAGTAGTAAGCTTTGTGTTTAATGCTCCTTCCCATTATCCCAATACATTGACTTTCATCAGATACTCAGCACATTTCTTTTCTGTTCACAAATCAGCTCATTCTTTTGCTATGTTATTACCTTCATGGTTTGCTTCTTTTCTTTCAGTAAACTATAAATATGCCTTCTTCTGCATTCTGAATGAGATACTGAGAATACTGCTGAATAACACCACAGAATGATCAAATCTCAGACGATTACAGGGATGCTTTGTTAACTTTATTATATAACTGATATTGGTTTAGATTAGCAAAACTATTATAAGAACTGCAAAGTCATCAAGTCTTGACTTTAAAGGGATTAGCTATTCCTAAATAAAAGAAGGGGACGAGAGCAAAGAAACACTTACACTCCCAAGAAGGGCCAAAAAACAAATAAAAAAAGTTTCTTCTCAAGTATGCCCTGGAAAAATACAACTCATCCAATCAGAACACAACTCATCCAATCAGAACACTGCGCTCCTGGGCAGGAATGACACAAGAACAACGAAGAAAGCTATCAAATCAAGAGCATGCAACAGAAATAGACAACAAAGCCGTCCAGTCATGCTCAAGGTACTGACACAAAGTCCACTCTAAGTATTGGAAACAATAGAGCTGCATACATCTGTTGCCAAGACCCATAAGCAGCCTCATGATTCTACAAATATAAGAAAAAAAGTAAAATATCAGCATATCTATGCTGACAATCCTTTGGATACAATCAATCAGGTAACAGGATGGTTAAACCTCAGCCTGGTGGAAAGAAAACTGCAACTTTCCTGGGTTTCCTTTCTCCAGGTGTCAATTAGTAGGAAGTGTGGCAGCAACAGATCAATCAGACCCTCACAGTGGAGTGGTTAACTGTTCTGATATCTGTATTAAAAAAAAGCCTTAATGACTTTGGCATCAACTACAATATACAAAATCACTTGTCTAGACCTAATGTGATATATCACTCTATTTAGTACTACTTGCCATTTTTTTTAACATAGAACTATGCTCAAGCTCAGAAAATCCTCACTATCAGGTCTAAGAGTTATCCCTCATTAGTATCCGTTAATGGTACCACATAGTTGCCCTACAAGATGTGTCCAAGACTTTGGGGGGGGATCTAATTGATCAGGCTTGTTTCTGTCAATCTTTTAGCAACAGCACTAGCCTTGCTACCTTATAACGATCCCCTTTCCTGTTAGCAGGTGTCACCAGAGGCAGCCACTTTGCATTACTTTCCAAAGAACCGGGGTTTCGTATGATGAAATACCTCTCTTTCAATGGTCTACCACCTCTACAGAGCATGTGGATACTTTACACACATCTGCACTGGCATTCCCGTTTTGGTTACTTCCTAAAACTGGGATGGTTTACGCATATTGGGGTGAGTTTCTAGTGAAGACTGATGAGATGGAAGATATGTGCATTTGTCTCATGCAGCTTGTTGGTGGTGGAGGGGTTCAAGCAATCCTCTTGAAGGAGAGTTGAGGCCTTCAAATGTTAGATCTCCTGAATTTCACAGAGACTGACATGTTGGGGTTCTCACTGCAGGTCTCTGGAATTATTTCCTTAACCCCTTCCCCGTGGGCTAATTCACCCGCTGTGCTGGGGGGAGGGGTGGGGGCGCGCACAGGGCTGCGGTGCTCGTGACGAGCTGAGCTCGTCATGACTACGCCCGTTTCTATAGAACGCTCAGCACAGCGGGGGAATTAGCCCCGCGTGTGAGCGCCGCGCATGTCATGACGAGCTCAGCTCATCATGAGCACAGCGCGACCGTGCCTCATTACGAGCTGAGCTTGTCATGAGCACGGAAGGGGTTAACGGAGGTACTCTGCTACAGCCAGTAGTCGAAGTCGGGAAAGATAAAAAAGTAGGGGAACTGTGGGCGGAGAATCGGAGGCCACGGAATACCCCGAAAATGGGATCAGTTGGCGGAGTCAAAGGTGTGGCCAGAATGTGCAAAACATTCCAATTTTTAGCATTTGTTTGGCATTTTACTGACCAGTTACAGATTTTTATGTTATTTAATCCAACCAATGGATACACATGATTATTTAAGGTTTAATATGAGTTATTGACATTAAATACATTCACAAAGTGTGATATGTTTCCAATCACAGAATGTCCCACATGCTCTTAAAAGTAGAAGCACAAGCCATATGTTTCTCTGAGCCATGGAGTTTTTGTCATCAGCACTTCTCCCTTTTTCCACAAGAGCAGTTCATGAATGGCAAAATAACCTGGGGGCATATTATCAATAACAGGCGATAAAATTATCTCCGCTTTATCGGCAGGAAACTGCAGCTAAAGGGGGATAATGGGCTTGATAATATGTCCTTGTGAATTCTCATAGCAGCCCAGGTTAACACCAGAACCTGGGCTTCTATGGGAATTCACAAGGGCCTATTATCAAGCCCATTATCGCCGCTTTAGCAGCAGTTTCCTGCCGATAAAGCGGTGATAATTTTATCGCCTGTTCTTGATAATATGCCCCCTAGTTTGCAAATGTTTTCTATATAATTATGGCTCTGACATATTTGCCACATAATACAACATCTGCTGCATAATCTAACATTTTTAACTAATAAATTGTTTGTAGCTCAAACGGATCAAAAGTTATGTTATGTAAAAATGTCAAAATAAAGAATCAGAAAATATACTGCATTACGCTGCAACCTTTTTGTGCTGCATAATTTAGTCAACACCACAGCGTTATTTTGTCCTTCTTTGCTGCATAATTCCAGTGTCCCCAAGGGGGCATGGCTTGGCGCGCAATGGCGAAGGCCATGGCAGGGTAGAGCTCCGATTCAAGCTCCCCTTACCCGGGCCAATTCTCCGGTCGCAGACATCCTGTAAGCGCTGTGGCTACGGGCGGGGCCGGAGGTGAGGCTCGCCCATCTGCCACGAACTTTTGGGACGGATCGATTGCTGGGATCTGCACCGACGCTGGCTGGGAGAACAAAGCCGCCCTGGACGCTGCTACACCGGTGGACCTGTCAACGCGAGACCGCAGCTTTGGCGGAGCGGCTGGGCCTACAGTGACGACCTGCGCAATTCCTCGCCGGAGCCAGCGGAGGTAGGAGCGAGAGACCCGGAGAGCCCCCCCCCGCGTCCTGGCAGCGCTGTTGTGGCGAACCTCCCCTCCTAAGCTGCAATACCCCAACGGACCACAGCGCTGAGGGGCCCGATCGGCGGACCGGCGAGGCAGGGGGGGGGGGGGTGGCCCGGTCACCCGGAATGCGCTGGAACCGGCGGCCGCCGCAGCTGCGGGGGTGACGATTACCTACGGCCTGATTGCTGCGCTGCCGGCCGCGTGAGAGTAAAGCCCTGATACACTGAGAAGCGAACCACCCTGCACTGCCAGACCACGTGAGCCGGCGGCTCTTGCCTGTGCAGTAGGCCTTGCGCTGCGGCCTAACCTGGACACCGCCGGAACCCACAGCGACGGAGGGAGACAAGACGACAACCCCTGCCTCCGGGCCCTTGCATAGGCGGGCATACAGTGCAGGGCGGCTGTCGCACCCAGCTGCAGTGGGGCAACGCCGCAGTGCTGCGAGGCTGGACTGCTGGATGGTGGAGACGGACGGCCATGCCTGGGGGGAACAGCGGAGACATGAAATGCAGTGGACAGCGGTGATCCCCCCCCTCCCCCGCAGTGGCGACTGGGCGGCATAAGTGGCAAAACGAATTATAGCACTTAAACAACCCCCACATGCCAACGAGCCTAACGGAAGAACGGGGACACCTACTGACGCCGGAGCTGTGCGGACCCACTGCAGGCCCCCAGTGGTGAAGGAGACCTGCCCAGGCGAGGACACACGGGAGTGGCTCCCCACGGCACGGACTACATAGAAACCCTAATTACAGGGCGCGCTGAGAAAATCACGCGAACACCCCCACCTGACGCAGACTTTGGAGCCATCTCAATTACACAGAGGCCCTGTGCGATCGTTACACCTGGCCCATGTCTGGGAGAGTGATGACCCGGACTGGCACTGGAGGCGCGTCAACAAAAGGGAAGCTGTCTAAATCAACTACTATGGATGCGGAGCAAGTGACGTCAAAACTGGACAATGTACTAGCCGTCATGGAACGATTAGAAGAATCCCTGTAACAAACCCGCACCTCCCTGGAAACCAAGATCGACAGCGTGGCAATTGACCTAACCCATCTCAAAGCCGATCATAAAAAGCTACAAGAACGCACCACGACCCTGGAGGGGGCGGTGGCAACATTGGAACCCACTGTGACTCAGGCTGACAAGCACATCCGAGACCTGCTTAATCGAGTGGAGTTCTTGGAAGATAGGGCAGAAGATGCAGAAGGACGGGCGCGAAGGAACAACATCCGCCTGGTGGGCATTCCGGAGAAATGGGAGGGGTCGGACCCCACCCGATGAGTGGAGGACTGGCTGCGTGACCTGCTCCCGGAGGGTGTGCTGTCGCCCCACTTTGTAGTGGAACGTGCGCAGAGGGTGCCCACAAGGCCCTCACCCCCAGGCTCAAAACCTAGACCTATAATTCTACGAGTCCTTAACTACAGAGATCGCGACTTGATCCTGCGGGAATCCAGGAAGCTTGGCGACATCCAGATAGACAATGCTACTGTGATGTTCTTCCCCGACTACACGATACAAGTACAATGACAACAGCACTCCCTCCTGGAGGTAACGAGATGGCTATGGCAGGCGGGCCTCAAGTACTCACTACTTTTTCCTGCCAAGTTAAGAGTAGTGGCACAGGATAAGACACACTTTTTCACTGCCCCCGAGGAAGTCGAGAACTGGCTGGATGGTGGCATGGCGGGAATACCGGGAGGACCGCAAAGACACACCGCGATGCCATGTGCTCGAGGGTCGAGACGACGCCGCCGACGGGGGATGCCCACACCTCCCCGTGCGCGGGAGTCGAGGCTCACTCCCCATCGGCGGACCAGATCCTACAGGAACAGCAGGACGCCCTACGCAAAGTCTCTGAAATCAGAAGCTCCCCGACTCAGTCCTTGGCCCCCAACACCAGCCCGGCGGCATTTCTAAGCGACGATAAAGCAATCTATGGAATAACGGACTCCCAACAATCTGGGGGCCCTCCGAGTGTCACACCGCAGACAGTGGACCTCCTCGGCTGAGGCAGCTCCTGGGACAATTCCCCTCCAAACGGTGTGGAACCAAGCTGACGGCGCCTACGACGCTCGACCCAACACAAGGTGAATACTTGGCGAACCTAGCTGCGGTGCAAACTCCCCCCGCCTCAGGAACCCGGGGGACGACGAGGCTCAGTGAGTAACATTTTGCCATGTATATGTAGCCTTAATCTTTGCACCGGAGGGGCCACTTACCTTTAAACATTGACATAAACTTGCATCCCTGATACTGCTCCTGTTATCAAAAGGGCCCTCCCCCCCCCTTTTCCGGCGAACTAAGCTACCACCATTAGACTTTGGGCATGCCTCCCATTGCTGTCTTGGGCGGGCGGCCTCCGGCCTTCGCCTACCGGCCACAGCTTCTCAGCCGGACCCGGGCGAGGAGAAGGTCCCCTCATGGACAATATTGTCAACCTGAACTTAGTGACATCAACCAACTAACACCCCCTAGAACTGTATAGTTCACTATTGCTCACTCGAGTGTTTGGACGGCGGCATGTTGCGCCACCGACCTTTTGGTATTTACTGTTTTGTTGCCTGCACTTGGCTATGTATACCCCCCTTTTCCTTTACCCAGATATGCACAGTGGGAGTACTGCATGTTATGTTGACGGTCGGGGGGGTCGGGAGGTGGGACTAGATTTGAGGGACCAGGGAAACACTCCATTTGAAGAACTGGGAACGAATGGCGAGGGCAGCACATCCATGAATAACTACAATGGCTGACATCCAGATTTTTACATGGAACGTCAGGGGAATGCACACACCGGCAAGATGCTATCAGATTTACTCCTACCTATAACATCACAAAATACACATAGCACTATTACAGGAAACACACCTAAATCAGGCAGAGGTGCGAGCACTACACCGCAAATGGCGTGGGCAACTGTACGCTACAACATACTCCTCCTTTGAGCGCAGAGCACTCCTGTGGGTCCGCCCTGGGACCCCCTGGGCGGTCACGGACACGCACATAGATCCTGATGACAGATATGTGGTAGCTCAGGGCAGACTAGATGGACAACAAGTAGTACTGGCATCCATATACTCCCCAAACACTGACCAGGGCGGCTTCCTTACACACCTCTCCACAATAATGGCAACATGGCATGCGGTCCCGTGGGTATTTCGGAGGTGATTATAACTGCGTGCTGGACGCGACCTTGGACCGCTCTTTCCCGCTCCAAGATAACACACCAACACATAACGCCATGATGACGCTGCACACCTAGGCTACCCAGTGGCAACTCTATGATGCTTGGCGGACGCGCAACCCCGCGATAAAGGAAAACTCCTACTACTCAGGTGCGCATGGTTTACATGTGCGTCTGGACAGATTCATGGTGACCACTGACCTCCTCCCACTAATCACGGACACGCGATACATGGGCCGCACACACTCAGACCATAACCCACATTTCCTGAATATTACTTGGGAGCGCCCACACCCCCCTATCCCTACCTGGCGGCTCCAACCAGCGCTGCTACTAGACGCAGCCCTCCGAGACTCACTTCTTAGACAGACAGCCCAATATTTTGAGGAAAACTCTGATACGGCATCCACCCCCAGATAGAATGGGATGCCTTCAAGGCTGTGATTCGCGGGCATTGCCTCGGCATACAGGGACACATGCGGAAACAATTAGAAAGCGATCTGACGAGGATAGAAACCGACCTACGCAGACGGGAACAGGACGCGATCAGCGGCACTGACAGTCCATTAGCAGAGGCCCGGGACAAACACGCACGCCTCCTAGAGAGGTTACGCAACATCAACTACGCCGCACACTAAGCACGCACACATCATCAAAGTGACAGACCAGGCAAGCTGTTGGCTTGGCTAATTTCACGAGAGGACCGCGCAGCCCCAGTGGCGGCGATAAAAGTGGACGAGGGGAAACTGCTATACTCTCAACGTCACATTCACGAAGCGTTCACTGCTCATTATGAAGCGCTATATCGCTCCCGGCTCCGGAACCAGACCCCTGACATAATGGGATATCTGTCCCCACTTCCGATGCTGCAATTAACCACTGCGCAGCAAGAGGAGCTAGGAGCCCAGCTTTTACCGGAAGAGCTCCGCGAAACAATCTTCCAATTGTCTAATGGCAAGACCCCTGGTCCTGACGGGCTGCCAGCAGAATATTATAAAGCGAGCTCGGATATCCTTATCTCTGAGCTCCTGAAAATGTACACTGTCCATAGATGACTCCTCCCTTCCACCCACACTTAATGAAGCCAACTTAATATCCATGCCCAAGCCTGGCAGAGACACCGCACGGGTAGGCTCCTATCGCCCCCTGGCCCTCCTAAACACGGACTACAAAATACTCGCCTCCACGCTGGCCCGGCGACTGACTCCCGTGGTCCGCCAACTAGTTCACCACGACCAAAACGGCTTCGTCCCAACGCGGCACACCTCTTATAACATCCGCCGCCTGTTCCGTTTACAGGAATATGCTGTCCAACGCTGGCCGCGCGCAGGGTGCTTAGTGCTGGATCTCGAGAAAGCATTCGATTCAGTGGAATGGCCGTACCTAAGGGCAGTGATGGAGAAATTCGAGCTGGGAGGGGATTATGAGTGCATGGTAGACCTACTCTACCAAAAACCCACAGTACGAGTGCGCATGCGGTACCCTAGTTTCAGATGCTATTCGAGTACAAAGAGGCACCAGGCAGGGTTGTCCCTTATCCCCACTACTGTTTTCCTTGGCCATGGAACCCCTGGCCACAATCCTGCGGGCGCAAGGGGAAGAATGGGGAATCCCATTGGCCGATGGCATCCACACAGTATCACTATACACAGATGACCTGCTGTTGTATGTCAGGGACTTAACCAACATACCTGGTTCCATAGCGGACACCTTCAGAACATTCGAGACCATGTCAGGACTCCAGGTAAACTGGTCCAAATCAGGAGCCTATTCCTTTCATCCAGACACACCCGAAAGCGATATATGTCTCGAAGGTGAGAGGCTGCAATGGTATTCCACCACATTTCGCTATTTGGGAATACATATCTACCGGAACCCAGCGGATATCCTGGAGGGGAACCTGCTGCGAGCAATAACCTCTATCCGTGCTCAAATAGGCTTCTGGAAAACTCTACCACTGAATGTCCCTAGCCGAGTGGCACTTACTAAGACTACTGTACTACTTCGCTAACATTCCGGTGTATGTCCCCAACAAGATATTTAGAGAGCTCTAGACCCTGCTTCGTGGACTAATCTGGAACGCGGGCCGACCGCGAGTGGCACTAACAAAACAATACATGACCACGGAATCGGGCGGCCTGGCGGTCCCTAACATGGAACTGTATTACCTAGTGGCACAGATGCAATGGGTATCAGGATGGCTGGGCGACAATAATCTACACGACACAGCGACAGACACTGACATCTGGACGGAGAAACAGATTTACACATTGTTCCACCCACTGACAAATTGATATCCCCTAGAGCCATGAGGGTAGAGTGGGCCAAAAACTCTAAAAAACACGTTAGTGAAACATGCAGACAGACCTGGTGTGCGGTAGGTGGTGGCTGAAGTCGGCAGAATCGCCAGGGCACGGCATGCCCCTACTTCTTTAATCCAATAGACTCCGTTCCCAAAACCTCCTAGGCAGCAGATTTTACCCATTCTTTGGAGACTCTTGGGTTGATACAATATATCAATGGCCCCACGCGTAGCACTGGCCACACTCTCAATTTGATTTTTGGCCCCAAGGAGTTTGTGGCTAAAGGATCAATTGTGCCCCAGGCTTGGACCGATCCCTTTTTTCATCTATTTTGATTTCAGGATGGGTAATCGCAAAAGGCATTGGGGCTCTGGGAAACAACCTGCCTTCTTAACATGCCCTTGGAGGCAGAAGATGTGGACAAAGTAAACAGTCAGCTAAAGGAGTCCCTTTCTCACTTTACCATAGATATGTCTATAGACAATATGGTGGAGACCTTTGATAGGTGGACAGCCAGTGTAAGGGACAGGGCATTGCTGATGAAGTTAGTTCATTCATGAAATTAGTCATCCACAGCTTGGTATAACAAGGAGTTAAGAAAAGCTGAGATCGAATGCAAAAAGAAGAAGCGTGGGAGATAAAATTATGTTTTTCAAGCTCAGTTGGAACTTAATGGAGCTTTGCAGTCCTATAGAAAGCATATTAAGGCTGCTGAAGCTAGTTATTATTCAAATGAGACTTTTTCAGCATCAAATCCATCCAAAAAAAACGTTGCTATCACTCGTTCTTTAGCAAACCCATCTAATGTCACCTTTCCAACAAAGCTTTCACAAGCTCTTTGTGATGACGTGGCGGTTTACTTTCAGAATAAAATCACTAACATCTTATTAGGCCTAGCATCTTCTGTGAATGGGGGTGGAGGAATCTTCCCCTTAGAATTCCGGTCAGCACAAAATGGCTATGGTGGATGGTAACTCTCTGGTCATTAATGAAGAAGGAATTGGGAGAAGGGCAGTTTCCTTTGGATACTTTGGTCAAATCTCTGACTTGAGTTTTTGTGAATTGAAGCTATCTATTATGTCGGGCTCTCCTTGTCAAGTGAAACCACCAAAAGAGTGGCCTTCATTGGTTGGCGCTCTATCAAAAGTCATGTCTGTAATGCGGATTTGTCTTTAGGGGTCGTTACCCGTGATTGAAAAAAGCATGCGTGATGCCACTTCAGAAAAAAATGACAGCGGATCCTAATATTCTCAGCAACTATCGGCCATTTCACTGCTTCCATTTCCAGTAAAAATCTTAGAGAAGCATGTGAACTCTATTATAGAATGCTATCTTGGGAGTAATGAGTTGCCGGATCCAGCCCAGTCGGGTCTCCGTCCTATACAAGGAAGGGATGCTACATTGGTCTCCAAAATGGATGACTGGAAGATAGCAGTCGACAAGGGGAACTTTGTAGCTCTGGTAATATTAGATGTGTCTGCTGTGTTCGATATGGTCTCCCATGAGAAACTGATTTTGAGGCTATCTGAACACGGTATAAAGGCTAAAGCTCTGTGATGGTGTGCATTCTATTTGGACAATACATCGCAGCCGTTCCATCTTCCACTGTATCATTTGGAATTCTGTTGCATGAAACAGAGGGTGCTCTAGGGGTGTGCATTGATGCCCATTCTATTTAATATTTACTTGAGGCCGTTGGCCAAGTTACCCTGCTTTCTGGGGGTAGTCTTTATGAATTACGCTCTTGTTTTTTTTTTATAGACCTTTATTGAAAGCAAAGCCATTGACATCACCAAGTCTTTACATTTTCACATTGCACTGTATCATACACCACAAAAAACGTGCGAGCGATGATCGAGAAGAACCGTACACAGCCTTTTTGCCGGCATCCCGGAGGCCCGGCGGCGTGGTGAAGTGTCGTTATTCTAGTATAGCCAAGGGCAATGTCTCTCCATAGGCAGCTCATTAGAGCAGTGTGTCAACTGGCAATCCCCAACTGCGATCGCAGCAAAAAGGTCTAGTATCGAAATAAGGTCAATAGAACTACCCCAACTAAACCCCTACCCCTCCCCCCAGAGTGTGGCTGTGGAATTGCTAACCCCATCCAGTCATGTGTACCTCAAGGTGTACCTGCCATGTGCCCCGTGTCGTCCCACCGTAAATGAATGCCCCCCCAGTGCTACCCCCAATCGTGCCCCAGAATCAGGAACCTTAGTGTAGCCCCCTCCCGTCCCGCAACTCACCCTAACCCACTCCCCTCGGGGAAAGAAATGCATGTGTTCAAACCACTATTCTACCACCCGGTCTTGGAGTTCAGCTACTTCAGAAGTGTCAGAGTCGCCATCCTCCCCCTTATGCAGGTGTTCTTTGTAAAGATCCCAGAAATTCTTGGGCCTACTCCTGGGCGGTAACAGGTCGCTGTACAGTTCTGTTTGAGTGCAGCAGTACTGTAGGTCCCGCAACCATCTCGTTTTGGCAGGTAGGGGCCCACGCATCCAACAGGCCGCAACCACCCTCCTGGCTAACAGCAGGGCCATATCGACCAGCCGGCGCAGAGAAGGGGCCAACGGCTTAGAGTAACCAAGGAGCGCAAGCGCTGGAGTGCGCGGCAGGGTCTCCCCCAGAATCTGGTCAAGTTCCGTAAATACCTCCCCCCAGAACCTCTGCCACCAATGTTCGGCAACGCTCACACTCCGCAGTGGGGCGAAGGCCATAGCGGTGTAGTCGTTCGGGGGTATAGTACACCCGCTGAAGGAATTTGAAATGTACCAGCCTGTGCCTGCCATTCAGAGAAATCTTGCGCGTGCTGGAGCAGCAGTATCGCCACATAATGTCGTCTATGGGGGTTTGCAAATCGTCCTGCCAGGCCGCTCTAGCTTTAGAGGGTTGTGGGCGCTGATGCGCCACTCCCAACCTGTTGACCTGTGAAATTAGCTTTGCAGGTGATGTGGATTTAATAATATAGGTCAGTTCCGGGATCTCCTCAGGCTCCTCCATGGTAGAGCCCAGTGCCTCTCGGAACGCAGAGCGAAGTCTGTGAAATTGAAATTTCTGTAGCAAGGAAGGGCCCGACTCCGTGGTAGTAAGTTGATCCCAGGTTTTCAAAGTGCCCTCAGAGAACAAATCCTCCATCCTCGCTATGCCGAGGGCACGCAAGGCCTCGACTACTCCTCTCTCGCCCAACGGGTCCAGCCAGAGGGCCCATTCTACAGGCATCAATGGGGAGTACAAAAGGGTGCAGCCGCGGGAACGCATCAGGGAGTTCCAGGCATGATTGGTCGCTTTAAGGGAGTCCATCCGGCCGATCGGTCAATCCGTGGGTAGGCAAATAGTGGCAGGCAGGGGGAGTGGGTCCGCAAACAACCGCTCCAGTATGAGGTGCGGCGTGCGTGCGTCACCATGAATCCACGAGTGCAGGTGCGAAGCCTGCACAACTCGGTAGTAGCGCTCTAGATCCGGAGCTCCCAAGCCCCCATCTTACAGGGGAGAGTCAGGATCGTCCACCGTACTCTTGGTTGCTTGTCGCCCCAGGCCAGTCGGATCATGACTTGGGTAAGTTGTTTAAAAAATGCTCTCGACAGGACCACAGGTAAGTTAAGGAAAAGGAACAGGAATCGGGGAAGCACTATCATTTTCATAATAGCGATCCTGCCCAGAAGGGAGAGCGGGAGTCTGACCCAGGCATCGACATCATCAACCAATTTATTGTACGCAACTCTGTAGTTGTCCCTAACCAGGACCTCAGGATCAGTATGCAGGCGGATACCCAAATAACGGACTGAGTCAGTGGACCACTGTAGTGGGTACTCATAGCAAAGGGTTGTGTCACCGGGGTGAGAGGAAAAGCGATGGACTTGTCCCAGTTCACCCTCAAGCCCGAGAGCGATCCAAAGCGGACCACCTCCCGAAGAACCACGGACAGGTTAGATTCCGGGTTCCGGACATACAGTAGAGTGTCATCAGCGTACGTCGAAATCCCTATTTTGTAAGTGGGAAAACTTATACCCTCCAGACTGTGGTACTCCCGTATAGCGCAAGCGAGGGGCTCCGCGACCAGTGCATAGAGCAACGGCGACAGAGGGCAGCCCTGCCGAGTGCCCCTACCAATGAACACCGGCTCCGACACTCTGTCTCCCAACCGTAGTCTGGCAGAAGGCCGATGGTACAGCGCCCCAATCCTCTGCAGGAACGGTTCGCCTAGGCCCAGCTTTCGCAGTACTCTAACCATGAAAGGCCACTCAACAGAGTCGAACGCCTTTTCCATGTCAAGGAAGATTGCCAGCTCGCTGTTCTCCTGCTTGACATGTTGCATAGTGCCCAGAACCGTATGTATGTTGTAAGTTAAATTCCTGCATGGGACAAATCCGGACTGTTCCGGGGCGACAAGCTCTGGGACCAACAAGGCCAGCCGATTGGCTAGGACCTTGGCATAGATCTTTGCATCTACGTTCAGCAGGCTGAGTGGCCTGTACGAGCCGCAAAGGTCCGGTGGTTTCCCTGGCTTAGGTATAGTGATCAGCAACGCCTCATGCATGGTGGGCGGCATCTCGCCATCCTCGCAGATAGCATCAAAGAGGGCAACCAAGTGCGGGAGCAGAATGTCTTTGAAGGCTTTATAAAAGCCAACCGTGAGTCCGTCGGAACCCGGCGCACTCCCCGATTTCATGCTCGCAAGAGCCTCTAGTATTTCGTCCTGGTGAAAGGGGGCCATAAAAAATTCCCTATCCGAGTTCTTGAGGAACGGCATGGCAATGTGGTCCAAATAATCGTCCATTTCGCTCTCCACTCCCTGCGTCTTGGACTGATATAGTTCAGCATAGTATCGTCTAAAGGTCCCTAGTATCTGCTCCTCGTCTGAGACCGTGTCACCCTCCGGGGTCCTTAGCTCCTCAACAACCAGAGGCCGTCGAGAGCCCCGAACCATGCGAGCCAGCAAGGCACCTGGCCTATCCCCCTCACCGTACAGTGGCGTACTTGCCCATATAAAGAATCTCTCTATCCGCCAAAGCCTGGAACTCGGACAGGAGTTGGGTGAGCGCCGGGCCTTCTGCAGTACTAAGTGTCGACAATTGTCGAGCCTCCAGCTCCGCTATCCTAGTCTCCAGAGCAGTGAGTTCCCGCCTGATGGAACGTAGCACACTGGAGTGCTTAGACATAGCCATACCCCTGATGTACACCTTAAAAGCCTCCCAAACTGTAAAAAAGTCTTCGACCGAGCCTTGGTTAGTAGCGAAATATTGTTCTATGTCTTCCGCAAGCTCCCCCCGGAAGGCATCATCTAGCAGAGCGAAAGGAGGGAACCTCCAAGTGAAGGCTGGTATCCCCTTTCTGGCAGTGGAAAGGTGTAATAGAATGGGGGAGTGGTCCGAGAGTGTGCGTGGGAGAACCTCGCATGCGCTGATACCACCCAGGACCGAGGGAGATGCTAACCAGTAATCTATCCTAGTGTGCACATTGTGAAAGGCCGAATAGTGCGTGAAGCCGCCCTTCGTGGGGTGTTTGTCTCTCCAGACATCCACTAGGTCTAATTTAGTCATTTCAGCTTTCATATGTGTGGCCGAAGCCACCGGGCGCCGAGTAGGGCCCGCGGAGCGGTTCCTGGATGGGTCGAACACAAAATTAAAATCCCCCCCCACAACATCCCGGGCTGAGCATGTGACCTGCAAAGGGCATACAAAGTCGCATAGAATTCAGGGTGATCATAATTGGGGCCATAAACATTTACTACCAGCAGATCAAGACCCTTACCCACACACCTAGCCAGGACGTACCTGCCCTCCGTGTCTGCGTGTACCGGGATCAATTTCAGTTGTGATGTAGGATTGGCCCAGATTAACACCCCCCGGGCGTGTGTCGTGAAGCCTGCAGCCACCATATTCCCCGCCAACCCCCTAGATAGCAACATCCTGCTGGTGAGTGGCAAGTGCGTTTCCTGCAACAAGGCCAGATCGACATGATGTCTATGGAGATAGCCGAGGACCTTCCTCAGCTTACGAAAGTCGTTCAGGCCCCGAACATTCCAGGTCATCAATTTCAGCTTATTCGGGATACTTGTGGGTACATTCAGTGTAGCATTAGACATTGCATGAACTCATGAGTTGTATTAGCAGCAGGGATGGGCAAAACAGGACACAGCAGTACATTTGATCCCATATTCGCCAGCCGGCATTTCCAAACAGGTACAGTTCCACAAAGCAGTCCACACTCAATACGCACAAACGACCCCAAACAACCCAAGGCAACAACCCCCCCCAACAGTCCAGTCCCCCGACCCCACCCCCCATTCCCCCACCCACCCACAGCCGACCACCCCCAACCAGGTCAGACAGGTCCCAAAAATCCCCCCCATCAACCCTCAAGTAGCAGAGTATTCGTCAGTTCGATACCAACTCCCTGGAGAGTCGCACAACCAAAGGCACCGGGGCGAAGCGCGCCAAAATAGTACAACACCGCAAACTGTCCCAATAAAAAGTTCAGATCGGCACCTCGATCCTGCCCCACTTGTGGGCCAGTGCCCTTCAAGTAGCAAGTATAACGGCCCCCCCACAACCCTACCAGCCCCCCTACGATTCAGCAGTGTTCAGATCCCCCCCCTATCAGTGGTAAACGACCTCCTCACCAGCAATCCATAAGGCATATGTCCGAACAGTGTGGCCGCCGCCCCTCTAGATAGTACCGGCAGCGCTCATGTAGACCAGACTTACCGCCCCTCTTGGGGTGGCGCAGCGGTTCCAGGTTGCAGTGTCCCACACACATTGAGAAGTTCCAAATATCCCGGCAGAGCCCTCTAGTCCTGTTCATCCAGGTTCGATGCTGAGCCAGCGTCGTCCTCCTGACTATGCCTAGCCTCCTTTCGCTCCCGTGTCCATGTCTTTAGGGATTTCTGGAGTTCTTTCGGATCCGTAAAGAAATACGATCGCCCTCCCGTGTTAATGCGAAGCTTGGCAGGGTACAGCATCGCGTAGTCAAGGCCCAGAGTACGCAGTTGTTTTTTATACGGCGCAAACTGTCATCTCTCCTCCTGCACTTTGGCCGTAAAGTCCGGATAGAGGGAGATGTCCATACCCTCATGTTGAAGCTTGCCCTTCTCCCTCGCCAAGCGCAAAGCAGTGTCCCTGTCGCGGTAATTAAGGAGCTTCGCAATGATGGGGCGAGGCGGCGCGCCCGGCTGCGGTTGTGGGCCCAACGTGCGGTGGGCCCGTTCCACTATGAACATGGGGGGAAAAGCCTCCTCCCCGAGTAGCAGTTTCAGCAATTTTTCTACGAAGAGTTCCATCTTCCCAGTTTGCGTTGTTTACGCCACGCCTGTAATACGGATGTTGGATCTGCGTGAGCGCGCCTCCAAGTCCTCCGTTTTATCACGAATAACTTGCAAAAGTCTATCAAACTGCTTTCTATCTTTGTCCCACTCGGTCTGGGCTTCTTCGGCTTCGGTGAGTCGACGTTCCGCCATGTCCAGGCGCTCCGCGTGTTTATCCACTCGCTCCGCCATGCGGTCCATGCGGTATGACAGAGCGTCTATCTTAGTGCCCACAGACGCAATGCTGTCCTGGATGCCCTTTTCCATGGCGGCCAGCATGTCCCGGAGCTCCGTGGAAGCTGGGGCGGTCGCAGTGGCCCCCTTCGGGGATGACTCCGGGGCCGTCGCATCAGGCCCTTTCGGACGGCGCCGTTCAAAGGAGAGCTTCGCCTGGGCAGCGTTGTTTTTCCCCATCTTCTGCCTCTGTTGCGGTGGGACCCAGAACAAAGAGGCGCCTCGCAATCAGCAGCCGCAGGGGCAATACAGGAGATACACCAGCCAGCGATCCACTGTCACTAGATACTAAGTCTGAGCCTGAGGCCCGATGCAGCCAAGATGGCGTCCGTTATGGCGGACGAACCGCCTCCAATCACTTCGGCAAACCCACACTCGCTAGACACAGGGTATTATTAGGTCTACAATGCCAGCACCAGTCAACGTTGCACCACCGTGGCGTGGGGGCACGGGGATAGCAGGTCGCCGCATTGGGGATCCGAACCAGTGATCGCACCGATGTGGCGACCGCTCCACCTCGTGGTTCGGGTGCTCAGTGTCCTCTCTGCCGGTGGCCCTCCGCTTGGGAGGACAAGTCGTTCTGTTGTGGGGCAATCGCAGACAAAAAGTGGGGGGGACGCTCCGGCAAGGGAAAAATCCAAGTGTTAATCCGGCCGGAGATCAGTCCGTCCACTCCCGACTCTGAGGCTGCACGTCAGGCGACGTCACCCGGCCACCTCTCCAGGATAGCACGCAGCTTCAGGCCCAGTCCTCCTCGGCCGAGTCGCAAGGAGCCGCTCTTCAAACAACTCGGAGAGGCTCGCCAGCCAATGTCCAAAAAGGCCCCCAAAAGAATCTAGGGGTGTCGGCGGGTGTAGGGGAGCCCGCTATGGCATATAGGACACGTTTTAGGATAAATTATCAGGATTATTCCGGGGCTAAGGCGAGGAGCCGAGAGCTCACGCGTCCGCCATCGACGCCGGCTAGCTCCGCCCCCCCATGAATTACGCTCATGTTACCCAACTAGTAATATTTGGGGATTCCAAAAATGCTTGTCCTGTATGATAGTTTCCATCAATGCGTGCATGACGTTACTAATGGGTTTGACTTTGAATTCCCTCAAATTTAATGAGGATAAAATGGAGGTTCTGTGCTGTGCTGCTAAAAGATCCAACAGGCACCGCCATTGGACTTTTGACCTGCTCATGCCAATTTCCACAGGCTGCCTCTTCAGAGATCAGGATCCTTGGTTTCTTTTTTGATAGCGATCTATCTTTGACCGCTCATGTAAATATGCTGGCATCAACCTGTTTTTCATTACTTTAAGTTCTCTGCAAGCTTCTATTTTTTCTTCCGGCTGAACACAGACCTTTGATTGTTCAAGCTACTACTCTCAGTCAGTTAGACTACTGTAATTCTTTGCTTTTGGGTGCCTCAGATTTGTTGGTCAAATATCTTGCTCATATACAGAATGCTATACACAAGGCCTGGCCGTCCAAGGCATGACGGGAAACAACACAGTGGAATTGAGGATAAAATGGTACATGGACCTTGGCAAGGAACTGACTGATGCAGAATGGAAGGTTTTCCTTAATCACCAAGCTGTGGCTTTGACAAATTCTAGACGTAAATGTATTCAGTAGAAATATTTAGATTGCTCTTACCTCACACTTAAATGCCTCCTTGAGATGTACCCAACTCCCTCTGACATTTGTCCTTAGTGTGAGGCTCATGAGGAAGAATTTTACTACATGATGTGGGTGTGTTCAGGACTTCGGGATACTGGGAAACAGTGATTAATGAAATGACCGCCTCCACAAACTGACACATTAATAATATTCCTGAGACAATCCTTGTAGGACTGAGGGTTAGACCTAAGGAACAGAATCTAAATTGCAGATTTGTTGATGTTGCCCCAAAGAATGAGGTGCGGAGTCCAGAATTTGCTCACTGGGTGTTAGCTGAAAACGAGTCAATTGTTAATTTAATGTAAAGGCATAGGAAGACCCCCTGAGATATTACAACGGGACACTCAACCTACCTGAAAGTTTACAAAACAAAGAGTGAGGATGGCTTGCTTCATCGGGATTGCAAAGAGGGGCACCCATGCTTGATAGGAGCTTGTTGGAATTGTTTGTAGATTTCTGAATATCCCACCAGCTGTTTCTACTATAATGACTTTAATGCTGTTTTATTGCTTTGGTGAGGATGGTTGGCTCACAACTGCCTCACAGGTGGAAGACGAAGCTTTAGTAGATATCTGAGATGGGTGCATGAGTACATTTGAATCATCCTAGCACAAGGCTCTCATGCATGAATGCAAACAATGTAGCCCCAACACTCATGACGAGACTCCTTTGTTTTGAATATATATATAATGCAATGTTCTTTAAATCCAGTCTTTGGTAGGCAGTTGCCTGTATTTTTACTCTTTATGATTGCTGAGACTATGGCAATGACATCTGAAAATAACAATTTCTACAAATATTCAAACACTGGAGTTAGAATAGTAAGTGATCCTGTGCCCAAATATTTGGGTGCTTGTCTATGGCTCCTCTGCGCGTCTTTGGGAATTAAAGAAAATATGGCTGCTTTTAGTAGAGATGAACATTTGAGACAGTATAAAGCTTAATGGGTCCTATTGTCCAGGCTGCAAACTTTCCGAATTGATCCATTTGTTTGACAGGCACTAGCAGCCTATTTACGAGGTGGTTTGCATCGCTCTTGTACCACACAATGAGATGCAAGAGTGACGCAAACCTTGAGCCAGATTTATGAAGCCTTGAAGGCCACTTTGCATGGCCCTGAGTGGCTCCATAAATCTGCAGTAAGGCAACGCAGCGCAAATTGCTGTGTTGCCTTACTCTGTACTATGGAGAAGCTCTATGGGAGCTGCATGGGTGTTCCCACGCAACTACCATGGTTTTTTACCCATTCCCAGATTTACGAGAACTGGTAAACCTGGGAATGCGTCAAAAAGATACGTCTTCCCAGAAGAGGTTTAACGAGGAGAAATATCTTTATTTCTCCTCGTTACTCCCTCTTTCTATGTGTGCTGCACACATATTGCCTCAAATATGGTGCATCCCTGCCCCTTCCCTGTCACACAGCAAGGTGGCCTGCTTCGTTGAACTGAGTGATGATTTCATAAATAGGCCCTTTGGTTTCAAGTATGTGGTGTTAATGCATTTGTTTCATGCAGGGGCACATGTACTACAGTGATTTGGCATAACCTGATGGAGATTTGCATTGTCCTTAATTACGTTGTCTTGAATGGGCACAGGCATCTATATAGTGGAATTGGTTAATCTGGCCTCTAATGGATTCCGATGGCCTAATTTATGAGGACGTCATGCAGTGAAGCAAGTCACTTTGCTGCATTGCACTGCGTGACAAGGAAAGGACAGGAATGCACCGTATTTAAGTCAATACAGCGCATTCCTGTCCTTTCCCTGACTTTGGTGTCTTTCTTGCAGTCTAGTGCCAATGCAGGTGCAAGCGTGCCTTTGTTGGATGCAGGGTTGTTATTGTGCAGGAAGTGGAATATTCCTACATGAAACCAGTCCTGGGAGCCATATTCCTCTTTTTATGTGGGCTGCAGAATGCAATGAACATAGAAAGAGGAAGAAACAAAAAGAAATAGCGATATTTTGCCTCGTTGTGCCTCCCCTGGGACGGTAAGCAGTGATTTCTAGTTAAACAATGGGTTTCACAGGACGGGAAGGCCATTCGTTTTACAGCATTTTTCCCACTTTGCCAAACCATAAATGAGGCTCATTGAATCGCAATGACATACCCTACTAGGTGATGCTAAGGCAATTGCCTTTCCTGCCTATGTCCTACGTGCAAGGAAGTAAGAAATATTTACCTCTGGACAGTCCACCTTCTTGTTTCCTCACCTCAGCCAACATATTGCATGATGGGACATTGGTAGGAGTACTGCCCTCATTTGCCTCCCACAATATACCTTATCACTTGTTATAGAAAAGAATCATCGTTTAGATCTTGCTTCCACTGATGATCTATTACACGCACAAGCTGTACAGAATCTACTCCAGCGTTCACACACTTGCAACTTTCTTTATTGACCTGGGACACCTTAATAAGAGGATGGGGCAGGAAGTCTACCCCAATTTTTCCCTAAAGAGTTACATGATTCGCATTTGAATGTTATGCTGGTATACATATTACTGGGTTGCAGGCATGAAATGAGCACAGCTGTTTTTCTGCTCTCACCCAATGGTAAGAATGTAGAGCAGGAGTCTGTGGTCAGTATGAAACATGAAGTGATTACTGAAAATTTCGAAAAGATGGATAGCCCTCCGGAACCGAAGGCAGCCCTGACAATTTTCTCACACCAGTCATGGGGGAAGGAGGAGGGAGGTGTCGGGATGGCTGCTTGGCCCCTGGGCAAACACTGCCTGCCCTGGAGGCTGGAAATGCTTGTTTGCGGCTTTTGATACTGGAGGCCGATATTACAGCACTGCTGCAAAACCGCCCCCCACTAACAAAACTGCCCCCCCTACTGCTTCAAACTGGGCCCCACCATTCCAGCCTTCCGGGAAAAAATCTGATGCCCCTTACGGCCAGTCCAGCCCTGCAACCCTCCATAAAGTTAACATTTCTTTTTTCAATAATGTAATACTTATGATTTGCAAGGCTAAGGGTATGATTACGACGTTGGCAGTGCAGCGCCGGATCCGCCTTGGTACCACACTGCCAAAGCCGTGTTCAGGTCACCTACCAGATTAGGAGTTCCCTCCTGTCAGGTGGGCTTTTTTTTAATGTTTCCACAGCGGTGCTCTGAAAAATGGGCACCGCAATTGCAATGCCAAAAACAGTTCCTCCACAGCATGGACTAATAGGTCCATGCCATGCCGGAACTGGGGTGCATGCATACAGGGGGTATATGTTTTGCCCCCTGCATGCACCCCAGTATGCAGAGGCATAAAGGGGCCCTATACGGCCACCTTTCTTTCCTCTCCAACAAGGTTTTCATGGAAGAGGAACTGCCACGAAAACCATGGCTGAGAGGAAACTCCCAATATGCTTGGCGGGACTGTGGCGGTCCCACCTGGCAGTTTAGGAGTAGTAAAGTTAGGACTCCGAACTTTAGGACTCCTAAACTGAGAAAAATCCTAACTTTAAGACTTTCTGTATTCACAGAAGGCATCTAGAAGTCCCAAAGTTAGGAGTCCCAACTTAACTACTCCTAAACTGAGAAAAATCCTAACTTTAAGACTTTCGGTATTCACAGAAAGCATTTAGGAGTCCTAAAGTTAGGACTCCTAACTTCTTTGAATACCGAAATGAGTAAGTGCCTTCTGTCAATACCAAAATGAGTAAGTGCCTTCTGTGAATACCAAAATGCTAGTAAGTTTAGGATTTTGTCTTAAGTTAGTTCTGTGAATCGGGCCCCCAGAAATAAAACCAAATGACAAAAGACCTTACGTTCTACAGCCTTAGCTTGGTGGCAATGCTACTGCATCATTTGGCAAGTCCTGCTTTACAAGCAACTGTGCTGCCCAGCTCAGCATCAGGTTACCATGTAGTGGACACAACTTCCACTCATGCACCGACACACATGACAGTAAAGGGAAGAAAGTACAGAGGTTGTGAAGCAACTAGCATGGTTCCCTTGTATGCCAATGCACATATCAGGCACAAAATATCTCTTCGCCAGGCAGGCGGGTAAAACCCAAATATGTGCTCCAAGGAAGCGCATTCAATGTGCAGAGGCCACAAACAGGCCCTGCGTATGACGGGGGCATGTGAGACATGAGGCAGCTTGTAGTTGGAAGTCAAGCCTGGCACAGTCTCCCAGACTGTGAAGAGACCACACAATCCTCCTTTGGCATAAAATTAGGTGCAACCATTTGAAATGATCTCAAGGCAGTGCTCTTGAAACACAGACTGCTGGATGCCTTAAACTTGCAGAAACATAAATCCAACCAAGCAGAACAGTCACAAACCACTCAGCACCAAATGCAGCCTCAGTAAAGAAGTCTGGAAAGCCAGAGTTCAACAAAGTTCCAAGAAAGACCAAGGGGCATATTATCAAGGACATTATCGCTGCTTTAGCTGGACTTTTTCCCGCGAAAGCGGCAATAATTTAATCGCCCTATTAGCAAGCTGTCGATAACAACAGTTAGCGGCAGCTTGTAGGCGAAAGCGACCGGTTTGGGGCCCGCTTTGCATGTCAGTGATATTTATCACTAATGACATTCAAAGTGGGCGTACCCAAACTTTTAGCGACTGAAAGCAGTTGCTAACATCGCTATTGCCTATTATCAACGCAGGTGAAGCATTAAAAAAATAAGCGCTAAGCGCGAATATCGCCAAAACCTAACGCCTGCTCAGACCACTTCTTAACCTGTATATCCAATAGGAGGTAGATATTCAGGTTAAGACACTATTGGCGTTGATGCCTGAATATCGCTGGATTTCCAGCAATATTCATGCATTGAGCCGATATCGCTAGATATTTTATCGCATTTGAGATAAACGTTGCTAATAGCACGTTATCTCTGCGATAAAATCCGGCAATGCGCGACGATAAAAAAAATATCGCTAAGCTCATTTAGCGATAAATATCGCTAGTTGTTGGTAATATGCCCTCAAATGATTTAGGGATCAGAGATTTGTTACCCATTCCCATGCTTGACACATGAGGTCTTGCTAGGACAGAAAGAAGACTCTTACATGGGTAAGTGACAAGAAGCATTAGTCACTGAAGTCCCCACAAAACAGGTCCATCACACTTGAGTATGGCATTCAACTGACAAAGGTCCCTTGTTCCATTTCCAAACTGACCGTGAGCTCTGGGACACTAACTTGCTTGCACAGGGGCATAGCTTAGTCAGTGAGATTCAAAGGGTGAGTCACACATTTCCCAACTAGAACAACAGTGAGCGCAGATTCAGGAAGGACTGTTCCCATGAGGAGCAGGGTCAATACTGATTTGCATTAGATGTGCCTCTGAGCCTGATTTAAAGTTTGCTGGACAGGTACTCCATGACAACGGGGACTCAAGAATGCTCAAGTTCTGCTTGCCCAATTTTGAATTGGGAGAATCATAAATTTTACTGTGTTGTTGTAAAACTTCCTCCAATGACCAACATAGTAAGTGGCAGAGGTAGTATTTTTATTTTTTTTATTTTACATAGTTTTATATAGCGCGAACTTGACCCTAATCGGGTATCAGAGTGCTTTACATAGCACCAGTTGCATTACATGAGGACACATTCATTTTTGTCAGGAACGGGGAGATGAAGTGATTTGCCCAGAATCACAGGATGTTCAGCGTCATTGCCGAGACTCAAACCCAGTTTCCCAGATTCGAGGTTGACTGCCCTGGCTGCTAGGCCAACTCCTCTCCCCAAAATGGCCCTATTTAGAGAGGGCGCGCAGATGTTATTTTTTGTACAGTCCATCTCCGCCAGGTATATACTGGTGGTGAGCTACAATAAAAAAAGAAAAATGACCCCCCACATCATGGGAAAAACCTGCTTGGTATGGGGAGATTAGATTTTTTTTTCCAAAAACAAACTTTTACTTTTGGAGGTGGTTTTTGGAAAATAAAAAAGTTTGGAAAAGTTTGATGCCCAGCTGCATTTTTGATGGAGCCATCAGTCAAACTATTCCTACACCAACAGGAACTGCCATTAGGGCAGTTGCTGGCGATGTATAGAGATGCCAACGGGCCAACGGATATCTCATAATTTGTTCGACAGAATAAAGGCAGTTATGCAGATTTAAAGTCTTCTACCAGCTTGTCTGCCTTTACTCCGTCTGCCAAACCCTTAATTAAGCCCTCTATCTAGAGTGGCACAGTAGGCTAAAAGTGATGGTTTGGAATGCTACCCTGAGGGATTGCCAGTGGTTAGACTTTTTGCAAGCATTCATCACCTCGCCTTTTGGCTGTTTAATAGCCAGTTGTGTGCCTGAAAACATACAAGTGCCAGCCTACATCTTCCAATGTTTTTGAATTCTAAAAAGTAATACATTTACACCCATTCAAGGAGTACATCTATGGGTTCATATTTCCTACTTTTTTGGTAAACTGGTCACTATGTATATTTAAGATCCCAATCCAAAAAATGAACAAGTTAAAACCCCTCAGTGAAATGAGGATAATGAGAAAAACTAACACAGACATAGCAGACCCGACTAAGGGTCCCCAGACCCAACTACCAAACCAAGAATGCATTTTGAGGGGTGTCACACCCCAAACCCCACCTCTCGATGAATCTATGCCCCTGCTCTTCCCACCTGGGCCTGGTAGTTCTCCATGGAAACTTATTACTGTACGGAGTACTTGTCCTATGTTCACTTATTTTAAATTTATTCTCACTCTTCTTCATCTCTGCTACAAGAAACCCTGATGTTAGAGTTGTCAAACCAGTACAAATGGCAGAGCTCCATGTTTCTATTCCTTGCCTTTTACAAATCATTTCTTCAAGTGACTGGCAGCCCCCTATACTAGACCTGAGTCTGAGGATGTACAAGCAAACCAAAGTGTATTTCTTTAACATGCATAAGTGTTTCACCTTAGTACACCAGATTATATCACTGCATCAATGGACATTGAATAAAAGTGATAATTTTTAGAAACATTTGATAAGCGTGGCTCAAATCCACCCGAGTGACTTACCGCACTCACCTATAGTCGCTATATAGGAAGTCAGCCGGACAGTGGAGAAGAATAAACAAAAGTCTTTATTAGGCCAAACAACACTCATATGAGAGGGCCCTGTCCGACCTCACTCCTAGGAGTGCGAACGAGAGGACTGACTCTCTGCATCACAGCAATACATTATAATGCAATACAGTAACGAGGGGTACGCCCCTTGTGGAAAGTTACCGAGCCCCAGACCATGGAACAATGCTCTCATAGAGCAGGCATCTGCACCTGCGAGGGATACATTATTATCTCTACTCAAGGCCATGGAGCTAGGCTTCGGCGTCTCTGGGCATGAGAACATTACTGATAAAGAGACTTGTTAGTTTCGGCCACAGCAAGCTAAGAAATGAAAACTGCTGTCTTAGTACATTTCTGTATTCCTGCGGGAGGGGCATATTAGCGAGCAGGGTCCGCAGGCACAGAGGGTTACACAAAATGGTGGCACACAGGCTAAGCTAAGAAACTAATATGGTCACACATACATTTGAATATACGTAAGGAGCAGTGGAATAATTCAGCATAAGTGCATATACGAACGTCATCAGTTAGCCATATGATGCTAACTCATACATCAGCAATAGGTAATTAGGGTGTCGAAAAGTGAACTCTATCAGACCCTCCTTTTAGCATCATTGGCTAACTATGGCCTCATTTATTTGCCAAAAGGTAGTGCCGACATCCATACTAGGGGCAGGACTTTATTTCTTTAATCTAGAACATCTTCTGCAATGAACATCAACCAACTTGCATCAGCAGGAATTTCAGTAATCATAGAAGTGGTATATTGACCAGGTAACTTCTTTTTCGGGCGTATATTCGCAGCACACATTGAACAACATGGAGGGAGGCAGTATATGCAAAGGCAGCATGTTAGAATTACACTCACCACACCAACCAGACCCATCAATATTTTCCAACCCCAGGAAGAGAAGGCACCCCAAAGCCACCCCTGTAGGGACCATGTCCCATTATCCTGATGTAGTTCAGTCGCTAATCTATGTAATTTTTGTACTGCCAAGTTAACAGTCGGGGCTGAGTCAGGTATATAAACACAGCAAGACGTCCCGATGACGCGACAGGCCCCGCCCCTATCGGCTAGTATGACGTCAAGCACCATCCTGTTCTGGATCGTGAATAATCTCATAGCCTGAATCTCAACAGATATGTTAGTCGTAATGTCAGCCTCAGTTAGAACCACCTTTTCCATTACCCTAGACAGTCGTCTAATAGCTCTACTGTTAAATATCGGACCCCAGAAAGGTAGCAAACCCTTAGAAAAATCAGTCCATTGCTGGTACGAGGTGTCCGTCTGATCAACGTCATCTACCTGAAGTTCCCTCCTTTTGCGCTGCTCTAGCGGCTGCTCCTGAGGACTGGGGAATCGACGATGAGTTTTGTGGTAATCAGAGGGAGCCACATACACAGGGGGAATCATGTAGGCTAGGTAGCACACCCCACCCCAACCCTCAGGCAACCATAAGTATCCATTATCGCCGCAGATGAAATAGATACTGGGTGGGGCAATCAAAGAGGGGCTAAGAGGCAGGCGTATTGAAGCAGTCACATTACAAGAGCTATTACCAACTTTTATGGGACCCCTTCCCTCTATACAGAAAAATGGAGAAGGACCCACCACAGCCAGGGGTATCAGGGACTTGGAACTGTCGTTACTCTTTGGAGGGTGTCTGTAAGACAGAGTGGCATTCAATTTCAGGAAACTATCCCTAAGTCTGTCAGTATCATTTGGTATCAGAAATCGACCCAGCCTTTTCTCACACGTCTCTATAAAAGTCTGGTCAAAACGTCCATCAGTATATATTCGCCCGAGAGAAGATGGAGGCAGAGGGCGTACTCGCATTGTCATTGTCCACCCCCTATTCTGCAGTCGGGGAGTCAGGGAATCTGGCTGTTGGAAATATTTAACGAGACCTATAAGAGTATACCACCCCACACAACTATTCACCGGTGTCAAAGGGAGAGCAAGGAATCTATCTTTCTTATAGGCAGCAGAAGGCAAAAGCCCACAAACCCAGCAATCTGTCATGTTGGTAGTGGCGTGTGCATGGTGCAAAGTCTTAATAAAAACATTATCTCTGTAATTTTTTCTCAGCATTCTTTCACCGTAATCAACAGTAATCATATTGTGTTCAGGAACAGCAGTGGGTGTGGGTGCAAACACATGAACAGGGTAAGCCTTATCCAAGAAAAATAATATTCCAAGAGTCACTATAAAAGCAATCAGAACAATAATGATGACCACTATCTTTCCTCTTCGGGGAAGGGCCAACCAAGGGGAATCAGGCACAGGTCTCGGAGGAGCCGCAAAGGGCTGCTCCTCATCAGGAATAGGACGCCCAAAGGGATACATTCTGAATAATCTTTCAAAAATATCAAAAATCAAAAAAATAAAAAATCGCACTACTACTAGAAAAATAGTCCCAGACAAATCCTCAACCGGCCAGAGGGGTTCTTCAACCCTTAAAAAGGGATCTTCTCCCTGTGTCCTTCAAAGCCTCACAGGCAGGCTTTTACCGTCCATACCTAGTTCCAACGACGCTGTTCAACAATTTGGAAACAAGGGAAGCACCTAATTCGGGCCCCGCACCACTCTATAGTCTCAAAGAACACAATCTTCGGCTAAACACCAGGGCTCTTATAAGTCCATCCCTACCACTAAATCTTCTTATTCAGCAAATCCACTAAGCCCTTCTTCCGGTGTCTAGTCCATCATTTTCAGCACTGTTACTTGTTATTTCTTTTCGGGGCCTCAAATTGTAGCGAGTGCTCCCTGGCACTTCGGGGTCAGCGAACAAAACAGGTGTATCTGTGGCAGACGCTGGACTTTCTGATGTCTCTTCACTAGTAGCAAGGGGAGTAGTAGAGCTCACTGAATTCTCTATTCCGCTACGCTCTTCTCCAATCAGTGAAGCATCCGAGAAAGGAGCATACATCGGTATAGACTCATGCTCTTCGTCAGCGATGCCATCCTGTACCCATTTGTCATAGGGCAACGGGAGCGGGACTCTCTTCACATGTGAGGCGTGAGTCCACGCCTTCCTGCCGTCGATCCGAAGTGCTGTGCGCGTGGTGAGGAGCACCTGGCGCGGCTCTGACCACCTTGGCTCCAGGCAAGACTTCCGCTGGCATCTTCGCACCACGACCCAGTCCCCGGGGTGGATGGAATGTCCAGGCCCCTCCGGCAATGGCTTCAGAGTGTCTGCTACCTGCTGATGAATAGAACGGAGATCTTTAGTCAAAGCATACAGATAATCTGTCAACAGAGGATATGGCACTTCAGAAAAACATTTAGGCCTGGGCACTCCCCAAATATTGGCCGGACGGCCGAATACCACTTCGTGGGGGGAGACGCCCATTTTTGCATTTACAGTGACTCTCGTTGAAAGCAAAGCTAAGGGAAGTGCGTCTGGCCAACGGAGACCTGTACTCTCACATATTTTGGCCATCTTTAGCTTGAGCGTGCCGTTAAACCGCTCCACCAGTCCTGCTGCCTGGGGATGTAAGGCTGAGTGGAATTTCTGGGAAATGTGCAAACCTTTACATATTTGTTTCACTAATTCAGCATTAAAGGACATACCATTATCACTCCAGATCACCCTAGGTAATCCGAAACGGGAGAAATACTCTTTTATCAACATTCTTGCAGTAGAAATGGCTGTGCAATCTTTCGTAGCGTACGCCTCCACCCACCTACTAAAGGCACATACGACTACAAGGACGTACTTCAAGTTATTGACCCTTTCCATTTCGATGTAATCCATCTGGATCACCTCGAAAGGGAAAGAAGGGGGTGCAAAATTTCCAGTTGGGACAGGAGTACCCTTTCCAGGATTGTGTCTCAAACACACCATGCACTGACGAACCAAATTAGTGGCTATTTTAGAGATGTTTTTATTACTCCACACCGGGTCTAACAGCTTACAGATGCCCTTGGCGCTCACATGGGCAGGCCCATGCGCCATCGTCACTACTGGAAGAACATACGCATTCGGTAGCAACCATCGTCTCTTGTCTGTCGCATCTGTCCAACATTCATCCGCATCCAGACGTCCCTGCCCATCCTTCCATGCTCTCAATTCCTCGTCTGTCGCTTTTCCCTGTATGTTCTTGACACTCTGTACAGTGTCTGCGAACATATGAACATCTGGGACCCATCTAGCTGGCCCTGCCACAAACATCCGTGGTAATTTTTCTCTAGCAGTTTCCTTTGCTGTCTCATCAGCAAAAGCATTGCCTCTTCCCACATCATCCACTATCGTCTTGTGTGCACTACATTTTATCACAGCCAATCGTTTGGGTAGTGTCAGTGCCGTTAGCAGTCGTAATATCAGTGGACCATGTTGTATGCGTTGTCCGTGAGAAGTCAGAAATCCCCGTTCTGCCCAAAGTCGCCCATAATTATGAGCCACGCCAAAGGCGTATTGGCTGTCAGTATAAATGTTCACGTCCAACCCCTCACTCAATTCACATGCTCTCAGTAAGGCAATAATCTCCGCAGCCTGGGCAGAATTGTAAGGTATCCTAGAAGTCTCCACCACCGTCTGTAATGTTGTTATTGCATATGCTGCTGTCGATGTACCGTCTGGTAATTTAAAACAGGACCCATCCACATACAACTCCCCATCTGGTTCGTCCAAGGGCCTGTCTGTCAGATCCACCCTCCCCTTTGTCTCTTCTTCAGTCCTGTACAAACAGTCATGTATGTCATCGTCTTTTGTATCTGTGTCTGTCGGGATAGGTAACAAAGTGGCGGGATTCAGTGTAGCACACCTTTTGATCGTGACATGGGGTGCAAAAAGAGTCATCTCGTAACCCGTAAGACGAGCACTAGTTAAGTGCTGCGTCTGTGTCCTGTTCAGCAAAATGTCCACAGCATGCGGTACCATTACTGTGAGGTCTGATCCCAGTACGAGCCCTGCCGATTGTCTTATGGAGACCGCAGCAGCCGCCGTGGCTCTCAGACAGCTCGGCAGCGCTCTTGCCACGTTATCGAGCATGGCAGAGAAATAAGCACAAGGTCTCTGCTTCCCCCCAAAACACTGAGTTAAGACAGACAACGCGCAACCTTCCGCCTCATGCACGTAAAGAACAAAAGGCTTCTGGTAATCAGGTGTCCCAAGAACTGGCGCAGAACACAAAGACGTTTTTAGTGACTCAAACGCTTCTTGACATGCAGGGGTCCAGGGTAGGGGCTCGCGCACTTCTTTGGTAGTCAGATACAATAGGGGTTTTGTTAGTAACGCATAGTTAGGTATCCACTGACGACAATACGATGTTATGCCCAAGAACGCGCGCACCTCTCGCTGCGTGTTAGGTACCTGCATGTTAGTGTTCGCCTTTATGCGCTCTGGCGTCAATCTCCTCCCCACTTTCGAAAGGAGGTGACCGAGGTAGGTGACCTCCGTTCGACAGTATTGAAATTTTGGAAGGGACACTTTATGTCCTCTCGTAGCCAAATGATGGAGTAATTTCACAGTAGCATCCCGACAACCCTGTTCGTCATCCGATGCTATTAGGATATCATCCACATACTGCAACATGACGTTGCCAGGTGGAAGTTCCAGCTCATCCAATTGTGCCTTCAACGCTTGACTATAGATGCTCGTACTCTCAGTGTACCCCTGAGGAATTCTTTTAAAGCGGAAGCTTCGGCCAGCCAATGAGAATCCGAAGAGATACCTGCTCTCTTCATGTACTGGTATACTGAAGAAAGCATTTTTCAAATCTAGGACAGAGAAATATTTAGCCGAAGGGGGGATCATTGTCAATATTGTTGTAATGTCCGAGACCACCGGGTACTGTGGCTCCACTACCCTATTTACATGTCGCAAATCAATCACAAATCTATAAACATCAGGGGTATTATCAGTAGCCTCAGGTGACCGTCTTTTGAGGATAGGTAAAATAGGGCTGTTGCATATGTTCGAATCAGTCTCTTCCACTACACCAGACCGTATTAAATCTTGTATTATTTGTAACAGGGCCTTCTCCCCCTCCCTAGGAATCCTGTACTGCGGAACTCGGGGCAATTTCGCTTCCACCTTCACTTTTATTGTCACCGGAGCAATATCCATTTTACCTACATCTGTATCATTGATAGCCCACAAGCTGTCGGGTATGCCTTGGAATTCAGGTGGTAATGGATCGTCTTTCGAAAAACACTGGAATGGGCGGGCAACGTTCGGGCCCAAAGTAAGGTACACACCGTCTGGAGAACAATAGATGGTGGCGTGCAACCTTTTTAATAAATCTAGGCCCAACAAATTTTCCCCACAATTGGATGTCAATAGAAACGGTGAATCAACAGTAAAAGGGCCAATCGTCAACGTGAGAGGTTTAGAAATGGGGCTAATCACCGGAGTTCCTGCGAAACCCACGGAGATGTTATTCTTGCCAGACAGAGCCGCCCCTGGGACCCGAGAACGAGCCACAGAACTTTTCGTTGCACCCGTATCCACTAGAAATTTTTGTTGAGACCCCAATAAGTCAGCTTTGACATAAGGTCCCCTCTGATCAACTTCCATAAGTACTGGTCCCATGCTCTGTCCTACGCTGTCCTAGTTGTGGGAAAACCCTGTCAAGTCGTCCACTGAGTAATCATCGTTATAATACTGGCCCCCACCCCTTTGCGACTGCTGTCTGTCTACACCATTGTCAAAGTAATTTCCTCCCGGTCTCCCGCCACCTTCTGACCGTGCAGCCTGTCTCCCAAAATCACCACCACCTCGTCCTCTTCCTCGTCCGGGACCGGTGCCCGACTGAAGCAGTGGGCAATCCCGCCACCAATGCCCTTCCTGCTTACATTTCGCACACTGATTCGGTCCCAGCCTCTCCCTACTTTCACCTCTTCCAAAACCTCCTCCACGACTCTGCACTGCACCTCTTCCCCTTCCTCTAGCCACTTGCTGTAACAAAACTCTCGTCTTTAAATCCTTAGCCTTCTTTTCCTGTTTGTCCTTACTTTCATTTTCCCTGTGTTCATAATACTGCGCCATACTGAGGATACCCGAAGGAGAGGACGTTGTCCATGTACTCTCCGACGCTTGCAATCTAGCTGATATTTCAGGCAATAAGTTCGTAACAAACCTATTAACAAAAAGCCGCAATCCGCCATCTTGTGACACATCCTGTCCACTGTAATCCATAAATGTCTCCTCAAACCTCGTAAAGAAATCCGAGACCGATTCATCCTTTTTCTGCTTACAAGCCGTCAACTTGTCCCAATCTACCTTTTTCGGGGGAATGAGAGAGTGCATATACTTTATTATGCGCCCTGGCAAAGCTAATAGTTCAGCCTTCGGCTTCTCTCCTGGCTTACGCTCCTTGTCCCAATCCTGCAACTCCTGCCATGTACCTCCCAGCTCCTCCGTATGATCCGTACCTTTCACTTGCCGCCACACATCAACCGGGACCAAAAGCCCGAAAAACAATTCAACATCAGCCAACGTCATCACAGTAGAAGACGCCGCTTCCGTAAGCTCTTTGTAATAAGCAGTCGGGTTCTTTCTAGAATCCGGTAGCTGGGCCTTCAATGCTAATACCTCACTTCTCTTCCATGGCGTATACACCCATTGCTCCTGGAAATGTGCATCAATCCTGTTCCTAGTAACAGCCTTCGTTACTGGGTCTAGCAACTCGGGGACCTCGGGGTGAAAAATAGGGTGCACCTCGCGCATTGGGTGGAGACCTGGAAAATGGGGTGTGCCGGCAGAGGGTAATTCATTCCTGTATTTCAATAGTGCACGCAGACTACTCATCACTTCTTTCACCCCTGTGTTCGTTCTATATGCTCCAGCCTGTATGTCACGTAAAACCGCCGGAGCCACACCTCCATACCCCTGCTCCCATAGCGGTATCAATACATTGGACATATGCCACAAAGCGTGCTGCTGCATCAAAGGCTCAAAATCTTTCATAGTGGACCAAATATCCTCAAACGAATAAATATTGTTCCTGGCCCACTGACATGCCTGATTGGCCACCATACTCTTTTCATCTAAACCAACTGTAGAACGCGTAAGCAACTTCCATACCTGCGAGAATAATCCGCTACCTGCGCCTCGACTCAGCGTTAGCATCTCCTGACTGGGGGTGGTACTGGCTGAAACACTAGGGAGTGCCAAAGAAAATTGGGAGGGTGCAGGTGAGGTGGTCTGGGGTAGGGAAACGAGGGGTGTCGAGGGCGAAGATTGTTAGGGAACACTTGTTGAAGGACCCGGAACAAAGGAGGGAACTTCACTACTAGGGGCCGAAGATGGCAGGGAGGGATACAAGGGCTGTGGGGCATAAGGGGGAGGGGGTCGGGTGTTCAAAATGTCTTCCATCTCATCTGGGTCGTCTTCGCGCACTACATAACTCTTATTTTCTTTCAACCTGCAGAGCCTGTCTGCGCGCTCCAAACGCTGCTCATTCTCATTCTTAGTGTGTTCTCTCGCCTTCTGCGCCATAGTCTGAGTGGACTTTTTATAAGCTTCTTTCTCTTCTCTCATCTTACGCTTCCGAGCTTCTTTCTGCCACAATCTCAGGGAATCAAACATGCTCTGGCGGCTACGCCTAGCAAACAATTTGTCCTGTAAATAATCCAATTTTTCTTCCTCAAAAGAACCCGTCAAAGGCCATTGCAAATCCACATTATCAGCAGTGTACCGATGCCATAAAGTACCAAACAAGATCGGGGGCAATCCATGCTTGACATACATATCAAAGCTTGGAGTGCCCTCAGGAGGGGCAGGTTGGCTTTTAGCCAGCCTAGTATCTGAGGGTCGACAACAACATCCAAAACATCGTAACTTGCTAAAACACGGCATCTTTACTTCGATGTAAAAGTAGCACTTCTCCACAGACTACGTTACCTTGAATCACAAACTCGAGCTCGTTCACTCACACATCTAGACATACATCGGAAAACCACGCATACACATATACAATATCTCCAAACACGTGTTACCAAATGGGACAAGGCCCGTCGACCAAGTCCTGGGGAACCTGGACTCTACCGCAGACCGAACAGTACGCTAACTGTTCTGAGGACGGGGAACAGATCCGCCACCCGTGCGGCACTATGGATCACTGCGCACTTTACCGCGGGAAACCCAGATCTCACCTCCACTGAACCACCACACTAGGAGTTCAGGGTAAGTACCGGAGCCTGCCCACAATGAGCCACGCCTTCACCACAGTACCATTCGGTCGGATCGCTACGAACAATTACCTCTAAATGCATCCCCAACCTCGTTAAGTCTGTCAGAGCACCAACTCGTACTCTGAGTTCCCCGGAGCACACTAGCCCCAGGAGCACACCGGCTCCTCAAACCATTGGAGGCACTCTAGTCTCCCGGAACACTCCCGTTCCTGCAACAATCACAGGTGGACCACTCACCTTCCGTAGGCGGCACCGACCTCTACCGTTCTCCACCTCCGGCTGCCAGGACCAACACGGTCAGCTTCAAGTTCCGCCTTCTGGACCCCGGCGTAAGATCCGAACCGGGACCTCTCCCGATCAGCAGGGTGGGGCAGCGCTGCGAGAACCAAGCTCGGCATCAGATGGGTACCCGGGCCCACCGTGCCGACCAGCGGGTCCCCGGTCTTCTGCTACCCACTTACGGGTGAGAAAGATCCTTATCGCGGGGTCCCTATTCGGGCGCCATCTGATAAGCGTGGCTCAAATCCACCCGAGTGACTTACCGCACTCACCTATAGTCGCTATATAGGAAGTCAGCCGGACAGTGGAGAAGAATAAACAAAAATCTTTATTAGGCCAAACAACACTCATATGAGAGGGCCCTGTCCGACATCACTCCTAGGAGTGCGAACGAGAGGACTGACTCTCTGCATCACAGCAATACATTATAATGCAATACAGTAATGAGGGGTACGCCCCTTGTGGAAAGTTACCGAGCCCCAGACCATGGAACAATGCTCTCATAGAGCAGGCATCTGCACCTGCGAGGGATACATTATTATCTCTACTCAAGGCCATGGAGCTAGGCTTCGGCGTCTCTGGGCATGAGAACATTACTGATAAAGAGACTTGTTAGTTTCGGCCACAGCAAGCTAAGAAATGAAAACTGCTGTCTTAGTACATTTCTGTATTCCTGCGGGAGGGGCATATTAGCGAGCAGGGTCCGCAGGCACAGAGGGTTACACAAAATGGTGGCACACAACTAAGCTAAGAAACTAATATGGTCACACATACATTTGAATATACGTAAGGAGCAGTGGAATAATTCAGCATAAGTGCATATACGAACGTCATCAGTTAGCCATATGATGCTAACTCATACATCAGCAATAGGTAATTAGGGTGTCGAAAAGTGAACTCTATCACATTCATGGCTCGCCCTGTCAACGACAATGCCATTACTAAACTAAGAGGCATGTCAGTTGTCCTGTAAACCCTAAAAGGGGCCTAGATTCTTATTATAGATGGAGCAACATTACAGTCTATTATATCAAATATAAGAGGTGCTTGTACAGAGCATATCCTGAACTCAAGTATGTAAAAGGGGTCTCACATGTGATAATAAAGAAAAAAGAGGTTCTGTGAAATAAAATATTTGCCTAGGATAACAGAATGTGGACAAGCAGGGAAGTCAATGTTGATTCCAGGTTATCTGGTTTCATCATCAAATTAACTTTATTTCGGTTTGTTTAAGAACCATAAAAGTACATCAAGTAGTAAAAAAATTACATTTACAATAATGAAATAATACACATTTAAATCTCATTTTGAATAAAAGCAGTTAGCATGTGGTTTTTAGGGTGATGAAAAAAACACTAGAACAAGAAAATACATTGATTAAATATTCAGAACACAGTGAAAGCATAGTATTGCTGAATTAGAGTAGTTTGGTACTACCGAATCAATTTCCGTCTAATTAACCACATTGAAAACAAGAATTTAGCAATAGCAGTAACTATTAGTGTATTAGTATCAGATTTTAAAATTCTAAAAAACTCTACATGGTTCCTGACTCCTAGGTTCACACATAGCTGTATAATCCATTTTTTCCTGCTAACAGAATAAGCAGGACAAAACAAGATCACATGGATTAGGGATTCATTTGGATCATTGCAACCTGGGCAAGGGCGAACTGGACCCGCTTTCCATTTATCAGTGTAAGAGTGGAGGGGTAGTGTGCCATATCTAACCTGTAGATACAGTTTTTTTGCTAAGACAGGTTCTATAATATCTAATTCCTTCTCAAAACTGTAGACATTTTTGAAATCCAGAAAGCTGTCAGTGAGACTAGAAGACCTGGCTGATCGAAGGACCTCTTCTAAGTTGTAATATTTTATAGACTCAGCCAGGGTTTTCTTTGAGATAGATTTGCATGTGTCCTCCGGGTTGGACCAGAGGTTCTCCATGCCAATCCTAGACGCCTGCTCCCTTATAAAGGATAACCACTTTATCCTCCCTACACTCGGGCGTGCCATCACAATCTTTAATTCTTCTCTATAGCACTCAAGCTCCGGGACGCTCCACAGTCTGCGCCAATAAAGGAGCGGACGTGAGGCAATAGCTTCTGCAATGGGCCTCAAGTTTAAATCCAACCTTAAAGGAACTAGAGGAGTTTTTTTTGGTAAGGAGAGCAGATGTCTTATAAAATTATTCTCTGTTATGCTAATCTCACTCGCTGGACAGTGGCCCCAGAGTTCAGCTCCGTAAAGGGTGGCTGATCTGGTTTGAACTTTGTATATTTCCAGTGGAACACTGACTACTTTATGGACACAAGACTTCTGCACCTTGAGAATCCCACCCGTAGACTGAGAAAGGGTTAAATTAGCCTTAGTCATTTGGGTTACCCAACTCATTTTATCATTTAAGGTCAGACCTAAGTAAGTGAAATTATTTACCCTTTCCAGGGGTTGTCCATCCATTAACGGGCGTGGACAATTTATTGCATTGGCATTGAACACCATATACTTTGTTTTGTCTATATTAATCACCAAATTCCTGTTCCTACAGAATTTGGTGAATTGGTCTAACACCCGCTGCATCCCCATAGGTGTTTTTGAGAGCAGCAGGGTGTCATCCGCAAACATAAGTGCAGGGAATTTGCCACCAGCTAGATTAGGGGCGTCAATGTTATGAACACTATTTAGGTCGTCGACAAGGCCATTTAAAAAAAAGGGAAAATAAGGTAGGGGCGAGTACGCATCCCTGTCTAACTCCCTTCTCAATAGGGAAAGCTCTTGTCAGCTGGCCGTATTTGCCATAACGTACTTTTGCATAGGTTCCTTCGTGGAGTCTTTTAAATTGGTGACATAAGTAGGGTGGGATGCCCATTGTTGTTAATATACTCCACAGTTGGTTCCTGTCCACCATGTCAAATGCGGATTTGAGGTCCACAAATGTCAGGTAAAGACTACCCCCTTCCATGACCACATGCTTCCAGTATAGTACCTGGAGCCGTAGTAGTTGGTCGATGGTGGATGTTTTGGCACGGAACCCTGCTTGCAGGTGGGAGAGGATGTTATTCTCACTAATCCAATCTTGCAAGCGCTGCAAAAGTAGTTTGGCGTAGATTTTTTGGGTGACATCAATAAGGCTGATTGGCCTATAATTTGATGGGTCCAACGGTGATCCCTTTTTATAAATCGGGATGATTTCGGCCCCCAACCAGGTATTTGGAATCTCTTGACCGTCAAGGATAGCATTAAATATGACGGTCAGGTAGGGGACCCAGATCTTCGGCTCTTCTCTAAAAAGATCACCAGGGATCTTGTCCAACCCTGGGGCCTTGTTACATTTTAATGCTTGGACTGCAAGTGTGACCTCCGACATGGTAAAGGGTGTTGGAAGACATCCAAGGTCCAAACTCGAAGACATGGTTAGTCGTACTTTATGCTGGGGAGCAGGGCTAGAGTAAAGTTTACCAAAGAATGCACACCAGGCTTCCTCAGCGATGTTATCTGGTTTCACATTTTGGAAATCAGCCACCAGATGGATAATTCTGTCCCTCTCTCCTTCCTTTGCATCAAAGGTCACTTTCATGTCTTTCATTCTTGTTTAAAAGAAAACCAACCCGACTCAGGGCCCCAGACCCAACTACTAAGCCTAGAATGCATTTATTTGGAGAGTATCACGCCCCAAACTCTCCCCTGAAGCTATGCCCCTGGGCACATGAAAAGTGGAAGAGGTAATCTTGGAATTGGGAATCGCAGCGCTTCCAGGCCCAGCCTAGCTTAAAAATGGTGCCACAGAAACCGTGCAGGTGGGGTTTCACTGGAGATAATGTTTTGAATCCCAGAGGTCAGAGATTGAACAAATTCCACAGGGGGCCATTGGGTGCCTCTGTCACTATGACCTGACTGTGCTGTGGCAACAAATGATGGACAGAATGCTGAATAAATCAAACATTCACCCCCAGTCCAGAGATCTGGGTTAATTCCATCATTCTGTGACCTGCCTAGCACCTGACTTTGACCTGGATACAGACATTGGGATCACTACCTCACATCCTGAAGTGCTGAGTAGAGTCCAGTAGAGTCAATGAGGAGGGCACACAGAACTTTTGTCATTTGCAAGCCATATTTCCTAGCCTTGTTCATTCGGCAAGTGCCAAGTCAGAGAGAAAGCATTCCTAGGACTACTTATTCCAACAGCTTTGCTGGATGTGTTATAAGGGCCTAGGGAACCTCTCCTTGGTTCATGGAGAAACAACACTTCTGTGTTCCAACAATGGATTCCATGCTGGCCTGGCAGAGAGAATGCCTACCATACAAAACTATAGTGAATGGGCATATGGCCATGGTCGTAATGAAGGCCCCTGCATCCCCCACGGTGCAGGGGCACCCCAGAATTTCTTGTTTTGAAGCAAGCCCTTAGGCCATGTCATTGCATGTCTTGAAGAATGCGTGCAATGGGATCAAATGAGAAAAAGCTAAACGCTCAGGAAAGTCACTCTGCTTTCCAGTGCAGAAAGAAACAGAATTGTAACGCAGTTAACTCACTGTTGAATTGTCCAGCTAATATTTTTTTTGCCACCATCTATCTGAAATAATTTTTTTTAATTATATATATTATTAATGTATTATTCCTCTGAAAAATATTTCCCTCCCAACCCACAGAGCACTATTTGCCACTGCATATTTTTTTTCTTTCATTTTAACACATTGACTTAGTGGTATTTAGTGTGTGTGTGTGTTACCTATCTTTTACATGATAAAAACGTTTTTGTATTGCTTGATTACAGTCAACACAGAATGATTTTTGTCAGTTTTCAAAACGTTCATTATTCTTGCTCCTGAAGTGGAACCACTGTGCCGTGCTGCATATTTTTGCACAGCAGCAGCCAAACATAACGGAAATGTCTAGCAACAGGGACAACGATCATTAGCGCAAACAAACAACTCTTGAGACAAATAACTGTCCCCTGTGCTGTACTACAAACCTGGAAATGTTTGTAGAAAGCAAACCACAAGTTTCACAAAATCAGTGCAGATGGCAGACAGAGGGCCAGAGAAAATGTACCCTATGTCTCTGATTGGTCGTGGCAGGGCCTTAATGCAGACCCCTGCAATGCAGTGGGCAACCCAACCTTTTAGGGGGGGGGACTCTTCAGGCCAAGACCAATGGATATCTGTGCGATCGGGGCATTCCGTGCAGGTAAGTGCAATGGGGCAGAGGTAGGGCAGGTCGGGAGGAGGGAAGTCGACAGACGATGGAAAAGGGAAAATTAATTAACAATGAATCCTATTCTGTTAACAGAAGTTAGGAGTCCTAACTTTAGAACTCCTAAATGCCTTCTGTGAATACCGAAAGTCTGAAAAATAGGATTTTTCTCAGTTTAGGAGTAGTAAAGTTTGGACTCCTAACTTTAACACTCCTAAACTGAGAAAAATCCTAATTTTAAGACTTTCGGTATTCACAGAAGGCATTTAGGAGTCATAAAGTTAGGAGAGAGTGGCAACAGAGAGGTGAGAATGCGATAAGGCAGGAACCAGTTATAAAGACCTATGGACATAAAAACAAAGGAAACGGGGGAAAGATGAGTGAGCAGAAATGGAACAGCAACACAGGGATGATGCAAAAACACTAAGAACACGCAGAGGAAACAGGAGAAAGGTTGAGTGAGCAGAAATAGAAAACAGCAATACAAAGAATGAGGCAAAAAGCACAATGAATATGCAAACAGAGGATACAGGAGAAAGATGAATGAGCTGAAGAAGAAACCAGCAATACAGGGTGTGGTAAATATTTTAGTAATTTACCTTGATCGGAATTTCTATAATATCGAGTCCGTGGTGGTTCGAATAAAGGGTCTTTATTCAGTAACTCGAGTTAAGGGAGAGCTCCGTCACCTAAGGAGGATTGGAAGAATCTCTAACTTTCATCAAAGAGGACATGGTATTTATACACAAAAAAGAGGAAGGAGCTTCCCTTGAGCAAAACTCGGATAGCTGTGTTTGCAACAATACAGAAGTTAGTAAAAACTCGGATAGCTGTGTCACAATTTTACAGAAATCATAGCAACGTTACTGTGTCAAAATCATACAGATGTCATGGCAGGAAGAAGCGTGACTGTGTCTTTAATCATGAGGAAGTCACGGCAGAAGCAGAGCATTGAGAAATAATCCTAGGCTGGTTCCTTAGATAAGAGAGTGAGAGAGAGAGAAAAAGAAGAACTGGTAGTTCGACAGGATGTCTGGTGTCGTGTCTTTCAGCAAACAGGGGCTCTTCTTCTTCTCAGAATTGTTTGTCGTGGTTTAGCAAAACGGGGCCTATTTCTCAGAATCGGCCCGATATAGGGAAATGGTTACAAATGGGGGGGGTCTTGTTCTCGACATCGCCTTAGCCATAAGAATGTACCTTTGAATTTTAAGAGGAAGGAGAGTGCATGTGCAACTTTTGTGTGCGCGTGATCAGGTTTGCTCGTGTTCTCGTTTGCTTGTATTCCGACATGATGGGCTCGGGGACGTGACTGAGAGGGTGTATGATGGGACATAAACTACGAGAAATAATCTTTTTCCACATTCCCTCCTTGTCCCATAATATACCCTTTAAAATTCTTCTTCTTATTAGTCTACTTCTATACTCATTAGGCTGTCTACTTGTTCCTATAACATGATTCTTTCCTTTTCTTTCTTTCTGGACTGGGGTTTGGGAATGCAGACAGTGATACAGAAACTACAGAGAGCTGGGCCACACTGAATACAGAGGCAACAGGTGAAGAGAATGGCTAGAGCAAGACCTAGTATCGTAAGGATCTTCCACCCCCATGAGGACAGGAGACCCCAGAGCCATCCCGTCAGGGACCAGGCTCCGGTGTCTGCGTCTAGCTTCTTTGAAAGTACATGAAGGCGGGAAATGGCAGCATATACAGAGGGAGCATTATCTGGAATGTATATGCAGCAGCTGGATCGGATCAGTTCACATACGCCACAACGGTCCGCTAATATGATATCTAGGACCATACGGTTCTGTAACGTCATGAGTCTATCGGAAGCCATCTCAGCCGTGATGTTGCTTAAGGCACCAGCGGTCACGTTTATGGCTCCTTGAACTACACGAGTTAGTTGTCTTATGTGGCGGCTATTGATCATGGGCCCCCAGAAAGGGATGATTCCTTTGAAGAAATCACCAGCCTCTTGATCCACTGTGTCTTCAGCATCCATGACCCCCCTTCGCCGTCTATTAATCACGGTCGTAGGATCACTTAGATGATAATCTGCTGGGGCGGTGTAGGTAGGGGGGAGGAGAAATGCAATGTAGCATTTCCCGGACCAGCCTTGAGGTAGCCAAGTACATGCGTGAGGTCCACAAATAAAATAAGTGTTGGGGCGGTGGTCAATGTTGGGAAGTTTAAGTCAAGTAGGGTGTATGTTTTATTACACTCACTGTCTCCCATCTTCTGACCTCTGCCCTTACCTCTTACACAAAACAGGCCCTTATGAGGCACAGCCCATCCTCCCTGCTCTGTCTGTCTCTTCTGAACTGAGAATGTTTCTCTAAAGGAGGTAGTGTCGTTAAAGAGGGAATAACTGGTGTTTTCACTATTATCTACTCGTCCCCATGTTACGGTGAAGTCTACCATCTTTTGAACAACGCGCACAGTCTTTGTTTTTATCTCGTTCCAGGTACTAGTGTTCTTGGTCTTGGTTTCAGGGATGTTTCTAACCGAGGCGGAGAATATCATAGAGAGGGCATAGGTAGATCCAGCATAGCCGAACGGGAGAGGGATAAAAGGCATACCTCCGTGTACGGAGTGTGGCATTATGCTGCAGACCCAACAGTTGGTTTTGTTGATAACTAGTTGGTGTTGATGGAGTGTGGAGATGAATGTGTTATTGAAGAATTCTTTTCTCCTACTTTCGAGATGCGGGGGTAGATCTACGTGTGAATGCATAGCAGTGTTGTTCAAAAGCGTAGGGGAAGAAAGGGGGAAAGCTAGATGAAGGAACCAACCTAGACAAGCCATAATGCAGAAAATAAGAATCATTATAGAGAGAAAAACAGGAACTTTGTTTTGTGATAGTTTTGCGCAGTGAGTCTTTGTCTTCATGATTTCGGCTGTTTTTAGTCTCAGTAAAGTATGCACCAGTGACCGGACACTTCCCAGCAACCGCTTCACCAAGCGTCCGTCTTGGGCTTAATTAGCCACTGGTAGGTCGAGGTCAGGCACAAAGTCTCAAGTCTGTTTTGGGTAGGATCGCAGCTGCGATTTGTACTCTTCTTTGGGCAAAAGTTCTGGAAGGGGTGAAATAAAGTCTGTTGTTTCAGTGTCTTTAAAGTCTGATGGTTTAGACAGTGTCCGAAGGAATTAGTCCGTGGAAGGGCTTGCAGTGGCTCACATGGAGCCATCTTTTTCGTCCTTCGACTTTGACGGCAGTCCTCGTTGTGAGCAGCACCAGCTTGGGAGACGTCCACCTTCTTTCCAGAGGGCTGGTTCGGTCAAAATTTCTGATAAGCACCTATTGACCAGGTTGAAGGGAGTTCTCGTCGGGCGTGGTCTTGTCTGGAAAGGCTGCAGCCACCTGTGAACAGCAAGAACGTAGTGCAGACATCAAAGAAGCCAAGTAATCTGTCAGTACATTTGCATCAATGTCAGTTAGCTTTTTAGGAGATGGGACACCCCAGATATTTGGAGGTCTCCCATATGTGATCTGATAGGGTGACAGGCCCGTCTGAGAATGTGCCACCATTCGCATGTAGAACAGGGCAACTGGAAGAGCTGTCACCCAGTCTAATTGCTTGTCAGCGCATATTTTGGCCAATTTGGTTTTTAATGTCTGGTTGTGCCGCTCCACCAGGCATGCTGCTTGGGGATGTATAAAGTAAACAAACAAAGTGGCCGGACAGTTTGATTCTCTGTGATCATTCACCAACTAGTTTGATTATTTACTAGATTGGACAAACATGTGTCTTGAATCACTTTTTTATTTCATAAAAAGGTTTAGAAAAAGTTTTTTTGGGCGTCAAAAGACACAACACAACATTTACAAAATTTACAAACAATACATTCAGTAAATTGAAAGCAACATAACACAAAATGTGAAGACTTAGACCAGAGAAATTCAAACAAATAATTTGCATGGACAACTGTGATATGCCTCGGGTTAAACAATCTATGAGGCACCAATCCTGAATATGGAACGAACAAGTGGACTAACAGAATAGAATACTAGCCTACTTGTTACCACCTGCAACAGATACACAGTGCATTTATCACCAAGTGCTACAAAATAGGAATTACACAAAAGCTGCTGAGCAATTTGCACATGTATTAGTTACATTCCTATTGAGCCTTAAATAATTGGTATCTTGCAGGTAAATACGTCGACGCGTTTCGAACCCAACTGTGTTTGACGGGTTCTCCTCAGGACATGGACTGGGGGGTCGTTGTCACTATGAAGTAATTACAAAAATAGTATCAGAGAAGGGCTGAATGATATAAACTTCTTGCGGTGACTCACACACTTGAAAAATTAAAGGTACCTTTTTGGCGGGGGGTTCAGATCACTCCCTACAATTAAAAGAGTATAAAGATCCAAATTAAAATCATGCCTCCAGTGTCCCTACTACGCTACAATTGAGAACTACAACGTCCAAGACATACCTCGAGGATGAGCAAAGGTAGCGATTGGGGATGTATGACACAATGAAGTTTCCAGGTGTAGCCTAACAGTAGGGAGACCGCTTCCATCAATTTAGAAGAGAAAGGTTGTCCATTGTCAGAGTAGATGACTCTGGGCAACCCATATCTTGTGAAAAATTCTCTAACCAGTTGTTTAGCTGTCATTTGGGCACCATAGTCTTGGACAGGGTAAGCTTCAGTCCATCGGGTTAAGGCACAGACCACTACGAGGACATACTTGTATCCTCAACATCTTTCCATCTGGATATAATCCATTTGGAGGACTTCAAAGGGGTGATCTGGAGGTTGGAACCCTCCTTGTTCAACTGATACACTTTTCCTGGGATTGAACTGACACCAAATCATACATGTTCGTACTTTTTGTTTGGCTGCTGCACGCAGATGCTTGTTGTGCCATATCAGATTCAGACTGTCTAACATCCTTTTTCTCCTAGGTGGGCAGGACCATGGGCAGTTTCTATCATTACGGGAACCATTATGTCAGGGAGAAACCATTTGGACTTGTCTTTGGTTACCCACCCTTGATCTGTGTGTGTACCTCCCTCTTCCTCCCATTTTCTCTTTTCGGTCTCTGTGGCTTGGTTTTGGATGTCTACTACATCTTTGGCGGGATCGATAACTGGACAGATAGTTCTGGTGATGGTTTCAGTGCTTAGTGTTCCTGTCTGAGCAGCAAGTTTAGCTGTGGCGTCCGCCAGAGCATTGCCTCTAGTGATAGAGTCTATGACTTTACTATGTGCTTTGCATTTTAGTATAGCTACTTCTGTGGGTATGTGTACTGCTTCTAGTAGCTGGAGGATAAGATCTCCATGTTGGATCTTTGTTCCATGAGAGGTTAGAAAACCTCTCTCCCTCCACAGAATGCAAAAATTATGGACGACCCCGAATGCGTTCTGTGAATCGGTGTAGATGTTGACTCGTTTTCCTTTAGACCACTCACATGCTTGTGTGAGAGCTATTAGCTCCGCTGCTTGTGCTGAATGTACGGATATCCTAGCTGCTAAGAGGACTGTGTTTTCTGTAGTGACAGCATAGGCTGCTGAAAGTTCACCTGATTGGAGGCGCTTACAGGAACCGTCTACAAACAGTGTGTGTTCTGGTGTACTTAGAGGGACATCTGTAAGATCAGATCGGGGCTTTGTGACTAGTTCGACTACCTCTAAGCAGTCGTGAATCTGATTGTCAACTGGAATAGTAGGCAGTAATGTAGCTGGGTTGAGGATATTGCATCTTTTGATGATGATGTGGGGTTGGAACAGAGTGACTTTGTAGCCTGTGAGGCGGGCTATGGTCAAGTGGTGTGTCTGGGTCCTATTCAAGAGTAGTTCTACTGCATGTGGAACTTGTACTTCGAGAGAATGTCCTAGTACTATGGAATCACTTTGTCGTATTGCTAGAGCTGTGGCTGCAACAGATTTCAAACAGGCAGGCAAACCTTGTGCAACGGGGTCAAGAGTGCTCGAAAAATAAGCGCAGGGACGATGTTTGTTGGCTTGCATTTGTGTAAGCACTGACAAGGCTGGATCTTCCCGTTCTGTGACAAAGAGGACAAAAGGCTTGGCATAATCGGGTGTAGCTAGGACTGGTGCAGAACCTAATGCTTGTTTAAGAGTTTCGAAAGCAAAAGTATGATCAGGTGTCCATGGCAATGGGGAACAGGTTGTGGTCGTTAACTGTATCAGGGGTTTGGCCAAGTATGCAAATTGAGGAACCCACTGTCTACAGTAGGACGTGAGGCCAATAAAGGCACGGACTTCTTTCTGCGTCTTAGGGACAGGAATGTTAAAAATGAGTTGAATTATTTCAGGTGTGAGTGCCCTACCCTCCTTTGACAGTAGGTGTCCTAGGTAGGCCACCGGCTGTAAACACAATTGTAATTTTGAGGGTGACACCTTGTGGCCATGTTGTGCAAGGAACATTAAGACAATCCGTGAGGCTTGTTCACATTCTGGTTCAGAGCGTGTGGTGATCAGTAGGTCATCGACATAATGTAACAATGTTGTATTTGAGGACATAACAATGTCATCTAACTGTCTTTTAAGTGCCTGACTGTATATACTGGGACTTTCTGTGTACCCTTGAGGAGCTCTTGTGAAACAGAAGCTACGACCTTGTAGTGAGAATCCGAATAGGTACTGACTGTCTTGGTGTATGGGTACACTAAAGAAAGCGTTCTTCAGGTCGATTACAGTAAAATGTGTGGCTTCAGGATCTATAGCTGTTAGCAGAGTACTGATGTCAGAGACCACAGGGTATTGTGGTACCACACACTTGTTTAATTAACGTAGGTCGACCACTAGTCGGTAAACCGGTGGTGCACCGTCATCTGTTTTCTTTCTTACTGGTAAGACTGGTGAATTACATATGTTGGAAGGTACTTCTCTGACTACTCCTTTCTGTATTAAGTCATCGATAATATGGATGAGGGCTTGTTCTGCATCTGGATGTAACTTGTATTGTCGGACACGAGGTAGGACAACACCTTCTTTCAATGTGACCATGTGAGGTGTAATGTCCATGAACTCTACGTCAGTCGGATCTGTCGCCCATAGTGTAGCAGGGATGTCTCTTAGTCTGATGTCTAATTCTCGTGTGGTGAAATGACCTTTGAAATCTCGGAGGAATAGTCGTATTCCTCCTGGGGAACAGCATATCACAGCACCTAGTTCCTTTAACGTCTGGATGCCAAGTAAGTTTTCGGGACATGACTTAGTAAGTACCAAATCAGTGGATGTTGTAAGAGGACCAACTTGGAGTGATACTGGTTCAGAAACCTTATTGATAACTCGTGTACCTGAGAAACCCAAGGAAATACTATTCGAGCCAGAGAGGGGTACCTTGGGAACTTTGTTGTGCTGTACTGTCGTCCTACTGGCCCCTGTGTCTATTAGGAATTTTGTTTCCTTACCTAAGAGGTTAGCGTTTACATAGGGACCCTTTTGGTCGACCGGGACTGGGATCAGTGGACGACTTTCGTATTCCTCCCAGCTGTCTCATAAAATTAAGGGGAATTCAGGATAGGATGACACTGGGTACTGATAGAGTTGGGTGGCTGGTTTAGTATCAGTCGGAGGAGCTGTTGTGGGAACAGAGGGTCGTGGGGGTTAATTACGGGGTTGGGTATTCCCAGTGGCAATATTATGTTGTAATACTGGACAGTCACGCACAAAGTGACCTAGCCTTTTGCAATAATTGCAAGTAACTTTTTCTTGTGACGTTTGAGCTTGTTTAGGGGTCTGTTGGATTGTATTAGTCTGTGCTACCAATACCTTCATTTTAGTATCTTTCGTTCTTTTCTTTTCTTGTTCTTGTTCATCTCTAATCCTATTTTGGTGATATTGGAGCATCTGAAGTGCTTGTGAAGGGGAACTTGCTTGCCAAGTACTCTCTACCTTTAGTACTCTATTTCTGATCGAAGGCACGGCATTTTCTACGAATTTGGAGACAAACAATTGACTATAGGCGTCTCCACCTGAGGAGAGGCCACTGTTGATGAGGAAACATTTCTCTAATCTTGTATAATAGTCCCCTATATCTTCATCTGGTTTCTGTTTGCATGCAGAGATAGCATCCCAATCTTCTTTCTTAGTGGTCAGTAACTGGTGGAGTATTTTCGGGAGAAGGCAAGGGAGTTCTAGGACTAGAGGTTCCAGGCCTTGTCCAGCAGCACAAGTACTTTCTTCGGTCTCTAAAGCTGCCCATACTATCTTTTTCCCTTCTACCTCCCAATCTTTTCCTTTTAGTTTGTCGTATGTCCCTTGAGGTAGTAGGACTTTGAGGAGAATGTTGAGATCTTTATAGGTAAAGGAACCCATTTGAAGAATATCCTTGAGTTTCCTATGAAAACCCGAAGGATCTATTTCGTGAGAAGGGACCATTTTCTTCATTTCTAGTATTTCTATTTTTGTTAGGGGTGTGTAGACAAATGTTTGTTGTAGCTTTCCTCCAGAATCTACGACAGGATGTACTTCTCGGAGAGGGAACTGCCCTTGGTCATAGTGATGGGGATTTGCGTCATAACTGTCTCAAAAGTATTGAACATATCGCTGTCGTAGGTCAAGGAAGATATTAAGGAATTCTTGTCCCCTGCCTCCCACCTCCCTTCTAAGCAGTCTCGTAAGAGAGAATGTAACTTTTTGGGCGGGCAACCAGTAGCTTCGTACATCGTAATGAGGTGTTGAACCATAAAGATGCTTGCTAGCCTTTGGGATGTCAGAGGGATCGATAGAAACATTTGAGCAACTATATCAGGGCCATATATAGAGTATTGAGATACCCAGTGGGTGCTTGATCGGCCTAGTTCTTTTTCTTGGGTAGTGAGTGGAGGTTCGTCATCCATCTAATCATCTAGAGCTTCTTGTGTTCGTTGGAACAATCTATCTGTAGGAGCTAATAATTTCTTACTTTTGATCTTGATTTGTCAAATATTTTGGGAGCGAGGGATACGGGAGCGTACTGCTCCTTGAAAATGATTTTCTTCTTCCCTGTCTGTACTCTCGTTCTCTATTTCCTGAGTAGGGGTGTCTTTTTGATGGAAGTCAGAAACTTTGCTTGTAAAGAGTGGAATAAAGAGATCTATCTCTTTTATCTTATTATATATTATAACTACCTGCAACCACTGCTTGATCTAGTTGTAATAAATCATCAGGAATTATTTTTCCTGCACTGGCTATCATTCTGATGAAACAAGTGATCATGAATCGTGAGAGGCATTTTCTATGTGCAATGGGTCAATTTTTAATAGCTTCCTGTAGGGCTTCTAAATTTTCTCCTGTTCGGAGAGTTTTATAGATCTTGTTCAAACAATTTGTGACATTCGGCACCTCCTCTCGTAGACGAAGGAAGATATCTACTTGTGAACCTTCCCCTGGGGTCGGGTCGTAATCACATTCTAACATGGGTGGATCCCCGCTTGAGGTGTCAGGGATGGTTTCAGTCGGGGTGACTATTCGTCGGGCTGTTATTTGATTGGTATAAGCAGGAGGAGGTTCCATTAGGTAGGTGGTAATGAAGTCTTTGGGAGAAGAAGGCATTTTAGGACATGGGGGTGCTGTGGGAATACTAGGGTTATCATCGGACTCTGTCTTTTGTGAAAGGACGGGATATATTCCTGTTACGGAGGCCGAGGCTTCCCTCTTTATTTGTTCAAAATTAATATCCGCATCCTGTTCTCGTAACTTTCTCATCTTACTTTCTTCTGACATTCTATTTGTTTTCTCTACTTTCCTTTGCTCTTTCTGTTCCCTTTGATGTGCTTCCTTTCGCCATAATTCAATACTCTCTAACATCAAGGGTCTTCCTTTCTTTTCCCAACATTTCTTTTCAACTGCCATGATACAATTCAAATCCTATGTGCCACTGTTTGGCCATCTAATCGCAATTTCTAAATCTTGAGTGTACTCTTTCCACAAATCCAAGTAAAAAACGGCACCTATGCCATACTTGGTGTACATAAGGAAACCAGGAGTATCCTTTGGGGGCACTGGTACATCTTGTTCCAGTAACCTTCTCCGGGTACCCAGTTTACACAACTTTGAAAACAAAGGCATAGTGACAACAATCAACAAACAACAAACAACAGAAACTTACACTTTATAACTTGATATATTCTGAGTATCAGAATACAAACATACCGTTTTCTAGAAACCTAGAACCCTTCTTGACCGTGCTCTGAAGAATCAGAACCCGTCTTGACCGTGCTCTGAAAAATCAGAACCCGTCTTGATACACCCCCAGCAGTACTCACCGAGGTGCAGAGAACTTGAAGATCTTGAAGATCTGGACACTGGTCTTGTTGCGTTGCGCTCTTGATCGGGGGACTTGGCGGGATTCTGAAGACCTCGGACTCGGCAATCTTCACAGGTTTCGGGCTCTGGGTCGAGACTTCTGCTGTCGTCCTCACCGCCTCATATGGATGCTCAGACCTCGGTACAGCCTCTCTCGGACATGAAGGAGTTCATGCAGGAACACCCTGCAGCGTGCTCTCTTTTGAAGTCCGTCGATGTCTTGAAGAGACCGGTTTGGGTCCGCATCACCGGCTTGTGGGGAGAAAGGGAAGTCCCTATTCGGACGCCAATTTGCTGTGGTAAATATTTTAGTAATTTATCTTGATCGGATTTTCTATAATATCAATAAGGTCAAGTATGAAGAGCAGAGTCCGTGGTGGTTCGAATAAAGGGTCTTTATTCAGTAACTCGAGTTAAGGGAGAGCTCCGTCACCTAAGGAGGATCGGAAGAATCTCTAACTTTCATCAAAGAGGACATGGTATTTATACACAAAAAAGAGGAAGGAGCTTCCCTTGAGCAAAACTTGCATAGCTGTGTTTGCAACAATACAGAAGTTAGTAAAAACTCGGATAGCTGTGTCACAATTTTACAGAAATCGTAGCAACGTTACTGTGTTAAAATCATACAGATGTCATGGCAGGAAGAAGCGTGACTGTGGGCCAGATGTAGGTGAAATAGATTTACCGATTTTAAATTACCGAATTTTACCGATTCAGTAATTAAAAATCGGTAAATCTATGGGTTCGACATGTAGGTATTCCAGATGTGCTGGAATACCGAATCGGATGATTTCGGTATTTACCGATTCGGTAAATACCGAATCGGTAATGCCCATTCATTCCTATGGGCTTTGAATCCCATAGGAATGAATGGGCATTACCGATTCAGTATTTACCGAATCGGTAAATACCGATTTTCACAAGGGTGCAGGGGGTGTCACTTTGACACCATCTGGCACCCCCAAAACAGGCTCGGTTGGCATGTGGCAGGCATACATGCCCTAAGGGCAGGTCTGCCTGTCACATTGCATAGGTGTGCATGACACATGTGCATGCACACCGGAATCGGTATTTTACCATCAAATTGGATTTGATGGTAAAATACCGATTCGGTAAGGCTCCTGGGACTCTGAAGAGTCCCACCTTCATATGGGTGGCTCAGATTCTGTAAATTTACTGATTTTTTATTTTACCGAATCGGTAAAATTACCGAATCGGTAATTTTACCGATTCGGTAAAATAATGCCCCCTACATACCAATCACCTATTTACCGATCGGTAACGGCCGAAAATACCGATTTTCGGCTGTTACCGACCGACCTACATCGGGCCCTGTGTCTTTAATCATGAGGAAGTCATGGCAGAAGCAGAGCATTGAGAAATAATCCTAGGCTGGTTCCTTAGATAAGAGAGTGAGAGAGAGAAAAAAAGAAGAACTGGTAGTTTGACAGGATGTCTGGTGTCGTGTCTTTCAGCAAACGGGGGCTCTTCTTCTCTGAATTGATTGTCGTGGTTTAGCAAAACGGGGCCTATTTCTCGGAATCGGCCCATTATAGGGAAATGGTTACAAATGGGGGGGGTCTTGTTCTCGGAATCGGCTTGACCATAGGAATGTACAGTTTGAGTGAGGAAGCTGTTTCTCGACATCGCCTTAGCCATAAGAATGTACCTTTGAATTTTAAGAGGAAGGAGAGTGCATGTGCAACTTTTGTGTGCTCGTGATCAGGTTTGCTCGTGTTCTCGTTTGCTTGTTTTCCGACATGATGGGCTCGGGGACGTGCCTGAGAGGGTGTATGACGGGACATAAACTACGAGAATAATCTTTTTCCACAAGGGAATAGGGTAAAAAAGTCTATGGACTTGCAAGCAGAGGAAAAAGGAAACCAGGATAGGAGCAGCACAAGAGTGATACACCAGGAGGAGCGGGAGAACTGGTAGCACAGGCAGCACAGGGTGTAGGTCTGACTTGAAATTAGTTTGATGCAGTGCTTTAAATGGGTCGTTACTTGCCGGTATAGAGTACCGGCACTTCTCCACTGCCAAGGAGTGTACCAGTACTCAGGTTCAAATTGATGATGTGGGCACTAGGCCCGTGCCGAGGGCCAGCTGTGTTCCTGTTCTGTTAGCAGCATGTTTGCCGTTTTTCCATTTGTCTGTGTCATTCAGCAGTGGCAAATGGCACGATTGGGCCTGAACAGCCTGCTGGAGGCCTGCTGCTGTGGCAAGTGACCCTCTGCTCCCTCCTCATCTAGATGTAAGTTCTGATTGTCCTCAACAGCCCCCTGCCGAGCCTCCTTGCTGGGACGTCTTGTTAGAGAGTGTATGGGACATTTTCTACCTTGAGCACAGTGATGTGTGCAGATTGAAAGAGAAGGGGGAGAGCCTGCTCAGGAAGGACCACTTGAGAACCCAGGTACCGAGGGCAATTTTCACCCCTTGACCCCTCACTGGGGTCTGACTGTCTTTCCCCTGACTCACTTGCCCCTGCAAATCAACCCCCACCCCGCCCCCGCCTGCTGTGACATTGAGTCCATGATGGGCGGAGATGAGGTGGTGGGGATTACCTAGATGGACTCCCTGCTGCCCAGGTGAGGTGAGAGGCGGTCTTCTAACCTTCCCATTAGAGGCCAGTATTGCTCTGCCCCTGACCTCACCCTGCTGGATTCTGCACATGTTTACGACCCAGCAGTGCTCACTGTCTGCCACTGAAAGCTTACTGACCGTGGGGCCTTCTGCTGAGGGGAGAGGATGGACAATGGGGTGAGAGAAGGTGAAGCGTGAAGGGACAGAGATAGAAGAATCAGACAAGAGTTGAAAGGTGAAAAAGATAGACATAAGGGTTTGAGGGGACTTACAGGTAGATTCATCAAAGACCCGTTTTGCGAGTCTTTAATAGCGATTCATAAGGAAACGGGATTCATGTAGGAATCGTAAAATAAATTGTTATTCCTACACATTCCTTATTTGCGATTAGCAAATTGCTAATCGCAAATAAGGAATAACTCCCCATTCATTCCTATGGGCCTAAAGGCCCATAGGAATGAATGGGGAGTTCTCCTTATTTGCGATTAGCAATTAACTATTCGCAAATAAGATAGCGATTTCAAGGGTGCCAGGGGTGTCCAAAGGACACCCTGTAGCACCCCTGAAATGCAATTTTACACAGGTGTTGCGCACACACATGTCCAAAGGACATGTGTGTGTGTAACATGTAACAGAGAAAAATGCACTAAAGTGCTTTTTTCTACTTTTTCGCTATTTACCATGAAGTCAGACTTCGTGGTAAATAGCGACCAAATATTGCGAATTCACAATTTAAAATTGGTTCATGAATTGCATTTAAGGAATCTATAATAGAGATTCCTTAAATCCAATTCCTCGCAAATATGCGTTATCGGAAATAGCGATTTTTGCATTTGGGATGATGAATCCCAAATGCAAAAATCGCACTCGCAAAGGGCCAGACTCTCAGAATCTGGCCCTTTGCGAGCACTATTTAGCTTCATGAATCGGGTTGATAGTCCACACATATCATCAGAATATGTTGGCCCAATTCCTTGCTAGCTCACAGTGTCCCATCTGGACCCCTAAACCTGACAGGGTAGAAGATGGTATCTGCAACCCTAGAACATGACCACTCTGATCCCCCTCCCAGGGAAATTGTGGAAACAGAAATACCTTTTCGTTATTACCTTAGGCATGCCCAAAGGGAGACACAAGAAATATGCAAATTGGCATTTCAAACATTTATTGAAGCAAATGGATTCCTGTGTAAAATACATGAGCTGCAATTATTAGCAGCAGGAAACAAAGCATTGTTACCAGCATTACAAGAATGGCGAAGAAGATGAATGATTCAACCATTATAACGTTGCAGTCATTATTTGCATATATGGATATATATCATTATGAAAACCCTACCTACCCTAACTCTACTCTATAGAGCATAATAAGAAGTGCATTCTGCCAGATCTCTTGGCACAACTTTACTCCCCATTTACCTGTACGAGTGATGTATCAGCAAGCCAGCCTAGTGTGGAACAGGTCTCCATCCTTTGCATCGTGGGGACAGAAGTAGAAGGGCTGGGAATCAGCCCAGGCGAACATCCAGTATAATCTATGGAAGTGCTCCTCTGGCGAGCTAATTTGCAGAAGGACTTTAAGTAATAAAAACTGGCCACAATTGTCCTTCGCTATTCATTGTTTATATTTCCGACTCAGAACTATCTCTGAACAGACAACAACAATACGGAGGAGCAGCATGCTCAGTGCACTTTATCCTTCAACACAATAAAGTGTTTTGATAAAATGCTTATGAAGAAATGTGCTTGGAAGCAAAACACTTTTTGAGTATGCTATCATGTATGTGCAAAACAGGCAAAAAGTCACTTGTCTAAAGAGATGTTAAGTTTAAACGTGAACATGTAAAATGGAAGCTTTTGTACACAGGCCCTTTTACACCTCATTACAATACTGAGCTTTCTTGATGTTGTATAAATGTTAGTGATCCGGCACAATTGGTCTTTTTAAGATTAAGACATAGGTTCTCCCATACTGTTATCACCTATAATAACTTGCAGAAAAGATGCAATACTTTGTACCTAACGTGATCTCTCGTTAATGCAGAAATCTCAATCATTAACTGCTTTCCCAACTCAGAGCACCCAAATCCTGAATCACACTGAACAAAGGCGTATATTTACAAGGGCATAGCGCCACCAGAATGTCCCTTTTAGGGACGTTCTGATGGTGTTATGCCTTTCTCCATATTTACGAAGCGGAGCTAAGCCACTTTGAGTGGCTTAATGCCGTCTTGTAAATACAGGCTCTTTACATGCATCTCTTTGCGTGAAAGGAGTGTGCAATGGTTGTTGCTGTGGGCATTCCACCACAACACCCATTGCATTTTGATGCTGCTCCAGATTTACAAAGAGGTGTAAATCTGGAGCAGTGCCAAAAAACGTCATGCAAAAGCAGGTGATGGTGCAATGAGGAGAAATACTTTTATTTCTCCTCGTTTTTGCTCTTTCTATGTGTGCTGCACACATAGAAAGTGTAAAACGCCATTTATGATTGTTTATGTGTGGGAAGGTGTCCCTTCCTGCACATAAACAATCATCAAATAATGACGATTTGCTACTTCTATGTGTGCTGCAGAATGCAGCGCACATAGGGGCCGATTTCGATTCCGGTCGGAACATGTTGGCCGGATTCCTTTCCGACCGAGCCATTCGGATGGGCTCGGTCAGAATGGAATCCGACTCAGATTTCCGGATGGCTTACGACGGGCTCGGAGAGCCCGTCTGCTATCCGAAAATCCTTCAGTACTCCCCCGGTTGCCTCTTTACGACCGAGGGAGTACAATGGCAGTTTTTCACTGCCTTTTCGTGCTGGTGTGTCCAGCACGAAAAGGCAGTCGGAAATGTCTCTGGAAGGGATACCGTCCTGCACATAAACAATATTTCCCAGTAACGCAGGCACCCTTGCATCATAGATGCTAGGCAGCTAATTTTAGCACCATGGCTAGGCGAAACTCAGGGGAGCGCCGTATAGTTGTAAATACGGCGCATCCCTGCATTTTCAAAATATTGGAGCGCAGCACTGCCAAATGTGGCGCAGCACCGTGCTCCAACATTTCCTTGTAAATATGTGCCACAGTCATGTCATTCGGTGCTAGCACCTTATCTGTCGAATGTGTGACTGTCTTAGCCATGCAACACAGTCTTATTTTTTGCTGAACAGATGCAGCAAATATGAATGACAGGTGTGTGCGTTGTACCTCTGTTGCAGGCCAGGGTTAATCCCGACTCTGGGGAGATACCCAAAAACAGTCCCAGCAGAAGGAACTTAGGGCCAGATGGAGGAGCCGAAATACCGGTCCTTAACGGCAGATTTCGGCCGTTACCGACCGGTATTTAGTAACTGGCATGTAGGGGCCCTATTTTACCGAATCGGTAAATTTACCGAATCGGTAAAATACCGAATCGGTAAAATACCGAATCTGTATTTTTACCGATTCGGTAACTTCCTGATGTAGGTGGGACTCTTCTGAGTCCCAAAGGCCTTACAGATTCGGTAATTTACCACCCAATCCAATTGGGTGGTAAAATACCGAATCCAGGTGTGCATGCACATGTGTGCATGCACACCTATGCCATGTGACAGACAGACATGCCCTTAGGGCATGTCTATGTGCCACATGGCACACATGCCAGTATTTGGGGTGCTAGAGGGTGTCAAAGTGACACCCCCTGCACCCTTGCTGGAATCGGTATTTACCGAATCGGTAAATACCGATTCGGTAATGCCCATTGATTCCTATGGGCTTCAATGCCCATAGGAATCAATGGGCATTACCGAATCGGTATTTACCGATTCGGTAAATACCAATTTTTACAGAATCGGTAATTCAATTACCGATTGTACCTACATCTCACCCCTTCTTTTTTACCGATTCATAAATACCGAATCGGTAAAATTCGGTATTTATGAATCGGTAAAATAGAATTACCTACATCTGGCCCCTAGCCTCATCGAGTTCTAGGGCAGAGGTCAGATGTTGCAGAACCCCTCAGACAAGAGCGCTTACTGTCACCCAGGCCTCTAGGGGGTGCACATATAGTCCTTTACCAAGAGATTCTTGAACAGATGGCACCGATCTTTGGACAAAGTAGACATTTTAGGTTAGCTGGGCAGCAGCAAGGGCACTCGGGTTTTGAGACGACTCCTCAAGCATGAAGCAGCTTCTCACAGAACCTTCGCTCAGGAAGGCAGCAATTAGGAATTCAACCCCTTGTCCAGTCGATCATCTGTGCTGGTGCACAGAGGTTCCAATACATCAAAGGTTTACTAATATTTTAGTACCAAAAGCCAGCTTATATCACAAAGTGGTGGATAGGGGGAGTCGCGTTAACCGGCCATTCAGCAACCAAGCTAAAATTGAAAATGTAGATGGAGCCGAACAAATTCAACTGCTTCCTGCACTGTGTGTAGTCTAGCCTTATAGCAACAAGGCATCCACTCTCTAAATCCTGCTTTCTCTCCAGCGAAGTGGTCTGCTGTATGATAATCCCAACAGAGATTACCTGTTGATCTTGGCCTCTTCTGCCTCATGTGAGCTCATAACAGCATGCTCCACATGTTAAAAGAGTGTCAAGGCTGGCCCCTTTATTTATTTATTTGTGCATTTATGTATGGAGTTTTATGAAGAACTCGATCTCTCCGAGCAAGTGGGGGCAGCGGGCAGTTATCACCTCATCTTGTTATGTTTCTTTTGGCAGGGGTGGGCATTGACACGAGTTCTTCCTCCTGGAATCATCCCTGGTGCCTCCAGCACCTGTGTTGACCCAGTAAATAATCCTAGCATGACATTAGTGTTGCAACAGGACATAAAACTATTGTCTGTAGTGTGCAATTTGCAAACTGTTCCCGCACAGGTTTGGGATACGTTGGTGGGAAACCTTCGACAATAATATCCACCCTAAGCATTGCACTTGTTAAATCCAGTATGTGTCCAGCTGAATATGTGATGGTGTCAATTGTAACTCTCTATAATCAATAGGGCAACATACTAATTCCCATGCAACAGCATTCTTAATTAATACAACTCAATCCTATTAAATACATTTATGAATACAGGGACAAGAATCCCTATGTTAATTTGGGTACAATTTAAGCACATAGCATCCAAGTAATCTAAAATCATGAATGTATTCAGAAATCATTTTATTTGTTCAAGAATTAAACAGTTGTCCAAATTCAACCACAGTTTTAATACATTTCTTTACATGAAGTAACGATTTCATTATAAAGACAGAATGCTGAAGTGCAAACACACAGGGCTGAAGTGAATACTTCCACGGTCTTATTATTTCATATTTGATATTTAATTCTATCAATTTACTTAATTCAGAGCCAAACAGTACAAGTCTCTCCTGGCAAATCAGTTGTAGAAGTTTGCGGACTCCACATGAGCAAGAGTTTCTTCATCAGGACAACAGATATTGTTACACTCTTCACAAGACATTTTAGGCACCACATATTTCCAAACCATCTATAAAAAAATTCAATATACACACAACTGTTAAAAATACTAAACGTGGATGAAAGTGCCCAAAATGTATACACTCAACTCTGATATTCTTTGCCTACATACCAAATGTGCCCTTACATATTGCAAAGGTAGCTGGAAAATATCCTGGTTCTTAACTAGTGAGAAGGAAGGCTACACATGCCTCTGTAGCTATACCACTGAAGGGGACTCACCCACCACTTATAGCCTTGTAAAATCAACAAGGAGAGCACACTTGCATACGTCCGAATAAAGGAAGCGTATGGAATGTGCCATGTGTTCTTCAATGAAGCGACAGAACAGAAGCCGCAGAAAGATGAGGCAAGTGAACAGAGAAATGCTAATACCGTCAAAAAGGGGAAACAATCCCAAACAGGAAAGGAGATAGACTAGACACCACATCACCTGCCACAGCACCCAGTGGCCCTGCAGAGAACAGCTTGGCACATCTGCTACTTCTATAGCAGATGTGGCGTACTTGACAGCTATCTGGCCTCAGAAATCTTCCTCCATGTACTCAAAACCTACTGACTGATCACCAATGGCCTATTCTCAGGAAAACTAATTAAGTGATTCACCTTGATCCAGATCTCCAACTTCATAGAAATTAACAATCTACTCTTTTACCATCAAACAAGTTTATGTTGAGGCAGAGGCACCAAATCTACCCTGTTTTCATTTGGGATGATCTGAAAATTATGGCGGTAGAAACTGAATGACGGCTCTGCTACTGCTGGCTGTATCTGCTGCTTTTGATACTGTCCGCCATCAGATTCTACTGCTGAGATGAGAAATTCTTTGCATTTGATTAAGTATCCTAAAAGGCATCTCTTCCTACCTCCAAGATAGCATCATCTCACTAGCCTATTCATATCACATCCTCTCACAACACCCTCTGGAGTACCCTAAGGCTTGATCAACCTCTACTACTCAACCTCAGCCTCCAATCCCATGAAGTTATAATCCATTCCTTCGAACAACCTGCTTCAGTTATGCTGATGACACAAAGATCATCCTAAAATGGTAAAATCTTACTAAAAATAACTTCGCCAAGATTTAATCCAGGACTTAATGCCATTTATGAATGATGCTATGCAAGCTTCATTGAGTAAACACTTGCACCTTGCAACTAAAAGAGAGGGAAAGCAAATATAATCCCTAAGCTAACGTTCCCCGGCTGAGCCCTCCTGCCGCCGCACCGCAATCACACCAGCGGCCGCAGTAGAGAGGAACTTGCCTTCCCAGGGGGCATTGTCAGCGCGCATTGTAGCGCGGCATCATCAAGCGCCTGGCGGCGCTACAAAACGGGGGCACGCCCGGCCATTCAGGCACCTTGCAACTAAAAGAGAGGGAAAGCGAATATAATCCCTAAGCGAACCAGGAGACTTGCCTGTTTTCAACTTTGCCTCCCACTGACCTGAGCAGACCCGCGAAGACTTCCGCCCTGCTAACGTTCCCCGGCTGAGCCCTCCTGCCGCCGCACCGCAATCACACCAGCGGCCGCAGTAGAGAGGAACTCGCCTTCCCAGGGGGCATTGTCAGCGCGCATTGGAGCGCGTCATCATCAAGCGCCTGGCGGCGCTACAAAACGGGGGCACGCCCGCAACGCGGGGCGCGAGCGGGATGCCCGGACGAAGCCCCGACAAAGGGCGGGCCGTCTGTGGCCGTCCGAGGACGTAGAGGCCGGGTTGGGTCCACTGCCCTAACATCTCAGCCAGCTAAACAAGTAGGATATCGCTTACTAATTATTCTGTGCTACTGTGTATCTTGGGAGTAGTCATAGACATTCACAGTGGGTCATTGAGATCAATAAGTAACTCTATCTAATTGCTGAAACTTAACAAATTGCAATATGACTACGAGAGGCAGCAGAAGTAAGACTGTTGCGGGAGCAGCGGCAGTCTTAGGGCCAATAGACAGCTTTATAACTAGAACACATGACGCTATCGACCTTAGCATCTCATTATTGCAGCGAAGAGTATCGCATGACTTGAGCATTGCCAAACGCTCTTCTTTAGGAAGCATCAAATTTGCTACCACTCCAGGCAATTCTAACACAACCCATTCAGCTACCACTCACGATACCCAAAATAACCCTCGTATACTAACAAATGAGGTTGATCTATCAGTGTCAGATTCCTCTACCAACTGTGACTTAAGCACTGACTTAGAAAGATCCCCAGCCCTCAATGTGGCCTTAACACCTGAAATTGTGGACGATACCCAAGAGAACGAAGCAACTCATACACAAGGGGGCGCAATCCCGAAACTAACTAAGCAACTGACTTTAGCTGTCCCTCGGGCCTCAAAGAAGCACCAACGTGTGCGACAGCAGAAAAGTAAAGAGACATCTAATGAAATATACCAACCCTTGGGGATTTCAGATACAAACATAGGGGAGGAACATAGGGACAAGTATGAAACTACTATAGGCAGCGATCAGTTGATTGAGCGAATTGGGGACCTCTTAAGTATATATCTGTCACCAGTCGAAACTAGGCTTGCCCGACTGGAAAAACAAATTGAAGAATTAATATCCCTAAACACAAAAGGCAGCACCTACCGCTCCTCAAAATATTTCCGCACCTCGAAACCTTAAATCAAATAGTAGCAAAACAACTATCCCTCAACCAAAACCTATCCCTACCCCAGCAATTATGCCGAAACAGAAGACTCCCAGCAATAATCCAACTGCTGTAAATAAACCCTCATCATCTAACAGTTCTACTCTCATTCCCAATACGAACACTCAATCAGCCACTAACCAGTCAGGGAACTCCCACGTACCACCACAACAAGGATCACAGGCACCCACACAATCTAATCACATGGCTGCAAGGATCCAGCAACCGAAGATGCCGTATGAACAACCATACAGGTCACAACAGATTCCCACACGCATCACCCTCCCCCCTGAATGTGGAGCCTATGTACTTGTACTGGTAAATGTACCGACACTCAAACAAGAACAGAGTGAAACTACTTCGTCCCTGAAAAATAAGATACTACATTGGTTAAGTTTGAACTGTAACTTTCCTATAGAATGTGCCGGGGAAATTTCCCATACCCAAAGAGTAGGTTGGATAGGCCCCTTACGAAACAAATTTGAGGGGGATTGTGTAGCGATTACCTTCAGGAACCCTCAGTGGGCCGAAAAGACACTAGCTAAGGCCCCTCCACCTTCTACTTGGGAATTCAACACAACCCTTCTCCCATTAGGTTATTTCTACAGGCATTTATTAAATACAAATAACAATATTCCACCTATCTCTATGAATGCATTTCCAGAAAGGTCCTTCCCTTCTGACTCTTATCCTTCCACATTCTTCCAGAATCCCAAGTTTCTTTACCCAACAGGCTCGGTACAGTGGCATCAGAGTCAAACACTCATACCTCCTGCTATTCATCCTTATCTCTCTGAAACCTCTTACCAAGAGAATGGAGATAATCGATGGAGGCAAGCGGCCCTGCCATTAGCTACTCCCTACAATATTCCGACTTATAACAGATTTAATGCTCTCTCTGGCCTAGATCTTAATGATTGACTTCCCAGCACCCATTCTAACTGGGAACTTCCACAACCCTCCAAAACAGGGACGACTTTATTATCTACTACATGTACTATCTCTGAAAGAAAGGCAACCCAGCTCATTCCAACCCTTGGTACAGCTATTTGTTCAATAATAAAACACCATAAGACAGATGTTTTGGCGACTGTAATATCGGCTCCCACCACTTTGGAAGCTGTAGATCTGATATCTGACACAAGTACCCCCGTTGATTCTACTTCATTCACTTTGCAGATTTATTTTACATTTTGGAACATCGCAGGTCTTTCTGTAAAAAAGACAAACCCCAGTTTCCTGAGTCAGATCAACTTGAGCGGTTGTATCTGCCTTCAGGAGACTTGGGCTATTAGGCCAATACATATAGCGGGCTTTAAAACTTTCTGGTCACCTGCAAAGAAATCAATCTCTGGTAGAAACAGCGGAGGCTTAGCTACCTACATTACAAACACTCTTCCTGTGGACGAGGTACTTCCCCTAAGACTAGATGAGAACTTCCAGATCATAGTTCTAAAGATTACCAAACAAAGACTATATCTAATCGTAAACTTTTACAATAATCTCTCTCAGGCTGACATGATTACCCTTCTCCCAGAGATTTCTGCAATATTACAAGATCAACGTACAAAATATATCAAAAAGTCATGTACGATAATCTGGGGGGGGACTTTAACCTTCACCTATGCAGGAACAGCAACAACGATAAGTGTGGTATTAGCGATGAGGCCGATAAAAATCTTACGCACTTTACACACTCTAATGTGGGTGAAACAATGACCGAAGTCATGACTGAATTAGAGCTAAGTTTTGCTAATGAAATAAAGACTCCATCAGTCCCTTGTCAGCCCACATTCAATGGTAGAGGTTTAATAAGCCTAACTGACTATATATTAATCTCAACACCCATGGGATTTACCATAGAAGAATTTGAGGTTCTCAAAAATCCTCTGAGTGATCACTTTCCAATTACTAGTAGTAGTAGTAGTAGTAAAAGCTTGTATTCGACATTTTTGTCATAAAGCCAACACACATATAATACACATACTTATCGTTAAAATAAAAATTTGTTACAATGAATAAAAACTTTACAAACATTCATATTGTGCAAAAAGCGCTGATCGGTCGAAATGCAATTCTGGGCATATTCATTAATCGTGAGTTTTAAGGGGGATATACATACCAGGGTTTATACTAGACCAATTCAGTTTTTTTAAGAACAGTTATATACAATAATAATTATAAATAATTAAAAAGCCAATGCTAAAATCAATTGATCCTACAATGGTAATCCAAGCTTCTTTCTAATTATACAAACACCATGGAGAAACCTACTCAGACCAAATACTATTAGCCTACTGTTCGAGGATCTAAATATGCGTTCTGCCTCTTTGAATGAACGTGTCCCCATATTTTTACATAGAGGTATGATCCATTTTTTTTCGAGATGTAACATACAGTGGACAAAAGAAGAGGATATGAGCCTCATCTTCTTTCAGATTTAAGTCGCAAGAAGTACAATGAGGGTCTTTACTTACTCCTCCCCACCGGCAGGAATTTGATTTGATCTGTAAAACCCCGTATCTAAATTTGAGGAAGACAGATTTAGCCAGGGGTGGCTCAATTTCGTCCATAAAGGGTTCAAATGAGGGATGATCCTTAAATTGCAAAAATGTGGACGTTAGTTGTCCGGTGGCACGTTCATATACATGATTATTCACATAGTTCCAGTAGGCAGATTTTACTTGGGTCTTACAGCTATTAGGCAAAGTAATAGATACAGCTGGTGTTTCCCAGAAATGTGATAGACCTATTTCTGTAAACCAGTAAGATACATGTCTCAACCACTTAATTGTATTGAATGAAACCAACTCCCTAATTTCCAATAAGCCTGCTCTGTAGTTAGCTAGTTCCGGAGTAGACCATAATCGCACCCAATAAAGCAATGGTCGCAACTGGCATAAGAAATCGGTGCGCTTTACATCAATATCTAAGTAGACAGACACTAAAGGTGTTCTTAGGGGCAATCTTAGTAAGCGTCTGAAAAACTTGTTTTCTACAACGTCAAATGTTTTTTTGGAGTAAGGCCCCCAAATCTCAGCCCCATACAAGGCAGCGGATTGGGCTTTTGCTTTGAACACATCAATCGCAGGAGTAATAGCTTTAGATGTGCTCCCACCATGAATCTTTAAGATGAGCAATGAATTCTGTGTAAGTGTTAACCTGCTTTTGTCGAGTTGGTTGGCCCAAGACATTCTGCTATCCAGCCTGATGCCCAGATAGTCAAATGAGTCCACATACTCAAGTTTGTTATTATTTAGGGCCAGGTTCTTCTTGAAGGATTTGGAGGGATTAATTGCCATATATTTCGTTTTGGATGAATTAATTTCTAACCCCTTCATTACACAATAGCTGTTAAATTTATTTATTAAGTTTTGCAGGCCTTTCGGAGTTTGGGATATAAGGATGGTGTCATCCGCGAATAATAGTGCAGTGACTGCCTCGTTGCACAATTTGGGTGAATCATGATTGCATTGAGCTAAGTAGTGGGGAATATCATTTACGAACAATGAAAAGAGGGTTGGTGCTAGAACGCACCCTTGTCTCACACCTCTTTTCACTGGGATGGGTCGGGTGAGTTCTCCATTTCTACCCCACCTTACTTTAGCAAAGTTGTCTGTGTGCAATTTTATGAGATTACCCAACAAATCGTCCGGGACGCCCATCTTCTTTAAACACTCCCATAATAAGTGGCGGGGAACAAGATCGAACGCAGAGCGTAGGTCCATAAATGCAACATATATGCTACTCTTCTTGATATTAACATACTTCCAGCATATACACATAAATCTGTACACTTGATCCACAGTGCTAGTCTTGGATCTGAACCCTGCTTGGTAATTGGATAGGATTTCAGAGTCATCAATCCATATTAAAAGCCGATTTAAAATGTGTCTAGCAATAATTTTCTGTAAAATATCGATTAAACTAATCGGTCTGTAGTTCCCTGGGTTGTATCGATCCCCTTTTTTAAAGATAGTTATTATTTCTGCCCCTTTCCACGTTTCAGGGATCGGGGTACCCAGTAAAATTGAATTGCACAAATAATTTATATACGGGCTCCATACCTCCATATTATGGGTGAATAGGTCACCAGGTAGTTTGTCCGGACCTGGAGCTTTTCCTGCCTTTACTGCTTTTATAGCACAGAGAGTTTCATTAATACTAAATTGCACTGGATTAGTGCACTGGGTAAAAAACCCGGGGTCATTATATTCACCAGGGGACCCTACTTGATCATACAAACCCACAAAATGGTCAAACCAAACCTTTTCTTCCAGGAAGAAATCCCTATTGGAACAGCCTTTTTTGTTGTTTTTGCCTATTAAATTCCAGAAAGTGCATTGATCATGTCTCCTAGCTGGTCATGTACGATAATCTGGGGGGGGACTTTAACCTTCACCTATGCAGGAACAGCAACAACGATAAGTGTGGTATTAGCGATGAGGCCGATAAAAATCTTACGCACTTTACACACTCTAATGTGGGAGAAACAATGACCGAAGTCATGACTGAATTAGAGCTAAGTTTTGCTAATGAAATAAAGACTCCATCAGTCCCTTGTCAGCCCACATTCAATGGTAGAGGTTTAATAAGCCTAACTGACTATATATTAATCTCAACACCCATGGGATTTACCATAGAAGAATTTGAGGTTCTCAAAAATCCTCTGAGTGATCACTTTCCAATTACTATGGTTCTTGCTGAAATAAAAACAAATAAACCATATGATATCATGACCGCCTTAAATCAACGTGAGCTAGCACTAGGCTCCTTGAATGGTTATACACTGAAGTGGGGCAGTATAGATAAGGAAACAACAACCAGAAAAATAGTCACATGCAATCAAGTTGACATTATAAACTGTCTGCACCCTACTACACAACCAAAGGAAGTCATAAAGAGCTTCCTGGCAATTACAAAAAACATACAAAAAGAACTAACCTGGACGCATAAACAAAAGCCCCATATAAAGAAAGGTTGGTTTAACCCAGCATGTACAAAAGCATCCACATGTTTAAAGGAAGCTCTAAACAGTGATCACAGGGACAGAGCTGAAGTTAGCAGACTTAGAAAGGAGTACACGGCTGCCCTAAATAACAGGAAAAAATAAATGAAAGCTGAATTGTGGCTACGTCTTACCCAAAGCTTGGAACTAAAAGACAGCACCATGTTCTGGCAGGTAGTCCGCTCCCCATTTCTAACAGACAAAGACGATTCTCCCTCAATTGATGTAGCCATAAGTGAACGAGAATGGGTGAGACACTTCACAAAAGTTTTTTCCAAAGATCCTACAGAAGACATAAACCAATCTGAACCCTTGACACATGTCATCTATCCAATAAACCTCCAGCTTTCTCACAAAGAGGTCCAAAAAGCCTTAAAATCCTCAAAAATAGCCAAAGCTCCTGGCCCGGACGGTGTTCCTGTTGACATCTTTAAACACCTCCCGGATCTATGGACTCCCCTGTTGACCAACGTCCTGAACGCCACTACTGAAGTGGGCCTATTAGACTCTTGGAGAACATCGACGTTGGTACCCATATTCAAAAAAGGGGATCGAAACAGTCCATCATGCTATAGGCCGATCTCCCTCCTGGACTCGCTAGGGAAGATGGCAGGACGAATACTTCTCGAGCGACTCCAGGAGTGGGCTACCGACCATAGCATTATTTCAGATTTACAATACGGTTTCCGGGAGGGGCTAGGAACAGTTGACCAGGCCCTAAATTTGTCCCGATTGGCGGGCAAATACGTGGAAGCTAAAGGGTCTTCCCTTCATATGGTATATGTCGATCTCTCCGCAGCGTTTGATTGCGTGGCACACTCAACGTTGTGGAGCATTATCTTGAAAATGGGAGTTCCCCCTCCAATTGTGGACTTTCTCCGAGAACTGTATACAGGCACTACAGGCAGGGTAAGATTCGGGGTGAGAGGCGAGCTCACGGATACTTTCAGGGTGGAAAAGGGGGTCAGACAGGGTTGTGTACTGGCCCCCTTTCTATTCACCCTTTATACTAATGGCTTGGAGGCTGCCATGCTTCAAGGCAGTAAAGATCTTCCTTTAATAGCTCGTCGGCAGATACCAGCGCTCCTATATGCCGACGACGCTGTTATTTTAGCAAGAACACCAATTGAATTACAGCTGGCCTTGAACAGATATTGTGCTTTCATGGCAAGTCTGAATCTGAAACTAAATGCAAAGAAAACCTACACAATGCACGCGGGGGGAAAAGAAACGCAAAAAAACGGAGATTATTTGTACAGGGTGATCAACTGGACAGGACTACAACCTATCCCTATTTAGGGATTGTCATTGACGAAAAATTTAAATGGAACCCAGCTATTAACGCAAGGAAGCTTTCATTTCTCCGAGAGACATCCTCACTAAAAATGTTTTCACAAAGACTGGGGCAGCGACCATTGAAAGAACTATTGCAAATATATAACGCATAATGTGTGATCACAGCAACATATGGGGCGGGGATATGAGGCTTTGTAAATGTGGATTCAATACAAAAAATCGAGAACTCCTTTTTGAGATATTTGCTGGCGGTACCAAAAAGTTGCTCCACTTATGCCTGCCACACAGAGCTGGGCATTGATTATATTACAGACACTATAAAATTGCAACCAATAATGTTGTGGCGTCGAATATGGGTCACCGAGCAATGCCAACTAACTAGGGCGATCATTCAAGATATCTTAACACTTGATCACTGTAAGAAAATCAAATGGTTATCCTATGTTAAAGCGCTATTAACAGATTTAGGTTACAGGAAGTATTTTGACCACCCGTTACTGATAAACTAAATCCCAAAAAAGAATTTAAAAAGAGAGTGTCTTGTACACCTGCGCCAGTTACGATTACTATCCGAGATCCACAAACCATCTGTTCAACACTCTTTACTAGCGCAGACTGTGTTCACCGTTGAACCCTACTTGAACTTTAAATTAACACAGAATGAAAAAATGTTGCTCACCCGCTTTAGATTTGATTTGTTCCATTTACTGGTTGCATTTCCAAAGCAAAATGTCTGGACATCCACATTTTCTATGTGCCCTTGTGACCTAGTGTCCCAACAAACAACGATACATACAATGTTATTCTGTAAGTTTTTTAATGAACCCCGTAAACGCTGGATACTGCCCATCTTGAAAATCTGGGGTCTTCGACAGTGCCGTCCTGCATATCTGGCACTTCAGTATCTCGAAAATGGAAACTATGCTAAAGCGATCGTACTTTTTCTCAAATTTTGTATACATCATCGTACGAATCTTTGAGTACGAATTACATTTCAGCTTTGCACAAATGAAAGAATGCTAGACAACAGGAAAACTGTATGTTATCACAAGGTCGAAAATTTGCACAAATCGAGACGTTGTTGTTCTTTTTAAATGCTTTTTTAACAAATGTATTTTTATATCGGTTTTTAACTTTTGTAAACCTTGTAATTTGCTCATTGTGAACTTTTATGGTGTTTTTTTTAAACTACCGAATAAAGTTATTATTGAATTGAATTGAGTAAACACTTTCAAAACTGAGATACTGACCAGTGGACAATAGAGAAACAACCAGCTTACATCCAATTGGCCCAAGAAACTAGGGATAACACCATTCACATCAAAGCAATTCGAAACTATGAGTGATTATGGACTATGATCTTTCCCTGGCACCTCTAGTAAGTCAAGCTTCAGGAGACATCATAGTACGGAGACTGCCCTTTCGGCAGTCCTTAATAACATCCGCATCCAGGTTGACTCTGGCCGTGCTACTCTCTTGATTCTGCTGGACCTTACTGAGGCCTTCGACACCTTGTCTCCCCATATTCTGGTTTCCAGATTGGGAGAGAAAGTTGTCGAGGGTCCGGCTCTGAATCTCCTTGCCTCCTTCCTGCGTGATAGGGAACAGAGAGTGAAGATGGGCCAGTTCCTTTCTGCCCCAAACCCCTGCATTGTGGGGTCCCTCAGGGCTCCTCCTTAAGCCCTACGCTTGCAAATGCGGATGACATCCAAATTATGGTTTACATCACACATATGGTAAGGGACTGTGCCCTCAACTTCAGGAACTGTATGGAGGCTGTCTATCAGTGGATGGTAGAGAATTTCCTGAAGTTGAATGGAGAGAAGATCGAGGTCCTGATCTTTGGGAAAGATCAGGAAATCTGGTCCAGCGAGTGGTGGCCTTCTGTGCTCGGGGATTGCCCTTGTCCAGCCACCCATGGGAAAAACTTGGGTGTGCTAGTGGACACTGCCCTCTCTTTAGATCTTCAGGTAAACAGGACTGTTTCCACCTGTTTCAGTATCATTAGGACCCTTAAGAAGATCTCCCACTATTTATCCCGTGATACACGCAAGCAGGCCACTATGGCATTAGTGTCTTCAAGACTGGACTATTGCAATGCACTTTACATGGGCATTAACAAGAGCCTTATCCACCGGCTCCAGATGGCACAAAACACGGCAGCAAGACTAGTACTGAATCTCCCGAGATACAGTTCAGCCAAGGCCACGCTTAGGAGCCTGCATTGGCTTCCGGTGGACCGCAGGATTACTTTCAAATCCTGTGTCTGACCCATGAAGCCTTCTATGATGCCGGCGCGGAAAACATCAAGTCGCTTGTCCAGCATTATGCGCCCAGTAGACCCCTTCGATCTGTTCATAAAAATCTACTCGTGGTCCCCAGGTTCCAGAAGGCCAGATGGGGTGGCAGAGCCTTTTCCACGGTTGCACCCAAACTGTGGAACTGTCACCCTCTAGAGATCTCAGGCCAGGCCTCTCTTCTGTTATTTTGCAAGGCCTTAAAAACCTGGCTTTTTCCTTGACACCCTATCTCTAGCTCTATTCTCCCTGTATTCCGTTCTTTTTCCCGCACCAGCACCTTGATGCCCTTGGGCTAAGCCTGCGCTTTACAAGACCACATTCATTCATTCAAGCTAAAAGAAGTGCCTCTCAAACAATTAAAACATTGTGACTCAGCTTTCCACTGCTTGGCTTTCCTCTGAAACTAGAAGCCATTATCACCGTCACTGTGTGACAAGTAGACTATGCAAATCGCTTTTAACTAGGTCCACATCTCTTACTTTGTAAGGACAAAACACAGCTAGACAGCTCCTATTGCTTTGTCCTTGGGAGGGCATCACACCAGTGCTCCGAGTAATTCCCTGACTCCCAACAGTAACACAAATTGCCTTAACACCTTAGCTGCGTGTAAACATTTCTCCCCAGTGCTGCGCTGTCCATTAGAACTAGTGCTGAATGGACGTTCAATGGTCGTGCGCAGCACTGGGGAGGTAGCGCTGCTGACGACCATTGGCCGTCAGCAGCACTTAAGGGGTTAAAAGCACTCTGCCTTGTCCACAAACAAACACAAGGTAAAGGATCATTTTTTTCATGTAAGCTATGTTCCAAAGACATATGCAGAACTAAACTCTCTGTCCTAGGTTAGTGCCTCAAAAGTCAATCTTTCACTACAAGAAGTAGAGAATAAAAGGAACAAGATTTTTTCTACAAATACAAGTGCCACAGTTATGAAACTCCTTCCTAGCAAAGTACAAGAAACATTAAACACATCTGAGATGTATTTGTTTGTTTATTAGTTATATACTTGTGGAAGCGTAGTCACTGAAATGGTATCTTGGCGCTATGTACATAAGAAGGTGAGCAGAACAAAAGAATTTAAGAAAGGATGACTAGAACAAAGGACTTAATAACAAAAAGAAGATTTGGCAAAATATGTATGTTTCAAGGACTTTCTTAAAACAAGAGAATTTGGAGATGTGACATAGCTGCAAGGACAGATTATGCCACATCTTCGGTGTGAGGAACCAGAAGGATTGTCATTCAATTAAGTACCTCCAAACGAATCAAAGTTTCAGTAAAAATAGCATGGTGTATTACACATTCCTGACAGGCACACAGAGTGTAGTAAGCTTGATATAAAAGGGTCAGTGCAGCAAATGTATTGTATGTAAGACAACAGCAATCCGTACAAGTGACTTGGGTGGAGAATAGCGTTGAACCCAAAACTTAGGATCTTGACACAAAGTGATGTTTACCGTCCTTCTCCCTTCCTGGCCAATAAAGATATATTAAACCCCAGACCGTTCAAGGGGGCCATTTTTACAGAACAGTACCAGCTGACGCTGGGCCGATCTTTGTATGGTTCTGACTATCAACTTCCTCGCCACTTCCCTAGCTGTCGCAGCGTAACAGACTCTAGAACCAATGAAAGGATGGATTTGTTCTCAAAATGGAAAGTCACTATCAGCCTGATTCATCAAGACGAAATCGGCTCGCAAAGGGCCAGATTCTGAGAATCTGGCCCTTTGCGAGCTCTATTTTTGCATTTGGGATTCATCATCCCAAATGCAATAATCGGTAATAGCGATGTCGCAATTTTGCGAGGAATTACATTTAAGGAATCTCTATTTGAGATTCCTTAAATGCAATTCATCATCCATTAAAAAGATTGCGAATTCGCAATTTCGGCCCGCTATTTACCGCAAGGTCAAACCTCGTGGTAAATAGCGAAAACTTAGAAAAATGCTTTTAAAAGCATTTTTCTAAGTTGCATGTTGCACACACACATGTCCTTTGGACATGTGTGTGCGCAACACCTGTTTAAATTTGCATTTAAGGGGTGCTACAACCCTGGCACCCTTTAAATTGCTATCTTATTTGCGATTAGCTAATTGCTAATCGCAAATAAGGAATACTCCCCATTCATTCCTATGGGCCTTTTGGCCCATAGGAATGAATGGGGAGTTATTCCTTATTTGCGATTAGCAATTTGCTAATCGCAAATAAGGATTGTGTAGGAATCGCAAATCTTTTTGCGATTCCTACATGAATCCCGTTTTGCGAGTCTGTAATAGCGATTCCTTATGAATCGCTATTATAGACTCGCAAAACGGGTCTATGATGAATCAGGCTGTATATGCTCTCCTGCACTGAGTCTCTGGGTGAGTTTGATCCCAATTTACCAGAGTGCCGCAACCACACATAAAACAGTTAGAACTATGGCCCTGACTCCAGAAATGTCCCGATTCAAGAGGCATTCTTTTCTATGGCCTCAAAGCAGTCAGAATCTGTACACTGCCCTCATCTGAAACAAGACACATCCACCACTCACCAAGGCCTGGCTAGTATTAAAGGCATAGCTGCTGGCCCACAGTACTGGGTGAGCATAATCTATGCTCTCAAATGAGCCAACACTAACTACCCAGTAATTAGACACTCTAGTGACAGGAACTTGTGCTATGAGTGCCAAGAACAGCAGAGACTCATCACCCACTTTCCCAGCTCTTAGCAAAGTAGAAAAGAATGCACCAGTTATGGGCAAATGGGAGCCAGTCTCCACCTCAATAACCAGTGGTTGAGTCCATCTCTGCCTTGTAAGCCCCATTTCCAAGTGCTTGTTGATGGATAACATTTCGTCCTCAACCTCCGTGCTTTGTACCATACAGACCCAGGACCATTATTCTAGTAGTTGCTGCCAAGAACGAAGCTTAAAATGCTCAACCAGGACACAGTAAGAGCGCCGCTGCTGCATCCCACATCAGCCAACCCTAGACCCTCCAGCTTGAAATCAGAAGGATCCCTAGACCTCTCTTTGTGGGCATGTCTCATGTCAACCCCACCTTGCCCCGGAAGGAGGGACGTGCACTGGGGGTCATGGAACTCATGTCCAGGAGGTGCATCAATTCCATACAACGCGCGAACATGAGACGGTCATATAACATTTTTGCCAAGTGCTTTTACGTATCCTTTGTGATAAGTAAGGCAGTATTTAGAGCAAACAACTTTTCTTATAGAAATAGGGTTCCTCGTCCCTTTGGAGGGACTTGGACGCACAATAAGGTGGAAATTATGAATTTCAGCACTACTGACACGAAACAATGGTTTATCTCAAGCATATTTTACTAGCAAAGGCCACGCCATTTTGTCTTCAGCCTTTTCAGATATGACCGCCGTTTCTTGGATGTCAGAAAAGAACGCTACACAGCGACAGTGTGCCCTCCTTAACCACTGAGGTGCGCAGTGCAGAAATTTAAGGCGTGCGGGAATTTTGTTTAAATAGCGAACATATTTTTGAGGCCAGGGTTTTCTTCTCAAGCGTGCGTTCATTTGATATTTGGAAACGTTTTTAAAAAATCAAATGAAAAGAAAATCAATTACGCAGACTACCTGAATTGCATTTCCCTCACCCAAAACCAAATTACTCAAATTTCAAATTTCAAAGCTTTATTCGACAGCAAGTCATAAAAGCAATTTTTACATCCTACACTACACAATAAATACTACAACAATATTAAAATCATTATTTTATAAAAACTCATTAAACATGGTGTTGCGTTCTAATCTAGGACCCTGATCGATACTGTGACCTTATGCCCCTATTCGGCTATAAATCCATTTATTCCCTATATTGGCATAACCGTTCAAGTGCAATATTCAGAAACTCGTCTCTGGCCTCACACGAACAGAGCCACATTCCAGAATAGCTTTCTCTGCCACTTCCTTTGCAACCAATTAGTGCAATGACATAGCAGAAGTTACTATCTGAGATTCCTAGATTAACACTCTGAGTTCTTCAACAAGATAAAAACTCAGCAACCTGGAAATCCCCGCTTGCTGTGTTTTGATTAGTAATAGAACTCTAATCAGCACTGATAGACGATCACTACCTAGTGACATCTTTATTGACGTCTTATGTCCAAAAACTTACGGCAAACAAGGCACCTTTCAGGTATAAATATTACCAACGTTGCCTTAAGTAAACGCTGTCTCGTTGCTGTCTCGTTGCTGTCTCATTGCTAGCTGTCTGCCGTTGTTTCGCTGAAGCTGATGCTGCCAGCTATCTCGCTGCTGCTGAAGAAGCTGTCATGCTGATGATACCATAGCTGCTATCGCTACTGCTATCGCTGCTAACTAGCAAACGATGGTGTGGTGAACTTAGGAGCTGAACAGCCGTCCCCTGCAAGAGCCCAGCAGATGCAAGCTGCCTGCGGACGCTGCCCCTCCTCCTCCTCCTCCTCGACGCGCTGAGAGAGACGCTGTCTTTTCTCCTGCAGAGAAATCCAGCTCCGGCGTTTCTGGTCTACCCTTGCGGGTGACTGGGATATCGACCCCCTGAAGGAGATACCAGACCTCCATCATTCTATTCCAGAGGTATGGTGTTGACTAAACCCTTAGAGAGAATTCTTGAAGCAAACCTTGGCAAAACCAACTTAACTTAAAGCTACTTACTTACTCCCCTCCCAAGTATTAGGCTTAGGTCAGGTACACTGGGGTAGGCGTAGTTAGAAGCACCAGTTGAGTATTTTAGCCGAATGTATATATGAATGTATATATGTTTTATTCATTTTAAGCCATTGTATGGCTAAGAAACCATATCAATGCTTTTACAGTATTATTTCGCAATACTTATCTTACTGTATGTACTTTTTATAATAACAAGTCTTGCAATTGTGGCAATTCCTTTCTCTTGTACGAGAAGAAAGACTGTTCAATAAATGTTACCCTTTGTTGACAACGCCCGTCTCTCTATTCTCTACATATTGTGAAAGTAAACTGCACAACCACTGACTGAGTAAAATAACTGTCTATTGTTTCACACGACCCTAGAGATTGACTCTTGATCTGAGGAGCAAAGTTGTCATGTTGCACGGTTGTTGGAAAACTGAATCCCTTCTTGGCTGTGCCAGGGAAGCTGATCACTTCCTATTCAGTCAAGAAAGTTTCCAGTGACCTCTGAGCTAGTTGGTAACAAGCCCAATTAAGTTTAGCATAGTCAGTAGAGGCCTGGAAGATCCGCACTTCTACGTCGATACTACCGTTTATGTTATTCCAATGCGCAGGGCCTATTGGGAAAATAGGAACTACACTACATGGCGCCCAACGTTTGGTAAGGCGATAAACTAACGCAAGACGTTAGAGTAACTCAGTCGTGCATTTTTCACACAGACCCCTTTCTCCCGTAAATACTCCAATAGACGTCTGGAGTGGGTGAAAGGTTAAAATCCGCCCGAACTCAGTAGGAAGAGATTCCTATGTAAAGCTCTGGTTTATTCAACGTTGAAGGATACAGTGTTCCAAAATATTGTGCACCTAATCTTTGTCTCCTTGGAGACCTACTCTGCAAACCTTGCATTTATACAATGCCAGGAGAAAACAGAACCACTGGGGCCGCAGCAGATGCGACTCAGCAGGGTCCCGACGATACGGTACCGGGTGCAATAATCATCCCGGCACATTTAAGAAAGTCTATAACTTTAAAACTTATAGAAAACGGACTGACACCTCAAGGTGGTACAGTAATTTTCGTGATAGAGGCACACGAATATCGGCAGACAGAGGTATTCTATTCATGGATAAACTTTCCAGCTGCAAACGCTAGAACAAAAGAGTTTCACTATTACAAAATAGAGAAACCACCAGATGAGTACGCTCCTTTCGAGGAGACTGAAATCCCACTAAAATTCCAAGAGCACCTGCTCTGGTTTAATGGCGCCCTAAAACATAATGATCATATTACCAGGCTCGGTCCACTAGGTAGACCAGGAGCAACGTGGCCGGTTCTAGCCAGCTACACACCACATCCGGACATTGCAAAAATGTCTAAAGAAGAGCTGTTTGTACAGCTAAAAACATTAATAAAAATACATAGGCAATTAGTGCAATATGTAATGCGGACTACAACAGTCCAACCAGCTGTTAATGTACCACAGCTGACCCCTCATCAGGGGAACACTAATAAAATTACACCACAAAACATACAGTCATGTCTTGGTAAAACACCCGTAAAACGGGAACAAATTCCTTTCTGGTTAGCACAGAAAATCACTCAAATAGAGGCAGTATTTCCAGATACTACCCCTATCGAGAAACACAGAATCTTGACAATCTGCCTTCCTATGGGAATCGCACCACACGTGGAGGACTGCGACACTTGGGGTACAGTCTTTGCTTCCATTTACACAAAAACACATGGTGTTCCGTCCATGGCGGTAATACCGGATGTGCTAAAACAGATTCAGAATGAATACGGTCCAGAGCCCGCTTTAACTCTTGGTATGAAATTACTGAAAGACTTCAAGCAGGTCTCGGCTATATTATTAGCCAATATAAAGGGAGAAGCAGCATCTGTGGCGATCCGCCAGAAGTTGAGGGAAATAGACAACAGATCAGCCAATTGAGCTTGCCAGAATCATAGAAAAATGCTATGAAGAATTAGGTAGAGACAGCTTGGGTGGGAAACCAGTAAAGCCCTAACTGCTCGAAAATCCTGAAAAATTATTTATTAAAAATAATTTAAACACTCCTAAAAAGAGCTGGGATGGAAATAAACAATCCACTCCCAAGGAAAAAGTTTTCCAGTCCAGAGGAAGGTCTCCTCGGCGGAGGGAAAGAACTCCGACTCGAGAACACCAGTCTCCCCAGAGGGAGCCCTCTGAGAAAATATATAACCTTAGAAATAGGGATAATTTGAAAAAACCTGATAGATATCAAAGTATTGATATATGTCCCTCTCGATCTTTTTCGCAGAAATCGGAAAGAAGAGGACGGTCAGACCCAGGAGAGCACACCAAGTCCAAAGACAAGGAACCTGCTCAGAGTAAAAAATCTCAAATTCCAAAAAAGAAGGTAGCCAGTATTAGAGTATTCAACCATGCCGAGAATACTGAGGACACAGTTGAAAAACGGGGAGTGGGCACAGACAATGTTAGACAATGCAGCAGAAATCAGTATAGCCCGCAAGATCTTGATGAGTCATCTGGAGACAGTGGACACGAATGAATACATTCAGGTTGAAACTGCCGACACCAGACTGAGCGAGCCCCATAAGATATACGAAATAACATTGCGTATAGAGGGTGATAAGACTAGGAAAATAAAGGGTCTATTTTGGGATAAACTCTCAAAAGGCTATGATATTCTGTTAGCTGAAAAAGATTGGCCCCCAGAGTTTGTCAGGGAGTGCCCTCGTGGCGAAGAAATGATTATGCCTGCCTTCTCGAATCACATTCCGATTCATAAAAAATATACTTATGTAAGGAAATGGGCAGTAGCCCAGGCACCGGCATTATATAAAAATCATGTAGGATGGGATGAGGACTCTCCTCCTCACAAAATCCAATTAAAAAGTGAACCAACTGCACAAAGGCAGTATCCCATTAAGCAAGAAGCTAAAAAACAAGTCAGGGAGATCTTAGATCAACTTGAATACCAGGGGGTGATTGGAACATGCACCTCTCAAATGAACAATCCTTTGTTTCCTGTCTCCAAGCCAGACAATTCATATCGTCTAGTTTTGGACTACAGACACCTTAATGCATGTTGCAAAACATTTGCAGTACAAAACTCGCATAGTGCTGCACTAATGAATAACATAATTAGGAAAAAATATAAAACGACATTAGACATATCTAATGGTTTCTTTTGTCAAAACATTGCACCAGAAAGCAGATACTTGACCGCTTTCTCAGGGTCGCAGAAAAAATTCTGTCGACTCCCACAGGGGTTCAAGAACAGCCCAGGACTATTCTCAGCTAGAGTAACAGAGTTACTACAAATATATGATGATGAGGCATTATCTTACGTAGATTATATCTATCTCACAGACGACGACTTGGATACTCACTTGAAAAGAGTGAACACCATTATACTTGGGTTCGCAGCAGAGGGTTACAAATTCAACTTTAAAAAGTCTCGAATTGCCCATCTGACAGTATTATTTTTAGGATGCGAATTATCAAGTGAAGGAGAAAGCCTAGCGGACAACTTCTTAGAGAATTGCACTGTACTCCAAGCTCCAAAAACGCTGAAGAATTTACAATCCATACTAGGTTTTCTGAATTTCGGAAGAACTTACATTCTAAATTACGCAGAGAGGGTTAAACCTCTCTACGAACTAATAAAACCTGATTTTAAACAAATCAATTGGACTCAAAAACACACAAAAAATTTGAGATCACTGCAAACAGACATGTTAGCTAAAACTAAATTAGATACACGTGACAACACACGCGATCTTGTAATCCGAGTCATCCCAGGAAGATGCGGATTCATGTACCTGACCTCTAATGAGGGTGAAACGGTACCAATAGCTTACAAATCACATTCGTACACAAAGGCTGAAATAAAATTCAGTTCAACTGAGAAAATTCTAACTGCGGTTCAGACTGCTGTAGCAAAAGAAAGGCCCCTAGCACAAGGTAAACGAATAGTAATCGTAACACCTATACCGGCTTTAGAAGCGGTAACTAAAGCAAGCATTCCTAATGCTAAAGCTTTGCATCCGAGATGGATCCAGTGGGTTAATTCTCTTGCTGCAACAGACGTAGTTTACGAATTTGATCCTAATTTAAAGACACAAGAATTTTTACAATATGAATATGAATGTCCTCTGCCAATTGAAATCCTGCCTCTCGAAGAATACGGAAGTATTATATATACTGACGGATCAGCACAACCCGCAGTTGGGGGCAAACAAGCTTATAGTGCTGCGTGCGCGATTGTTAAAGGTCGCTGGCACAAAGGTAAATTTAGACCAATGGTCACCAAAACACAATCTCTAGGAGATTGCTCAGCTCAACGAGCTGAATTAGTAGCATTTAAGATGGCGCTAGAAAATACCGATCGCGAATTCCCCACACTAATAGTGTGCGATTCTTATTATTGCGTACAATCTTATAATGAATACTTGCAGAATTGGGTGGAAAATGGTTTCAAAGATGCAAAAGGTGGCACAATAAAGCATAAAATGCTTTGGGAACAGGTAGTTCTTTTACAGAAAGAACTACAAAAGACTCACGTGATACACACTCTGAGTCATCAACGTGATGGCGTTCACGTTGCAGGGAATTCATTGGCTGATGAAGCCGCGAAGGCAGCTGTGCAAACGGCTTCCGTAGCTGCGATAACTCGGTCACAAACAAAAATAGACAGCGATATTCTACAAGCTGTCAGTGCGTCAGTAAAGAATGATAAGAAAACACTCCCAAAAGGCTTTCCAGAAAAGTACTTATATTCAACAGATACGAATAATGTTCCTTTTGCTCGAATCCCTGGAGTGGGGGATAGGGTAATTCCAAACATGGAACACAGGTTAGGACTAATCAAAGCGGCACACGAAGGGCTTGCTTCTGCACACGCTGGCGTTTCCGCAACAATATCACTATTAAAACAGAGATATTGGTGGCCTCGCTTGAGAATACAAACTAAAAAGTATGTATTAGAATGCGATATATGCCAAAGGATAAAAGTATCAACAGTAAAACGACCAGCGCAGACACCCCTTCTCATCTCGGATAAACCATTTGCATGTGTTTACCTGGACCACTGTGGTCCCCTACAAAGGGACGGCAACTATAGATATATCATGGTAGCAGTGGATTCCTGTACGAGGTTCATATGGATGTGGCCCCAGCGCTTGGCTGACGGTAGAACGGTTATAAAACATCTGCGAGTCTTTATCGCCACATACGCAATTACCACGTTCCACTCTGACCAGGGTCCTGCTTTCAGCTCTCGAGCTTATAAGGAGGCCATGGCCAGCATGGGAATTGGGTTGCGGTATTCTTGTCCGTCGCACCCCGAAGGGAATAGTGTGGTAGAAAGAAAAAACCGGGACATAAAGCGATCTATAACAGCGGAGGTATTAGGTTCAGGCGCTGGGTGGGTCAAACATTTAATAAGTGTCCAGACCAGTCTTAACAATTTGCCAAGAAAATCTCTAAAAGGTTTCAGCCCATACGAACTATTGTTCGGAATTAGAATGAGAATTCAGGACTTAGATAGTCAGGTATCAGTGGTACAAGATAATAAAACAGACTTTGACATCAAAGATCGTTTGGCTGTTTTACAGGAACTGAATGAAACAAGAAAATCCTTAAGCAACATAAAGTTAAAGCAACAGCCAGATACCACTGACGAGGCACCACAAGCAACAGCCCCAGCAAGGCCTGTCTGGATTCCAAAGATTGGGGATGTAGTCAGAGAAAAAATCGCGGTGAAGAAGGAATTTGGGCCTTCTTACAGAAAAGCAGTACCTGTCTTGGCAGTCACCGGAACAAGATCAGTAGTACTACCGCCCCTTGCTGGTAAAAAGGAGAACAGAGTTGTATCTATCGACCTGGTAAAATCACAAGCATGTGGCCTATAATCAACAGTAGGCCCAGTGGACTCCCAAGAAACAACAGAATACCCAAACTTGCAACAATCCAAGAGTTTTAAAATGAAAGACTAATCACATTTGATCAGCCTGCAGTGCACAGAGAAGGACTATGCAATAATGCCATGGAACTCGTGCCTCTTGAGACACAGATTGAAACAGTTCGTCAAGAAACACCAGTCTACAATAATGTGGCACCAGAAAATGCTACCGAGAGACAGATTGAAAGAACAATCCCAACAATTGACAGAACTGCCTCTGGTTATTTCATCGACTTCGACAACTTTTCCGAGGATCAAAGTAACCCCGAAGTGATGCCAGAAACAAAAATGACTTTTAAAGAAAAAGCAACAGAACTCTTTCATCAACGGAAGGAAATCTACCTTATTTCCCCTTGGTTAGAGTTCTGGTTCGGTCTAGGTGTATTTTTCCTCCTGCTTTGGCTCATCATGGTACTTTGTTTGGGAAAATTCATTGAGGGAAAATATAGTAGAATGGACACAGCAAGTCAGAACATCAACCTAGTCCTCAAACCACACAGATCATCCCACGTGAAGAAAAGAGAACTGTCAACAGTAAATGTCACAGCAATTCCAATACCCGGTGGGGTAGTATGGGAGAAAACTGACTATGAGATCTACGGTCCGGTCGAGATCCTGAAGTATCCTCATCAACTGAAGGTTTCCTTAAGTGACTTTGTAAAACCTAGTACATTCTCTGATGATTGGGACTTTAACAGTATTAATGACATGATGTCTGATTTAGTAATGTCAGCTAGATTCACAGAACATGATTATTTACAAGGTTCGTCTAGTTATGAACAGTTGTTCTGTTTTACAAATTATGGCGATCATTATTTGCATAAATCTGCACAGCCTAGAAATGTTTTTAAGTACAATCAATGGGAACATTGTGCTACACCACCTAAAAGCAGTTCTAAAACGTTCTTTGAGAAATTCAAGTACTTCTCAGGGTTTAACACCAGTGATGCAGAAACGTTTTATTACAAACTGTTAGATAAAACAGGAATGAAAACAATGCTGACAAATTCTAAATTGATATATTCAGAAGCATTTTATGAAAAAATGATGACATTTGGTTTTGATTATTGGAAAAATAACATTGAAACAAAAACCATTTGGGGTACAAAAGATTGGCAGGTACAAGGCCTTGAAGCACTATTCAGAACCTGCATGATACCAGAACAAATGATGTTTTTAAATGACACAATTCACCAAACATCTTGTCTTGGCCTAGCTAAGATCAAAGACATTAACAAACCGTCTATTCCGAAGCCAGTACCTGATAATGCAACAACAGATATTGAGATAGACGTAACTAAAATTTTACATTTTAACAGAACACATCCTGATTGGAAAAAGTGGTTAATCTGGCCTACTGACACAAACAACTGTCAAGATAGATTCCTGAACAAAACACAGGGGTTATAAATCACCAGACAAGACCCTAGATACTCCCAGAGACAACATCCAGGGATAGTAACAACATACAGTGTAGGGAAACTCTGCCTCGAATGGCTAGGAACATCCACACTGGCTGAAATTAAGCAACACTTGTCTTTACTAAAAGATGGTGCTGATTTGCGCGATTTCATTCTTGGTCCACGCAAACAGCGTCAAAAGCGTTTCATAGCGGCCAGCATCTATGCTGCGTACAACGAGGCTTGGAAAGTCACACAAATTGAAACAGCAGAAAAAATACGAGAAATTGATCGTATTAATTTGGAAAAATCACTTTCTGTAGTGGACAATGGGTTAATGACTCTGTCCTCCAGAATATATTCGTTGGACAATATTGTATCTTCTGCCTTTGACATAATAGACAGAGACTTGCTAATGTTACAGCATGGCCAGTCACAATTACGTTCTATTGTACAATTAGGCTGGACGCTGCAAAATCTTTGTTCAGGCTATGTGCCTTGGCGTTTAATCAACACAACGTCATTATTTTCCATTTTTAACCTTACTGATAAACAAATCAGCTTGGCACAGAAAGGAGCAGACTATACAATCCTGAGCATCGAAAAACTTGAGAGATTACCATTGACAATGTCAGAAAGTCCTGTCATTGAATGGATAATACACGGAATTATCACTATTCCGATAACAACTTTCCGATTTAAAAAATGCCTTGAATACATACCTACTGGCCAGTATGAACGATTGGGTAAAGGTTATTTGAAATCAACATGGAAATTACCATACACACATTCATGCTATAGTGACAGCGACAAAAATGTATTTCTTAGTGGTGAAAACTGTAAACGTTCACTAAGCGGTATACTTTTGTGCCAGGGTATTAATTTACATGGAGCCTGTGAAGGTAATACTAACAACCTTTCATGCCACCAGCTTGTCACACCTGCAACGCAGATAGAGCCCTTCTTTATGCAACTCGCGAATGGGAGTTACATTCTAAGAACGGATCACAGATGTTGTGGCCTTGTTCCAGGGAAAAGTTATCTCGTAAGCATAACTTCCATGGTCAAATGCTGTATGCAAGCATTGTTCCCGAGCGGGCCTGGAGACATAGAGACTCCCATCTGGCCTTGTCTGCATTTCTCTTCTATACGAATTGATACTTAAAGCTTAATGAAGTCTGTGCTTTTACAGACAACAGTGCCCATAACGTCATCAAAAGAGACGTATGATCTTCTAGTTGCAAGGACAGCTACGGAGATTCATGACCTTTTATCAACAAATTGCCCCGTGCATTTCGTAGAAATGTTGAGTAAGCATGGGCGGAAAATCCGTTACGCTCGCGGATTTTGCGGATTTTCGGTAAATTCGCAATCCGCGAGATCTGCGAATTTCCGGCAAAATCCGCAAATTCACACGCAGCAGATTTTTTTTTCTTGGTGATACAATTTTGCTGCGTGCGGTGTAAGTTCGCAATTGCGAACTGGTACAAAACCCTCGCGAACTGGCAGAAATCCTTGCGAACTGGCAGAAAGGCTTGCGAACACAAAAAAAGCATTCAGCAGGTTCAAAAGTTCAAACTCATCATTAGTAACCATTCCCTGTAGTGCTTCCTGACAAGGGCCCCTCCAGAGTTCAGTTGCTAGTTGCAACAATTATATGACCCTGCTCTGACCCTCACAGCAGGCTCATAGAATAGCTACAAGTAGGCCACAAAGGTCCTGGGAAAAAAAATTGCACTGCAACAGAAAGCAAATTACAGATAAGGAAGCAGGTGCCAGACTGGAATTTTAAAACAGTGACACATTAATAAATCAACCCCAAATTAATTCATGTCAGTTGAAGCAGGCAGGTGTGCTTGCTTTTCCCCCCCATAATCTACAGTGATGATGAACCAGAGGGTGGCATTGATGCACCAGAGGATGGCATGGGTAAAACAGAGGGTGGCAGGGGTGAAACAGAGGGTTCTGGGAACCTGTGATGATGAACCAGACGTAGAAACAACATAATCGTGACCGTTGCGAGCCGACATGTAAGTTCGCAATTGCGAACTGGTACAAAACCCTCGCGAACTGGCACAAATCCTTGCGAACTGGCAGAAATCCTTGCGAACACAAAAAAAAATCCGCAAATTCGCGAGAATTCGCGGATTTTGTGGATTGCGAGTTCGCAAATTCGCAAAATTCGCGAACGCCAGATTCGCAAAATTCGCCCATGCTTAATGTTGAGCCAACTCCTTAACATGTCTAGTGCCACAGGCATCCCAGGCATATTTAAGACGATTTTTACGGGACTGCTAACACCATTTCAAGCAATTCTGGGAATCGTTCCAAATTTTGTCCACTCTGTTTTTGGCGGCATACCCCTATTTTTGGGACTTGTAGCAGGGATTTTATTTTTGACCCTCCTGCTTCGTTATGGCAAGCCACAGCTCAGACATGACTCCTATGGGAATGGAAGAGACAATCCTAGCAATCCGCTACCGGGACAGAATAACTAGATTCCTTGGATTGGCCAGGCTGAGAGATCTAAACATGACCTGGTTCCTTTCATTCAGACCGATATCGCAAAATTGCATCTTACCTGTACTACGATGTATGCTATGCGGAGATGAGTGCGTGTTGGACATCTGTCTTTCACTTCCATCAGCAGTACCAATGGATATCGATACTTTGCTAAGCCCGATAACGGCTCACGCATTGTGTTGTCCCCAGCGGCTACCAATCCTGATGACGGCATTCAGTGAGACTCCTGTGCTACGACTAGGTGGTAACAGTGGAGCGAGTGACAAAAGCAACATCACCCAGGTACGACCTTCTGTGAGCAGTGCTGATCCCGACTTAAATGACAGCAGCCATTCTCACACCTGCCAAGTTACAGCACTATCGAATTTGGTCGAACTGTCACCTGATTTTGTAGACCATTTCTTTGAGAGCCTGTCTGATATGATGTTCTCACCCGAACAGAAACAATAACTTTAGAGAAGCATTCCGACACACAGCGTTCCCATGAACTCTGAATTCGGCCTTCAGTTTTGAACAACAAAAACTGCTAAAAGCGTTGGAACTCTAGTTTCCCCGTTCAAGCAATAATTCTTTTGAATTGAACACTTTTTAATATTCACCCTTTTTCTGGCACGAAAAATTCTTTGCTTAAAGTAAAACTATTCATAGAGAACAGAAGCTTCAACTTCTATTGCTAAATACATCTAGAGACATAATAACTTTACACCCGCCTCTAGCACATTTTATTGCAATGCATTTATATGTGATGAAATTATCTCGCCCTTCTTCTGTTTCAGAGATATTTCATGTGTAATTCTTTTTGCATAATCGTTCATTGATTTCATATGCTATAATTTTTGAATGATTTCTATGCTTCAAAAACGTACAGTACCTAAATTTTCACGTATTACAACTACGCCTATTTCAAATGCATATATGTATTTTGGGGTGGGCAATGTTACACATGCGTCTTATTGCTCTAGTTTTAGTAATTTGATGGACATGAATTCGTGGCGTGGGTGTTGCGTTCTAATCTAGGACCCTGATCGATACTGTGACCTTATGCCCCTATTCGGCTATAAATCCATTTATTCCCTATATTGGCATAACCGTTCAAGTGTAATATTCAGAAACTCGTCTCTGGCCTCACACGAACAGAGCCACATTCCAGAAGAGCTTTCTCTGCCACTTTCTTTGCAACCAATTAGTGCAATGACATAGCAGAAGTTACTATCTGAGATTCCTAGATTAACACTCCGAGTTCTTCAACAAGATAAAAACTCAGCAACCTGGAAATCCCCGCTTGCTGTGTTTTGATTAGTAATAGAACTCTAATCAGCACTGATAGACGATCACTTCCTACTGACATCTTTATTGACGTCTTATGTCCAAAAACTTACGTCAAACAAGGCACTTTCAGGTATAAATATTACCAACGTTGCCTTAAGCAAACGCTGTCTCGTTGCTGTCTCGTTGCTGTCTCATTGCTAGCTGTCTGCCGTTGTTTCGCTGAAGCTGATGCTGCCAGCTATCTCGCTGCTGCAGAAGAAGCTGTCATGCTGATGATACCATAGCTGCTATCGCTACTGCTATCGCTGCTAACTAGCGAACGATGGTGTGGTGAACTTAGGAGCTGAACAGCCGTCCCATGCAAGAGCCCAGCAGATGCCAGCTGCCCGCGGACGCTGCCCCTCCTCCTCCTCCTCGACGCGCTGAGAGAGACGCTGTCTTTTCTCCTGCAGAGAAATCCAGCTCCGGCGTTTCTGGTCTACCCTTGCGGGTGACTGGGATATCGACCCCCTGAAGGAGATACCAGACCTCCATCATTCTATTCCAGAGGTATGGTGTTGACTAAACCCTTAGAGAGAATTCTTGAAGCAAACCTTGGCAAAACCAACTTAACTTAAAGCTACTAACTTACTCCCCTCCCAAGTATTAGGCTTAGGTCAGGTACACTGGGGTAGGCGTAGTTAGAAGCACAAGTTGAGTATTTTAGCCGAATGTATATATGAATGTATATATGTTTTATTCATTTTAAACCATTGTATGGCTAAGAAACCATATCAATGCTTTTACAGTATTATTTCGCAATACTTATCTTACTGTACGTACTTTTTATAATAACAAGTCTTGCAATTGTGGCAATTCATTTCTCTTGTACGAGAAGAAAGACTGTTCAATATATGTTACCCTTTGTTGACAACGCCCGTCTCTCTATTCTCTACATATTGTGAAAGTAAACTGCACAACCACTGACTGAGTAAAATAACTGTCTATTGTTTCACACGACCCTAGAGATTGACTCTTGATCTGAGGAGCAAAGTTGTCATGTTGCACGGTTGTTGGAAAACTGAATCCCTTCTTGGCTGTGCCAGGGAAGCTGATCACTTCCTATTCAGTCAAGAAAGTTTCCAGTGACCTCTGAGCTAGTTGGTAACAAACCCAATTAAGTTTAGCATAGTCAGTAGAGGCCTGGAAGATCCGCACTTCTACGTCGATACTACTGTTTATGTTATTCCAATGCTCAGGGCCTATTGGGAAAATAGGAACTACACTACAATGGTGCTGTCATATTACAGTTTTAGAAACAATTTATACATAGTAATTAAAATGGTTCAATAAAACCTTAAATTATAAAACGAATCTATGGTAGACGGTGTCAGTTAATTCATCAAGCAGTATCTAGCTGTTGTAAAGTGCGTGTGCGTATGGTCCATGACCAACCCAAAAATTTTGCGACAGCAATCACCAAGCAGGGTGTACAGTCCGATTCCAGCATTCTTAGCGCCTCTATACACCTGCGCGTACCTAGATTTAAGCACACTGGTTTTATCCATTTTCGTCGTGGGCTAACATAAAGGGGACAAACAAACAGTATATGAGCAATGTTCTCTATCAAATCTTTACAAAGGGGACATTTATCGTCCTGAATTACTGACCATTTGCGGGTAAACGCCTTTGTAGGAAGCATCCCGATTCTGAATTGGAAATACAATTTTCTATCAAATGGCCTTTCAATAATGTCCCAGTATGGCTCACAAAATGGTACGGGTTTAATATCCAAAAAACGTCCTGTTAGATTTATGTTAGAGCCAATGCTATAAGCGGACGACCATACCATTTCCCAATACATGTTTTTTTAGTATTGCCTTTGGTGGAAAGCTTTCAAAATTGGGAGAATTCCATAGGTGGTCTAATTCCAGCTTAGTGAGCAACCCTCTTATTTCCTTTAACCACGGGATCGAATGAAAGCGATCTGCCCTAATGATGTCCTTTAGGGCAGTGGCATAATGCACAAGTTCAGGAGTAGTCACGATGCGTCTCCAGTATAATAAGGGTCGCAGCCGTGCCAAGTCCTCAATGTTTTTCCTGCCAAGGTCGTATGCCAGTGCTATGGTTGGAGTACTTTGGGGAACCCCAATCAGACGGCGAAAAAACCTATTTTCTGCCAATGTTAGTTGTTTCAAGTTGGAGAAACCCCAAAGTTCCGAACCGTATAAAGAGGCACTGATCACCTTCATATTATACATTTCTAGGGCAGGGGTGATAGGCTTAGTCAGTGAGGCTTGATGTTTATGGGCCACTACACCCGCCAACTGGTGGAATTTTAAGACAGCCATGTCAATGTGGTTTTTCCAGCTCATATTGCACTGAAGGGTTATATCTAAATACGTGAAAGCCTCAACCTGTTCTAAGGGAATACCGTTAAAGTTAATTGAGCCCTTGAAAGTATTCCGCTGGTTCAGGCACATGAACTTGGTTTTAGATGTATTTATCTCAAGTCCACGTGCTTGACAGAACTCACCGAAAGCGTTAACTGCCTTCTGGAGCCCACTCGGTGTGCGAGAAACTATGAGCGTGTCGTCCGCAAACATGAGAACAGGCACGCGTGCCCCTGCTAGAACAGGTGCATCGGTGGGAGAACGGCTTAGATGGTCTACAATGCCATTGATGTAAATAGAAAACAGTGTTGGTGCCAGAACACACCCCTGCCGAACCCCACGTTCGACGGGGAATGTGTCAGTCACCTCACCCTGGGCCCCCCACCTGATTCTAGCGTAATTGTTCTCATGTAAGCGGACGAGTAGCGTCAATAGTTCCGGGGCCATCCCAGCTTCGGCAAGCACCCTCCAGAGCTTAGAACGAGGAACTAAATCAAAAGCTGATTTTAAATCTACAAAAACAGCGTAGAGAGTCCAATTGGTTAGCATCACGTTCCTCCAGTAGAGAGCTATGAAAAAAAAGACCTGGTCAACTGAACTTGTGCAAGGACGAAACCCAGCTTGATAAGGGGATAAAATATCTTTTTCTTCAATCCAAGTTTGCAGTTTGTTTTGCACTAATCGACCTATTAACTTTTGCGCAGAGTCTATAAGACTGATAGGTCTGTAATTACTAGGTAATGATTTATTTCCCTTTTTAAAAACTGGAATTATTTCTGCACCCTTCCATGAGGTCGGTATTGGTGCACCCCTGGCCACAGAATTAGCTAGCCACTCAAAGTACTGACACCAAGATGGACGATCGCTTAAGAACACATCAGCAGGTATGGCATCCATTCCTGGGGCACGGCCCCCTGTCACGCAATCTAGCGCTATACTGACATCTTTTAAGGTGAATAACTGGCATTGATAAAAAAAACTGTGGGAGGTAAGGTACACTCTCCTTCAGCTAGATCACGAGCGTATTGTGGTTTAAAGAAGTCAACCCATTGAATTTTTGCTACGTTATTTTGTGGGGGTTGTGCCACCCCTCCTCTATCCCACTTGACCAAGGCCCAGAATTGGCTTTGATTCTTTGCATCACAGGCGGATTTAAGATCACGCCAGTGGGCCTCATCCCACTTTTTCCTGGCCTCTTTTTGTACCTTCCTATATATATCCCTCGCTTTTCTCACACCTTAAATGTTTTTATTTCTAAGTTCCGAGCTGAGATTCTGGCGGGCTACTCTACAGGATTTATCATACCATTCCGTTTTGGGCAATTTTTTGTGGACGTTTTCTAGTTTCGTCGGCTTCTTGAAAAACTCCTGGAGCTTGGTAAAAAAATTCATATGAGCATCAAGCATGATTTCAGGGAAATTTTGATTTGTAACATATGAATTTATCTTACCCACTTCTTCGACCACCACTTTTTTAAGCTCCTCCAACCTCTCTGTGTTCTCAATTAATCTACCCCATTTTATATGGCGCTGGTTGTGGCCACATTATCTAAGGTGATTTTGCCACCCCCGTGATTTAATTCTCTAAACCCCATATTTGCTTTAAAAACCATACAAAGAGGATTGTGGTCACTCTCCATCCGGTTTTTAACAGCCATGTCAATCAGCCTATGCCATTCTCTAATATCCACTATGAAGTAATCTATTCGACTGGAGAACCTACCATTATCAAATGAATGTTTTGTTCCCCTGTCGATCTGAAGGGGTACGTCCATTAGCTGCTCTGAGTCCTCTTGCTAGGCATAAGGCCTTCAGTTGGATGGCCGCCGCTGTCCACCTTCTAACTACGGGTAATTCTAGCTGGGGGACACTCCACTTGCTGTCCTCCTCTTCTGTTAGGGTTTGGTCTTCATGGCCAAGCGGTTCGAATGTGGTGTTAACATCACCCCGACAATAAAAGACAGCTGTGTTGGGAGAGCTTCAACAGCAACAAGGATCCGCAGGGAAAAGTGAAGAGGTCAGCCCAAACTAAGTTTCCACCTTCACAGTTCTGTTTGTAGCATAAGCGTCCCACCAAGTCCAAGGGATACGCTGTTTTTCAGGTCCCGGTCAAGCGGGGGGGGCGTGGCTACGAGTGGGCACGGCCGAGATGACCGAGGCAGTGCAGGGACTCCTGGTCAAGAGAGTCCCTGTCACGCACCACCTTTGTAGCTGCAGTTGGTTGTTAGTTCCCCGACTCGTGCTCGGTCCACAGGTTGGATTAGAGGACAGCCCCCACCTGGAGCTGCGAAGCGGCACCCGCGAAGCGGCACCCGCGAAGCGGGTGCGGCAAGCAGTGGCGTCAACAGCAACAAGGATCCGCAGGGAAAAGTGAAGAGGTCAGCCCAAACTAAGTTTCCACCTTCACAGTTCTGTTCGTAGCATAAGCGTCCCCAACCTCTGTGTTTTGTCCCATACAGACCCAGGACCATTATTCTAGTAGTTGCTGCCAAGAACGAAGCTTAAAATGATCAACCAGAACACAGTGAGAACGCCGCTGCTGCATCCCACAACAGCCAACCCTAGACCCTCCAGCTTAACATCAGAAGGATCCCTAGACCTCTCTTTGTGGGCATGTCTCATGTCAACCCCACCTTGCCCCGGAAGGAGGGACGTGCACTGGGGGTCATGGAACTCATGTCCAGGAGGTGCATCAATTCCATACAACGCGCGAACATGAGACGGTCATATAACATTTTTGCCAAGTGCTTTTACGTATCCTTGGTGATAAGTAAGGCAGTATTTAGAGCAAACAACTTTTCTTATAGAGATAGGGTTCCTCGTCCCTTTGGAAGGACTTGGACGCACAATAAGGTGGAAATAATGAATTCAGCACTACTGACACGAAACAATGGTTTATCTCAAGCATATTTTACTAGCAAAGGTCACGCCATTTTGTCTTCAGCATTTTCAGACATGGCCGCCGTTTCTTGGATGTCAGAAAGAACGCTAGACAGCGACAGTGTGCCCTCCTCAACCACTGAGGTACGCAGTGCAGAAATTTAAGCCGTGCGAGAATTTTGTTTAAATAGCGAACGTATTTTTGAGGCCAGGGTTTTCTTCTCAAGTGTGCGTTCATTTGATATTTGGAAAAGTTAAAAAAAAATCAAATAAAAAGAAAATCAATTACGCAGACTACCTGAATTGCATTTCCCTCACCCAAAACCAAATTACTCAGCAAACTTATCGCTTGCTTTTGCAGGCCTTGGTATTAAAGAAACAATCAGGCCGGCAGGATTAATCTCCGACAGCCGCCTTATCTCTAACTCGCACCTTTTGTTATTTTCTGATGAGCTGCTTCTTTTTTTTCTTTCCCTGCCACGTTGTACCATACCTCACTAGCTCCTTTCATCTTATCATCAGGCACTGGCGGGGCACCTTTCAGTGTCTTAAAAAACACTTCCTTTATAAGGAACAAAGGGGCATATTACCAACAACTAGAGATAATTTTTGTCTCTAACTTGTTTAGAGACAAAAATTATCGCCGCACATCGGCGATTTTTATCGCAGATAAACCTTGCTATTAACAAGGTTTATCGCAAATGCGATAAAAAACGGCCGAAATGCATGAATATCGCTGAAAAGTCAGCGATATTCATGCATTATCGAGCAAATGCTCTTAGCCATGTTATCCACCTCCCATTGGATAACATGGCTAAGAACTGCTCAGGGCAGGTGTTAGCTTTTGGAGATATTCCCGCTTAGCGCGAATATCTCCAAAAGTTGGTAATAGGAGATAGCGATGTTAGCGACTGTTTTCAGTCTCTAACATCTTGGCACGCCCACTTTGCATCTCATTAGTGATAAATATCACTGACATGCAAAGTGGGGCCCAAGATGGTCGCTATCTCCTACTAGCTGTCGCTAACTGGTGTTAACGACAGCTTGGTAATAGGGAGATAATTTTATCTCCGCTTTCTTGGCTTTTAAAGCCAAAAAAGCGGAGATAAACCCCCTTGATAATATGCCCCAAAGAACGGAGAGTGAGGTGAAGAAGGCAAAAGAGTCAGGCCAGACAAGCTCCATCCTTCCGGGAGTTTTCTCACCTGTAGTATTTAGGGTCCTGCAGGGCGAGTGAGCGAATGGCTGCATCCGCATTGAAAAGGATGCTCAGAGTGGGTCGGCGCTCGCCCGAAATGATGCTTCGAAAGCCCTTGACAGGTTGCAAGTCTATCAGAGTGGAGACATTCTATTTTCTCTTTTATAATTTTCATGCGCCGTTTCTCTGGTTTCTCTGATTGAGGGAGTAAAGAGCAGAGCACACGAGTGAGCTTTGGTAAGAACTTCACATACTTAGATGAGGCCTTCAAGTCATAGGCCTTCATTATGAGTAGGCTGCAGGGATCTCCAATGCCAGAGGGTATTCCCACACCCAAAGCTCGCTACAAGTTTTTGTCTCCAGAATTGTGAATAAGCATAAAGAGTTTGAATGCGTGCATCCTCTTCTGTTGGCTAGCCCTGTTCGACAGGTAAAATCGGCTCATGTTTACCACGTGCTCTGACCAGATAGTAAACCTGATCGGGCTTTGCCAGTGGGAAGGGGCAGGGGCGGATTGGCACTGCGGGCATTCGGGAATCGGCCGAAGGGTCGCTGTTTCAGTGCCCTCTGTGGGCCGTTTTTTTTCTCCCCTTTCCCAGTCCACAGAGAGTGCTCTCTGCTGTGTGCTCTCTGTCGACTGGGAAACGGGAGAAAAAAACGGCCCACAGCACGGAGACAGAGACAGAAATTAAAGCGCTTCACTGTGAAGACCATACAGCGATTATCAGCTGTGGCCTCTACTGCACCCCCTGCCCTGCAAAGCAATCACACTGAGGGTGGCTGGGGAGGGGGTGATTGTTTACAAGAATCGGCCTCCCAGGGGGCCAGGTGTTTCTCAGGCCTTTTGAGCCATTTTCACCATGGCCCCCCTGGGACCCACGCCGCCGGGGAAACAGTGATAGTCTTAACACCTCGCCCACAGCCCCTCACATTCAGGGCACAGTGGGCGAGGAAGAATGGGTCTGGCTGTGGGGGCCAGGTGATGTTTTGAAAGTGCACAATCTTCACCTTAGCCCCCGCCCTGCAAGAAGTTTAAAAAAAAGGGTTATAGTTCTTTCTCGGTGTCATCATTTTAGAACTGATGCATTTTCAATATTACATTAAAGGAAGTCATGGTTGCAGCTTTTCTATTTTATGCAACTAACAACCATTGACAAAACCTATAGTTCTGGCTTGTTGTAGGTGTAACATTACTTGCTGTATTATATATCTGAACGCAATGACAGAAGCAGCAAAATACCAGTCGGGCGGCACGCTATGCTAAGCACAGATTTGTACCTTAGGTGTTTTAAGCTACGCCCATAATTACATTGAACACCCCCTTTGGAGAGACCCCTCAGTTTTGTCATCCCACTTAAAGCCCTGGAAACAACACCATGTCACAGACACCTCAGGGCCTGGCACTGTGCATCATGTATGACTCATGACTTCCAAGGTTTCAGATTGAATATGTGCAGGGGCATCTTGAACGCCTCCCTTTGCTTTAGGAACTACAGCGAGGGGTGAGTTCCTGATGAGTCTCTTCTGTCTGCAACTCTGCGTACAAAGGCTCATCTCACAATTATTGTGAAAAGGTGGGTGAGAGAGTAAGTGAAGGGATGGCTGGATGGATCAGTGAAAGGGTGAATGGATGAATGAAAGGGTTAATGGATGAATGATGAGAGAGAATGGGTGGATGGATGAGTGAAATGATGGATGGATTGATTAATTGATAAGTGAAAGTGTGAATGGATGAACAGATGTGTGAAAGGGTGGCCGTAAGGATGGATGAGTGAGTGAAAGGGAGGGTACATGGGCAAAAGATTGGATAGATGAGTGAAGGAGTGACAGGATGGATGAGAGAAAAGATGGATGGATGGATGATTGAAAGGATGGATGAGTGATAGGGTCAATGGATGGATGCATGAGTGGATGAGTAGATGGATAGTTGGGTGGATGGAAGGAAGCATGGATGGCTAAGTGAAAGGGTCGATGGAGAGAGAAAGGGAGAATGGATGGCTGAAAGGGTGAATAGGTGGAAGGATGAGTGACTGGGTGGATGGATAAGAAAGTGAAAGGATGGCTGGATGGGTGAGAGGGCAAATGGCTAGATGGATGAGTGAAGAGATGATTTGGGTGAAAGGGTGGATGGAGAGAAAAAGTGAGGAGGGATGTGTGGATGACTGAAAGGGTGAATGTGTCTAAGGGTGAGTGACTGGGTGGATGGATGAGTAAGTGAAAGGGTGGCTGGGTGGGTGAAAGGGTAAATGGATGGATGAGTGAATGGATGGATGGGTTGAAGAGTGGATGAATGGGTGGATAATGGGTGGATGAGTAAAAGGGTGGATGGAGGAATGGATGAGTGAAATGATGGATGGAAGAATATATGATGGATAGGTTTGCAAATGGTTGAATATGTTTGGATCTGGATTAGCGGCATCTTATGTTTGCCACTTTAGATCTCACAATGACTATCCAAGCAGATCTTCCCGACCATTTCTCTCACCAAACATGCCTGCTCAGAACCATGAATTGTAAACAAAATATCAGACTGGACAACCCAGTGCTGTAACCATATATATAGATTATTATCATATGAAATATCACAAAAAGACCTGCACAGTTGATCAAAGCTGCGTGCATACCGAAAAACCGTGAAGTACACGATTGGTTCAACCTGATATAAACTTATTTTGACTAGTGCTTAAATGGTTGTCTATTTACTTACTTACATAATAATGCGCAACCTCCTCTGATGGGTCTGTAAAACGTACCATTTGTGCAGAAGGTTTGTTCTGAATTTTAACCCTTTGTCCTGAATTTTTACACTCCCCATCCTGAATTTGCATCCATGCCAGTTGGTCACCCTAGTCCTGACACTCCCATACAGAACTACAGAGTGTTCACCCTGCCTTTTCTATTTGGTTACTCTTGTAACCAGATGCACCACACTGCCAAGCTCTAACTCAAGAGGGGCCATCTAATCCCCTTGGCATCCCACTCTCCACAGGGCTGACCAAAGTAGGCTGAGTAAAGCTAGTAGCTAAGTACTCAAAGCTACATCGAGTGTGCCTCAATTGTCATCCCACCGAATCCAGAAAATACTGCACTAGACTCAGTTCAGTAGGTCTTCCTCAAAGGTTCACTTCCAGCACCCAGAAATGCAATGTGTTGCTAGCCGATCCCTTCCTCTGAAGCAAGAAAGAACCGGTAGGAACCATTTTGTTTACCATTTCTTTGCACAATTTACTGATTCATTTGTTTGCCAGTTACTAATGTAACTTTATTTTAAAGGCCTCATCCAAAATGCAGACAAGGGGCATATTTCTCTATATGCCAAAAATATGAATTAGTAAGTTTTGGTTAGTTTTTGTTTGTAGTGTGTAGGTCTGACTGCACTCTATTTTAGGTCCTAGGCCAGAATGTGGCAACATGTTTGTGTGTTGATTTCAGGACATGTCTAAGACTTTGTGTAATGTGATTTCTCAAAAGAGAGCTGTTTAGCCTCATTCTATGCTAGGCCTTGTTCGAGGCCTAAGCAAAATGTGCAAACTTGGCACTTCTTTCTCTGTGCAGAAGAATTAACTTTTCTAGCATGTTCAGGTTAGAATTCCTTTTTGCAGATTTTATATCATTTTCATGGTTAATTGAGTAATCCTCAGTCTCCTCATGGCCCAGACTTGAAGGCAGCATCAGATGTGAATAAAACTGTGTTTTTTTTGTATATAGACATCACTTGCTGGCTGTGAAATACATTTATGACTAGATTGTACAGATACATTTTTTCAGCATTCTTTACACCCCAGACTGCCTTTTCCTCATTTGTGAATTCTTACTTTTGTTATTACATGTTCTGTTCCCAGAGATTCCAGTCTTACCCTTTCTCCTTGACTTTGTACTAGATTTCTGATTTATGTGATGATTAGCTGGTTGGGAAAGAGTATCTAACGACCTTGTGCAGGGCGTTAAGACTGAATGTAAGTATTCAGTTATCAGACCTGCAGTGCTCCTAGTCTTTACCAATGTTACTTGCTCTGTAAGCTTTAAAAGGCTTAATTTACTAAATATTTCTCTATGAATTAGACCTCAAAGAGTAACCAAATAGTGTTTCATGAAAGGGCACGCCCCTTGAATGTGGACAACGCCCCTTAACTGTAGGGCACGCCCCTTGAATGTGGACAACGCCCCTTAACTGTAGGCCACGCCCCTTAAATGTATGCCACGCCCCTTGAACGTGGGCCACTTTTTTCGTCAGTGCCCGGGCCAAATTGTGATCCCAATCCGACCCTGGGAAGGGGGTGAGGGGCATGGGGTCCAGGAGGTGATCTGGGGGCATGGCATGGTCTTCAATGCCAGGCAAGAATTGCCTGCTTCCCTGTGATGTTGGTGGGGCCCACATGACCCTGTCCAATCAGCTTTGGTTTTACTGGGTGTGGTGTTTTCAGAGTCTGGAAACACTAGGGGGCGTATTTATGAGAGCCTTGTCACTTTTGCACCACGTAAAGTGGTGCATGTGTGATGCAGGGCTCGTAAAGATTTATGACGTTGCACACAGTAACCTGGGGAAGCATCAAATCCATACGCCTTCCTAAGGTGAGGCATAACGAGGAGAAATATGTTTATTTTTCCTCATTTTTTCTACTCTCCACTTGTGTTGCTTTCTGCAGCACACAAAGAAACGGCGCCAGTGCAGGCAGAAAAGACAGGAATACACTGTATTGCTTAAATACGTTGCATTCCGACCCTTTCACTTAGGCGTGGGACAGAGATGCAAGGTGACTTGCTGCGCTGGCCTACATCAAAAGGCCATAAATGAGGCCCTGGATAATTAGTGAAATGGAAGAGCAGTATCTCCCCACCCCGGGCACGCTAATATCTGCTTGGGAGTGTGTACTTCAGATGCAATCTTTCAAAGCCTGCATCAAGACAGTGGTGCTTTCAAAATTACCTCATGTACACAGGTATCCATATTTAAAAAATTGAGTAGGTAAGAGTGCATTAGGCCACCAACCATCAACATCTTTATGAATCACATAATATTAATATCTCATAGTTCATGTGTGTGGAGTGCTCCGCCTGACTGTGGAGTCTCCACTCATGTAAGAATGTTTTAGTAATAAATGCAGGAGGGACACAAGGGTAGAGTTACTACGAAAAGGAATAGGATGAGGGAGAAGTAAGAGAGGTTTAAGGAGGGTGAGGGAAGATTTAAGGGAGGAAGGGAGGCCAACGGATGGTCACCCACCTACCGTAAGGATGGCACTGTGTGTCTAATGGTTTAATTGACACTTTATTCATTGCAAAAGTGATTGGTGGAAATGTTTCAATCAATTTATAACACATTTATATATTCTTGTGCCTGTCATCATTTTCAGAATGTCAGTGCCTTTACAGACAACTCCTGCCCTCTCACCTCTAGGAGGAATAGGATAGTTTGGAGTGCTATGAACTTCACCTCTAAACATGAACGAAAGGGAAGGCAGACACCTTTTAGCCTACTTGGCCCTCATCAGTGAGGCACAGCTTATGGAAAAGCGAAGTGGGAAGGTGACCCACCATAATCACCAATAGCAGATATTTATTCTAGCATTCAACTCATCAGATTTAGTTCTTCTCTGTGGGTAACGCAAATGAGATGGGTATGCTCAGATGTTGCCTCCTGGATCTCTGTGCCACAGGATGATCAAGCTGCCCCTCACTGTTAAGAACCAACAAGGCTGAAACATCTGTGTGGTTGTTTACATTCCTGTTGCGAGGGGCGCTGGGCTCTATAGTACTTTTTGTGTTTGAGGCCATGACTGATTTGCATAAGGTGGATCCCTGTCTGTAGTGGCATAAGAAGTAAAAAAGATGGATCATAATATACCTCAAAGTATTTACCAGTGACTGAGTTTAAGCATTCCGCCCATCACTTTTCTATTATGCTTTACAGTGTAGAAAGGTATCTATGTCATCACATCATCCTCATGGTACACAAGAAAAGTCACTAAAAGAGCATAAAAGCATTGGAGATTAATATTTAAATCATGCTTAACTGAGTGTGTGCTATTGCATCAATGTTTTAGCTTATCTATATTTTTACAAACAAGACTCAACCGTATGCATATCTGCCCCTGTTTTGCCCTCAAAATAAACAATGTGATATAGACTCATAAGCCATATGCGCTATAAACACTAGCAATGCTAGACGTGTTTCGACTTTGAAGGATCTTATTGGTGAAGTGAGGATTAAACCTGCATGTCATAACGTGTTTGGAACCCACATCTTGGCATGCCTCTGCTACTTAGAGCAACTCAAATCATCAGTCAGGATGTATAAAGCCTGGCTAATCCCTCAATAGGGTAACCAGGTGCTTGCAGGTCCCGGAGGCTTATTCAAACAGTCAGGTCTTGAGGGCCATTCGGAATTCCAGAAGTGAGTTGATGGTTCGGAGGTATGTTGGGAGGATGTTCCAGGTCTTTGCTGCAATGTGGGAGAAGGATCGTCCTCCATTTCTGCTTCGGTAGATGGGGAGAATATGGGCAAGTGAAAGGAAGGCCGAGCGTAGTCTTTGCGATGGTTGGTGGAAGTTCAGGCGGTGTTTAATGCAGTTGGATCCTTTTTTGTGTAGAGCCTTATGTGCGTGGGTCAGCAGCTTGAATTGGCATCTCTTCAGTACAGGGAGCCAGTGGAGTTTCCTGAGGTGGGATGTGAAGTGGGTTCGGATGAGTCTGGCTGTGGCGTTCTGTATGGACTGAAGTCTCTGTAGATCGTGTATAGCAATTCCTTTGTAGAGGGCATTGCTGTGGTCCAGTATGCTGGTAATGAGGTTTTGTGTCACGGTGCGTCTCATGTGTTGGTGTTGCCATTTAAAGATCTTGCATAGCATGCGCAGAGTGAGGAAGCAGGCGGAGGAGATGGCGTTGATGTGCGATTTTATGGTGAGCTTGTTGTCAATAATGATTCGAAATTTTCTAGTGTGGTTGGAGGGAGTGGGTGCAAGTCCTAGGTCTGATGGCCACCAGGAGTCCTTCAATGTGTTGCTGCAAAGATCAGTACTTTCGTCTTGTATGCGTTCAGCTGCAGGCAGTTATTCTTCATCCAGTCAGTGAAGTTTGTCATGCATCTGTGGAAGTTGGTTCTGGTTGTGCTGGGGTCATCGGTGAGTGAGAGGAGGAATTGGGTTTTGTCTGCGTAGGAAATTATGTGGAGACTGTGGGATCTGACATTGTTGGCCAGCGGGGTCATATTTGCGTTGAAGAGCGTGGGGCTGAGAGATGAGCCCTGGGGGACACCGCAGGTGATTTTCTTGGGTTCAGAGGTGAAAGAATTTAGAGAGATCGAAGGTCTATCTTTAACTGGGCATTTGATAATGGATACAGTCCACAGCACCACAAGATTGGGGGACAAGGAGAGGAGCGCTAGAGGGAACTCCTGGCAAATAGCAAAACTCTAGACAGAATACTTGATTCGTAATTAATGGGTAACTCCTAACTGACAAGATGAAGTAGTTACAGTTGCTACTTTCTGCCACACCACTGTACCATAGTTTATAGCCGCCGAGACACTGATGGAACTAAAATCTCTGAGTCTACCGCGCCGCTATAGCATGAGTCCTGACTGCCAGGACCCTTCTGGAAATAAAGTCTCCATGTTCTAATGCCGTCCTTCGGTCTAGACTTCTTTCTATCACCATTTTAACTGTGACTTCCACAGTACAGCATATAATATATGGATATCTATTTACCGTTCATTTAGGTTATTTTTCAAGACCAAGAATGCAGCAGTTTTGGAGCTTATTGAATCATTCCCACCATGTATAGAGTGTGTGACACAGTGGTAAATAGTGGCTTGTCTGAAGAAGGCGATTTTGTACCGAAACACGAGTAGATGAACTTGAAAAGCATTTGCCAACTAACCACAACAAGAATTTACTGTTTCCAACAATATTGTATCAATAATGACTAATATACACTTTAGATATTATTTGTTTTACATATATAGTCTTTGATCACATTCGATTAACTTAGCTTTCAATGTATATGTGTTGGTTTGATTGTTGATGCAAATGGAGTATGAATGAAAGGCCATTGATGACGTGCTTAATGATATCATGATTACAGTATGCAACTGCTTTATATACTTAATAATATATTGATAAATTAACATATAAACAAATAAAAGAATATTATCATTTAATATAATTTCCTTTTTACCTTCACATGCACTTAGTGCCTTACCAATATAATGTCATCACATATTTAGTTTTCATCTAAATTCTTAGATTATATACACTGTTAGAAATTATTTAGGAGTTGTCCTAGGTTTCGTTATATTGAAATGAACCAGTTAAAAAATGGTTTCTGTCATCTTATAATTCTTTTTTGGAAAATGGTGAGGGACCGAATGTGTAAACACAGAGCCCTTCCAGAATCCCAAAAATGCTTGGTCACACAAGTATGGATGAAATTGTCTTTGCATTTATATAGCACCAACTACTACATCTGACGCGGCACTGAAGCTCTCTACGCTGATCCAGAACCCAAGGTTAGTGATATATTCAGTACTTATTAGTTGTTGGTTAATGGGATTCGTTTGTCCTCTTAAGGAGACCATTCGATACACTTACTCCAGAGTCGGTTTGGTTAATTTAAAAAGTATTAGTTAGGGTGTGATCATAAATGGGTGGAGGGCCATTTGACTTCTTGCAGTTGGTGGGGTAAATAGATGAGCTAGAGGAGATTGGGTATTGCTAGACTGCAGGGTTTTCCTTTCGAAAGAGAACAAGTTATGATGTTTGAGGTCATTCGTAATTTGCTGAAATAAAATAATAGAGGTTAATCCAAACATACACATGACTTCACTCAAAGAGAGGAGGCATGGAGAGCATGAAAAATAATGGAAAGTCATTCAAGGAAAACAAGAGAGTCGACAAAGTCTAGATTCAAGCAGGGTTTTAGGAAAATAAAGCAGACTTCAGAGATGGCACAAACCTTGAGTATAAAAAACCACAGAAAGAAACATAATTTTTGCACGTGAGGTTATACTATATTAGGTTTTTTTTATAGGCCCTACAATCAGGTGAATTCAACTTCCAGCCTACTGCCAGACCACTGCATCAGCAAGGACAATTGATCAGCTCATGTGTTGGAACGTGTAACAAAATGGCTAGACACTGATACAGGGAAATATCGAGAGCTTTTGTCTGGGTGGAAGTGTATTGTCTGCATTTCTGTGGCTGGAGGGAGGAGACCCAGGCACTGTGAGGGAGGAGACCCGGACACTGTGAGGAGGGAGATATTTGGTGCTACAACTAGAAATTAAACCCTTTTGTTTAACAAGGAGATGCATATTAGTCTCCCTGAGCACTATCATTTGGTGGATGGCAGGGGTGAGGGGTGGGATTGTAGGTTCTGTTTTTCAGGGAGAGAAAGGGGCATATTATCAAGGGGTTTATCTCCACTTTTTTGGCTTTAAAAGCCAAGAAAGCGGAGATAAAATTATCTCCCTATTACCTAGCTGTCGCTAACACCAGTTAGCGACAGCTAGCAGGAGATAGCGACGATCTTGGGCCCCACTTTGCATGTCAGAGAAATTTATCACTAATGACATGCAAAGTGGGCGTGCCAAGATGTTAGCGACTGGAAACAGTCGCTAACATCGCTATCTCCTATTACCAACTTTTGGAGATATTCGCGCTAAGCACAAATATCTCCAAAGCTAACACCTGCCCTGAGCAGTTCTTAGCCATGTTATCCAATGGTAGGTGGATAACATGGCTAAGAGCATTAGCTCGGTAATGCATGAATATCGCTGACTTTTCAGCGATATTCATGCATTGCGGGCGATTTTTATCGCATTTGCGATAAACCTTGGTAATACCAAGGTTTATCTGCGATAAAAATCGCCGCAGGGCAGCGATAAATTTTTGTCTCTAACCAAGCAATAGCGATAATTATCGCTATTGCTTGGTAATATGCCCCAAAGTTTCTAGACCAGACCTGTTCTTTGTCTGTCCCTGATAGCTGCTTCAGGAAGATCTCACACTAGATTGTGCCCATGTTGTGAGTGATCCAGCTTGGAGTCAGCTCCAGTATGTCCTACTATGAGAGGCATCACTTTATACAAAGGTAGGGGCAGATTTACAAGCCCCTTGCTTCTCTTTTATGCCGCCGTTGCGTCACTTTTGTAACGCAGCGGCAGTGCAAATCCAGCGCCATAGTGCAGGGTACTTACGTTCCTGCGCAGGGGGGGGGCTGAGTGAAATCTACAAGATTTCACTCAGTCACTTTTAGGGCCATGCTGCTTCAAAACCCTGCGCCTGAAGCAGGCGTAAGGATTGACGCAGCATGTTAGAGATAGGGCACCTTCGAGCCTTGCTGGAGCTGCGTTGCGCTTGCGACGCAACTCCAGCAATACACCACATTTGAGCCGGAGATGCGTCATGCATCTGCCCATCCGAGCGACACGGTGCGCCGCATTGTAAATGCGGCGCATCACTAGTGGTGCACGGGTGGGCAGATGCGTCGCAACTCTTCTGGCGCATCTCTGTTGATTAGCAGAGATGCGGTAGAAGTCGCAAATCTGCCCCATAGTGTCTCCAGAGCAGCCTGAGAAACATACTTGAAAAGGGAGCCATCCCACCCCAATGCACACTTCACTAAAAGCATAATACATTTCAGCATAAATGTAAATGTAGTATACTTGTAAAGCGCACAGCTGCCCCAGCAACGGGGCATCCCGGCGCTGTATAACGCTGTGGAACCCTTCCTGGCTCTCCCTGTGAGATGCCCCTCCTGGGCACCCCCAAGGTGAAGCCAGGCATCCCAGTGTTGTTGGGGTCGTTGTGGAGATTAAGCAAGCTATTGCCCAGAGTTGCAGCGTAGGGCCCCATGATTAGAGTAGGCACCGAGGCGATAATTATCGAGTCCGCGGACATTGAGCCCAAGACCCTGCCGCGCCTGGACTTGAACACATTTATTATCTAAACATCTCCTTTCTATACACATTACGATTAAAAATGCAGCTCTTAAAATCAGTTGCTAAATATCTAAAAGCATGCTAAACTTAAATTGCACTCTAAGTAACTGCTGCTGTGAAAACAGGTGAAGAACATCTGACGCTGCATAAACAGTGAAAGGAAAACTTTTTGACAAAGAATGGAACCTTCTTTTCACCTTGTTTAAATTACATTTTAATGTGCCCATTTTCCCTTTGACACTGTATCTAAAGACCCTTGGCAAATCTATTAAATTAGGATTATCTGCAGACTTTTCACCTCTCTCTATATATTGGTTCTCAGCCGCGTGTGCCACTTGTACTCCGAGATAGCTAAACCTATTTGTCACTTAGTGTAATCCCAAATCTGGGAACTGTTCCAGGCCTTGCAGAATCAGTCTTCCTAAAGGGAACAAAACTGTCTTTTTACAGCATATCCGCAGATTGGAGACTGCGCCAAATCTATTCAGTTCATGGAGGAGCGAAACCGATGCGATTGGGTCCCTGAGGTGAACAAGTGTATGATTAGCATACATCCATACAGTCTGTGTATGGGCTCCTACTGCTATACTCTCGCTTCCGTAATGCTACTATTATATGTATTGTCACTGTCTCCACCGCTAAGGTAAATAGTAGGGAAAGTAGGGGCATCACTTTCTAGTGCCTCACTGCATACGCTATTTTGGTGATATTATTCCTTCTGACTCTATCCTGGCTAACAGGCCTGTATGTCATAGCTTACTCCACGAACAAAGCAAGGGCTGATTCCCATACCTTTCAAAACGGCTAGCATTTTGTCCCAACCAAGGGAGCAATAGCATTTTCAATGGCTCATGCAACTAGTGCATTATCTCAATCTGACTCAACCGTGGTAGAGCCTCCAAAGATTCCAAAGGGGGCTACTAGCTGGGATGAAGCTGCATTGGTCTTCATGTACAAAGGAACCTATGAATTTGAGCAGCATGTTTGCTAAGGACTTAGAGACCACCTTTAGAGTACCCATTTCAACTTATACTAGCCGTCCTTTTGTTTTCCAAACCTTGATGAATTTAATAAAAACACAGTACACAAAAGGAGTGGACCGGGGAAAGAAGTCTTAAAGCCCAGATTTACTAATGCTTTGAGCCAGTGCTACTGTGACACAACACAGCTCACAGTACCAGTTATGAACTGCTTTCCAGTGCAAATTGTGATTTTGTACTGGAAACAAGTCCTTTTTATAGCGTGAAATCCAACTTTGTACCACTTTGCGTCATGGAGGTGTGTTTTGCGACAAATCACTGCAAACACCCATGGGTTTGATAGCAAGTGGAGAGGTGCACCAGTAAAAGTCCAATAACAAATCCAATGTATGTGATCAAAGACCTAGGGCCCGATGTAAGTAAATCTTTTTTACCACTTCATAAATACCGATTCATACCGAATCGGTATTTAAGAAGTGGTAAAAAAGAGAAGGGCAGATGTAGGTAATATTATTTTAAAAATTACCGAATCGGAAGGAATCGGTATTTACCGATTCGGTAAATACCGAATCGGTAATGCCCATTGATTCCTATGGGCCTTGAAGCCCATAGGAATCAATGGGCATTACCGAATCGGTATTTACCGATTCGGTATTTACCGATTTCTGCAAGGGTGCAGGGGGTGTCACTTTGACACCCTCTAGCACCCTCAATACTGGCTTGTGTGCCATGTGGCACACAGACATGCCCTAAGGGCATGTCTGTCTGTCACATGGCATAGGTGTGCATGCACACATGTGCATGCACACCTGGATTCGGTATTTTAACACCCAATTGGATTGGGTGTTAAAATACCGAATCTGAAGGGCCTGTGGGACTGAAAGTAGTCCCACCTACATCCCGAATTTTAAAAATCGGTAAACTTACTGATTCGGTATTTTTCCGATTCGGTAATTTTACCGACTTGGTAAAATACCGAATCAGACAAAAAAAGGTCCCCTACATCTCAGTAGGCCAAATACCGGTCGGAAACGGCCGAAATCGGCCGTTTCCGACCGGTATTTGGTACCTGCATCGGGCCCCAAATGTTTATTTTTTCTTTCTTTCTTCATAGATCCAAATATATATATCAACATCCAGCTAACAGGTTTCGTTCCAATTAAATTTAGAACTTCATCAGGGCTGAGATTCACATAAAAAAGAGAAAAAAAATCACAAATCACACATATATAAACACATATAACACACAACATAGAACTACTGACTAACAAGTCCTGACAACAATAATGAATCAACATAACAACAATATATGTAATGGATCTCATGTGTATCCACTGCGGACATAATAATGAAAATGAAGTAAAATGACATGGCAACACATTATGAAATAGGTACTGACTAAACACCTGATCCACTAAGGTAGACTGACAAGACTTCGTGTGAAAACTAACACCTGGCAGAAGGTCCACTGAGAGCAACACTATATGCTGCCACATGCTTCGTCTTAGGGATCAAGAAAGTGACCACATTTCCCTACCCTACTAACCCTCCATAGGGAAGTAGGGGCAGCCTATTTAGGTGACCTTATCCTGCTAAGGCCTTTGATGCTTTTCCAAGTGATTTGGCGCAAGGAAGACACAGGGGCAGATTTATGTTAACTGGCGCATCCCGAGGGATGCGCCAGTTAACGTGCGCCACAGCTACGCCACCAATGGTGCGCCGCATTTATAATGTGGCGCACCATGGTGCAAAAACGCATCTGTGCCGGAATGTGGCGCATTGCTAGAGTTGCGTCGCAAGCGCGACGCAGCTCCAGCAAGGCTCGGGGGTGCCCCATCTACACAATGCTGCATCAAGACCTACGCCTGCTTCAAGCAGGCGCAGGGTTTCGACGCAGCATTGGCCAGAAAGTGACTGAGTGAAATCTCATAGATTTCACTCAGCCACTTTCAGGAGGCGTTCCTGCGCAGGAACGCCTCCCCCTGTGCAGGAACGCCTCCTTATGGCGCAGGGCTTTACAACGTGACGCATCTCCTAGATGCGTCACGCTGTAAATAGGGTGCATTGTTTGCGCCGCAGTTGCGTCAAATAAAGTGACGCAATTGCGGCGCAAGGGCATCATAAATCTGCCCCACAGTGTTTAACCAACTTGTTATCAGGGATTGTCCCAACCGGGAAAATTGCACTAAGATACCCTGGCTTAAATATGTTATGGACAGTTTTCAAACTATTTATGGGATCAACATATTGTTAGATCCATGTTCCGCTGGAATTATTTCTAAACAAGAAATGAAAGATATTTTTATGTTGCATAGAACCCAAAATCGTCTAGCAGCGAACAGTTCCCTTTGTACAGTTCAGCTTTATAATAAATATATTGAAAACGAAGGCTACCAGCTGTACTTGAGCATGGTGACTAGACCAACCCATAGATATATCTTAACAAGACTCAGATTTGGAACGGTCCACGTTTTGGTGGCCTTCCCTCAACCAAAAAAGTACCCTGTTGGCCCCTGCCCATGTGATGGGTATTCGAAAAAAAAGCACCCTGCACTTTATGCTAATTTGCACCCTTTTCTTGAATATCAGGATTACCTACTTGAAACCATTGTTTGTAAAGTATGGTATTTACAATGTGGACAATACTATGAAGTTGATCTATAATATGAACCCCTCGGATAAATGTTTTTATATTGGCACTTTTATATATACATCCATCGAATTTAGGAAGAGTATGATATTTTAAAACTCGTCTATTTTAACTTTTGTTTTAACCTGCATTTTTAAACCTGTATTGTTGTTTTGTACTGCATTGCCTGTGCTTTTATGGTCATTGTTGTATGCACTGAATAAAGCTTCATGAAATGAATGACATGGCAACACAGTATGAAATAGGTACTGACTCAACACCTAATCCACTAAGGTAGATTGACAAGACTTTGTGTGAAAACTAACACCTAGCAGAAGGTCCACTGAGAGCAACACTATATGCTGCCATATGCTTCGTCTTAGGGATCAAGAAAGTGACCACATTTCCCTACCCTGCTAACCCTCCAATGGCTCCCCACTGAAGCGCGGGCCCAATTCAGAATTGCTTGCATTACCCACAGACCGCTGCATTCCTCCTCGTCTCCTTATCTAAATGAGAAACTGAAAATCTCCGCAGCAAATAGAGGTTCCAGAAAAGCCCAATCCCTGCTCCTGGAAACCCCCATTCTGCCCAATTGTTGTAACTTTCTCTTGTGGTAACTTGTGTACACATCCACTGATGTAAACATCTGAGTTTAATTACAATTGCTGTAACCCGCTGCAACTCTATATTTTGTATGTTGTAAAGTGCTCTGATATCTTTGGGCCATGTCTACGCTATTTAAAACTGCAAAAATAAATAAATAAATATTATTTTTTAAGCAAGCTGTGCTTTTTATACTCTGAACCCCTAGCATTGAAGGCTGCAGAATAGTTTTGCTCTTCCTCCCCGGTCAGTCAGAAAAAAATGTTTACATAAATTCATGTACCTTTTAAAACTCAAACAAACTTAGCGCCTGATTTTTAGTTTGGCGGGCGGGTTACTCTATCATAAACATGATGGTTATTCCATCAGCCTTATTAGAAGGACAGCATATCTTATAGCACTTGCACTTTTGTGGATGGGATGTCTGTCACGTTTGTCACAGAACAACCTATCCGCCAAACCTAAATCAGTACCTTAGTGCCAACACTCTTAGCCCATTACAAGGATCTTGATACTTCAAATGATCTAACTCTTCCAATTAAACCCTTATCCCGAAGGAGCTCTAATTCAATTTTCTTTTCCAAACTATTTAATCATTAAGATGTAGAAAACTAAACCTAAATTAATTTGCCATGACCTCCACCTAAATTACCTGCCAATACCACAGAGGAGGAGCTGTGCAGATGGTCCATCGAAATACGCACCTCCCAAAGTGGACAGATGCCAACCCACACCACAGTTGCCCTTTGTACTGTTCAAACAATATTTTTTTATAGAAAACCATCAGTCTGTACAAAAGAGCAGGGTATACACTGTATGCTAAGGTAGAAAATGTTACTAATGAAAAGCATTACCTTATGCAAGCATTCTTGGTGTTTACTCTGCTTTCATCTCTCAGCAGATAATGTCCCAGTGACACCCTATAACAATGCACTCTCCAGCAGCAAGATCCAACCTCACTTTCCTGAGGTGAGAAAATACCTGGAAGCAAAAGACAATTGGGGGATTGCCACCAATCAGCACAGACTCTTATTTCTCAGTTTCACGCTAAGATGGGAACACACATTGAGGTCACATGAAGCCATTACCATCGTGACCTTGACCTCCATCCACCCAAGTGAGGCTCACTGCACATTGCACTTTGAAAAGTAAGCCAAGCAACTACAGTTAGATCAATCCATCATAATGGAACAACAGACATACAAAAAAGGGCATCATTAGGCAACACAGAATTACTGGATATCAGTCCAAGCTTAGAAGCACCAGGAGAGATGAGTAAAAACAGACGCAAAAACTTATGGCCAAGCCCAATATGTCAACTTGTCCACCTCAAGCCTCAAACCAAATTTGAATTACATAACACAAAGCAGAAAACAAGTAAGTTACTACGAAACAATGTGTTTCACTTGAATGGGACATATCCCTAAATATAGGTTTCTGCTCTCTTGTAATATTTGATTTATAAAGATGTTCTTCTAATTTATTTATTCATTTTTTCAGAATCATGATAGCATGTAAAATATGTGAAATCTTTCCTTCTGCTATTTTTCTAGCCCCTTTAAACATCACATCATATCTGAAAGAATTGCCAAATTATTTTGTTTTATCTTTCTGTTTCAACTTGCCCTTTTCCTTTACTTTTTTCAAAATGATTTTGTAGTATACAAAAGAGACTTGAATGTGGTTTTTGTTCCTACACAGGTTTTGGGGCAAATGACCTACAGGCCTTTTCAATTTCCAAATCTTCTGCCGGGTGTACACCGACTAAGTTTAGCAACTTAAAGTCCACAGGGTCACCGCTCTCAATACCCTCAGGAAAACTCGGCAGCTGAAGGTGTTTCCAACTAGTGAAGTTTTCCTGGTTTAACATCCTTTTCAATTACTTATTTAGTTTCTCTGAAACTCAGTAATCCATTCTTCTATTCTAGTAAGTGTCTTCACTTTCAGATTGTTTTTGCTTCAAAGCAGCTAATCTTTGTGTCACTTCTTCCAAACTGTCCTTTTTAGGTTTTGCCTAGCGAAAGCTGCGCTTTCTGCGCAGCTTTTCGCGCAGGCGAAATCCTGTTGAGAACTGTAGTGTGGCTTTTGTTCGGCCCTCGTCCTTGATTGGCTGGCTCCGTAAACGGAGCCTTGCCATTGGACGAGGGGCCTGTCCGTCAATGCCGGACCAGACACGGGGGCGTTCCCGACATTCTTTGGCTTTTGCCGACGTCACGGGACGCCGGGAACGCCCCCGTGTCTGGTCCGGCATTGCCGGCACTACTGCGTCTCTTCTCCTCCGTCGCCGGCCTCCAGTCTCCTCCTCCCCGATTGCATTGCCCCGTGACTGGCCGGCCGGCCAATCCTAGCGCGGCCGGCCGGAAGTGCCCGCCCCCCGCAGCCCGGGGAAGAAGGAGAGGAAGACGGCAAGCACTATGGCGGCGCCCGCGGGGAGACCGGAGAAGTGCCTCTCCAACCTGCCGCTCTGTCTGGGCTGCCCAGCCTGTCGCTGCTTGCTCCCGTCCCCGTTCCCGCCCCTTCCCCCGCCCAGCCACGCAGAGCACCGGCCGCCCGCTCTCTGTCCCCACCGCAGGCCCGGAAGTGGGGCGCGGGGCAGTCCCTCGGATACAGCCATCTTAGATAGGTGCACCCTGGAGGGGAGCGGCGCGAGAGAGGCCTTTACTTGAGGGCCCCCCTCACAGTGAGTCACCAGCATTAAGCAGTGCCTTGGTGCCAGAGATGGCACTCGGTCTCTCACCACTGTGCTCACCACGGAAAACGTCACCGTCTAACAAGACATCTACTGTGCGCACCAGCCCGCGCAGATGTTGGCTTGAAAGCGGGAGCCCGGTAATCAGTGACCCGGAAGGAGCGCCCTCGGGTCAAGGCCAGGTTTGCTTAAAATGGCTGCTTAAATAGAACATTGTTGTAGCTGGGATTGGGGCCTTTTCTCATCGGATACGACTTGTAAAATAATATACCACACACAAAGCGGTTCCTGTTTAATATTTTTTTCCAAACCTTGGCAGTTTGGTGATTCCGGACACAGGGATTATTTGCTTGGTCCGGCGTGGCATGCACGGTGTAGTTGTAGAAACGCGTACTCGGTTGGGTTCTGACATTTCACAGATTAGGCTTGTCCGTGGTACTATCTGCGTTCACACACACACTTCCCGTAATGTACACGTGTTAGCAGGTCAGGCCCGTGTCTGCCCGTCGTTTCGAGCTCCTCTGCTCACGCAGTGTCACAGTTTGCAGCACCACAGACAGCTCCCGTGGAACTACTGCTTCTTGCGCAGCACGTGTCAGGGTCCCGTACTTGGAGCCACCGACCGGCAGCTCTCGACGGGTCGCCGGGGGCCCGCCCGGATGAGAGTCCAGCCGGTGACAAGGGCCGCGACACGTCCCAAGGTTGCGGCAGAGCAGATACACACTCCACGGAAGTAGATACACCCACACTTAAGGAAACATGAAAACAGGCAACACAATAAAGACCGTCGCCTCTGTCTCCGTCTTGGTGGAGTGGAAAATAAGCGTTTTCTAAACAGATTATACCTATATTATAGTTCTGAGAAAAATAAGCAACCGCCACACGCGCCTGAGTCCTCGGACTTTAACTGACAGGTGAAGGTTAAATCAGGAGACGGAAGGCCAATGCGGATTGTGCCGCGACGGTGGGAGTCTGCGGGGTGTTCACCGGCCAGCATGGGTGGGTGCTCTGAGTGTGGGTGTGTTGTCCCACAACAGACAAGTCTGAGGCACCGGAGATTTCTTGCCTCCTCAGGGTATCCCTGGGTGTATGTACTCGGTGGCTAGGTGTAGTGCGGGGGCGAGGAGGGGGGCACGGCTGTGAGTCTCTGGGTTCATGGGTTCTGGGGCAGGAGGTTCGTGTCCGAGTGCTGTGGGTGCTTCCGGCCACCTTCGGCTGGGTGAGCATTAGTCTCTCGGATAGTCGCTGCTGGAATAGCTACGTTGTGGGTGCGCAGAATTTTGGGGTGAGGATTCCCTTGTCGTCTTCTTACATTATGACGTCAGAGCAGGCACTTTCTGTATTGGGGAGTAGGGGAATTGCGGGGCGACTGTACGTGGAAAGGGCACTACAGCTGGCTTATTTATCTCACTTGTTGCACACCGGCAGATTTATAGGCTGCTCACTCGTGGAACTTGGATGCGTTTTTTTAGAGCGATATTTATTTGTTCATTTTCCTATTGAACACTGTCACTATAATACACACCTTCGTCATCTAAACCCACGCACGGCAGAGGGCATGGGTTGCTCCCTTTTCCCCCTGCGCAGCCAGAATGCCTCGAGTTCCCGCTGCCCTGAACGCCGCGCGATCACTGGCAGATGCCTTTTATTTCTTTCTTCTCGCGACATTTAACGCGAGGGCAGGACGGGACCCCTGTACAACAGCCGGAACCGGTGACAGAGGGAGGCGGGGGGTGGCCGCAGGGGGTTGAATGCCGACTGCAGGACGGGCCCCTCCCTGAGCAGTGATGTAGGGTGAAGGGGAGGTTTCCCAGTTACTTGCTCTGAGACGACCCTCAGACCTTTGCTTTTTATTTCGAGTGAGAGAATACAGACGCACCTGCCAGGCATTTTTTTTTATTCAGGAGTGAGTGGGACAGCTGGAGTTAAAGCCACTTTTTTCACTTTTAAGTCCGGGTGGTGGGGTGGTATTGGATAGAGAGGTCTAACAGACCGCCCCTGATAAAAAGTGTTTTTGTACCGAAGGCTCTGATGAGAGGAGAGGGGCTCGCGCGACATACAAACAGACGGGTGCCGAGAGGACGGTGACTTTTGGATGAAAATTCCCCAAATCGGGTTGAGTAGAATAATGCTCTTTCACGGTGTGAGCTTGGTCGGAATCTGCGTCTCATTCTATACTGCCCAGTATCCTCACCTCCATAGAACGCCACAGCTGCAGGGATTTGACGTGTGATCTGCACAACTACACACTATCATGCTGTAGGTGGCACATATTGAAATAACGCCACTCTTCACACCGGTAAACAAAGCTCTTGGCGGGTGAAGAGAGTGATTTAACTGATCATTTTAGCAGAGTCCCGAATGAATGGCGTTGTGAATGGAAACGTACACCGTCTCGGAGAAGGCGCAGTACCTTTCATGAATAAGTCGGCACACACGCAGGGTTTCACACGCATAAACGCAATGAACACAATGCATTTGATGTCTTCAAACTCTGTATTTTGGTAATGCGATTTTAAATCCAACCTTTTCAAAGTTGATTTTCTTTCCCACACTTTCAGTCGTGTGTGTGGGCGGCTCTGTGTGGCTGTGTGTGTGGGGGGCTCTGTGTGGCTGTGTGTGTGGGGGGCTCTGTGTGGCTGTGTGTGTGGGGGGCTCTGTGTGGCTGTGTGTGGGGGGCTCTGTGTGGGGGTGTGTGTGGGGTGGCTCTGTGTGTGTTTGTGTGTGTCATTTGCGAGAGATAAAGCTAGTGGCATTGTAAATGACAATGCCATTTATTTATGTTAAAAAAAACATAAATAAAAATAATGTCAAGAGCAATGCTAATTGCTCTAACTTTAACAAAGGCAAAACCATTGCATTGTAAATGCTTGTTTAGTTCTTAGGGGTACTTTATGACCTCTGGATCTTTTTAGATCTCACCTATAGAGAGCGTTTAGCAGTTTGTAGCCAAAAGCCTCTTGTTGACCATCCCAAAAACCTACAGTGTGCTCAGAGCCTACCCATTGCTTACCACTGGTTTGCTTTCTTGTCACTCTTATTTCATTGCTTTTTATTCAATGGCTTTCTTTCCTCTTCCTCTGTTATCCCTCTCCTACACCAGTGCCCAATTACCATCCTTTTAATTGGCTGTCTTGTGTCCTTGTACTGCTCCAGTTCAGGTAAATGTATTTCTTTTTCTATCGGGACTCCATAAAAGGGCAGATGTTTATTAGTGTTTTCCCCTTGTTTGCTGCTTCTGCCCAAACTCCCTCGTCCCCTGCTCTATGCTCCTTCCTCATGTCTCCCCTGAAGCTCGCCTACTACTTTCTCAACCCCTCCTTGGCTTTCATTTATTCAAAGGCCTCTCTGAGGTGAGCCTCAAGTACCTTACTTGCTCCCTCGCCGTTCACCCGCTCTCTGTTGTTTCCCCGTACCCGCTGCCCTCCTCTGATCCTTAATTTCCTTCCAAAACACATTGGAGTCCATATTTATTTTTAAATGTAATTTTTTTGGGGGGGAGGACCCGACAGCTGCCATTTGCTGCCGGGCCACTACAAAGTGCTAAAAACTCTTTTGTGCCATTAAAACATGCTATATTTTTTTTTATTTACTGTTTGCCAGCTTTGATAAAAAAAGGGCACCTGTGTTATTCTCCCAACATGCGCATACATCATCATGCATGCATGCGCCTATCGAAGGACTCGGCCCAAGCTTGACAATGTTTTCCTTGTTTTGATTTGGTAATGCTACAAGTATTCAGCAAAAAGGAATTTGGTATTTGCTGATGCTGCTTAGTATCAGCAAAAACTTTGGAAAAGCCAATAGGTAAAAAAGCAAGACCTATTGGCTTTGACAGTGCCTGATTCATAGTAGTCATCAACTCTAAATTACTCATCATACTATTTAGCATGTTAGATTATGATTTGTAATCTTCCTTTCTTTGGCTGATCCCTATCTCCTTTTGAAGTTTTAGCAGGCCTAGGCATTTGTGCCCTGAGTTTTCCATTTAAAATAAAAAATAATAAGTACCTAAACACATAGTAATTGTTTTTGAACAGAAGTGATCAAGAGTACCTCTGCTAAGCAGCCCTCTTCTTCGTCTGACATTCTCAGAAACTCCATGAAAGATTTTTTAAGTGCAATAGCCAGTGATTTGTGTTTGTTACTCCATCCTGTCTTGACGGATATCCCGGACAACATTGATATCTCATGTGGTTTCTGTTTGTTTTTTCTTTTCTAAACTGTATTAAAAATGAAATCCACAGAGAGATTTGGCCATTTCATTTTGATTTATCTTGCCAACTTGATCATGGAAAAGTAGGAGGGTCCCTCCTTGTCTTCTACACTCCATCCTCGTCTTCTACACTCAACAACATGTGGTCATTTGGTTGCTCTGACGTCAAAGGATTTGGCTTAGTACACAAAGCAGCACATGGCCCAGACTATGTATACTTCATTATTATTATGATGATTATGATGATTATTATTATTATTATTATTATTATTATTATTATTATTATTATTATTATTATTATTATTATTATTATTATTATTATTGTTATTATTATTATTTTTAGGCTTTTATAAAATCAGACACCCATTCATCCTGAGAGTTGCTTATTGGTGAATGGGTACTTGTCCGTCTGGGAGGGAGCTAGAGATAAGCTTATGAATACAGTGTGCCTAATGCATAACATTTCATAGGGATCAATTAAATCGTTTGTTGGGGCCCACCATTAGGGGGGAGGGGGCAACTGACCACAGACACCGGGATTGTGTGATAAGGCCGCTTTATTGGAATCAGGTGCACCCTGCCTATTACCCAACCTTGGCCTGTGCCAAACAAAACTATGCCTAGCTAAATATGTGAAAACCTAACAACCCTCACCCCCACCCCTAACCGGATCCCCAACATTGCCACATCATACAACATCTTAAAACATCCTGTCCGCAACAAATACCCCCCATGCCTACCAACTGTAAATGACCTCAGTGTACCCCACCCCCTCCAGAAACAGCCCAGGCCTCCTCAACTACCCCCAACTACCCCCCTTTCTGAACTAGGGAAGCGCCACTCGAAAGTCGCATTGACGACTTTTGACCCACCCATAGGACTCCAACCTCCCTGGATACCTGCGCACCCCCAAGGCCCCATCCAGTGCCTCCTTCAACTGCACGATGTATAATTCCATCCCGTACCTTGAGAGGTGCACTCCATCTTCCTTAAAAAAGTACACCGCCCCATACCTAAGCTTGTGGTGTTCCATCCTGCCTATCCCCTCCCTGTCACAGAAATCCCTCATCTCCCTGTTGATCTTCCACCTCGTCCTATCAATCGCCCCAGGTCACGCCATCCCCCCTCCAGAATCTCCTAGGAATAAATTCCGACCAGATCAAGTCGCAACCTGCCCAATTCCTCTTAATTTCCAAAAGGTTCCTCTTCATCTGTTTGACCAGTGCCCAACCCTTACACTGCACCAGGTCATTCTCGCCCAGATGTATAACTAACACATCCGGGCACACCCCCCCCGGACCACATTGTTCAGCAAGGGCATTAACTTGTGCCAAGGCACTCCCCCCTTTCCCCGCCAGTGACATCTAAACAAACTGTCATCCAAATCCAGATTGAGCTTCCGATGCCTGTCCCATTCAGCCCTCTCTGCCCACAAAATGTACAGGCTGTTCACCTCCGGCCCCACCACAGCACCTGAAAAGACACACATATCAAAGGGCAAACCAACAAACTCAGAGTGCCTCTTCTACCCCCCGCATCCTGACGTAACGCCTATAGCAATCGGACTTCCACCGCCCCAACCGCTTGATCTCATCCTTCCCCCAACCACACCGTGCTGCCTCCGTCGCCGCCCCGATTCGAAACGAATGCGTCCCAAACGCCTTCGGGTCCTCACCCATATTCCGCAGGGCGTGCCGCAGAACCCACAATGCCTGAGCCGCTGTCACCCTGCCGCCATCACTCTGCCCGAAAACCTCGACGTCTGCCACATTCCGCTCCACCGCCAACCGCCGGCCCCACGCCGCCGGACAGACGTAGTCGCGCCCCCCGGGTCCCAGCACAACCCACTTCCCCACCCCCCTCTGATCTTTTTTTTGAGCGTCGCAAACGCACCGCAACTTCCCGGTCCCGCATCTCCACGTCCTCCCACAGGAGACCCCGGCCCCCCTTCGAGCCTACCAACTCTGACACCCGAAACGCTCCAAAAAACTGCTAGGACATGAGCGTGGAAAACAATACTGCCTCGCTTCCGCTCCGGCACACCGACGGCAACACACCAATCAAAGCCCCTGGCAATGCTCCCGTGACCGGCCGACGCTGCGCCACCCACGCCCACCCTTCCAGCAATCGAGCCCCCAACTCACCCGCCGACGGGGGGTACCCCCACCACAACTTCCCCATGAACGCCACCACCGCCAATTTGCCCGCAATCATCACCCGCGACAGACCCCTGTCCATCAGACTCAACATGAACCGTACCAATTGTTCCTCCCGCTGCCAGAGGTCCCCGTGCCTTACCGCACCTGAATGCCGAAACTCCTCCCGCGCCTGCGCATACGCCTTCCACGTGGACACGGCCTCTGACGCCCTCACCAGCTGCACAACCCAGCGTCTCCTACTGACCAGAGCTCCCTCGGGACCGGCGTCTTGACTGTCTCCGCCGCCGTGGCTAGCCCATGGAACCTCTCCCACTGTGAACGAGACAAAGCATCCGCAATGTCATTGTCCACTCCCGGAAACGTGGCGCGCATGAAAAATAATGTCATTCTCCAAACAGTTCAACACAAAAACTCTCATCAGCTTCAAAACCTGCGGATCCCGCGCAGACTGCCTGTCACCAGATGTACCACCGCCATGTTGTCCACTCTGAACAACACCCTCTTGTGTGCCAACGCAACCGTCCACACCGTGACTGCCACCAACAATGGAAACAACTCCAGGAAAGCGATGCTGTGGCCTCCTGCCTGCCAATGCGCCGGCCATTGCTCCGCGCACCACCGCCCGTCCCAATAGAGGTCAAAGCCGCCAACACCCGCCGCATCGGAGTACAGCGTAACGTCCCACTCCCAGTCCTCCGCCGGCGCCATTGGCACCCCATTGAACCGTTCCAGAAAAGCCCGCCACATCCGCAAGTCCTCCTTCACCCCTGCCGACAGACGCACGTGGTGATGTGGAAGGGTCAAACCCGACAACGCCAAGCCCAACCTCCTACAGAAAGTACGACCCGCACGCACCACAGGACAAGCAAAATTAAGATGCCCCAAGAGGACCTGGACCTCCCGTACCAACACTTTCTGCTTGCCCAGCATGTCATCCACTAATGCCAACATGACCGACCTCTTGTCCTCCGGCAGGCGTGCTTCCATGGCAGCTGAATCGAGCTCTCTGCCGAGAAAGGACAACACTGTACTGGGACCGTGCGTCTTCTCTGGCGCCAGAGGCACCCCAAACTCCTACATCATCCCCGCCAAACTAACCAGCAACCGCTGGCAGTCCATTGCACCGGGTCGCCCCACCAGGAAGAAGTCATCCAGGTAGTGCGTCACCGCCTCAGAGCCTGTGCGCCTGGAAAAAGCCCACTGCAGAAAGGAACTGAATCGCTCGAACAACGCGCAGGAGACTCAGCACCCCATCGGCAATGCCTTGTCCACAAAAAAGCCACAGTCGAACTGAATCCCCAGCAACTGGTGGTCATCCGGGTGTACTGGGAGCAAGCGGAACGCCGACTTAATGTCACACTTCGCCATCTTAGCGACCTGTCCCGCACCCGCCATGAGCCTCCGTGCCACATCCACTGATGAGTAAGACACCGACGCCACCTCCGCCGATATGAAATAGTTGACTGACCCCTCCACTGGCCACGACAGGTGTTGTATCAGTCGGAACTGCTCCGGCTCTTTCTTGGTCACCACCTCGATCGGGAGACAATCAAACCCGACAGTGGCGGTTCCACAAATGGGCCCACCATGCGGCCCTCCTTGACCTCCTTCAACAGCTTCTCCCTCACAATACCTTTGTGCGCATTCACTGATTTCAGATTGTCTGCCCAGCGCGCAATCCGTGGGCCCTCATAGCCCAGCCAAAAACCCTCCCGGAACCCCTGAGGCAAAACGGCCGCATCTTCCGCCCGCGGGTACTCAGCCAGCCAGGGTTCCATCCGCGCCAGTCTAACCGGCGTACAAGCCTTTTCCCATAGTCCCCAACCCCCCCTCGTCTTCCCCCCTCCCCCCAAGCTGTGAACCTCCGCTCGGCGTTTCTCCCTGCGCGGGCTGCTGTCCCGGCGGCCCAACGACACCCCAGCAGCGCACCACTGGGTGCCGCCGCCCGCATTTTGAGCACTCGTGCCGGAAACGGCACGTTTGGCGGCCACACGCCCCTTTATTGAAGTCCCAGCAAGCCCCAACCGGGTTCTGTCCGGTGGACTCACCCTGCCCAACCCCACCTCAGGTGGGGCGAGCCCAAAAGGAGGGCTGTGCGAGCAGCAAACCGCTGGCCGTGTACACCGTACGCCCGAACTTCGCCCCGCCCCGCCCATCGTTTACTGGTATAGATCTGAATCTAGCTCCCCCCACTTTGCCTCCGGATCGGACGCCATACGCGCCCGAAATTCCTCGTCGTAGTTGGAGCAGGCGTTGTGAGAAGTTGGCCCGATATGCAACGTTCGCTATTCTAGCGACCGCTATGTATCGTTCCAACGACCCTTATGGTGTTTGGTTGTAAGTCAACCTATAGACCAGCTATCCTAGTAGCGTGGATACGAGCAGTCTAAGGCTAAAGACTCGAGAGGGCGTGTTAAGCCAGCTGTTTACCACACATGTACCCCTTGAATACCCAGTGAAAGGACACCACACAAGTGTTATGAAAATAAACAGGATATTTATTAAGAATCACAACAGCCCTGTACTCTTTATGAGGACAGGGTACTAAGCACAAACCAAATCTCTTTAGCAAATACTTCAAGTGCACAGTTTAAAACAAGTGTCCGGGGACACGGAAAGGTTAAGGTCTCGGGCGGACCCGATAAGGCAAGTCGGAAGCGAGGGACTCGGGACCCTAGAGTAAGGAGGCTATGCAGGCACCGAAATGCCGAGTTACCTAGCCACGAGGGCTGCGGCTGCACAAGTCTTACAGGCGTCGGGGTCTTCGCTGACGAGCCAGGAGCCGGAAGAAAGGAGTTGCTGGCCGGCGACCAGTGCTGAATAGTTCGTAGAGATCCAAGCCTGGATCGGAGATTGATGAAACCTGAAAGCAGAGGGGACCAAGTTCGTACTACTAGCCAGTAGTCAGAGGGTACCAGGAAGGCACCGGTTGGCCGTCACCTCGACTAGGTGAGTGGGCGACGCTGGGCTCTGCAGTCTCACGGACCAGGAGGCGTTGTCGGCGACCACGGTGGAGGTGCGAGCTGTCCCACGAAGGATGATGCTGTCGGCGTCGCTGGGCCCAGGATGGGGCAACAAGCCTTGGCAGATCTCAGGGCCACGGGGTGGGCCTAAGATGGCGTCTTGAGTGGACCAGGAGGGTCCGGGGTGCTTCTCGCAAAGATGGAAGCAAGGGCCAGTCTGGAGCAACCAGACCAGCAGTGATGATTCTCGGATGTCGTCACAGAAGGGCACAAGCCAGCGGCGAGTGACCAGACAACGTGCTGAGCAGCGAGCAGAAGGGCCCCACGCAGATCGTGGAGATGCTGGGAGACTGCACTTCGGTGCTAGAGCGGCTCAGGGTCGGGGCTTCTCGGACCCCAGAGCACTCACCAGAGAGTTACCTCGAAGGTCGTGCTGGTTTTTAAGAGCGTGCAGGTTCTGATGATGGCCGGTCCCTCGAGGTCTCGTCGCACCCACAGATCACAGCTGAGCTGATGACGTGGGTAGAGGTCAGAGGTGCCAGGGAAGCCGGTTCTCGTCGAGCTGGGCCGTCGGATCCTTGAGGAAGGACTTGCAGCAAACCGCAGAGTTCTTAGATGGTGCCTGCTGATGCAGGGTGACTACTCCTTAGCCACAAGGGAGAAATCTTGAGAAGAGTCTTGAGTGTCCTTTCGTAGAAAGTAGTTCTTGATTCCAAGATGATCTAATTTGGAAGGGTCCCCGCTCCGGTCTTTATCCTAAAGAAAGGGGTGGGTACATGACTAGGTCCTGCCCTAAGGGTGGGACCAGGAAGGGGGGTAGTTACGCCCCTCTCCCCTGCCGGGCTTTCCCCAGGCCAGGGCTGTCGCCCCTGGAACTGGTTCTAACCAGCAGATGCGTAGTGAGCACCGGGGTGCCACTCCGCAGTCACCTTCTCGCCAAAGCCCTACCTACCCAGAATACACAAACCCTGTCTGGGACGGTGCGAACAGCGCCCTCGACAGGAAACCCTTTGTCCAAGTGCTCCTCGCTGGAAGGACTCCCAGCAGCAGGAGGTCAGACTTGTGTCTGTGGTGGCAGCATCCATTTTGTGGAGCTGAGGCTTCAGTTAACTTTAACCGGGGTTCACAGTTACGTACATGTCGTGTCCCTCTAGAAGGGTGGAATGATAACCTCGTCGCCAGGGTTGGTGAGAGGGCAGCATCCCGATTCGTATGACACCTTACTCGACATGTCTTGATAACGCGACACCGAAGTTACCGATGTGGTACGCGTTATCATGGAACAGCCATTGGGTCTTGATTCCGCAAGCTGCAACCGGGCTCGGCTCGGGCCTGAACCTAGCTCACACGAGCCCACGCACTCTGCCTTCAGGATTGTTAAGGCCTGCCATAGGAGTGACTGATAGGAACTCGGGTGTCCATTGTATGGTTAGATATAGAGCTACTATAACTAAAGCGAAGGGTGGTTACACGTCTTCGCCCCAGCTGTCGTGCAGCCAGTTGTGTCCAATTTAAGAGGCCAGCCAGGGGTGGCATAATACATGCTGCAGCCCCTGGCGACCCTGGGTACACCTATGCCGTGCGTTACGGGGTCTGATAAGGTGGCCCAGTACCAATTGGTAAATGCACCTAGGGTACATATCGTAATTTAGAAAGAGACAGCCAGGCTGTGGGTCTGATTAGCAGGCCCACAGCCAGAGAAAGTCGTAAACCAGTGAAACAAAAGCAAAAAATCTGGGTGATCATAGGATTGCAGACCCTACTCTCCTACATGACCCCCCCCCCAAACGTCGGAACAATAAGCTAACCTTGACCAGGTGAGTCTTCTTGTTCTAAGTGGAAATATCTGGAGAGCCCATCGGCATTGCCATGATCAGTACCAGGTCTATGTTCCACTGTAAAGTCCATCCCCTGTAGGGAAATGGACCACCTAAGCAGTTTGGGGTTTTCACCCTTCATCTGATTTAGCCACAAGAGGGGCTTATGGTCGGTCTGAATCTTGAAGTGAGTGCCAAACAAGTATGGCCTCAGCTTCTTCAGGGCCCAAACCACAGCAAAGGCCTCCCTCTCAATAGCTGACCAATTCTTCTCTCTAGGGGTCAGCCTTCTACTTATAAAAGCAATGGGCTGGTCTTGACCATCAAAATTCAGTTGAGAAAGAACAGCTCCCACACCCAACTCAGAAGCATCTGTTTGGACAATGAATGGTTTGGAGTAGTCCGGACTCTTGAGGATAGGCGCCGTGCACATGGCCTGCTTTAGGTCATCGAATGCTTTTTGACAGCTCGCTGTCCACTGAACCTTTTTTGGCATTTTCTTACTTGTCAGTTCGTTTAATGGTGTCACAATGGAACCATAGTTCCTGACAAACTTCCGGTAGTATCCAGTCAGGCCCAAGAAAGCTCGAACCTGAGTCTGGGTGGTTGGAGGAGCCCAGTCCCTGATTGACTGTATCTTGCTCTCCAGTGGCTGAACCTGGCCTCCACCTACAAGGTGGCCCAGGTATACAACCTGTGTCTGCCCTATCTGGCACTTGGTGGCCTTGATAGTGAGGCCTGCGGCTTGCAGGGCCTCTAACGCTTTCCGCAGGTGGACCAGGTGATCCTCCCAGGTGGAGCTAAAGACAGCAATATCATCAAGATACGCCGCACAGAAGTCATCCAGCCCAGTAAGGACTTGATTCACCAACCTTTGGAAGGTGGCAGGTGCATTCTTCAGACCAAAGGGCATCACCACGAACTGATAATGCCCACCAGGGGTTGAAAATGCGGTTTTAGGCTTGGCGTCCTCAGCTAACCTGATTTGCCAATACCCAGCTGTTAGGTCAAACGTACTTAAGTAGTTGGCCGAAGCCAATCTATCGATAAGCTCGTCTGCCCTTGGTATTGGGTGGGCGTCAGTCTTAGTGACTGCATTGAGACCCCTGTAGTCTACGCAGAACCTCATCTCTCTCTTACCACCCTGGGTGTGAGGTTTCGGCACTAGAACTACGGGACTAGCCCAAGGGCTATCCGAGGGTTCAATGACTCCCAGCTCCAACATTTTCTGCACTTCACTCTTGATGCAGTCTCTAACGTGATCAGGCTGCCGGTAGATTTTACTCTTAACGGGCAAGCTGTCACCAGTGTCAACCTCATGGGTGCACCAATCGGTCTGGCTGGGTGTTAGAGAAAACATATGTCTGAATGACTGAAGAACCTGTTTACAGTCGCTCTGTTGATGTTCGGAGAGGCTGCCACAAAAGACAACACCATCTACCGATCCGTCGTCAGGATTCTGAGTGAGCAGGTCGGGGAGAGGGTCACTCTCCTCCTCCTGTCCCTCGTCTAGGGCCATGAGCAAACTCATGTCCTTCCTGTCGACATATGCTTTTAGCCTGTTGACATGAAGCACCCTGTGGGGGCTCCGGGGAGTTCCCAGGTCGACCAGGTAGGTGACCCCTCCCTTTTTCTCCAGGATGGTGTAGGGCCCGGACCATTTGTCCTTGAGTGCTGCTGGGGCCACTGGCTCCAACACCCACACCTTCTGTCCGGGCTGGTAAACAGTCAAGACAGCCTTTTGGTCATGCCAAGCTTTTTGGAGTTCTTGGCTGGCCTTAAGGTTTTCAGATGCCTTTTCCATGTATTCAGCCATCCGCGAGCGGAGGCCAAGCACATAGTCCACTATGTTGGTTGCAGGCTTTTTGAGAGGTCTCTCCCATCCTTCCTTCACCAAACACAGGGGTCCCCTTACAGGATGCCCGTACAAAAGTTCAAAAGGGCTGTAGCCAACCCCCTTCTGTGGGACTTCTCTGTAGGCGAACAAGAGGCAGGGGATCAGGACGTCCCATCTACGCCGAAGCTTTTCCGGTAGTCCAGGAATCATCCCTTTTAGGGTCCTGTTGAATCTCTCAACAAGCCCATTGCATTGTGGGTGATAGGGTGTAGTGAACTTGTAGTTAACACCACATTCCTTCCACATAGCAGTTAAGTAGCTCGACATAAAGTTTGCACCTCTGTCGGAGACGACCTCCTTAGGGAAGCCCACTCTGGAGAACACTCCAACTAGGGCTCTTGCCACAACAGGTGCTGTAGTGGTCCTAAGGGGAATAGCTTCAGGATACCTGGTGGCATGATCCACTACCACCAGTATAAACTTGTGCCCTGATGCTGTAGGTGGTTCCATGGGACCGACGATGTCGATCCCCACCCGTTCAAAGGGTACCCCCACCACAGGCATTGGTATAAGGGGGGCCTTTGTCGTGCCACCTGACTTACCACTGGCTTGGCAAGTGACACAGGAGCGGCAAAACTCCTTGGTATCTTCGTTCATGTGTGGCCAGTGAAAGTGTGAGACAAGCCTGTCCCACGTTTTCGTCTGGCCCAAGTGACCTGCTAAGGGAATCTCGTGGGCCAAGGTAAGTAGGAAACCACGCTGAGACAAGGGTACAACCAGCCTCCTGGTCATGCCAGGCTTGGGGTCTCTTGACTCAGTGTACAGGAGTCCATCTTCCCAGTATACCTTGTGGGTACCTGTGGCGTTCCCAGCAGCCTCAGCAGCAGCCTGCTGTCTGAGGGGTTCAAGAGAAGGGCAGTCTAACTGGTCCTTCCCCAGGTCTTCCCTTGAGGGTCCCTCTGAACCCAAGAATTCAACTTGATCAAGTTCGAATTCCCTAGGCTCAGTTTCCCGCAATTCCTGTAGGTCAGCCTCCTCTGAGACTTGATCCTCGACCTGGGGCAAGGGGGAAGGCGCAGCCTTGACCCTACTGCTCTTTTTCTTGGGAGGTGTCTGGTCCGTTGTCCCAGGATCCAGCACCTGTTCAGTGGGGCACTTCCTGACCTGTGACCTAGTCACAGCGAACACATGTGCTGGCAAACCTAACATTTCCATGTGAGTCCGGTGCTCCACTTCTGACCATTGTGACGACTCCAAATCATTGCCCAACAAACAATCCACTGGGAGGTCTGGACTAACTACAACCTTCTTTTGGCCAGTTACCCCTCCCCAGGAGAAAGCTACAATTGCCATACTGTGATTGGTAGTGACATTGCTTGCATTGGTCACCAGGAATTCTGTACCTGGCATGATCTGTCCAGGGTCCACAAAGTTAGGCGTCACCATGGTGACGCTGGCACAAGTGTCCCTATAGGCCTGAGCCATCTTTCCATTTATGAAAGGCGTCTGTCGGTATTTGCCCAAAGAATTGGGGCTTACGTCAGGGGACACGTCCACGTCCCCTGTACTGACAAGGACAGCCTGAGTGAGTGTGCCAACTAAGTTGTCACGCCCCTCAGAACCCAGGGTTAACCCTACTAAACCCTTGGGAGGCGCACTACCACTGCTGACTGTACTAGGGGGCACAGGTGCCTTAGGGGCTGCAGTGGCAGGAGTCTGCCCTCCTCCTTTCTTGGTGCACTCACTAAACCAGTGAGATTTACTTTTACAGTACTGGCACCATCTTTTGGATTGGCCTTCTTTCTTCTTTTGGGGAGCCTGACCCCCACCCTCTTTGGGTTGTTGGGGACCTGTCGAAGACTTCTGGTCACTTTGTTCCCCTTTAGAATCTTTACCCTTCTGGTCTGCTTTCTTCTGACCACCTTGATTCTGGCCCTGGTTCTGTTTAACTCTTGTACGAACCCATCTGTCTGCCTTCTTTCCCAATTCTTGGGGAGAGGTCAGATCCGAGTCGACAAGATGCTGATGCAACAACTGGTTCTGACAATTGTTTAAAATTTGCTCTCTCATCATCAAATTATACAATCCTTCGTAATCAGTAACCTTACTGCCCAGCAACCAGCCCTCAAAAGCCTTAGTGGCACAATCGACAAAATCAGACCAATCTTGAGACTGCGTTTTCTGGGTATCCATGAACAGCACCCTGTACTGCTCAGTGGTTAGGCCGAACCCTTCAACGAGTGTATTTTTCAAGATTTGGTAATTGTTAGCATCCTCTACCCTTGTGGTGAGGAGCTTGTCTCTTCCTTTTCCTTCAAAGGAGAGCCACAAGATAGCTGCCCACTGACTCTGGGGAACGCCCTGCACAGTGCAGGCCCTCTCCAAAGCAGTAATCCATTTGTGGATGTCGTCCCCTTGTTTAAAGGGGGGCACTATCTTACCAAGGTGTTTCGTATCGAAACTCTTTTCCCTATTACTAGGTACATTGCTGCCACCAGTGGGGACTACCCCACTTAACTGTTGCTCTCTTGCAAAGGCAAGCCTTTCTTTGGCCAGGGCAAGTTCTTCCCTTTCGATCCTTAGATTAGCTGCCCTTTCCTTAGCTTCGTACACTCTCCTCTGGGGGGACGTCATCCCTCTCTGAGACGAGTTGTGAGAGCCATTGGTTTGAAGGGATCTGCCAGAGCCTCTTGACAGAGATCTGGCTCGTCCATTCCCAATGTTAAGCTGACCTGATAGTGGCCCCAGGGGTCCCCCAGTACCGCTATCATGTTTGCTTAAGTTGGACCTGCTTAGTCTGACGACTTCTACCTGTCCCTTATCTGCCTCATCCCCAGAGAGATCCTCATCCTCATCCTCCTCCACATCTTCGTTCTCAGTTGCGAGGTGGATGAGGTCAGGATCGTCCCGGGTTCCCTCGAGGGGAGGCATGTCTCCTTCTGGATTAGAAGAGCTACGAAGTTTCTCCGCTCTTCTGGCATCATAAGTCTCCAAGAGACCAATCAGAAAGGATGTTGTGGGGTTAGACCCCTGCTGAATCTTCCTGGAGTGACACAGTCGTCTTAACTCCTTGAAGCTCAGCACAGTATATCCTGAAGGGATGACCTGTGGAGGGTCAACTGACATAAGGGGAGACCCAGAGTTTCCTCCTTTGTCCGACATACTGTTTCTAGTGTGGTGTAAGTGGTGCACTTACCTACACTACGTGTTTACCTACTGTTCCCTTGCTAAGAGTTGTAGCCAAGGTGTGCTAAGCCTTGAGGAGCTACAACAGCTGGTTCAGTAGAACTCAGAGTATTCTAAGCTTTTAGTTATATGTACTAACAGTACTTGTGCGATCTTTCAACAAGATATTCTTAGGATACGTGTGGCAAAACAACAGCAAGCTCAAATCCCAACCGCTGCTCACCAATGTGAGAAGTTGGCCCGATATGCAACGTTCGCTATTCTAGCAACCGCTATGTATCGTTCCAACGACCCTTATGGTGTTTGGTTGTAAGTCAACCTATAGACCAGCTATCCTAGTAGCGTGGATACGAGCAGTCTAAGGCTAAAGACTCGAGAGGGCGTGTTAAGCCAGCTGTTTACCACACATGTACCCCTTGAATACCCAGTGAAAGGACACCACACAAGTGTTATGAAAATAAACAGGATATTTATTAAGAATCACAACAGCCCTGTACTCTTTATGAGGACAGGGTACTAAGCACAAACCAAATCTCTTTAGCAAATACTTCAAGTGCACAGTTTAAAACAAGTGTCCGGGGACACGGAAAGGTTAAGGTCTCGGGCGGACCCGATAAGGCAAGTCGGAAGCGAGGGACTCGGGACCCTAGAGTAAGGAGGCTATGCAGGCACCGAAATGCCGAGTTACCTAGCCACGAGGGCTGCGGCTGCACAAGTCTTACAGGCGTCGGGGTCTTCGCTGACGAGCCAGGAGCCGGAAGAAAGGAGTTGCTGGCCGGCGACCAGTGCTGAATAGTTCGTAGAGATCCAAGCCTGGATCGGAGATTGATGAAACCTGAAAGCAGAGGGGACCAAGTTCGTACTACTAGCCAGTAGTCAGAGGGTACCAGGAAGGCACCGGTTGGCCGTCACCTCGACTAGGTGAGTGGGCGACGCTGGGCTCTGCAGTCTCACGGACCAGGAGGCGTTGTCGGCGACCACGGTGGAGGTGCGAGCTGTCCCACGAAGGATGATGCTGTCGGCGTCGCTGGGCCCAGGATGGGGCAACAAGCCTTGGCAGATCTCAGGGCCACGGGGTGGGCCTAAGATGGCGTCTTGAGTGGACCAGGAGGGTCCGGGGTGCTTCTCGCAAAGATGGAAGCAAGGGCCAGTCTGGAGCAACCAGACCAGCAGTGATGATTCTCGGATGTCGTCACAGAAGGGCACAAGCCAGCGGCGAGTGACCAGACAACGTGCTGAGCAGCGAGCAGAAGGGCCCCACGCAGATCGTGGAGATGCTGGGAGACTGCACTTCGGTGCTAGAGCGGCTCAGGGTCGGGGCTTCTCGGACCCCAGAGCACTCACCAGAGAGTTACCTCGAAGGTCGTGCTGGTTTTTAAGAGCGTGCAGGTTCTGATGATGGCCGGTCCCTCGAGGTCTCGTCGCACCCACAGATCACAGCTGAGCTGATGACGTGGGTAGAGGTCAGAGGTGCCAGGGAAGCCGGTTCTCGTCGAGCTGGGCCGTCGGATCCTTGAGGAAGGACTTGCAGCAAACCGCAGAGTTCTTAGATGGTGCCTGCTGATGCAGGGTGACTACTCCTTAGCCACAAGGGAGAAATCTTGAGAAGAGTCTTGAGTGTCCTTTCGTAGAAAGTAGTTCTTGATTCCAAGATGATCTAATTTGGAAGGGTCCCCGCTCCGGTCTTTATCCTAAAGAAAGGGGTGGGTACATGACTAGGTCCTGCCCTAAGGGTGGGACCAGGAAGGGGGGTAGTTACGCCCCTCTCCCCTGCCGGGCTTTCCCCAGGCCAGGGCTGTCGCCCCTGGAACTGGTTCTAACCGGCAGATGCGTAGTGAGCACCGGGGTGCCACTCCGCAGTCACCTTCTCGCCAAAGCCCTACCTACCCAGAATACACAAACCCTGTCTGGGACGGTGCGAACAGCGCCCTCGACAGGAAACCCTTTGTCCAAGTGCTCCTCGCTGGAAGGACTCCCAGCAGCAGGAGGTCAGACTTGTGTCTGTGGTGGCAGCATCCATTTTGTGGAGCTGAGGCTTCAGTTAACTTTAACCGGGGTTCACAGTTACGTACATGTCGTGTCCCTCTAGAAGGGTGGAATGATAACCTCGTCGCCAGGGTTGGTGAGAGGGCAGCATCCCGATTCGTATGACACCTTACTCGACATGTCTTGATAACGCGACACCGAAGTTACCGATGTGGTACGCGTTATCATGGAACAGCCATTGGGTCTTGATTCCGCAAGCTGCAACCGGGCTCGGCTCGGGCCTGAACCTAGCTCACACGAGCCCACGCACTCTGCCTTCAGGATTGTTAAGGCCTGCCATAGGAGTGACTGATAGGAACTCGGGTGTCCATTGTATGGTTAGATATAGAGCTACTATACCTAAAGCGAAGGGTGGTTACACGTCTTCGCCCCAGCTGTCGTGCAGCCAGTTGTGTCAAATTTAAGAGGCCAGCCAGGGGTGGCATAATACATGCTGCAGCCCCTGGCGGCCCTGGGTACACCTATGCCCTGCGTTACGGGGTCTGATAAGGTGGCCCAGTACCAATTGGTAAATGCACCTAGGGTACATATCGTAATTTAGAAAGAGACAGCCAGGCTGTGGGTCTGATTAGCAGGCCCACAGCCAGAGAAAGTCGTAAACCAGTGAAACAAAAGCAAAAAATCTGGGTGATCATAGGATTGCAGACCCTACTCTCCTACAGGCGTACCCACCATACGTCACCTATGCCCTCCGCACCACGTCCATGTACTTAAAAAGCGCAATGGACCGATCCGGGAAACTCTCACAATATACGTTGGCGTATATGAGGAAGGCCGCTGACCAGTTGTCAATCATCCAAGGCACTTTGGGGCACCGCGCCAACTCTTGCTCCTCCTCCTTGGACCCCTCCTTCGAAGTCAACTCCCTATGCAACAACTTCAAGATATCGATATACTCCCCCTTCCAGATCTTCTCCTTCGTCCCTGCCGACAGGTGTGCTCCTAGTGGCTTGGTCACCCCCATGTACGGGAGCTTGCGCACCGGCACCACACAACTCTCCTTTCCTCCGGCCATGCCCGCCCCTGCCTTCGCGCCCCCCGTACCCGTGTTGTCACCTGCGCCTGACCCCACAGTCCCCACCGCCGCTGCCCCACCGACGCCACTCACGCCATCCGTGCCCACCCCGGTGTCCTTCACGTAACAGCCTTTCACCAAATGCCCCCCTTCTTCCCCTCCAGCATCCGTCCCCACCGACACCTGCACACAGCACCGCTTGCTCGTGCCACTCCGAATCTGCCTCCAACCTTACCTGGCATCAAGGTCGGCGTCCGAACTGGATCCCGCCGCCTAACCAGTGGAGCTGAGGCGGCCGTCACTCTGGGCGCGTCCTGCTGTGGCCATACCTGTAACACACTGCCAACAAGATTACTCGATCCCCCTCCCCCTCCTGTATCTCCCCCTCCTCCTCAGATTCCCCCGCTCCAACATCCCCCACTCCCCGGCCGTCCTCCATGGACTCCAACCGGCTCAACCCCGCCTTCTTCCTGCACATCCGCATCAGATCCACCAGATCCATGCACTCTCTCTGGTTTTGTTCTGGAAACAAGTCCTTTTTGCAGCGTGAAATCCACCTTTATACCGCTTTGCGTCATGGAGGTGTGTTTTGCGACAAATCACTGCAAACACCCATGGGTTTTGATAGCAAGTGGAGAGGTGCACCTGTAAAAGTCCAATAACTAATCCAATGTATGTGATCAAAGACCAAATGTTTATTTTTTATTTCTTTCTTCTTATATCCAAATATATATATAATATATATATATAGTGGAGAAGTGTGGCTCACTGGTTAGAGCAGTCAGACCCTGAAGCAGAGGTCAGACCTGGGACCAGGGTTCAATTCCCGACGCGGCAGGGTCTTGAGCTCAAATGTCCACGGACTCGATAATTCTCGCTTCGGTGCCTGACCTAATCATGGGTTCACACTCTGCAACTCTGGGCATTAAGCTTGCTTAATCTCCACAACGGCCCCCCGCGGCGGGATGCCTGGCTTTCACCTTGGGGATACCCGTTAGTGGCTATCTCACAGGGAAAAGCAAGGACGGGTTCCCAAGGCAAGCGCCGAGATGCCTCCCGGTAGTCGAGCGCTATATAAGAACATACAAAAAAATATATATATATATATAACAACATCCAGCCAACACGTTATGTTCCAATTACATTTAGAACTTCATCAGGGCTGAGATTCGCATAAAAAAGAGAAAAAAACATAAATCACACATATATAAACACATATAACACACAACATAGAACTACTGAATAACAAGTCCTGACAACAATAATGAATCGACATAACAACAATATATGTAATGGATCTCATGTGTATCCACTGCGGACATAATAATGAAAATGAAGTAAAATGACATGGCAACACAGTATGAAATAGGTACTGACGCAACACCTGATCCACTAAGGTGGACTGACAAGACTTTGTGTGAAAACTAACACGTAGCAGAAGGTCCACTGAGAGCAACACTATATGCTGCCACATGCTTCGTCTTAGGGATCAAGAAAGTGACCACAATTCCCTACCCTGCTAACCCTCCAATGGCTCCCCACTGAAGCGCGGGGCCAATTCAGAATTGCTTGCATTACCCACGGAGCGATGCACTCTTCCTCATCTCCTTATATAAATGAGAAACTGAAAATCTCCGAAGCGAATAGAGGTTCCAGAAAAGCCCAATCCCTGCTCCCGGCAACCCCCATTCTGCCCAATTGTTGTAACTGTCTCTTGTGGTAACTTGTGTACACATCCACTGATGTAAACACCTGAGTTTAATTACTATTACTGTAACCCGCTGCAACTCTATATTTTGTGTGTTGTAAAGCGCTCTGATATCTTTGGGCCATGTCTACGCTATTTAAAACTGCAAAAATACATAAATAAATATAATTTTTTTAAGCAAGCTGTGCTTTTTATACTCTGAACCCCTAGTATTGAAGGCTGCAGAATAGTTTTTCTCTTCCTCCCCGGTCAGTCAGAAAAAAATGTTTACATAAATTCAAGTACCTTTTAAAACTCAAACAAACTTAGCGCCTGATTTATAGTTTGGCGGGCGGGTTACTCTATCATAAACATGATGGTTATTCCATCAGCCTTATTAGAAGGACATCATATCGTAAAGCAATTGCACTTTTGTGGATGGGATGTCTGTCACGTTTGTCACAGAACAACCTATCCGCCAAACCTTAATCAGTACCTTAGTGCCAACACTCTTAGCCCATTACAAGGATCTTGATACTTCAAATTATCTAACTCTTCCAATTAAACCCTTATCCCAAAGGACCTCTAATTCAATTTTCTTTTCCAAACTTTTTAATCATTAAGATGTAGAAAACTAAACCTAAATTAATTTCCCATGACCTCCACCTAAATTACCTGCAATACCACAACCGCTAAGAGGAGGAGCTGTGCAGATGGTCCATCGAAATACGCACCTCCCAAAGTGGACAGATGCCAACACACACCACAGTTGCCCTCTGTACTGTTCAAACAATATTTTATTTTTTGTAGAAAACCATCAGTCTGTACAAAAGAGCAGGGTATACACTGTATGCTAAGGTAGAAAATATTACTAATGAAAAGCATTACCTTATGCAAGCATGCTTGGTGTTTACTCTGCTTTCATTTCTCAGCAGATAATGTCCCAGTGACACCCTATAACAATGCACTCTCCAGCAGCAAGATCCAACCTCACTTTCCTGAGGTGAGAAAATACCTGGAAGCAAAAGACAATTGGGGGATTGCCACCAATCAGCACAGACTCTTATTTCTCAGTTTCACGCTAAGATGGGAACACACATTGAGGTCACATGAAGCCATTACCATCGTGACCTTGACCTCCATCCACCCAAGTGAGGCTCACTGCACATTGCACTTTGAAAAGTAAGCAAAGCAACTACAGTTAGATCAATCCATCATAATGGAACAACAGACATACAAAAAAGGGCATCATTAGGCAACACAGAATTACTGGATATCAGTCCAAGCTTAGAAGCACCAGGAGAGATGAGTAAAAACAGACGCAAAAACTTATGGCCAAGCCCAATATGTCAACTTGTCCACCTCAAGCCTCAAACCAAATTTGAATTACATAACACAAAGCAGAAAACAAGTAAGTTACTATGAAACAATGTGTTTCACTTGAATGGGACATATCCCTAAATATAGGTTTCTGCTCTCTTGTAATATTTGATTTATAAAGATGTTCTTCTAATTTATTTATTCATTTTTTCAGAATCATGATAGCATGTAAAATATGTGAAATCTTTCCTTCTGCTATTTTTCTAGCCCCTTTAAACATCACATCATATCTGAAAGAATTGCCAAATTATTTTGTTTTATCTTTCTGTTTCAACTTGCCCTTTTCCTTTACTTTTTTCAAAATGATTTTGTAGTATACAAAAGAGACTTGAATGTGGTTTTTGTTCCTACACAGGTTTTGGGGCAAATGACCTACAGGCCTTTTCAATTTCCAAATCTTCTGCCGGGTGTACACCGACTAAGTTTAGCAACTTAAAGTCCACAGGGTCACCGCTCTCAATACCCTCAGGAAAACTCGGCAGCTGAAGGTGTTTCCAACTAGTGAAGTTTTCCTGGTTTAACATCCTTTTCAATTACTTATTTAGTTTCTCTGAAACTCAGTAATCCATTCTTCTATTCTAGTAAGTGTCTTCACTTTCAGATTGTTTTTGCTTCAAAGCAGCTAATCTTTGTGTCACTTCTTCCAAACTGTCCTTTTTTAGTTATAAGGGGTACTTTATGACCTCTGGATCTTTTTAGATCTCACCTATAGAGAGCGTTTAGCAGTTTGTAGCCAAAAGCCTCTTGTTGACCATCCCAAAAACCTACAGTGTGCTCAGAGCCTACCCATTGCTTACCACTGGTTTGCTTTCTTGTCACTCTTATTTCATTGCTTTTTATTCAATGGCTTTCTTTCCTCTTCCTCTGTTATCCCTCTCCTACACCAGTGCCCAATTACCATCCTTTTAATTGGCTGTCTTGTGTCCTTGTACTGCTCCAGTTCAGGTAAATGTATTTCTTTTTCTATCGGGACTCCATAAAAGGGCAGATGTTTATTAGTGTTTTCCCCTTGTTTGCTGCTTCTGCCCAAACTCCCTCGTCCCCTGCTCTATGCTCCTTCCTCATGTCTCCCCTGAAGCTCGCCCACTACTTTCTCAACCCCTCCTTGGCTTTCATTTATTCAAAGGCCTCTCTGAGGTGAGCCTCAAGTACCTTACTTGCTCCCTCGCCGTTCACCCGCTCTCTGTTGTTTCCCCGTACCCGCTGCCCTCCTCTGATCCTTAATTTCCTTCCAAAACACATTGGAGTCCATATTTATTTTTAAATGTAATTTTTTTGGGGGGGAGGACCCGACAGCTGCCATTTGCTGCCGGGCCACTACAAAGTGCTAAAAACTCTTTTGTGCCATTAAAACATGCTATATTTTTTTTTATTTACTGTTTGCCAGCTTTGATAAAAAAAGGGCACCTGTGTTATTCTCCCAACATGCGCATACATCATCATGCATGCATGCGCCTATCGAAGGACTCGGCCCAAGCTTGACAATGTTTTCCTTGTTTTGATTTGGTAATGCTACAAGTATTCAGCAAAAAGGAATTTGGTATTTGCTGATGCTGCTTAGTATCAGCAAAAAACTTTGGAAAAGCCAATAGGTAAAAAAGCAAGACCTATTGGCTTTGACAGTGCCTGATTCATAGTAGTCATCAACTCTAAATTACTCATCATACTATTTAGCATGTTAGATTATGATTTGTAATCTTCCTTTCTTTGGCTGATCCCTATCTCCTTTTGAAGTTTTAGCAGGCCTAGGCATTTGTGCCCTGAGTTTTCCATTTAAAATAAAAAATAATAAGTACCTAAACACATAGTAATTGTTTTTGAACAGAAGTGATCAAGAGTACCTCTGCTAAGCAGCCCTCTTCTTCGTCTGACATTCTCAGAAACTCCATGAAAGATTTTTTAAGTGCAATAGCCAGTGATTTGTGTTTGTTACTCCATCCTGTCTTGACGGATATCCCGGACAACATTGATATCTCATGTGGTTTCTGTTTGTTTTTTCTTTTCTAAACTGTATTAAAAATGAAATCCACAGAGAGATTTGGCCATTTCATTTTGATTTATCTTGCCAACTTGATCATGGAAAAGTAGGAGGGTCCCTCCTTGTCTTCTACACTCCATCCTCGTCTTCTACACTCAACAACATGTGGTCATTTGGTTGCTCTGACGTCAAAGGATTTGGCTTAGTACACAAAGCAGCACATGGCCCAGACTATGTATACTTCATTATTATTATGATGATTATGATGATTATTATTATTATTATTATTATTATTATTATTATTATTATTATTATTATTATTGTTATTATTATTATTTTTAGGCTTTTATAAAATCAGACACCCATTCATCCTGAGAGTTGCTTATTGGTGAATGGGTACTTGTCCGTCTGGGAGGGAGCTAGAGATAAGCTTATGAATACAGTGTGCCTAATGCATAACATTTCATAGGGATCAATTAAATCGTTTGTTGGGGCCCACCGTTAGGGGGGAGGGGGCAACTGACCACAGACACCGGGATTGTGTGATAAGGCCGCTTTATTGGAATCAGGTGCACCCTGCCTATTACCCAACCTTGGCCTGTGCCAAACAAAACTATGCCTAGCTAAATATGTGAAAACCTAACAACCCTCACCCCCACCCCTAACCGGATCCCCAACATTGCCACATCATACAACATCTTAAAACATCCTGTCCGCAACAAATACCCCCCATGCCTACCAACTGTAAATGACCTCAGTGTACCCCACCCCCTCCAGAAACAGCCCAGGCCTCCTCAACTACCCCCAACTACCCCCCTTTCTGAACTAGGGAAGCGCCACTCGAAAGTCGCATTGACGACTTTTGACCCACCCATAGGACTCCAACCTCCCTGGATACCTGCGCACCCCCAAGGCCCCATCCAGTGCCTCCTTCAACTGCACGATGTATAATTCCATCCCGTACCTTGAGAGGTGCACTCCATCTTCCTTAAAAAAGTACACCGCCCCATACCTAAGCTTGTGGTGTTCCATCCTGCCTATCCCCTCCCTGTCACAGAAATCCCTCATCTCCCTGTTGATCTTCCACCTCGTCCTATCAATCGCCCCAGGTCACGCCATCCCCCCTCCAGAATCTCCTAGGAATAAATTCCGACCAGATCAAGTCGCAACCTGCCCAATTCCTCTTAATTTCCAAAAGGTTCCTCTTCATCTGTTTGACCAGTGCCCAACCCTTACACTGCACCAGGTCATTCTCGCCCAGATGTATAACTAACACATCCGGGCACACCCCCCCAGGACCACATTGTTCAGCAAGGGCATTAACTTGTGCCAAGGCACTCCCCCCTTTCTCCGCCAGTGACATCTAAACAAACTGTCATCCAAATCCAGATTGAGCTTCCGATGCCTGTCCCATTCAGCCCTCTCTGCCCACAAAATGTACAGGCTGTTCACCTCCGGCCCCACCACAGCACCTGAAAAGACACACATATCAAAGGGCAAACCAACAAACTCAGAGTGCCTCTTCTACCCCCCGCATCCTGACGTAACGCCTATAGCAATCGGACTTCCACCGCCCCAACCGCTTGATCTCATCCTTCCCCCAACCACACCGTGCTGCCTCCGTCGCCGCCCCGATTCGAAACGAATGCGTCCCAAACGCCTTCGGGTCCTCACCCATATTCCGCAGGGCGTGCCGCAGAACCCACAATGCCTGAGCCACTGTCACCCTGCCGCCATCACTCTGCCCGAAAACCTCGACGTCTGCCACATTCCGCTCCACCGCCAACCGCCGGCCCCACGCCGCCGGACAGACGTAGTCGCGCCCCCCGGGGCCCAGCACAACCCACTTCCCCACCCCCCTCTGATCTTTTTTTTGAGCGTCGCAAACGCACCGCAACTTCCCGGTCCCGCATCTCCACGTCCTCCCACAGGAGACCCCGGCCCCCCTTCGAGCCTACCAACTCTGACACCCGAAACGCTCCAAAAAACTGCTAGGACATGAGCGTGGAAAACAATACTGCCTCGCTTCCGCTCCGGCACACCGACGGCAACACACCAATCAAAGCCCCTGGCAATGCTCCCGTGACCGGCCGACGCTGCGCCACCCACGCCCACCCTTCCAGCAATCGAGCCCCCAACTCACCCGCCGACGGGGGGTACCCACACCACAACTTCCCCATGAACGCCACCACCGCCAATTTGCCCGCAATCATCACCCGCGACAGACCCCTGTCCATCAGACTCAACATGAACCGTACCAATTGTTCCTCCCGCTGCCAGAGGTCCCCGTGCCTTACCGCACCTGAATGCCGAAACTCCTCCCACGCCTGCGCATACGCCTTCCACGTGGACACGGCCTCCGACGCCCTCACCAGCTGCACAACCCAGCATCTCCTACTGACCAGAGCTCCCTCGGGACCGGCGTCTTGACTGTCTCCGCCACCGTGGCTAGCCCATGGAACCTCTCCCACTGTGAACGAGACAAAGCATCCGCAATGTCATTGTCCACTCCCGGAAACGTGGCGCGCATGAAAAATAATGTCATTCTCCAAACAGTTCAACACAAAAACTCTCATCAGCTTCAAAACCTGCGGATCCCGCGCAGACTGCCTGTCACCAGATGTACCACCGCCATGTTGTCCACTCTGAACAACACCCTCTTGTGTACTAACGCAACCGTCCACACCGTGACTGCCACCAACAATGGAAACAACTCCAGGAAAGCGATGCTGTGGCCTCCTGCCTGCCAATGCGCCGGCCATTGCTCCGCGCACCACCGCCCGTCCCAATAGAGGCCAAAGCCGCCAACACCCGCCGCATCGGAGTACAGCGTAACGTCCCACTCCCAGTCCTCCGCCGGCGCCATTGGCACCCCATTGAACCGTTCCAGAAAAGCCCGCCACATCCGCAAGTCCTCCTTCACCCCTGCCGACAGACGCACGTGGTGATGTGGAAGGGTCAAACCCGACAACGCCAAGCCCAACCTCCTACAGAAAGTACGACCCGCACGCACCACAGGACAAGCAAAATTAAGATGCCCCAAGAGGACCTGGACCTCCCGTACCAACACTTTCTGCTTGCCCAGCATGTCATCCACTAATGCCAACATGACCGACCTCTTGTCCTCCGGCAGGCGTGCTTCCATGGCAGCTGAATCGAGCTCTCTGCCGAGAAAGGACAACACTGTACTGGGACCGTGCGTCTTCTCTGGCGCCAGAGGCACCCCAAACTCCTACATCATCCCCGCCAAACTAACCAGCAACCGCTGGCAGTCCATTGCACCGGGTCGCCCCACCAGGAAGAAGTCATCCAGGTAGTGCGTCACCGCCTCAGAGCCTGTGCGCCTGGAAAAAGCCCACTGCAGAAAGGAACTGAATCGCTCGAACAACGCGCAGGAGACTCAGCACCCCATCGGCAATGCCTTGTCCACAAAAAAGCCACAGTCGAACTGAATCCCCAGCAACTGGTGGTCATCCGGGTGTACTGGGAGCAAGCGGAACGCCGACTTAATGTCACACTTCGCCATCTTAGCGACCTGTCCCGCACCCGCCATGAGCCTCCGTGCCACATCCACTGATGAGTAAGACACCGACGCCACCTCCGCCGATATGAAATAGTTGACTGACCCCTCCACTGGCCACGACAGGTGTTGTATCAGTCGGAACTGCTCCGGCTCTTTCTTGGTCACCACCTCGATCGGGGAGACAATCAAACCCGACAGTGGCGGTTCCACAAATGGGCCCACCATGCGGCCCTCCTTGACCTCCTTTAACAGCTTCTCCCTCACAATACCTTTGTGCGCATTCACTGATTTCAGATTGTCTGCCCAGCGCGCAATCCATGGGCCCTCATAGCCCAGCCAAAAACCCTCCCGGAACCCCTGAGGCAAAACGGCCGCATCTTCCGCCCGCGGGTACTCAGCCAGCCAGGGTTCCATCCGCGCCAGTCTAACCGGCGTACAAGCCTTTTCCCATAGTCCCCAACCCCCCCTCGTCTTCCCCCCTCCCCCCAAGCTGTGAACCTCCGCTCGGCGTTTCTCCCTGCGCGGGCTGCTGTCCCGGCGGCCCAACGACACCCCAGCAGCGCACCACTGGGTGCCGCCGCCCGCATTTTGAGCACTCGTGCCGGAAACGGCACGTTTGGCGGCCACACGCCCCTTTATTGAAGTCCCAGCAAGCCCCAACCGGGTTCTGTCCGGTGGACTCACCCTGCCCAACCCCACCTCAGGTGGGGCGAGCCCAAAAGGAGGGCTGCGCGAGCAGCAAACCGCTGGCCGTGTACACCGTACGCCCGAACTTCGCCCCGCCCCGCCCATCGTTTACTGGTATAGATCTGAATCTAGCTCCCCCCACTTTGCCTCCGGATCGGACGCCATACGCGCCCGAAATTCCTCGTCGTAGTTGGAGCAGGCGTACCCACCATACGTCACCTATGCCCTCCGCACCACGTCCATGTACTTAAAAAGCGCAATGGAGGGGGGCGTGGCCAAGATGGCGGCGGAGTACGACGCCTTTTCGTGCCGCTCCGGCGCTGATCCAACAAAGCATCTAATAGCACGATTTTGGGGGCGCCCAACGAACCCCTTCTGTGGCGGAGACGTTCGCCTAGCAGAGCGGTGGACGTTGGCGGGGTCCCCGGAGCGGTGTGACCCCCGGAACACCTGCGAGAGCGTCCGCAACCTGCGGCCCGTGAGACCCCGGGCTTTCCAACCATCGCGGCCCGGCGTGGTCGAGGGGCGGGGCCCTAGATCCGCCTGCAGGCACTGGAGCAGACGGACGGCTGATCGGACCGGAGCTTGGACGAGGGAGGTCCTATCGACGAGACCCGGCTCATACCCCGCCACGCCTGGGAGAGGTGGGGCACTGACCCCTGGCCAAGCAGTGACACTTGAACAACCGGTGGCTCCTTGCTACCGCCATCGACTGGCCTTCCCCTCGCGGGTGGCGCCAGCGGCCTGCTTGAACTTTCGGGGCCTAGGGCCGGGTCGCTGCACGGAGCCGGACGGCGACGGGGCACAGGAGTAACTCTATCACCCACTGGTGGCGGAGGCTCGGAGGACCGAGGCGGCAGATCGCCGGCTCCCTGGAACTCCCGCCTGGGATACAGGTGACGCTCACGGGTCGAGTGCCTGAGTGCGGGGAGCCTGGAAACGCCTGGAGGCGAAGGAAGGGACTGAGTGCTTGGCCCGCCGGCAGGGCCCGCTACTTTCCTTGGCCACGTGGAGCCGACACAGGGCGAGGTGTGCCGCCATGTCTACAGTGCAGCGCAAACGAAACCAGGGGAAGGACAAGGCCTCCCAACAACCGGCCTCCCCTGGAGCGAGTGGGTCATCAAGGCACTCTGATGAAGACGCCCCAGTGACGAAGGCCTTCATGTCGGAGCTGTTTGCCTCCATCAAGGAGGACATATCGGAACTTAGGTCACAGCTCGCCTCCGACCTGCGGGAAGTACGGAGGGACGTGGACGGCATAGGCGAGAGGGTGGCGACCCTGGAGGACAGGGACCTGAGCGTGGCCACAGACGTTCATATGCTCCAGCAAGATATTATCCGCCTCACCGAGCAGAATTTGGACCTCCAACTGCATACGGAAGACCTCGAAAACCGCTCCCGTAGGAACAACATCCGTATACGGGCGGTGCCTTGGGACGGCGAGGCGGGAGACCTCCGGGGATACGTACAGGAGCTGTTTCTCCAGGTCCTAGATGAGGCGGACACGACGGAGATACGGATGGACAGGGTGCACCGGGTGGGCTTGCCGCGGCGAGGGGGGGGCCCTCCCCCCGACATATTGGTGTGCGTCCACGATTTTCAACTCAAGGAGAGGATACTACGAAAGGCCAGGTCCATCGACTCATTGCAATTTCGAGGCCATCGGCCCCAGCTGTTCCAGGACTTGGCCGCCTCTACCTTACAGAAACGAAGGGACTTCCGACCTATCACAGCGTTCCTGAAAGAGAGGGGGATTGCCTACTCCTGGGGGCACCCTTTCAGAATAATTTTCAGATGGCAGAACCGCCTGGCCCAAGTACGCACACTTCAGGCGGCAAAAGAGCTCTTGGGATTGGCAGATGTTCCATCGTCGCAGGCCACGGCGGCCTCTCCATCTCGGCGGCGCCGCCGTTCGAACTCATGGCACAGGGTTGGGCGCTCCCCCGCCGGATCCCCTGCTAGACAACGTCCGGACCTTTCTACCAGCCTGCAGGAACGGGGGGCAGCAGTCGCTTCGGTGGCCTCGGCCACGTTGGCTGCTTCACAGCTCAGCTCTGGGGCGGCGTAATCCCCAAAATGGCGGATCGGCGCCGGGAAGGCTCGGGCCTTCTGATCGAGGGTGTGCAAGTACTCTGGTGGGAGACGACCTTGATTACGGCCAAGGGGAATAGTGGTTTCATTCCTCTGGCCTGTCACTTGATTGGGGGCTTCCTACGGACTTCGGCCTGCTGATCTTGTTGAGTATGGTTTTTGCACTTTTTTTTCCATTTCTGTACAATGTTCTGTGTTGGTTCGGGGGGGTTTTGGTTGGGGGACTGTTGGGGTGGGGGAGGGGGGGCCGTGACGGCAGGCCTTTGGGGATGAATGCAGAGAATGAGTGGTGGAATGCGCGCCATGCTGTAGAGGGGCTGATCCTACGACTGTTCTGGAAACGTTTGGGAGCACGTGGTTGGGGGGAGGGGTGGAATGAGGGTTGGGCGCCATTTGTATTTCTGATAGCAAGCTCTTTGTGTGGTGACTATTATGCCGATTAGTATAGGCACTTGGAATGTCAAGGGCTTGAACTCCCCTCAGAAGAGACAGAAGGTCCTGAAATATCTTGTAGACCATCACCTTGATGTTGTGGGGCTGCAGGAAACCCATTTAGCTCGAAAGGATGAACTGCGGCTCCGCCACAGGGCGTACCCCATTGTATACAGGTCCTCGGCTGTCACGAAGCATCGGGGGGTGGCTTTAATGTTCAAGGCGGCGTTGCATTTTCAGCCTGTGGGGGTCCGCAACGATAGAGAAGGGCGGTGGTTGATGGTCAAGGGGCACGTCCAGGGCAGGTTGTGTACATTTGTGGTGCTCTACTTGCCTAATTCGGGCCAAAATAAGTACTTGCAGGAGCTGCTGGAGAAGGTGGGGGACTTTGCGGAAGGGCTTGTATTCATGATGGGTGATTATAACTTGGTTTGGGATGGGGAGATGGACAGCTCGGGGGGACGGAGGGCGGACACGGGGGTCTTCTCGGGGAGTACGCAGAGGGGGGTGGAAGAGATGGGTCTGGTGGATGGCTGGAGGTTTTTTCACCCTGCTGTGAAGGACTATACGTTCTTTTCCCATGTACACCACTCCTACTCCCGTCTGGACTATGTCTTCCTCAGCCAGTCCCTTAGAGGGAACATCTTAGATGCCGCCATTCTCCCGATTTCTGTCTCGGATCACAGTCTCCTAGTGCTCACGCTTCGGTGGTCGCCTCCGGACACCGCGAACCGGAAGTGGTACTTCCCAGCCTCGGTGGTTCGGGACGATGTATCCCATCAGGCCCTGCGTCAGGCCATCCGGGACTTTTTTGATAGCAACCCCCCCTCGGACACGTCCCTACTGACCACCTGGGACGCCTTTAAGGCGACGATCAGGGGGACATGCCTGGGCCTCAACTCGCAATTGAACACCTTACGTAGGAAGGAGAGGGAAGCGCTGGAGGCAGAGGTGCTCGCGCTTGAGAGGGAACACAAAGCTAATCCCTCGCGGGTGACTCTACGTCCCCTGACGGCAGTGCGGGGCAAGTTGAAGGCTCACTATACGAATAGGGCTGAACTCACCCTATTGCGGCTGGGCCGGCTCTCCTACTCTGGGGGTAACAAGATTGGCAGACACCTTGCCCGGCAATTGAAGGATAAGAGGGAACGTGAATACGTAGGTGGGATTAGAGACTTGGCAGGAGTGCTCCAGCACAATGACGGGGCGAAGGCTGATGTCTTTGGCCGATTCTACGCCGCGTTGTACGCGGGGGAAGAGTTGGACGCGGCTGAACAGCGTGCATTCCTACAGCGCTTATCGCTTCCGCAGGTACCAGGGACCTGGAACGACCTACTTGAGGCTCCGATCACAAGGGAGGAGGTCCTCGCTGCTATTAAAAACCTGAAACTACACAAAGCCCCCGGCCCCGACGGGTTCACCGCTGTCTTTTACCAGACCTATGCGACTGAGGTGTGTGACTTCCTGGTCGCCCTCTTTAACGACATGGCTGGATCTGGGGTGAATTCTGGGACCCTGGCGGAAGCAGTGATCACGGTCCTGCCGAAGCCGGGGAAGTACCCAGAGCAGTGTGCCTCATACCGCCCCATAGCCTTACTCAACATCGACGCCAAGCTCTACTCGGCTATTTTAGCGAGCCGCCTGCAAGACCTGCTGCCGTCGATTATCCATGCGGACCAATCGGGCTTCATCAAAGGCCGCCAGACGCATGATAACACCCGGAGGGTCATCCACCTTATAGAGAAGGCGGACAGGTTCCGCATCCCGGCGGTCTTGGTGGGGCTGGATGCGGAGAAGGCTTTCGACCGGGTGGACTGGGGCTTTCTATTCCACACATTACGGGCATTTGGCTTTTCCGATCGCTTCATCGCGATGGTGAGAGCTAACTTCTGCAGCCCGCGTTCCCGGGTGGCGGTGAACGGCCACTTGTCGGCCTTCTTCCAACACTCGCGGGGCACTAGGCAGGGATGTCCCCTCTCGCCCTTGCTGTTTGCACTCAGCATTGAACCTCTGGCGCTGGCAGTCCGGGAGCATGAGGGGGTGAAGGGCATCCCGTTCACTGGGGAACAGCACAAGATCACCCTGTTTGCAGATGATGTCCTCTTGTCGGTGGCCGACCCCGCTAACTCCCTTCCGTGTGTACGTGATATATTGCTGGAATTTGAGGCGGTGGCCGGCTTCAAGGTTAACTATGGCAAGTCGCATGTCCTGAACCTGACCCTATCTCAAGCCGAGGTGGCTCGGGTGAAGGCGACGACGCCGTTGGCCTGGGCCTCGGGCTCCCTGCTATACCTAGGGATTCACCTCACTCCTACAGTAGGCGGTCTCTTTGCGGCCAACTTCCCGCCCCTCATGGCCAGATCGCGCGCGGAACTGGAGAAATGGAAGCCTAGATTCCTGTCCTGGCTGGGACGGGTACATGCGGTCAAAATGGTCCTTCTCCCCAAATATCTATACCTGTTCCAGGCCTTGCCTATCCCACTTCCCTCTACCTTTTTTAGCCACCTCAAATCGACGATGTTGAAATTTGTCTGGCAAGGCGGTCGGGCGCGGCTTTCGTTTACACTCCTGCGACGCCTGCGAAATGACGGAGGGGTAGGCCTTCCGGACTTCCACCTCTACTACAAGGCGGCCCAACTTAGAGTTATGGTGGAGTGGTCACAGCAGTTCTCTGACAAACACTGGCTACACATGGACCGGAGTGTGGCAGGCCGGTCCATCTGGGACCTAGCATGGAAGCCGAAGCGAGACCGCCCGGCAAACGCGTACATTAGTACCCCCACGGGGACTACGCTGAAAGTTTGGGACACACTGGCCGGCGACGAGAGATGGACGACCTTTCCATCCCCATTCACTCCTTTGCATTTTAATCCAGACTTCCCCCCGGCGCTCACCGAGGGCCCCTTTGACGGTTGGAGGGAGGGGGGATGCCGGGCATTACTTCACTTGTTCCATGGCCCCGACCCCTTGACATTTGAGAACTGCATGCGGGACTATCAAGTGACGCCGGGGGAAAGGTACCGGCATTTGCAACTGCTACACTGGGCCACTTCGCCCGTGGTGCGAGAAGCGGCGACGAGACCTTTATCCGACTTTGAGGCCTTTCTCCTGAAGACCTCGCCCATGAAGGGGGCTATCTCCTTTTTATATCAGCTGCTGCTCCGCTCGGCCCTTTCCCCTAGACCGCGCTACATGGAGCAATGGGAGGAGATGGTGGGGAGGGATATCACTGACGGAGAATGGTCGGCGCTTTGGAAGGACATGATGCAGTTTAACCACTCCATACTCCTGAGGGAAGCACATTTCAAAACTCTAACGCAATGGTACATGGTCCCGGCTCGACTGCATCGCATTTTCCCGGCGGCCACGGACAGGTGTTGGAGGGGTTGTGGCCTTCTGGGGGATTTCCGCCACATTTGGTGGGAATGCCCGATCATTAAGCCCTTCTGGGCCGAGATCTTGTCCCATATTAAGGACATTCTGCAGTACCCTATCGATGACTCCCCCGAATTCGTTCTGCTGGGTTTGAGAGATCCCGGCCTGGAACACCAATCGCGAGCCGACAAAAAGATCTTGTGGCTGTGCCTCGGCGCGGCCAAGCTCACGCTGGCCTCGGCCTGGAAACGTAAGGAGGCCCCGGCGGTTTCCCTTTGGCACTCCAGACTGTGGAGACTTCTGAGTCTAGAGAGAATGGCGGATATATTTATAGGCAAATACAAAAACTTCAAGCACGTGTGGGGCCCCTTGGTGTCCTTTCTTTCTGCTGGCTTGCCTTCGGCGGTTTGCCCGGCGTCATTGCGGAACTTGCACTTGTTTCAGCTCTAGAGTGTGCTTGGTGAATGAATGTGATTTGCGAGCGGCGCCGTCACGGGGGGGGGGGGAGTTTTTGGGGGGGAAGGGTGGGGAGTTACATTGGGACAGTTACTTCACCGAGATGAGGCTTACTTGATCACTGGAGCGCTCCTGGACTATTTGCTGGCTGCACTATTTGAGCTACCCCCTGGCGGGGGATTGCTGCAGGACTGCCGACATTACCAGCACTGAAGACTTTTTGTTTTTATGTCCTGCCTCATCTTCCTTTTTCAGCCTTCCCACTGTGTGGGACCTTCCATGCGCCCACTGTGAGGTCTTTTGTTAATTGTTATTTTTTCTCTGTATGCAAAATAAAAATTTTACAAAAAAAAAAAAAAGCGCAATGGACCGATCCGGGAAACTCTCACAATATACGTTGGCGTATATGAGGAAGGCCGCTGACCAGTTGTCAATCATCCAAGGCACTTTGGGGCACCGCGCCAACTCTTGCTCCTCCTCCTTGGACCCCTCCTTCGAAGTCAACTCCCTATGCAACAACTTCAAGATATCGAAATACTCCCCCTTCCAGATCTTCTCCTTCGTCCCTGCCGACAGGTGTGCCCCTAGTGGCTTGGTCACCCCCATGTACGGGAGCTTGCGCACCGGCACCACTCAACTCTCCTTTCCTCCGGCCATGCCCGCCCCTGCCTTCGCGCCCCCCGTACCCGTGTTGTCACCTGCGCCTGACCCCACAGTCCCCACCGCCGCTGCCCCACCGACGCCGCTCACGCCATCCGTGCCCACCCCGGTGTCCTTCACGTAACAGCCTTTCACCAAATGCCCCCCTTCTTCCCCTCCAGCATCCGTCCCCACCGACACCTGCACACAGCACCGCTTGCTCGTGCCACTCCGAATCTGCCTCCAACCTTACCTGGCATCAAGGTCGGCGTCCGAACTGGATCCCGCCGCCTAACCAGTGGAGCCGAGGCGGCCGTCACTCTGGGCGCGTCCTGCTGTGGCCATACCTGTAACACACTGCCAACAAGATTACTCGATCCCCCTCCCCCTCCTGTATCTCCCCCTCCTCCTCAGATTCCCCCGCTCCAACATCCCCCACTCCCCGGCCGTCCTCCATGGACTCCAACCGGCTCAACCCCGCCTTCTTCCTGCACATCCGCATCAGATCCACCAGATCCATGCACTCTCTCTCATCCACTGCCGCATTCGCACCAAGCATTGAAGTGATTGGAACCACAGGCACCATCCTCCCCCAGGCGGACGTCGCAACCCTTCGGGGTGGGCTGGCGGTGACACTGCCCGTCTCCGCCCCAAGCTGTCCCATGGCATGTCCCACGTTGGAGGGCGACCGCCCGTATTAGGCAGAGCCGGCCCATCCTCTCGGTAGAGCGGAGCCGCATGCTGCTCACCCGAGCGCCTCGCCAACCTGTCCTGCCAAAGAAAAAAGGTGGAGTCCAGCATGCCGGGGTGAAAAGGCCCCCCATCCCCTCCCCAAAAGCTGCCCTCGCCCCAACCCCCAGCGCACCCCATCTGCACCTCGCCGAGTGACCCCCCTCCGCGCCGGGTGCCCCAACCCCCCCGCTCCCCCTGACCCCCACCTGTCCCTCTCCCCATGCCGCCCACAGTGGTCCCACTCCCCCTCCTCACCTCTCATACCCCAACCCGGCCCGCCTGCCCCCAACCCACACCACTCCCCTCCGCCGACCCCCCTCCACCGCACCCGTCCGCCTCCCCCCACCACACCCGGACCCCAGTTCACCACCCTTTGCTGCACCTCCCCACCCCTGCCACCCGTGCCCCCCCTCCCCAGCGACGGAGACCTGCTCGGGCCCACCTTGCTTGCCCCCTCCCCCGACGATGACCCCCAATCCAGGTCGCTCTCCCTGCCCCCCTGTCCCCCGGTTCCCCCTGTTCCTCCCTCCTCTTCCATGTCGGTCTCCTCGATGAGCAGCGGCAACGCCGCCCCCTGCCACCATGCCCATCCCCCCACTTCCCCAGCCCCCACCTCTAATAGCTCCTGGGGCACCACTGCCTCCCGCACGGACCCCCCTCCAACCCCTGCCACCTCGCCATTGTCACCCAGAGCTGGAACCTCCCCCGCATTATCCCCCGCGCCTCCCACCTCCACGCCAGAGCCCCTAGCTCCCTCCCCAGCCAAAGTCCCTCGCCTCCCAGCCCCGTCCTCGAAGACTAGCGCAGGGTGCCCCCTCGCTCCCTTGCCTCCTCCCGCCCTCTTTCGAGATTCACCCCGCGTTGCGGCTTTGCCCCGCCGGCCTCCCTCGCCCGCCCCCTTTCCGCCCCTCCCACCTCCCTGGGCCTTCCGCATCTGAGACCGCGAAGGCCCACACGAGATTACCGGGGCCACGGCGCCGTTCGCAGCACGCTGCGGTGGTCTTACCTGGAGGTCGGGCCGCACCAGGTCCATGCGGCCTGCCTCCCCCAGCAGCCTGAGAGCCTCCTTCACACGGGGATCGCCGAGCGCCGCCATTCCTCCCGCACCGCCAACAGACGAGGGGCCCAGCAACACCAGGAATACACCACGCCCAACGTCGATACCGCGCACCCAACCGAACCACAACAACAATCAAAAACTCGTGCCCCCACTGCCCAGATGCCAGCTGCTGTGTCATTGCACCAAAATGGTGACCAGTGACACAAAATGTCCATATATGAAGGTCCCCAGCCCAAAAGAAGCCCAAATGTAGCCAAAGCCTTCCCCCAGCCCAATAGCACTCAGTGTCTCTGGTGCCCCCTAAACCCCCCCCCCCCCCCCCACGGCCCCAAAACTACCTGTGGGGGCAAGCCTCCCGTTGGTCGGCTGCCCCCCCAAATCCCCATTTGAACACATCAGAAATGATAATCTTCAATGGAGGTTCTGAATAAAGCTCTTAACAGACCAACCAAAAGATCATAGTCGATGTTTCACCGTTTCTCACTGTGAGCAGGGTGAGCCTGACAAACACGTGCTTTTGGAGTGGTGATTTCACTTCACTCTCTCTAGTTGTTCTAGTTTGTCTTGAAGTTATTGTGTAAGGATAGCTACTTCATTCCCTCCAATCTCTCAAGATATTGGTTCTACCTAATTATAGGTCCTGATGAAGACCCAGTAAAGTCATGTTTAGGGGGTCAAAAGGTATATATCTTTAGTTTGCACTGTTCAGGTCATTATTTGGATCCTCCACTGAAGATTCTCATTTGATATATGCTAACAAAATAGATAACAGTTAACAATACTGTAGACTTCGTTGTGGTTCATGTGCACTTTCTCACCTTTTCACTGATCGCATGCACTGAACTCTTTATTATGATATATCAAACCTAGCTGCAAATATTTATTCTTTGCTAGGAACTGATTTATGTTTGTATGAATAGACAGACCATGGAGTTCAATCGAATCTTTTTTGTGTGCTGTGGTTCTCCGTACTAAAATAGTACCAAGTATTGGGTGTGCATATAGAGGTATAAGTACTTTGCCCTGGAGCCTTGCAACTGTGGTTTTAACACTGAAATATGTTGGTGATTGATTTCGGGGTGAAACACTATTATTTATGATTCTTGATGTAGATTTGTGATTACCTAGGTATCCTTGAACTCGTAGGTTGCCCCTTTTTGGAAGATACAACAAGCCAGTATGTGTGCTATATCAACACCAAACAAATGTATTTAAAAAGTATATAAAATGAAAGCAGAGGGCACCAAATCACCGACAGTTGTATGCTTAGGCACTGTATCTGACAAAGTCAATGATTGTGACTGATAGTGAAGAGTCAAATTATATATCTCTTCTCTTCTAACCCTAGTCGCTGATTCTGATCATTTCACTAATAAGGTTTGAGCTACCACTGGGGCGGTGTGAGCGAAGTAAATGGCTGAGCCTTGATCAAGTGTATTTAAACTGAAAATAAAATGTGCTATCAATCTGAGTCTTTCATCAATCAGAGTAGTTCATTTTTTGGACAAGGTACATTTGAAGGTAGGCACATACCTCCTGCATTTGGGTGATGGTTCTGGACGCGTCACATCACTATTCGCAGCCTGGCTAACATTGCTGTTGTTGCAAGTAGAGATAATGATGGAGATACCTTACGAAAGTACAGTTTCTATAATTTCTATACTTTCATAAAATTATATTTGCAAGTAGCTGGTCTCTTGATCCCCTTTTCACCAATTTCCATGCAGTTGTGCTCTTTTTAATGGGTGATGTCTTTGATTATTGTACTTTTTCTCCGCAACACATGACAGTGGTTTTTATTTCACTCAAAGTAAGAGTGGTAGGGGCCATAGCCATTTCTTCTTGACCACCTGAGACTGGCATACCTAATGATCACATGTAGTTGCTTTCAATCTTCATTCAGTGGCAATCCTCAGGCATGATATGAGTAAATTCTTTTTAGCCATCCACTTTAGGTCACATGTACAGTCCAGGAAGAACATTTTTCCACATCGCCATGTAATAACCAGTACATTTCTTATGTTACATGAGTCAGTACACAAATTTCATTTTAAGGACCGCTCGAAAAAAGAGAAGCAAAAATAAGAAATAAAGATCAAAATACAATAAATGTAGCAACTGCCATAATAGCAACAGTGGTTATAAGGTAAGCCACCCCCCTACCCAGTTAACTCTCCTTTGGAGGGACAGGGGTAATATTGCAAACAAGGACCGGTGTGTCAACCCTGTTCATATATTACTTCATGCTCATGGGTAGGGTCCTTTGTGGATCAATATACACAGAGGAATCTCACGTCTTCACCTTATGGTGTATGCCCTCGCTGGAAAACATACTAATACTGTAACAACTGAAAGAGCCAGGGCCCTTTTGATCCGACTCTTCTTTGAGTACTCCTCTGATGGTTCTTTCAGCATGAAAGTGTAAAGGGGAGTCACATTTTGGCTATTCAAAATACAGTGTAACTCATTAGAGGTACACAATAATTCAGTTCGACGACCAAATGAAGGTTAGTCAAATTTTATTATAAAGCCAAAAATAATTGGACATAAATGTATCATAATAAGAGGGTGTAGAAGTACAAAGGAAACAGGAAAAATCCAAACCGGCGAAACAAGTTGGCTCGATATAGCATAAAAAGGACAACAAATTCGGTAATCAATATACCAGAAATCAGTAAGCATGGATCTAAATCGCTCTTCATCGGGACCTCATGAAAGAAAAGCATTCGAAATCTATCCCTACACTAAATCTTAAAGTGACATCCCTAAGAAATTAAGAGTTTCCAAAAAGAAAAGGTGTCAGTGATCGAGTTTACTTAAGAAGTCTTTCCACCATTAGATGGGCCGAGTAGCATAAAGCTAACACAAGGAATAGCAAGCTAGCAGTCAGGTGGTCTCTGAGAGAAAAAGGAATGTGGAGCACTAGCCCTATCTTCTGTGCATCATATACTCAATGTTGCACTTCAACTAATATGACATAATGCTTTTCTCTCCATCTCACACCCTGTACAATAGGCTTTAATTTCAAATATTTCCACTATGGCGAAGTTTTCCACGTTCTTCTCCATACACGCCCCTTGCAACAATTCATCCTTGGTTCCTTCTCCTGTATGAATGGTGGACTTGTCCACCTTTTCATCTCCAAGTACACTAACTACATCTTCTTCATTCCTCGACTAGCTAGGAGAACAATACGCCTACTCTTCGCTAACAGAAACGTGTCCACCTGCAATGCAAAACATGAGAAAGAACAGCATTCTGCAAGTTCGTGAAATTCCAAGCATTAGGTTCCAGAACAAAACTTCTAACGGCCATGATCTCAGGTCTACGACTTAAGCTAACATATTAAGTGCACCACGTTATGTGCAACAAGAGTTCACAATATTGTTCGACATGTTAATACTTTTTACATTAAGCTATGTTACTACACCACATTTCGATTTCTTCTTTCAAATAAACATTTAGAATGCATGCAAATAACTGTACATCACATTACTATGAATACTATGTAAGTGGTTGTTACTTCGTCTAAAACATTTCTATATATTCTAAAACACGAGCATTAAGCTTTGCATCAAATCAATTAGAATATCTTGAGCACACATTTATTGGTTACTTGTTCTACCATCCAATTCATCATTGACAATGAGTAATGATCGGGTACGTACTACAACCAAATATATTGCACACCTAACATGTACCTCAGGTAGGGTACGAAATTTCAGCTCTATCTCAACTATCGGACACACGAGCTAGCTTCCCAGTACCATCTTGAAAAGAGTAACATCAACTTAACCATCTAGGATGCCAGTCTAATGCATTAAAGGAGGCATATTTCATAAATGGAATCCACTCTGCTCCATTGGAGCCTCATTTGGGCTTCAACAGTCCCATAGAGGATCCCAACAAAAGCCAAACAGCATCAAGTTCTCTTAGTTATAAAAAATACAAGGATAGTTGCCTATGTGCATAGGTGATACATGAGGCCTATCCCTCACCCAGGTTCCGGATGAGGTCGCAGATCTTAGCAAAGAGCGCTGTTTGGTCATTGAGTCTAGATATCAAAATCTAGTAGCCTTAGTTAGGATGTGATGAAAGCTAGTTGGTTCTAGGAAGGTCAAGCTTTTCATGTCAAAAGGAAGTCTTATTTGTCTGATTCATTGGTCAAAATATGGCCCAATGGTGGGGCTACCTTTGCCCTGGAACCAAACCTAAGAAGGCAAATCCCTCACTCGTGTGGAGACTGCCATGAAAAATGCACCGTCCATTGGGAAAGACACATCACAAGTCATAGAGTCTTGAGACTTTTGAAAAAGCAATGGCCAATAAACATGAAGCCTTCATAACTGAACCCAATGCAAGTTACTAGGCAACTCATCTACACAGCATAGCTTGGTTTTGCGAAAGAGTATCAACTGGCCTAATCCACCCCGGATGGTACCACGAAGAAAGTGACTAGAGGAGGGCCTTATCGTGGCGGGTGCTCCATCGCCCCCAGAGCTCCTTAAAATGGCATTTTATTGACACTATCTATTTTGTTGATGAAGGGCGACATGAGAAAGGACTGAACACAAAACAATCGTTTTCAATATTTTTTTTTAAAAAACAATATCAGTAATGCGCACTGGATATCAGGGTGGAATCGACCCTTTGAAACAATACAGGCAGAAAAAAACATATTTTCAGGGGACGGCGCTGAAAACCAAGTCATGCTCCAGGACTTGATTCTCTCTGTCACATTTTAATGGAAAATAAGCTGCTAATAGTGTATTTTCACACTTTAATGTACACATGAAATAATTCACCCAATATTTAAATCGGCAATTAGAGCAGCTTAAAATTAATAACTTGTAATTCACAGAGCTTAAAAATACACATCTTCAGAACCGAAGCTATAAGTAATGTATAATTTTCATTGACAACTATAATCATATTGTACAGAATAAGCTATTGGATTCTTTTAATTATTGCAAATTAAAATAGTTTTTTTCTGCGAGCACCAATCCCACATTGATCGGAGTTGCTATTTCTTTTACATGCATTAGAAAACGGTAAAATCTGCTTTGAGCATTAGGATTTGTATTTATAGTCAAATATTTTGATGTATACATATTAATCATATTTCCCCTTCAGGGCACTTTGTGGAAAGATCTCCAGACAGCTAAGAGAAACACGGTTGTATCTCTCAAAGGCAGTTTTCTGAGTGAAAAAACATGGCTCGAGTCTGTACCAATTTGGAGAAAAACAATTCCATCTATTGATGAATGTTACATTAACAGAATACAAGTAATTAAAAACAGATTAATTGTAATTATACAGCATATGAATTGTGATTACCCACTTGATTTAATTGGTCTGAAATTGAATTTAATTGGCAATTTAAATAATTGATGATGGGTGGAAGGGCCTACATTAAGAGTTTGATAGAGAGAGTAATAGTTACTTCTGACATGAAATTTCCATGCCAAGCATAAGCAAGCTGTCAGTAACCTCTCAACTAGACTATGCCTGTATAGTTTCTAATTGGAAGCAGCCTTCTTTACTTTTTACTCGGTGTTTCAGCTTTATTTGACATCCACTTGTGAAATCAGACGAAACCGATGTACATAGACAGCATTCATTTCCCTTCTTCTCCCACTCCTCTCCCTGTGGGCTCCATAGATACTGTAAATTATTGATCGTATCACCCTGTCAGTAAGAACCCGTACCCTTATGCATATGTACAGCCATTCCAGGCACCATGGCCTCCCTACCCACTAGAATCCCCAGCTTCCCTCCTGCGCGTATCTGGCACTCTCTCTCTCATGTATAGACCACGAAACCCTTTCCCTTTGCACGATCCTGATGTGAAAAGGTAACCCTCCCGCTCGACCCAGGCCTTCCTCATTTCCCTCTCGAAGAAGCATCCTTCGCCTCAGCTGACATAGCCCCCCCCCCCCAGTTGTATCTGACTGCCCCTGTTCTCTCATGTACAGGTCATAAGATCTCTCTCTCTCTCTCTGCGCGACTCTGGCCCTGCATGCACCCTGAACCCCCCCTCCTTCTCCTCATATGAGCAAGTCATAAACCCTCTTCTTCCGCAAAGCCCTGCCCTTGAGAGTCTCGGCCGCGCCTGACCAGCACCCCCTTCCCTTCCATGAATGCCCCTCTATTGACGAGCCCTCCCTCCGCGCTCGATTGTCCACGTAGGCATGAATACCACTCCTTTGATGACCCCTTCCCCCGAGTTCGGCTGACCACACATGTCCGAGGCCATCGCCTAAGCCAGGAGATACCATTTACTGCCCTTATTGTATGCCTAGCCACCCCACCCCCTGGGCCATGATCAGGCGCACACATCCTACGACACACTCAGCTGCACGATCGCCCTCCCCTCTTATCAGCAGGTCAAGGGTCCCCATTGTGAACGTATGTGGAGTAGGATCATCACGAGGATTATAGGAATGTTTTCCTTTTGCGACATACTGACCTGATTGTATCATCAAATGTTCTGCAATGTATAAAAGCAAGAGTCTCAAGCTCACTTGTTAGAGCACCTCCCGAAAGACACTGTGTTTCGTGTCCGAAATGACTGGCTCTCCTCATGAGAAATAAACTCTGTTCTTGATTCCTGCTTCCAGCGCCCGTCTCTTTTATTTGGTAATTATTCAACATGGGAACTAAGAGGCGGTTTGCGCCAGCAGCCTGGGCATTGATAGAATTATGGGCTCACTTTCAACAATTGGCGTCCCAACGCGGGGTCCATCAGTGACATAGGGTTCGGTAAGAGAGATCCAGACGAAGAAGTGAACGTCTAAAATGATCGGAGTATACCTGCCTTGAGAGGGCCCTAGCCCGGCTGCCGATCGACAGAACTTCACCAATTCTGAACGGACCTCTCTTGAGTGACCTATTGTCCTGACTGGAATCCCACAGGAATGCTACATGGAGTAAGAGAACGATCGGGCGCTGGAGGAGGGAGTCGAAGAACTGTCCGTATGGTCCGGTCCGGGTAAGATTAAGTAGGGTGTTTTTACGCCTGATTGGTAGGGTGGCTCTGTCCACCTGATTGATTGATTGTTTGTATTGAAAACCGGTATTTGTATACTGGCATTGTTGGTATTGGTTCAGTTAGCTTTGAGGGCTACTTGACATATTGGTTCTCTTTTGAGAACGAGACATTCTCTGTTTGCAAACAGCGCCGAATAGGAACGTCGTCCCTCTTTGCAGATAGAGAAGGGTAGGTAATGCAGACTTTTGTCCCCGTTGTAATCCGTCATGCCTACTTTTCTCCCCACTGATTGTTTGAAGTCGATTAATAATCGATTGTTGCTCTTTGAGATCTTCCCTGTCTACAAACTGAGACGAGTAGAAATATTCTGTCTTCCTTTTTGGATAGCGAAGGGCAGGTAATGCAGACATTTGTCCCCGTTGTAATCCGTCATGCCTGTTTTTCTCCCCACTGATTGGTTGGTTGCCTGGACATTGTTGTTCCAGGAATTGTTTCGTTTGAGGTATTTTTTATTTGCAAACAACGTGAAATAGAAATATTCTGTCTTTGCAAGTAGAAAAGGGTAGGTTATGCCCCTTTGTGAATTCGTCAGTCCTACCCACTCCCCACTGGTTGGTTATTGTGGGGTAGCTCGCTTGGTCCGCCCAGGAGACTACTCTTATGGAGGACATATGCTCTCTACTCATGGGCCATTTAATAGAAATAGACCGACTGGTCCGTCCAGGAGGCTACCCTAGTAAGTGGAAGTACATCGCTCGGTCTGTCCACGATGATACCCTAATGAAGGAATATATGTTCCCCTTTTGATCGATGATCTCGTTCCACCCCGGACCATTTATTGGAGGGGACTCGTCTGGTCCGTCCAGATGTACCCCCCTAGTGAAAAGGACACATAAAAATATGAAGTGATCACCGTTCCCTACTAACAGAAAGCTTTAGCTCGAAACACGCTAAGGAAGAGAAAGAAAAATAAAAAGAAATCAGGCTAAGTCAGTAACCCCCTGATGAGCTTTTGACTTCACCAAAAATAAGAAACATTAGAAATAATTCGTAATAAGAAATGTAAAATGGCGAAAAGATTCGATAGCAGAACATAGCCACGAGGTAGCTAGGCTTCACTGCCTGTTCCTGTTCCCAACATGTCTGCCTCATTGCCCGCCCCGCCCAAATAACGGCCACATGAAATAGAAACAACTCAATAGGTACCTATCGCCGTTCCGGAAGTTCCCGAAGTGCAACAGGTCCGCGGTTACGCCCATCCGGAAGGCGAGGCCTGGAGGCACGAGGGACTCGCCTGGCCACGGTCAGGAGGAGATGATGTTGGGCGGGCGGTCCAAAGGATGACAAGGACCTCTCCGTCTTCTCCCTTCTGCCGCCCTGCAGGCCGCGGGGAGAGAGGGGGCTGTCTTGCCTTGGCCACCGACCACCCCTCTCTCTCACCCGATCCGGCTTTTGCCGAAGGCCGACGCCAAGGCGAGAACGGCGGCGAATCAAGTAGTCCCGCCACATTTCAAATTCGCCGCATGCCATCGCCTGCTGGTCCAGAGCCGAAGCCAAGGCAAGAACAGCGGCAAATCAAGTAGTCCCGCCAGATGCCAAATTCGCCGCCTGCCGCCGCCTGCATAGGTGCAGGCAGTCCCGCCACATTCCACGCTCCCTGGAGAGTTGAAGGTAGTCCCGCCACATGTCACCAAGGGAAGGGGGGGGGCTGTCTTGCCTCAGCCGCCGACCACCCCCCCCCCCATCATCAATGGCTGGCACGGCCAATGTCGAAAACGATGGAGCCGGAGAACGGCGCGGGGTCGCTGGAAGGGGGAGGTGGCGCGAACGACCCTCCCCCACCTCCCTCCAGGTGGAGGCTTCCAGCGACACCCCAACACTCTTTGCTTAAAGAGGGTCAACATCAAAAAGAGGTCTTCTGCCCAGGACGGGCACCCGCTCCATATCGCCTCTCCTCGACCTTGAAGATTCTATAAGAGCCGGGGGGCCCCCGACCCTCTGCATGGGTGCCCCCGCCCCCTTCGCTGGGAACCACGACATCGGTGCTACTCCTGCCGGCACCAGACTCGGATCGGAAATGGCTAAGATGCCGCCACGGCACAGGCTTGTTCAGTTCCGGAGGAACACCAGAATGACCCGGTAGGAAAATTGTTGCCGCCCTTCCCACTCTTTGACTCATGGTCCATATTTGTTAGATTGTTAACCACATTGCACGAGACTTTCTGAACTGCCAATGGAAAGTTCTGGGCCAACCTTGCGAGACTAGAGACACTCTGACTGTGCTAGAACTTGCCTGACCCCACCCAAAATGGCGCCGACCCAAAATGAGACGTTTTTTTATGAACTTTGTTGCACCCTGATTGCGCAAGCTTTTTACCCCGAGATATATATAACGTTTGGATAATGAAAGTAGATATGAAGGATATTGAGTATGTGCTTGGACAATGAATTGACTTAAGGGTGGGTACCGATTATGAGTTGAAAAATGAATTGGTGTAATTTAAGGTAATGAATGAACATTGGATAATGTATTTATGAATTTATTAAAGATGAATTACTGACATGCATCATGCTTGCTCTGTAGGGGAGTTTAATATGATTTTATTGCACTGCCGCACTTTATGCAATGAACTGCCACCAGCTTCGTTCTTCCCATGTACAGTTACAATCTGCTCCGTGGCTAGTCCACCGGGTTGTAGGCCTGTATTTATGTGTCAACACTTTTTATTAAAGGTATTTTGAAAACGAAAGCATAGTTGTAGCGGTTGCATTAATGAGTTTTGACTGTATTACTACTATGAGCGACGAGAAAGTATGATGAAGGTAAGGGGTTAAAAAGGACCCGATATTCAGCAGCCACACTATGTGTCACAGGCAGCCGGAAAAGTGCTTTAGAAGCCCTAAAACGACACCACGGGAATGCCACCTGACCGCCACCCTTGTACCCGATGGAAAGGGGTTACGACCAGGTAGCTCATGTCACACAGATCGTCAATGATTATCTGTCTGACCTTTCTGGTCCATCTGGGCTTAAACGCCGTGATGGTAGGGAAGTGCACTACGTGGAAATAGGTCGAGTATGTGGTAGGTAAAGCATTTCCGGATTACTGCACGTTGATGAGGTTTTGAATGTTGCCCCCCCACCCCTTCTTTCTCCTCCCTTCTGCAGGTCACGTCGGAACACTGGCTGATGTATGGATGGACGACGACCGAACCGCCGATGAGAGGGGGAAAAAGGGAATATGAGCATGGTCCTTAGGACAAATAAAAGTTTTTTTTTAAAAAAGACGTAGGCTTAAACATGACTGTTCCTCCTTAGAGCATAGCAATGGGAGGATGGACTGACATAGAGACTGGACAAGTACTGAATGACAAAAATAAAATTGACTAGAAACGACGCATTAAATGAAATGACTGGACGTTTTGACTAGGTAGGGAAAGGACAAAGAAAAATTGTACGGGTAAGGGTTGCCACGGCACCACCCGCCTAGGAAGTTAGAAAATGTTGCCGATGTTCAAAATGCACTGCCCCCTTTCTCACACTCTTGCAGATATAGCCAGGCTGTCCGACAGTTTTCCCGATCAATACTTGCCGTTGCCTCAGCCTGGAGAACTTTCCACCAAAGGAAGGAACTGAAAAATGGTTTAAGATCCAACCATGGGTAACTAGCGCAACCAGGTTAATTTCTGATCGACCAACCGAGGTGTGATTATTGGTAATTGGGAACGCTCGCAGGCATGACACGCGAGAAGGGAAAGGGGGAAGGGCAGAAAGAGCTAAGCACGTAGATAAATAGGATAGTAACGATATGTAGAAAATATAAAAACAGATCTTGTAGACTAACACTTGTTTCCTGTCTTGTCGTGAATGTCTCGTACATGCGTAATATATGTGCTGTCTTCCCTGTCTGAGTTTGTGTGTATGTAACGTACGAATTTATGTCTCCCCTCTGTCTGTATCCATAGGTCACCTGACCTTTGCCGTTCTGTGTTGTGAGCACACTAAATGACCTATTTTCGTACACGTCTCTCTCTCTCTCTCTCCCTATCTCTCTCTCTCTCTCCGCTCCTTTTTATCTCTTTCTCTATCTCTCTCTGTCTCTCCTTACATGTCATACGTGTACCAAATGGCTCGTTTAGATTGCGGACGACTCTCGCTCTCTATGAGAGTCTCCCTATTTGTTTCTCCCTCTTTTGGTAAAATTGTGCCCCACCGGCACCAGTCTGATTTGATACCTATTTGAACGCAAAGGTGTTCAGCGAAATTGACCGAAACTAAAATGAACATCTCTCGCCATGTTACTGCCTCTCCTTTCTGTAAAATGAATGAACTTGAATTGACCGAGATAGAAAGGACAGGTAAGACGACTAAAGTCCCCCAAATCTGGCCATTTATAGGGGAACTGTATGTCAATGGCATCCTATGTCTGTTCTTCAGAAACGAGCACCAACGTCTAGACTGACACCCAATACCCAGATTGTCCCACCCCCTTTGCACCCAAGCGCAAGCGCCCGAAGCATCCCTGCCCCATTTTTGATAGAACAACTTCTGCTGTCCCGGGTATAAACATAATGACCATGAGTAGCTGTTGACCCTTGAGGAAATGTTGTTTTGCCCGACTCTCGATGATAGCACCCCCGCCCTGTCTGAAAATATGATTGTTCCTGAAAGGAAATGCTCTGTAATATTGAATATGATGTGACGCACAGTTGATGGAAATGTCATTTATCCTCATGTGAGTTATAAATAGGACAATGAATAAACCTGCCATAAACTCAGTAGGAATGCTGATACATGCACTACTTGGTAATAGACCTCTGACTGTGACCGATGAGCATAAGAACTCAAATGCGGAGGATTGAGGGAGGAATTCATATGCGTAGATGTCTTCTTCTGCCATTTCTCTAAAACGTTGTCTTGTACCCATTCAAAGATTCACGATCACCGGAGGAGATGGGTCAGATGTGACGTTCAGCCTGACTGCAGACCTTGGGACACGTATGACATCGACCAGAAGTGGAGCTGCAGAGCGACAAGGCACGGGACGAGACCGCAATTTCAACGTGGAAAATGAAAAATGACGGGCCGCCTCGAAGCCCTCCGACTGCTAACCCACGTGTGCCTGGAGTCTCCGTCTGCCTTCTTTGGGCCCGATTGATAGGCCTGCCTGCTTGTTATCCTTTGCTCCCTTGGTCCCTTTTGTGTGTCCCAGGAACTCTGACCCAACTCCGCTCGCTCTTTCTCCTATCGACTATTTGAACCACACCCCCCCACCTTCCCACGTGACTTTCTGCCAAAGGAAAAAGCTGCAATTATATGGGAAGAGGGTGTTGCCACAGAACTATAGGTGCCGAGCATAAGGCGCCGCCAACGGACTGTTTAGGGAACAGGACTGTGGTCTAACAGCAGAGGACTGACCGCACCCTGCAACGCGTAAGGATCGAACCGAGCTGGACCTATAGCTCCACCGCCGGTGCTCAACAGCGCCAACGAAAGTACCCGGATTAGAGCCTACCAGTGATGGCTCCCTGATAAAAGACACTGTGACGAAGAGATCTTGTGTATTGAACTGAATTCCGCTCTCAACTATCTGGTCAAAACTGTTCATTGGTCACATTTTTTTTAAAGTCAGAAAGATTTATGCGATGTAGTGCGTTTAATTGCCAGGAACACAACGAAGAAGTAATTTCCTATGTACTGTATTCTTCCCATCACCTTGACTGTCTATGATTGTACGTCACATGTTAGTATCGACAAAGTGCTAATTCGTCAACGATGCTTGTCTACCTGTAATGCCATCAGCTGCGAAAATGATTGCTGCTATGTAAAAAGGGGCGACTGTGAAATCAGACGAAACCGATGTACATAGACAGCATTCATTTCCCTTCTTCTCCCACTCCTCTCCCTGTGGGCTCCATAGATACTGTAAATTATTGATCGTATCACCCTGTCAGTAAGAACCCGTACCCTTATGCATATGTACAGCCATTCCAGGCACCATGGCCTCCCTACCCACTAGAATCCCCAGCTTCCCTCCTGCGCGTATCTGGCACTCTCTCTCTCATGTATAGACCACGAAACCCTTTCCCTTTGCACGATCCTGATGTGAAAAGGTAACCCTCCCGCTCGACCCAGGCCTTCCTCATTTCCCTCTCGAAGAAGCATCCTTCGCCTCAGCTGACATAGCCCCCCCCCCCCAGTTGTATCTGACTGCCCCTGTTCTCTCATGTACAGGTCATAAGATCTCTCTCTCTCTCTCTGCGCGACTCTGGCCCTGCATGCACCCTGAACCCCCCCTCCTTCTCCTCATATGAGCAAGTCATAAACCCTCTTCTTCCGCAAAGCCCTGCCCTTGAGAGTCTCGGCCGCGCCTGACCAGCACCCCCTTCCCTTCCATGAATGCCCCTCTATTGACGAGCCCTCCCTCCGCGCTCGATTGTCCACGTAGGCATGAATACCACTCCTTTGATGACCCCTTCCCCCGAGTTCGGCTGACCACACATGTCCGAGGCCATCGCCTAAGCCAGGAGATACCATTTACTGCCCTTATTGTATGCCTAGCCACCCCACCCCCTGGGCCATGATCAGGCGCACACATCCTACGACACACTCAGCTGCACGATCGCCCTCCCCTCTTATCAGCAGGTCAAGGGTCCCCATTGTGAACGTATGTGGAGTAGGATCATCACGAGGATTATAGGAATGTTTTCCTTTTGCGACATACTGACCTGATTGTATCATCAAATGTTCTGCAATGTATAAAAGCAAGAGACTCAAGCTCACTTGTTAGAGCACCTCCCGAAAGACACTGTGTTTCGTGTCCGAAATGACTGGCTCTCCTCATGAGAAATAAACTCTGTTCTTGATTCCTGCTTCCAGCGCCCGTCTCTTTTATTTGGTAATTATTCAACATGGGAACTAAGAGGCGGTTTGCGCCAGCAGCCTGGGCATTGATAGAATTATGGGCTCACTTTCAACACACTTGTGATTTTCAGTGACAAATTGAAAACATATTACAATACATAATATATCCTATAGTTGGAATGGTTTCCTTTAACACAGTTTTCATAGGGGAGACACATTTTATTTTCTATACATATTTTTAATTAGTATTTGAAATGTCACTTTTGATATTCGTCATAGCACACGCCTTTTATTTAAAGACATAGCGCAATGCGGGTGTTCAATAGGGTAGTTATTGCTTATGCGGGGAGCGGGCTTCTTATTTTGAATGGGACTCCCTTCTATTACCCCACAGCCACACCCTTAACCGGAGTCTTCTTTGATCAAAGGCATAAAAATATTGGCATTGGCTGAGTTAAAATGTTAATGAACAATATATATCTTTTTATGGTTGCTTAAAAAACATAAAAATTATTCAAATAGCAGTTTCTGATTAAGGTTACTTATCAAAGGTGTATTTGTTTGTACTATGCCTTTCTTTCTCATTTTACTCTTACTCCTTTTCCAGGCACCCAGTATATCTGACCGACTACATGTAACTTCTCTCAACTCTTACGATTAACTGTGAAGGATCGATACTGCACACCTGGAACCCTATCAAATTTCATATGCCTTTGCCTTTTCACTTTACCTCTTGCACCCATCACATACATTTATCCCGGACTGGTATTGAACACATAAAGTAACACACAAGAGATTGGGAAATGGAGAAAAGAAACACCTAGCAGAGTTGTGGCTTTACCATCCTACTCAGGGGCATGACACAGGGCCCCACCCCCTCCCCCCCCCTCCACAGTGGGGGAAGACCTGTGCTCCTGATAGGGGTTCCCATAGCCTCCTGTAAGCTTCACCTCGCACAAAAAGACGTCTGCCACCCTCTCCTATATTTTTTAATGAATCTCTGCTCAGTGTGGGGGAATTCTTCAATGTTTTGGGTGGTGCCCCCATTAGGTTTCGTTATGCCCCTGATACTAGTTCTAATTGGTCTCATTCGACTTCTGACAGGATCGGTTTGAACTGGTAAATGGACAGTAGGAAAGGCTTGTGCAAATTTCTTCTGTCATGTGTACCTCCCTTCCTCCATAATCCCCGTGAGGCTCATTGTGGAGTGCAGAGAGACTCCATCATGTACCAGGCCTCAATCTTCTGTGTTTCTGGTTAATTAAATCCATTGCTTACTCGTCACCCTATATGGACGTTCCCATATTGCCTACAGTTGGTGAATGACATTCACATATGATTCTTGTGCTGGACTGTTCCCAATAAAGCAGGGGCAGGGCTGATTTGCATATGGCTGGGTCCAAACTGAGGTGACATAGGGGCACATGCATCAACCTATTTAGGAAGTGCAAACGGTGCGAATCTGTAAATTCGGCCGTTTGCACTTCCTAAATACGTTTTTGGGATGCATCAAACTCTTTTTCAAAATTCGTATTTTTTTGCATTTCTTAAAAATGCAAATGCATTTAAGGAATCGCATTTGTGCGATTCCTTAAATGCAATGCATCAATTTAAAAAAAAATGCGAATTTTGAAATTGGAAGTGCAAATTACCACGAGGTTGACCCTCGTGGTAATTTGCGAAAATCTGTCAAAAAGCAAAAAAAATCATTTTTTAAACTGTCATGTTACAGACACACATGTCCTTAGGACATGTGTGTGTGAAACATGCACTTTCAAATGCATTTCAGGGGTGCAGGGGGGGTCCTTTGGACCCCCCCTGCACCCTTGGAATGCATCAACAAATTGCGAATTTGTAAAAGCCTTCCCATTGACTCCTATGGGCCTTTTGGCCCATAGGAATCAATGGGATTTGCGAAAATGCACTTAAGAATTCGGTATTTATTTGGGATTCGGTAAAAATTGCGATTTTTACCGAATAACAAATAAATACCGAAAATAATGATGCATAGCATTTTGCAATTCTTAATTTGCAATTCTGTATTTTTCGCAAATTAAGAAGTGCAAAATGTCTCAATGATGCATGTGCCCCTTTGTGTGTGAAAAACAATGGACTGGGATGCAGCCTGAGTGATTACCAGTGGCTGAGATTAATTCAAACATTCCCTTCATCACTTTGCTTTTGATGCGCTATCATATGATCGTGCAACAAGAAATCTTGCAAACTCAAGGAAAATGGCGTGCCACCCTCGATTGGCCTATGCTATGAAGACAACAGCAAATAAATGTAGCCTGTAGATTACTTCATTCTGTAGTCTTGCTGCCATCAAGGATGTGTGCAGAGCCGACTGAGAACACAAAGCAGCCCTGGCAATTCTTTCGGACCGACCCCCGTTGGGGTGGGGGGAGGGGGGTTAGGGTGTTGGCGAGGCGCAAGGGTCAAGCACTGCTGCTTAATTAACTAAACCTGCACACAGTACTACTGCTTTTGTTACAGGGGGCCGATACTACAGCAATGCGGCAAAACCAGCCCCAGTAACAAAAACGGCCCCCAGTGCTCCAAAACCAACCCCACCCTTTCAGCCCACCGGGGCAACGTCCGGTGCCCGTTACGGCCAGTCCGGCCCTGGTTGTGAGTAGTTTCACTTTTTTGATCCAGTCTTAATGATCAACATTCACATGGTAAGCAAGGGCATCCAATTGTTTACATTATTTCCTACAAGTCCCTACAATGGTGCTCACTCAACATTTGTCTGTGCCTTAATGGGAGAGGTGTGGCGCCGCAGCCAGGGCGACTGATGCTGGAATCTGGGGATCACGGTTTGATCCCTGGCGCCAGCGGCAGATTAGCCCAGCACCATGTGACTCTGGGCAATAGCTTGCTTAATCTTCCTGACGGTCCCCAGCGCCTAGAGACCCTTATGCGTGATTGTTCGTGCTTTACAAATGTGGATTATTATTATTATTATTTAGTGACTCCAAAGCACTGATGTATCCATTGAAGATACAAAGATCACTGCTGCAGGAGTCTCTAAATGTAATGGGTGGTTCTCTGCTGGAGAACAGAGACTGGTGTCCTAGTATGTGGAATACACATACCTTCTTGTGCACACATACTGCAAACTTACAGCTGCAATGGTCATACAGAGGATGGAAAGACTGGCAGTGCACTGTAAATGTTTACACCCCTTGGTGAAAGGCTAGGGTATTTTTGAGGATGTATTGTACAAGGCGCCTTAGTGCAATTCAGGAAACTACATTTCCCATTAAGTCACAGAAAGCCCATAATGTTTGCACTTTGGGGCAGCCATTTTGGAGTTATTGACTATAAGTTTTCTAGAAGACCAGAGCATTGTCGCTGTCAATTGAGATACTTTGTTATTGCAGCCAGTCCTCGTTAACAGAACTTGTGAAAACCTGGGTGATTGTTTATGTTTTCAGAGAGTGTTTAAGTGGAATAAAGCAAAGCATTCTCAGCAACTTAATTATATTTTGCATACAAAATTTTACATTAAAAAGTACTGTTTCAGAGATAACTTTAAAGGAAAAGAAACACATTTGGGGGCATATTATCAATGGCCAGCGGTAATTATCGCTGGGCGTGCTTAGCAATACATTTTTTATTGCAGGCTATCTCTGGAATGTATCGCCTTGGTACCGGGTTATTAACAACACGTTTCTCCAGGGCAATAAAAATTCCAGAGATAGCGATGTTATCGCTGTTTTGTAGGGAACATCGCTGGTTTTCCAGCAATGTTTCCTGCAAAACGGCGATAACCTTGCTGATTAGACCCTGTGGTCGTATCAGCATAATCCACCCACTATGTAAAGCATAGGTAAGTCTGGATTATAACCCCCGCTTTCGCCAAAATCTAATGTGTGCTAAAATCCTGTGGGCTGCCTTGTAAATATCGCAATGTGAACATCAACGATATTTGCAAGGTAGTCCATCCGGGAAATGCCCAGTGACGCTCACTTTGCATCTCATTAGAGATGCAAAGGGGGGCGTTGGGAAAAAGGGTGGTAACGTGATTATGCATGTTTGCACCCTCTTGTAAATAGGGCGATATTTTGATCTTCGCTTTTTTGGCTTTTTAAGCCAAAAATGAGGAGATAAAGCCCTTGTAAATATGCCCCTTGTTTTGTTAATTTTGATAACAAGCTATGTGAGGAATGGAAAATATTCTCATCTTGTTAAAGACTATTGGCACTTTCATTATACATATATGGTATGTATAGTAGTGGTATGTGCTTATGAAGTGATTCATTTGGCATTAGAGTGACCTACATAATTCTGACGAATGTCTGTTTATATCATAGTTTAAGTAATAACATTGAAACTATATCAAAACAAGAGATTGTGTGCTCACAAAAAAACAGAAGGATGTGGATTTGTGCCAAAACCAGAGTAATTTCAGTTACATAAATATTATTTATGTTTCAATTCCAGGAACGTCAAAATTCTACCAGTATCACAGAAAATCTGAAGTATGAAGCTATTCAGAAGATTAAATCTTTTATTGTACCAACCGTAGACGATGCTATACAGTGACAAGGTATTAAAGATATCGCTCTTGTCTTTGTGACCCAGGGGAGGGGACATCTGCACCTAGTAAAGAAGAATCTAGCGCCCAGTCAAGTGATGAGTCAGAGTGGTGATATCTGTGTCTCTGTTTCCTCTTTATCCCACTCTCCTTTCCTATGGTCTACTACTGCTAACTAACACAGGCCTATTGTATAAGGGTGGCTGAGCATATAGAGAAGTGTGGTAAAAATTAATTGTCCCTGTTGTACCCAGAATTCAGGTTAGTCTATTCTGACAGGCATGACTTCTTCAGATCTGACTGGCCTCTTGTCAAACATTAAATAAGGGTCACTGGGAGTAACCAGATTTGAAAAGATATCTGTGGGTCTCATTCTGGGACATTAACAAAGCTGTACTCACAATTGTAAATGGATATGAGGCCATTTTCCAGGTCTGGGGCAGCCAGCAGTTACTGAGCAACTTACATGGTGGGAACTGATGTTTACCACCCCTGTACCAGGTCACCGAAACAATTACACGCCAATTGTAATGACTAAGTACCACTTTACTACTACTGAATCTCCAAAGATAAATCAAATCAAATAGACTTTATTCGGTTTCACATAGAGAAAACCATAAAAGTTGCAAACATCCAAAATACATTAAAAGCATGATTCCTTATACTTATACTTACAACTTTATTGCGATCACACGGATCCTAAAAAGTATACAGCAAAAAGTCCCAAGAAAGTATACCCCAAAATATATAAATAAAATATGTATGGAATAAAAATGTATAAAAACATTTGTACAAATCCATAATGACAGCGCCCCTAGAAAATTACATGGCAAGTAAGATATAAAAGAGAACCATTGAACAACCTCCCACAGTAATCTCTAACAATAAAGTGGACAATTTGGGGTAGAACGATGTATCCCTTGAGTTCAGCATTACCCTACGAAGGTGTCCTACACTTCATAAACATTTTGTACGAGCTCGAACATCAATCTGGTTCCTATTCATCTAAACAAGCCCTGGTTGTTTTCGATAGTTTTTGCAAGTAGTATCGGCTTAGTGCAGGATGTGGAGATAAGGTTCTAACTCAGTTACAGTAGCCATAGTAATCACTTACAATAAATATAATATTAGTCAGCACTATATCTGGCTAAAATATGTTATCATTTATCCTAGGATATGATGGACAGCTTATGTTAGGACAGTTTTAGACAGTTATAATAGGACTCTCCAAATAAAAGCTGAAGGCACTACAAGAAGCCAGAATTTGAAATATCTCAGTGGATAGCATCTCAAAGACATTAACAAAGCTGTCCTCGGATTTGTAGGGGGATATGAGATCTTTTCCTGGTCCTGGGCAGCCAGCGGTTACTGAGCAACAGTTGTATGGCATTACAACGCGAGCTTTTACCATGCGTGCCATTACAACGCTGTTTTTACAACGCAAGTCGTTGCAACGACTTGCGCTGTAAGCGCTGGATAGTGGAATAGTTTAATTTTCTATTCCAACTCCAGACCACGTTACAGTAGAGAAGGTGTTGGAATAGAAAATTAAACTATTCCCTATCCAACAGCGCCCTCCAGCGCAAGTCGTTGTAACGACTTGCGTTGTAATAGCAGCGTTGTAATGGTAGCACGTGGTAATACCCGCGTTGTAAAGGCTGTTCCCCCTGAGCAACATACATGGTGGGTGCTGTCGTTTACCGCTGCTTACCCTCACATGCTAATTGGATTGTGTAAGTACTATGGGCTAAATTTATCAAAGAGTTGTGTCGCCCTTGCGCTATACAAAGGTGTGCACAAGAGCGGCACAACTCTTAAGTTAGATTTATGAAGCCATGCAAGGGCACCTTGCATGGTCCTGAGTGGCTTGATAAATCTGGAGTAACGCAACACAATGCAAATCACTGTATTATGTTACTCTGCCCCAGGGAGGTATTCCATGGGTGGAGCGTGGGAGTTCCCACGCATCCATACATGGATTTTGGTGCATTCCCAGATTTACCAACATGGGTAGATCTGAGAATGCATCAAAAAGCTACGCATCTTCTCCTCAATTATTCTTCTTTCTATGTGTGCTGTATTCTGCCACACACATAGAAAGAGGAAATTGCCTCAGGGGATTGTTTTTGAGGAGGAAGGCGTCCCTTCCTGCACAAAAACAGCCCTGCTTACAACGCAGGCACCCTAGAACCACGGTGCAAGGGTGCCTGCATTGGCACTAAGCAGGACATTGTGCGCCATTGCAGGGAACAGACAGTAATGCACTGTAGAATGTTAAATATGCCATATTACCGTCTTTTCCCTATCACGCAGCACACCACAGCAAGGTGACTTGCTAAGATGCATGATTTTTTTGGATAACTATGCCCCTATTTGAGCACTCCTGACTATCCAAATATAGCTTTAGCAAGTAGTCAAGACTTAGGGACTGATGACAAGTACGGCATTCCCAATACTGCCGTACTCAGGGTGGCAGTCCGACAGCTGCGTCCTCTGCGGTCCAACCACCCGACTAGGACCATGACAGTCGGACAGCCATAAGACCGCCGCCGCCGCCAGCATCTAAGATCCCACGGGCACAGTGGTCGGGAAAGGCAGATAGCGACCTTCCTTTCCGCTGACTTTTTCATGGCAGGGATCCCACCATGAAAAGGTTGGCAGAAATTGAGGTAAGGGGCCCAAACAGGGCCCCAGGGTAATTCTGTCCAGTGCGGGTAGTGGCCAGGGGCACATATTGTGCCCCCCTATGCTTCCACTGATGTGCGCGCACTGTGTGCCATGCACAGCATGGTGCATGGCAACAGTACCCACACAACAGTGGAGGTGCTGAAGTGCAGCGGCATTGCCTTCTGGCTCTGTATATGAGTAGGGCTCCCGGTTTTATGATATTTAATTTTTAGCCATTTCCGTCTGTATTTATCCATATTTATTTTTTGCGAATTTTATCTGTATTTATCCATATTTATTATGGGTTTTGTGGGAAAATTAAGCTGAATATAGTATATTTCCACATTTATTTAACCAATAAATATGCACTTATGCTTAAATGTCTTCCGGGTTTCAGTGCTGTCAACACCCGCAGAAGATAAATAAGGGCACTTATGAGAAAATATGTAAATTTCAGTATCAACCTTGTGCATTTCGACCGCTGTTAAAGCCTCTTTACAAAAATCCCTTTATTCTTTAACTCCCTTATCTATCAATCCACACATCTGTTGACCTGGCAGTCATGGCAGACAGTATTTAGAATGGCTCAAAAAGCAACGCAATTTCCGTTTTTATCCACATTTAAAAATAAATACAGACAAAAAACTCAATGTTTTCTGTCTGTATTTATCTGTAAAAATCAGTAAAAACGGAAAACAGGGAGCCTTATATATGAGCCAAAGCATGTCAGAGGGGAGTTACAATGCATGTCATTAGATATGATACCTCTGAATTTTGCTCTATTTCTTACAGGCAATAGTCGAGGTGTGAGGTGGCTGATAGAAGGGGGCCATTGATTCTAGATACAAGGGTGAAGGCCTTTTTGTTGTTACGCTCGGTGGAGAGGAAACCTACCGTACCTCTCTCAAGAATATGGGCAGTTATATATAATTGCTGTCCTTACCATGCCCACATGTTATGTGTGACATGATGTAAGAAACCATGTGGAAGGCACAGTTGAACAAAATGGTGGTGTTCCTGCATCTTTCCTTTGTCTTTCCTTGTGGATGTCCCTTCTTGCAACCTGATATCCCTGAATTTCACATCAGGTCTGAAGACCTGTAAATATCTTATGGCCAGGGAAATAAACATATAACTCCCCTCTCACAGTAATCATCATAATTAGCTTTATTTGATTTACTAGAAGAAACCATAAAAGCATATCATGCAAAAATATATTACACATTTCACAATGATAAAAACAGTAAACTGCTGAACATTAAAAAGTGGGTTATGAAACATAATTTCAGTTTAGTCATGTTTTTCCTTTGCAGCATCACAGCCCATAAAAAGCTGGAAATCTTACAGCATATTACTAGTGAGTTCAAATGTTGCCCCAGAGTTTATAATCATTGCAGTAATAAGTAAAGTGATTTCAATGTCTCCTGCTGTGCAGCTGCAGGTCCCAAGACTATCATCAACAGTCGTAATTTCCTTTGTTGAGAACTCCCATGGCGCTCGTCAAGAAGTTAGTTATCAAGGGGGTGGACTTGCCCTGGGGTTTGAAGGGTGACTATTTTCGCGTTCTCATTTTGGATGAAGAAGATGTCAAGACGGGAGAGCCAAGAAAGTAGGCCCAGCCCAGTCTCGTAAGGCCATGGATGGGAACCTATCTTATTCCGGGCATTTTCCACAAGAAGGCTGAAGCGCATTTACGAGCTGTGCGGCAAACGGGAGGGGCAGGCCAAGCAATGGCGCCTCTTATGGTGCAGGTGCTTGTGGGTGACGAAGTCCCCACATGATGTCCCTAAAGTGGGGCAAATTTAGTTTGCTTTCCCACGCCGCGGGAGGTCTGCAATGCTTTTAAGTGCAGCATGGCAAACGGGCGGGGCAGTGCAAACGATGGCACCTGTCCTCACAAATGCATAGGTACCCCCACATGAGCACCTCCCAACACTCTGGGGGCCCGCAAGGGGCCACCTACATGAAGGACTGCATGCCTTTCTATGGCGATAACGCCGCCATGGAAAGACTCCCCTCCGCATGCACCATATTATGCCCCTTTTCTGCCCGGTCGACTCGTCGACAGGCGGAAAGTGGCGGACGGTCCCCGCGTCTGCCGCAGACCCCCCAGCCACCCTAATACCGCAGGGAGTCATTCCGGCATGGATGGCGGGCAGATAGCCCCCGCCGTGCTGGTGGTGGCTACTGCCGGCCCCACAGGGTAATCTGCCCGTCATCCTAATAGGCCCCAAAGTGTCTTTTGGCCAGGCCTCTGCAGCAATTGGCAATAATGTGCTTTTTTAGTTTCCCACTGCTTGTCAAAGCTGTTCATCAAAGCCATGACATTTTGAGGACAGGTACATTGTCCCATTTGTGTTTCCATGTTGGAGATAGTAGTCACTTCGATGGAATGCAGATGGAACATGAGCATAAGATCCAGTGTCTGCCCTCACCTTCAGTTATCCAGCAAAATGTTACCTAATTTCTCATAATTTTGTGAACTTTTTACAGAATGTAACAAAATTCAATTTAGCAGTTTCAGTTTTTAACGTCTTTATTTCGATTATTCATCATAAAAGACACATATATACAAAACAAAAAGAAATAAATACAATATCTACAATTAATACAACAAAGTCATAACAATAATAATAAAGATATTTAAATACATATAAGAACCAAAACAGAGAAAATGAAGATCAAGACAAAATCATTAAAAAAAAAGAACAAGTAAAGTTAAGATCTCAATTAAACATACGTATAAAGACGTCCAAAGAACTAGTAAAATCATTTAGACATGTTTAAAAATAGCAGGTCATCAATACTATCAAATTCATAGACCATAAAACAATCAGAAAACGTGGAATACAGATTGTTTAGATCTTGATTTATGAGCTAATTGACCTAGATCTTATCAGCCAAGCCCACCCGAGGAATTTCGCCAATCCTATGGTTAGCCATTCGGAAGTGTTCATTTTCAAGATGTGCAATGCTTCACTGCTCACTCGGGTATTTAGTCTAATACATACAGGTTTCAACCACTTATTACGAGGTTTACAATAGGCAGTACAGACAAATAAGAAATGGCCTACTGTTTCTTCGCAAACGGCACAACAAGGACAGAGGCTTGACTCAAGCCTCTGCCAGCCGCTGGTAAAGGCCCTCACTGGCAGCGTGCCCACACGGAACTGGTGATATAATTTCCTATCTAATGTTTTAAGGATAACATCCCAGTATACTTCTTTATTAGGAATTACTTTGTGGAGCAGAAACTGGCCTGTCAGGTTCACTTTCTCAGAAAGTGCAACATGTTCCGTTTTTACCATGGACCAGAAAAGAGTTTTAAATTCATCCTTAGTAGGAAAGGTATGGGAACCCGGTTCTGACCATAGCAAAGGTAGGCCCATTTCAATGAGAGTGTTCTTAATTTGCTTTAGCCATGGTATACTGCCAGCCCCCTGTTGCAATCTCACATCTTGAAGTTCACGGGCAAACATGGCCAGTTCCGGGGTTGACCATATGCGTCTCCATAGAGCCACCATCCTGTACTGTGCCTGATGTTTAATGGTATGCATGCCCATGTCCATCAAAAGTGGAAGGACTGGTGTTGATGGGGGGAGACTAACTAGGTTGCGGAGAAATTTATTCTGTATCCTATCCAGGACAGCCAGGTCCACACAACCCCAAATATCTGCCCCATACAATATCGCTGAGCTGATTTTAGCACTGTAGATTTTAAGCGCAGGCAGCACTCTTTTGGTCAGCGAGCGCCGTTGCTCTTTTACTAGGCAACCAGTCAAGCGGGCAAATTTCAAACAAAGTGCCTCTATTTGCTCTTTCCATTTTAACCTGAAATCCAAAGTAACACCGAGATAAGTCATTACATTGACCTGTTCCAGTCTGGAGCCATTCATTAAAATATTGCCCCTCAAAGGCTTTTTCTTGGTCAAGACCATAAACTTGGTTTTATTAATGTTAATCTCAAGATCATTCATGTTACAAAAATCCATAAATTTGTTTATTGCAGCCTGTAAACCCTTCTGTGTTTTGGCCAATATGAGAGTATCGTCTGCGAAGATTAAAAGAGGGAATTTTGACCCACCCAGTGAAGGAGCATCAGTGGGGGTATCTGAAAGGAACTTTACCACCTGATTAATAAAGAGCACAAATAGGGTGGGGGCCAGGACACAACCCTGCCTCACACCACGGGTCACGGGGAAGGATTCAGTAACCTGGCCCTGACAACCCCATCTGACTCTTGCAAAGTTACCCTCATGCATCTTAATGGTGAAATCTAAAAGTGCAGAAGGAACCCCCATCCTTTTCAATGCAGCCCACATCTTCCCTCTAGGGACCAGATCAAACGCTGATTTGAGATCCACAAATGCAGCGAAGATCTTCCCGTCTCTCAGTGACACAGTTTTCCAGTAGATCATGACAAATCTTAAGATCTGATCAACTGTACTAATATGTGCCCTAAACCCAGCCTGCATTGGAGACAAAATATCTACTTCTATCATCCACGAATGAATTTTCCCCAACAACATTCTGGCTATTACTTTTTGGAGGGCATCGATGAGGCTGATGGGGCGGTAGTTTCCCGCATCAGATTTGTCCCCTTTCTTATGCACTGGCAAAATTTCGGCCCCTTTCCAGGAATTTGGTATCCTTGTGCCCCTAGCTATGGCATTTGCTAAAATTAATATATACGGGACCCAGTGTTTTTGATCATATTTAAAGAGGTCCGCGGGGATGCAATCCATACCGGGGGCTTTGCCATTCTGCACTAGTTTAAGAGCAGAAATAGCTTCAGTTTCGGTAAAAACAACGTGATCAGATGAGGACAGTTCAGACTGCACACTTGCATCTTCCCTAACAGTGGTAAGGGAGATCCGTTCCGTGTGGCTGAACTGCGCCTCAAAATGTTTGACCCATTGTTCTGCTGGAACATGGTTTACCGGAGTATGTAATTCCCCCGAAATTCCCCATTTCACAACCTCCCAAAATCTTTGTTGGTTAGATGAGGTACTTGCCTGGTATAAATCTAACCAACGCTGGTCATCCCATTTGCTTTTTGCCTCTTTTAATGCCTTCTTGTAGTTCACCCTAGCTATCCTTATATCCTCCGCTGATTTGGATTTGATGGCACTTAACAGAGAGCTGTGGGCAATACCACAGGTCTTGTCGTACCATTTCAGCCTAGGATGTGCTTGGGCTTTTTTACTTCCTCCCTTAACAGTTTTAATAAAGAAAGACTTAATTTTATTAAAAAGAGTCTCATGAATTGTCCCAATTTGGTCCAGTGGAGTACCAGCCTCAAGAATGTGTGCCATCTGTTTTGTGGCCGCTGAGACCTCCATGGCAATTTTGCTAATAGTGGCAGTGTTCTCTTGGAGGCCAGCCCATTTTACCCTTCTGCAGTCATTTGTAAGGCCAACATCTGCAGTTTCAATGTTTGTAACAGGGTTCATACAGAGACCCTCAGATACTGATAATGTTATCACCAGGGGATTATGATCACTCTCAGATCTATTAACAACTTCCATGTCCACCAACATTTTCCAGAAATCTATCTTAAGTAGAAAATAATCAATGCGACTTGAGTTTATGGAGTTATCAAATGTAACTTTTCCCATTGGGTCTGATTTAGTCCTGCCATTTACTGCACGTAGGTCCCATTCAAGACAGAGACCCAACCATTGCATAACTGCCTCCGTAACTTTTTTGATAGGGGCGACAGACAAAGGGGGAATATTCCAGATCTGATCAATTTCCCCATATCCCCCACCATCAAGGTTGGGAAATGGTTCAAAGCAACAGTTGAAATCACCTGCCACCATGACACAGCTATCTCTGCTAATATCGTTCAGTAGGGAGTCAAGTTCAGCTACCACTCCCGCAGGCTTCCCACCTGGCATACCTCTGGCATATATATTAAACAGAAAAGAGGTCTGATTATTGTTATCTGTTAATTTCAATGCTAGGATATCATTACTCAGAGTAGGGAGTTCGGTGATGGTAATGGCTAATGATTGTCTGATCCAAATGACTAAACCCCCTGACGGGCGGCCCTTCGGTCCTTTGGTGGCTGGTTTATAGTAGTTAAGATAGCCAACCCGATAGATAGCTTCTGTTGACCAACTTTCCTGCAGGATGATTACATCATGTGAATCCACATAGGAACCCCAAGCGGCCTCTGACATTTTTCCCTTCAATCCCGCTATGTTCCAAGACAAGACTACAAGTGTGTATGATGTTTTCTCTGCCATAAAGGCAGATGGGTTGACGAACGCCTTAGTGTTTTTCTGCCTGGGGTTACCTGACATGAAGGTTTCCCTTTTTTCCACCCTCTTAGGTTTTGTACTAGGTATGGAAACTATCTCTGCCCCTAAATTACACACATTTTTTGGAGAGCAAGTTAGCACAGCGCTAGCACTCCCAGTATTCAGTTGTTCTACATCAAGTCAATCCACACCTTCCAGACCGGAGAGGGGAGCAAACCGGTTTGCAAGGTGAGGATAGAACATTGGATAGAGCGGGGTGTCAAAGTGAAATCTCCCTCTGTGCCTGTCCCTTCTCGAATGTTGGAACGGAGTGTGAGATCTATTGGCATGTAAAGCTGGATAGAAATAATGCAGTAGTAAAGTTTGTACGTCCCCAACTCTGCCAAATCTTGGTTCCCTGCCGATATATTCGGCAACCCAGGGCTCTCTGAAGCTAACCACCACACAATCCCCCTCTAGATCTTTCTTACCATAACCTATCCAATCCACCCTCCTAACGTTAAGTATTTCAGGGTTTAAATTAGGAGGGAGTGGCCGATTTTTATTAAGCCAAAATGTGACCTTATTATAAAGATCCTTGTGTGTTTCCCTCTTGCCATCTACGAGTGGAGCCACGCCAGTTAAAACAATTGTATATGGCACTGACTCCGGTGGAAGGTTCACACACTGTTTCTTTGGGATAGGTTTAACAATGGGCTGATGAGTGGTGTTTTTGTCCCTGGCTGGTATTGGATTGTTCTGTGCCTGCTGGTTTTCGATAGACTTAGGCCTTGCAGGATTCTCTGTAGAGGCTATTTTCTTAAGAGCGGGTCCTGTTTTTTGCGGGGCCTTTGGTTTAGGGGCTCCCACTTGTGAGTTATTACCCCCCGCTTTATTACTATTTGTCACAACCGTGGGCTTCGGATTGGACAGGACAGGTGGGGACAAACCAGCTCTTGCTAAGCTGGAGAGGGTTCTATCGGAAGTCGCTATATTTTCCTTTACTAACAGGTCTAAGGTGTCCAATTTTGTATTTAACAACCTTGTCCTTTCAAAGAGGGGTAAAAGAAGAGATTTGAATAGCAACTCAATTTTAGCCAAAAATATTTCTTCTGTTATGCTAATCATGGTCATAGTCTCACCCCCCCCTTGCTGGCTACAAACGTTAATATTGGGTAGCTGTGGGGGCGAGACTGAAGCATTAACCACCCCCTCTGTTTGTTCCTCCAAAGATGGTGAGGCAACCCTCTTACGTTTCCCAGGATTCTGGGTCGGTGTCAGTTCTAATAGAGAAGGAGAATCCATAGGATCATTACTAATGTTAAGTTTTGGAGAATCTGAGAGACCAGAATTATCCCCGGACTGATCTAAACAGATGGTCCCACTGTTGGGTAGGTTCTCATGTGCAGTATTAAAAACATTTTCCTGGTTGGTATTCGTAATCTCCTCGTTATGAGTCTCAATAACAGGTGCTAACATTACATCTACATTGCTATCCATATTCAGCGTAGAGAGTGGGACAGGGGAGACAGCCTCGCTTATTTTACCTAGTGAAGAACGCTTGCCGGTGATAATATCAAGCGAGAGGCGTTTTTCAACTAAAGCGATCTCCTTCTCTAAAATGGCTGTTGAACGTTTAAAAAATTGGTCAATTGTACCAGTGAAGGTACCATTAGAGGTGGAGACCTGAACCTGCCTCTCCTTACCAGATCTTAAAGTCATTTTTGTTAGTCTTTCCAGGATATAACAGGTAAGAATATGACCAACCTTAGTTGGCGATAAAGCCACACAAAACGCAAAGTTTAAATGTCCAATTAAAGGGACTTTAACGACACTATAAACGTTAACAATAAAAATAATGTCAGGAGGGAAATATTAATAATGAGGCCCGGCCCGGCCTCCTCCGGCCCCGGACGGCCACAGACGGTCCCGCCCTTGTCCCGGGCTTCTCCCGGCGCCCTCCCGCGCGCTCCCGCGCCGCGGGAGTGCTAGTTCCTATATATAGGTGTCCAAATAGCTATCAAGAGTGAGGGCGGGGCCGGCAGGGAGAGCAGCCCAGCTGGAGAAGGGCTCGCGGGGACTCCTGGTCCTCGGAGTCCGCCGCTGTGCTCGCAGCCCTGCCGGTTGCTGGAAAATATGCCCCTTCACAAGAGCAGAGAGAAGAAGAAAACGGCTGCAACCGCGATGCGGGACCCGCGCAGCGGGTCCGGCGAGGGGTGGCGGCGTGCAGCAGAGCACTGGGAGAGCAGCAGGGGTGGCGGCGTGCAGCAGAGCACTGACTTCCTCGGTTCCTCCCTCGGGTGTGGTGTCCGTCGGCAACGAAATCCGCCGAGTCCAGGTGAGGCAGCAATTTAAACTGGTCAAGAGTGAGGGCGGGGCCGGCAGGGAGAGCAGCCCAGCTGGAGAAGGGCTCGCGGGGACTCCTGGTCCTCGGAGTCCGCCGCTGTGCTCGCAGCCCTGCCGGTTGCTGGAAAATATGCCCCTTCACAAGAGCAGAGAGAAGAAGAAAACGGCTGCAACCGCGATGCGGGACCCGCGCAGCGGGTCCGGCGAGGGGTGGCGGCGTGCAGCAGAGCACTGGGAGAGCAGCAGGGGTGGCGGCGTGCAGCAGAGCACTGACTTCCTCGGTTCCTCCCTCGGGTGTGGTGTCCGTCGGCAACGAAATTCAATTTAGCAAATTGTGCATACGACTAGTCCTGTTCCAGATCAGGCATAACTTTGTTTTGGTGCTTTTTCCAGAAGTTCAGATGTATTCAAAATCTTGGTACAAGGGAGCAGTATGTATGAATCTGAGGAATTGGCTGGAAACCTGGAATAATCAAATTGAGATACCAGGAACAAAAATGCGTAACTCCGCCAATTAAATTAGAAAGCATTTATCAGGGGCTCTCTTCCCTGACTGTTACAAAGAAGTGGAAGGACAGGCATCATCTGGCTATCCAGGCTGATGAGGGCTGAAACCGCCAAACTGGTCCTAGGATGCTTGTTTCCGTTCCAGGGAGGACCTGGCTTGGCAGTTCATGCTGGACTGCTCCCATGAGGCACAGGGTCAAGACTGATTTCCATATGGCCAGGTCTAACCTGGGGTGGCATGGTGAGCAAAATAATGAGGGATTAAACCCAGATATCTTGACTGGGGGTAAATGTTTTGATTTGTTCTACATTCCAGCCATCAATTGAGATTCTTTAGCATCTGGTCTAGTTGATAGTTAGAGAATCATTACAGTGAAGAATCATTAAAGCAGCGCCTTGAGCACTAGCAAAAGTACCAGGCTGTAAGGATTTGGATATATGCTTAATTCACAGCTCAAAAAGCTTACTGCACAATTATGTTATAAAGCTGTGGCACAGTATTGTGGCTAAATTGAGATTAGATGTTCCTTGAGGATTGAGTTTTATCAATTGAGTGCCAACTAGCTTGGGATCTGGAGGTCCTGAGCCTCAAGCACTGAAGTGGACTAGCAACCATTGTCAGAGGGTGAAGACAGCGGTGCACCAAGCTTGAAGAGGCCCCACTGCAAAGTACATGGGGGCCTCCCTGGCACAACAAGTAGTACTTTTGCTGATCCCCCCCTGGAGCTTGGGGGCACCCCTGCACCATAGGGACTGCAGTAGCTTATGTTACACCAGTGAGTGAAAATTCCACAGGTTGCAATAAAATGGTTGATGAGAGGTGGAGGGGGGCATAAGTTATGGTATTCAACTTACTGATCTAAGAAGGATAGAAGGTTTAATCTGCCTTGCCATAAATCAGGAAGCTGACCTCCAAGTAACCACATTTTTCAGCTACAAATGTTCAGCTCACTTAGTTATTCTCCTGGCAAGTCTTCTTCTGCCAACTACGGGATTATGACGGGAGTGAAAGAGAATAGTAGGTGTGAAGCTGTGCATCTGGTTTCTAAAGCTCTGTTTGGATCATGATACTCTGATAGTATGCACTGAGCACTTATAAAAAAATGATAATGGATAAAAAAAAGTAGCTACTTCTCGGATAAAATTCAGCAGGAAGGCAACTCCAGCAAAGCACTATATACAACATTTAAGGAACTAGTCAAACTTCCTGAATCTCAAAGTAAGGGCACTAGTGTGGAATTCTGCAACCAACTTGCAGGGTACTTTAGGGACAGAGTTCAAACCATATTTGAATCCCTCACTAACCGGGATGACGGCATGGCAGTCACCCCCGACACTACACCACCATGCCCTATCAAGGTACTGGACTCCTTTGCTCCACCCAATATAGAACAAGTCCTGCTGGCTATTAAATCAATTAAATCCAGAGACCCCTCACACCCTTGTCCACCTACCATATTTCACATGGCACCAGACATAATCAGCGAACATCTCAGTATACTCTTTAAAGAAATTATCATCTCAGGTGTCTTTCCAGATGCATGGAAAATGATGTCAATTCTTCCTTTATTGAAGAAACCCAATCTAGATCCCAGTGATAATAACAATTACAGACCAATAGCAAGGATTCCCTTCCCGGCTAATGTCTTGGAAAAATCCTCAACCTCCAACTTACGACCTTTATTTCCTCGGCAGACTTATTAGATTCATCTCAGTATGGCTTCCGACAAGGGCATGGCACAGAAACTGCCCTGATTATAGCAGCAGAGGAGATCTTGGCAATACTGGACACAGGTGCCAAGGCTGCCTTGATCCTGTTGGATCTATCGGCGGCCTTTGACACCGTGAACCACAACATTTTAATCAGAAAGCTCCAGGAGGTAGGAGTCAAGAATGCTGCTCAAAAGCTGATTATCCTATCTGAACAACAGATATCAATATGTTCAGATCGGCGACTCCTGCTCAGAGCAGTTTACGCTGCCATGAGGGGTGCCGCAGGGCTCCTCTTTGATCTCCACCCTTTTCAACCTTAACGGGTCCCCTTTAGCTAATATTATCAGGTAATTTGGTTTCAGGCTAATATCCTATGGGGATGACACCCAGATTGTGGTGTCCATTTCAAGTAGCCCAGAGGAAAGAGCTGATGGTTTCAGCCAATGCATGTCCCACATTAACCAATGGATGGGGAAAAATTGTCTAAAGCTCAAGACAGAGGTCCTTCTACTGGGAACAGACACCTCTCATTGGTCACAGAACTGGTGGCCCCCCAGCATGGGAGCCCACCTACCCCAATACTTAAAGTGAGGAACCTTGGCATCATTTTTGATGACAGACTGACCTTCCAAGATCAGGTCAACAAAGTCGTCTCCCTGGTGTTTCTAACTTTAAAATCAATTCGCAAACTAGGTACCTTCATTCCCCCAGAAACAGTAAAAACACTAGTGACTGTTCTAGCCATGTCCAGACTAGACTATGGAAATGCCTTATACTTAGGCCTTCAAAAACAGCACATGATGAAGCTACAGCGAGCACAAAACATGGCCACCAGAATGCTGCTAGACATTCCCAAATTCAAATCCATTTCAGAAGGCTTGAAAATACTTCGCTGGCTTCCTATGAAGAAAAGAATAGATTTCAAATCCCTATGTCTAGCATACTAACCTGTACACGGAAATGGACAAGCGTTCTTGAAACAACATCTCACCTGGTACCATCCACTTAGACATCTACGCTCAACACAGAGCAAACTCATTCTAACGCCAACATTAAAAAAAGCTTGTTGGGGAGGAAGAAGCTTTGTCCTGGGCACAGTAAAACTATGGAACTCACTCCCCATAAATATTAAAAGCTGCCCAACTTTGCTCGGATTCAGAAAGCTAATAAAGACGTGGCTATTTAGAATTTAACACAATCCTTTTCTGTCCACAAGAACTTTGACACTCCCCTCTGCAGAGCGCCCAGACGCCCTTGGGCATTTGTGCGCTATATAAATCCTACAATCAAATCAATTCATATGCATTCTTCCCAATACGTCCTTGAAATTGTTACTCAATGCCTCTTTATGAGTGTCCTGGAGGGTTAATGCACATTTATCACACTCGATTTCCGATCGAATTGGGGTTCAGTATTTATCGGGTCAGATAAACAGCAACTATTTTAAGTTTTTCCAGGGTAATAAGAATTAACATGTGAATTTTGGTGCAGTCACAGTACCTGTATAGCTTTCCCCCATTGAATTCCAGCAGGTGTGACCTGACAAAATGTATTGGATGTGAAAACATTATTGCAACCTAGTAACTACCAGGTGCGATAAACATTACACAATCTATAATTGGGATCGCCCACAGATTACAATTTTCTAGTAAAATCATGAGGCGATTAGTCTGACCTATTCGCTCAATGGCGATTAACATGTTCTCCTTCAATGACTCACTCAACAGAAGACTACGGGCCGCATTATACATAGGGCTCATTTTTTATGATTGCACCGGGCGCACCTTTTAAAACGTGCGCCCGGCGCAATCAAGGAAAATGTGGCATATTAGGGTGAATGCGCTGCCTCCAGGACAGCTGCAAACTCGCGCTGCCCCCAGGCAGCGCATTCATGTGAAAAACAGAACGGCTACTTTGAAGCCGCTCAGCGTTTTTACAGTGCAGGCGGCATCCGCCTGCACTTTTGAAGGGTATTAGATGACTGAACCCACCTGCAAGGGGATGTTTCGGGGGGTCCATGAGACCCCCTTTCCTCCCTCCAGAGCGCTGCATTCAGGGGGCGCGCTGACAGTGCGCCACCAGGGCCGGACTGGGAACCAAAACCGGCCCTAGCAAAGTGCTCGGCCGGCCCCCCTCCCCACTCAGGGGGGTTGGAGGTGCCGCCGAGCGCTTTGCTAGGGCCGGTTTCCGGTTGATTTTGTCCATTCGGCTCAAATGCATTGTCTGTTGCAATTCTTTCCTCTAGAAGCGCGAAGAGACCTGATGGTGAACCTGCGCTATATAAGAACTAACTAACGTAACATAACATAACATAACATTTTGCAGCTATGCTGCAAAAACGGCCCTGCAACAAAATCGGCCCCCAGGAGCTCAAAACCGGCCCCCACCCTTGCGGCGCACCGGGGGATTGCCCGGTGCCCGCTATGGTTAGTCCGGGCCTGTGCACCACCTTTTAGGTAGCGCACTGCCAGTGCCCCTCCTGAGAGCTTCTTTGCCTCTGCGCCCGCGTCTCTAATACTATTAATACTAATAATATTGAGAAAGCGCTGGCTCTGTATATGCGCCAGCGCTTTCAGTATTACAAGGGCACGCAAAGCACCAACCGGGCACTTCTATAATAGGCCTCTGTTTTACACCTGATTTACAGATTAGGGTACTAATGGGAAATAAGATGCACAAATGTTATTTATGCCAGTTTTACGTGTGGTATTATGTTAAGTGTACGGATCTACAAGGCGAATTTCCACCAAGTAGGTACCAAGGCATGTAAACAGAGGAGTCACAAATGCTATTCACAAATATCGGATTCTCATATTAAAGCTTGTACTAATGGCGTTGCCAATGTTGGAAACAAACTAGCCAAAAATATTTTTTTCTGTGTAGAATGTGTATAGAAGATTAAAAGAACATAACTGTGACAAGCAGCATGACGTATGAGCGTACTTTTCAGATGTAACTTATTCCCTCAGGCATTTCAACAGAAGCACTTCTTGAAATGTGGAATGATATACTATATAGCCAATAGCGTGAGGTTAGAAGGTGTTACTTATCTGAGTAGAGCCATAGCGGACTCTATGTACATTTTAAGGAAGCCAGACCTAAAAAGGTTGTCATTATGACACGTTAGTACTTTAACGGGCCTGCATTTTGAGTTGATGGGGCAACTTCTTTTACATTAATTTAATTCAGGGAATCCCTCTTCGTCAAATAACTTTGAATGACTTACTTGTAGCTTTTGATGGGTCAGTTGAAAAGATTTTAATTTAAAAAAAAACACTACCTACCCAGAATTGCGCTTATCCAACGTCAGGAGTCTTCAAGTCCTCAAGGCTGGCTGAGGGCTATATTCTCATGTGCTGTTTCATCTTTAAAAAAAAGATCGATGTTGCTGCATATGCAGGGACTGTTCATCATTCGGCACGTCTCCATCAAGCACAGAACAAACGGGAAACCAAAACCCCTTTAAAAAGCGCTCTACATGACTTCGCACATAGATACATTGCTTGCCCAGCTAGCTCCCTGCCACTTTATGTGAAAATATCGCTAAAACCGGTAAAACAATTTGAAGCTGTTCGTCTCTTTTCTCTAGTTTTCTAAACCACATTTCTCTTCCCTTTGACTCTATCATCACATAAATCCATTAGCAGATTGGCTTCCCCTTTTTGCTAGCCCTTTCGTGAATATTTGATCCTGGAATCTTTAAAAAAAATCAATGACTGGTTTCCAGTCAATTTGCATAATGCAAGAGGAAAGTATATAATGCTTTGCGCTTTCAATTAGCGTTTCCTTGCATTGTCTTATTAGAAAGAACAAGAGCATTAAAAACAGGGCAATCAATATTTCTCTATAGCAAAAGGAAGGAAGCTTCCATAAAACGAACCGGCTGGAACAGTGCAACGGGCGTCATCCATCAGGTGCAAGATTTACACGCATACCCACACAAACAAAAGGGTGCATAAAAACACGTGCGCATGCACGTGCTGACACTTTAGGGGCCTCAGTTATGAAAAGGGTCGCACCACTGCGTGAAAACAGCAATGCACTTTTCAGTGCGCCCCCCTTGCAACAGCAGGGATGGGCCGTATTTACTGTACGACGTCCCATGTCGCAAGAATTTACAGATACATCAGTATTCCTGACATATCTGTAGGTGCAAAAGTGGCGCATTGCTGGGGTGTGTTTGAAAACAGACGCAACTCCAGAAATGTGTCAATTCACATGGGGCAAGTCCCATTTGAAAGGGCCTGCGTCACTCCTTACGCCTGCTGTGAAGCAGGCGTAAGGATTTGACGCAGTGGCGTTCCTAGAAGTGGCGTAGTGAAATCTCATTGATTTCTCTGAGCCACTACTATGAGCCTTTTTTGTGGGGGAATGCCCACCCAGCATACATTTGACCTGTTGCATGTATAATGTAGCGCAGGGGTTTACAAAGTGACGCATCTGCCTAGATGCGCCACTTTGTAAATATGGCACAGTGTGGCGCATATTTTATGCTGCTGCAACGTCATAAAAAGTGACGCAACCGCGGTGTAAAGGGCTCATAAATAAGGCCCTAAAAGGTTAGTATATTGAGCCATAGTCTACAATATTTGATTCTATCTCAGGGAGCATGGGATCAGGATGGCATAGAATCTTATTTAGCGGCACATCATTATAAGTAACTGTACCCATTGGAGCTTGCCGTAAGACGTTTCCAACGCAGCAAATACAACCAATTCTAATGTTATTTTCTTTCCTCGTATTAAGTGGTGATGAGTGATGAACATTGCATTCTGGCACAGTATTTAAAACAGCATTTTTTTCCGGGTCTACAATTTTCAATGGGAATTCTTTTCAGAGACCTTAAGTGCTTCTGTTGTGACACAGATATGTGCCTGCTGTGAAGCTTGTTTCAGTATTGGACACACATTTTTCTCATAGGCACTGCTGTGAATTAGTTCTACAGAGTAAAATTGATCTGGGTGTGGTGAGAGTGTGAGGAAGTGGGTTCTTCCCCAGAAATCAGGATGGACAGGCAGATAAATTGTAAATACATTTACAATGGGCCTCATCCATAGCAGAAGCTTAATAACTTTGTGAATAAAGTGACTTATTGGTTAAGAGGGGTGGAAGACCCACTTAAATTATAAAGACAATCCTTGTCAAGGTAAACCTCAAAAGTCACAATATTAACCCATGGTAAACTCTCTAGTAGCTTAGCACAAAGCAGTCAGGCTTAATTGTGTAAAATATCTATGCAGCATACTAACATTAATAGAGACAAAACACAACACAAGAAAATCCCAAACTAATTTAAACCAATAGAGTAAACTTTAATACATAAAATCACACCAAAGCAACAAATATCCAATCAGTAAAATCAAAGATATGACTATTCCAAATTTTTGGTAAAAATATCACGAGAAGTACAATGCCCCACTCGCACTTATCTGGTCATGTTAGACCAGGGGAAAATCACAAGTTCAGGCGACCACACTGGAGCGTGGGTTGGATACAGTGACCAAGTTAGTACTGCTGAAGAGTTACCTTCTCAGTTTGGCGTGAAGGGTGCCATCTGCGGTGGTAAGGGTTGTGAGGAGGAGACTTGAGGCATGAGGAACAAGTCGAGCGTCACTGATGGTCGTTGCTGTAGCACAAACAGCAGGTAATTGTTGGAGCGTTGCATTGGAAGTAGTCACTGGTGGTTGATTCCCAGCTTGAAGAGGTCACTTCGCAGTCTCCATGAGCAGGACTCACCACAACAGTCGTTAGCAGGGTGTCCAGTGTGGTTCCCTTGGTGCTGGTCAGTTGAGCAGTTACAAGGAGGCATCTGGAAGCTTGTTGTGTGCCTGTATCTCACACAGGTGGTCAGCCATTTCACCCTTGGAATCACACTGGGTAACCTGGGTTCAAGGCAAGCATGTCCAATCTTCCTTCTACAGACAGAAAGTCAGCCCTTCAAGCAGCAGGGCAATTGTTCTGTCAGCAGGGCAGTCCTTCTTCTGAATCTTCCACAGGTCCAGAAGTGTTCTGATGGTAGGTTGTGAAGATCTGATTTTTATACCTGGTGCCAGTCTTTGTGTGGGGGAATTCTCTGACCTACCCCAAAACTAGTTCTGTCAGTGTTTACCCCTGTTCCTGGCTTCCAACCGTTAAGGGTGAAAAGGGCCAGGGCAGGCCTGGTGACAGGTTTCTTTCTATGTGCTGCAGGGTCAGCCCTTTGAAGTGTAATCAGAACAGGGTATATAGCTCCTCCACAGCAATCCTGTAAGAGAAACGCTCTCCCCTCACACCTAGGCTTCCTTTATCTTGTTGTCTGGAGGTAATGCACAACCCACAACAGCAGAGGCATTATCAGTCATATGACTCAGGGTACTGGCAGCAAGGCACACTTGGTTTGGGCAGAAAAATGTCAACTTTCTAAAAGTGGCATTTTCCAAAATCTGACTTTACCACTAAAGATGATTTTAAATGTCAATTAGTTTAAGTGCAAACAGCATAACAATATTAATAATTATTCACAGTATTTGTAAAGCGCACTATATACCTGTGAGGGTCTCAAGGCGCTGGGGGTGAGGGGGTGCTGCTACTGGTCGAAGAGCCAGGTCTTGAGAAGCCTTCTGAATGTGAGCAGGTCTTGGGTCAGCCGTAGGGGAGTGGGGAGGGTATTCCAGGTCTTGGCGGCAAGGAAAGAGAAGGATCTGCCACCGGAGGTCGTTCGTTGGATGCGGGGAACCGCGGCGAGGGCGAGACCGGCTAGGCGGAGATGGCAGGTGGGGGTGTAAAAGGTGAGTCGTCTGTTAAGGTATGCTCGTCCGGTGTTGTGGAGTGCCTTGTGTCATGGGTGAGGAGTTTTTAGGTGACCTTCTTGCTGACGGAGAGCCAGTGCAGGTGTCTCAGATGGGGAGTGATGTGACTGCTGTGGGGAGTGTCGAGGATCAGACGTGCCGAGGCATTCTGGATGCGTTGGAGCCGCTTCAGGAGTTTGGTCGGGATTCCTGCGTAGAGTGCGTTACCGTAGTCCAACCTGCTACTGACGAGGGCCTGGGTGACCGTTCGAGGATCCGAGGATGGGGACTTCCGTCTTGTCCGAGTTCAGCTTCAGTCAGCTGCTCCTCATCCATTCTGCAATGGCCTTCATTCCTTCATGGAGGTTGGTTTTGGCAGTCTGCGGGTCTTTGGTGAGGGAGAGGATCATCTGGGTGTCGTCAGTGAAGGGGATGATGTTGAGGTCATGTTGTCGGGCGACGTGGGCGAGAGGGGCCATGTAGATGTTGAACAGCGTTGGTCTAAGGGATTAGCCCTGGGGTACGCCGCAGATGATCTCGGGGGCTTCGGAGCGGAAGGGGGGAGGCGGACGCTCTGTGATCTGCCGGAGAAGAAGGAGGTAGTCCAGTCCAGGACCTTCTCTTGAATCCCGGCTTCGTGGAGGCGTATTTGTAGTGTGCGGTGGCAGACCGTGTCGAAGGCGGCTGATAGGTCTAGGAGGATGAGGCCTGCTGCTTCTCCTTTGTCTAGCGGGGTCCTGATGTCGTCGGTGGCAGCGATGAGAGCGGTCTCGGTGCTGTGGTTGCTTCGGAAACCGGATTGGGACGGGTTCCAGGATGTCGTTCTCCTCGAGGAAGTGGGTCAGTTTTTTGTTGACGATTTTCTCTATGACCTTCGCCGGGAACGGGAGCAGGAGATGAGCCGGAAGTTCTTGAGGTCTTTGGGGTCAGCGTCGGGCTTCTTGAGCAGGGCGTTGAACTTGGCGTGCTTCCAGCTTTCCGGGAAGGTTGCTGTCTCGAAGTAGATGTTGATCACTTTCCGGAGTTGGAGTGTGATAGCTGTGTCCGCTTTGTTGAAGATGTGGTGTGGGCATGGGTCTGACGGTGATCCTGAGTGAATGGAGTTCATGATCATGCGGGTGTCGTCGTCGCTGATGTTGGTCCAGGGAAGCAGGCGGTTGGTGAGGGTAGTGGTCGCGGGGGGGGGGATGGAAACTGTTGTTGCCGGTGTGGTTGTGACGTTGAAGCTGGCGTGGATGCCGGCGATCTTGCGGTGATAGAAGGTGGCCAGTGAGTCGCACAGGTCTTGTGAGGGTGGGATGTCGTTGGTGTTGAAGCTGGGGTTGGAGGGTTGGAGAGTTCCTTCACGATGTTGAAGAGCTCTTTGCTGATGTGTGCATTGTTGTCTAGGTGGTCTTTGAATGAGGATATTTTGGCTGATATGATGAGGTAGTGGTTTCTGCGGGTGGCGGTCTTGTGGGCCATGTAGCCGTCCGGTGTTCATTCGCTGAGCCATTTCTTCTCCAGTTTCCGGCATGCTCGTTTGGAGGCCTGGAGTTCTTCAGTGAACCAGTTGGCTTTCTTGCTGGTGCTGCTGTTGGAGGGCTTCTTGAGCGGGGCGAGGGTGTTGGTACAGTCGTGGATCCATTGTCTGAGGTTGCGTGCGGTGGTGTTGGGGGTCGGTAGGGTCGGTGGGTTGGTTCTGTGCGAGGGTTGTGGTTAGCTGGTCTTTGGTGACTTTGCTCCAGCAGCGGCGGGCATCTGTTAGGTGCGGTGGTGCATGGTGGGCTTCCTGTAGGTGAAGTGGATGCAGCGGTGGTCAGTCCAGTGGAGTTCGGTGGTGTGGTCTAAGGAGACGTGGGGGCTTGCAGAGAAGATGGGGTCAGCGGCGTGGGTGGGTGCAGAGACGAGTTGTCTGAGGCCGAGGTTGCCGAGGTTGTCGATCAGGGTAGTGGAGTTGGTGTCGTTGTTGTTCTCGAGGTGGAAGTTCAGGTCCCCGAGAAGGATGTAGTCCGTGGAGGCGAGTGCGTGAGTGCTGAAGTGGTCGGCGATGGAGTCGCTGAACTGTGGTCGGGGTCCGGGGGGTTTGTAGATCAAGGAACCTCTGAGGGTGGTGTTGTGATCTGTGTGAATCTGGAAGTGCAGGTGCTCGGAGGTGTTGAGGGTGTTGTCTGCCCCCAATCTGGTTAAAATGTATTACATTTTATACGGTAACACCGTGTTAGTCTATGGGAGGGATAGGCCTTGCAACAGTGAAAAAAATATTGTGTTACAAAAATATATTGTCAAAAATATTGTTTACAAAAAAAATTGTCTCCCTATATCTTCTGCATGATAGTAAATGTGTGGTGTTGAAAACGCGCTTCAATCTTGTAGCTACACGGTATGAATCTAAATGTAAATCTAAATGTACAGGAATTTATATAGCGCAAATCACCGAGCGGTTTCTATGCGCTTGCTTAGGGAACCTGTCCTGGTATTTCCCTGTGAGATAACCCCGGCAGGGTATCCCGAAGGTGAAAGCCAGGCATCCCGCCGCGAGGGGCCATTGTGGAGATTAAGCAAGCTATTGCCCAGAGTCGCAGAGTGTGAACCCGTGAACCGAGTAGGCACCGGAGCGAGAATTGTCGAGTCCATGGACATTTTAGGACTCAAGACCCCGGCGAGCAGGGAATTGAACCCTGGTCCCGGGCTGACCTCTGATTCCAGGTCTGCCTCCTCTAACCAGTGAGCCACACTTCTCCACTGGAAGTAGTTCACCCGGATTTTATTAGGGTGATTGTACACACAGATGCATTTTGGCAACAATCTTTCTCAATGACAGCGGGTGCCCCGAGACGTTGTCAATAAATACAGAAGTTATTGGGTACAAATTACATAGACATCAATAACGGACAAATGTGCACATTATTTTTTTCCACCATATTGGAACATGCATTGCTAGACATAGAGCTTGTGTAATCTTATTGCTGTATCTGCAGAAAACAAATTATTGCGCCTTGTATGGGCCAATGGCGCCAAATAATTACAATCCTGATGCTGTTACACAACCATTATCATTTCATTATTGCGCCATATATGGGCATAATGAGTGCTCACACCATTAATGCTTCCGATGAAGCAAATTCACAAACCTCAATTGAGCAATGCTATTTTATGTCTCCCTATTACAACAGATATCCCCATACAATTACAAATTCCCTGCCTCATTTTTATCTGATGGCGGTCTATAAGCTTTTATCCCTAACATTCTTGGATTACCGGTGTATTGCCATTTTCTCCCCACTGTTCAACCTCATTGGTATCTTTGTCTGAGTGTCAATAATATACCTACATTCTAATCTGCAAAGCATCAGTTGTCTATTGCTTCCTCGTATCTCGTTAGGTACATAGTCCATACAGAAAAATCTCAACAGATCCCTATTGCTGTCATGATGGCTTTCAAAATGCCTTGCAACCGGATATGTTACATCCTTAGTTGCAATAGCCCTTAGATGATCCAAAAATCCCCACCTTGGTGGGATTTATGGTGCTCCCAATGTACCTTAAACTGCACAGACATACTAAACAATACACAGCGGGGACGTATTGCAATTGATGAACGTGCTGATTTTCTTGGGTGTCCCAAGGCCTGGTACTCTCTTTCGAATAATGGCTCTCTACCAAATGGTCTTTCAATCAACATGCCTTCCTAAAAGATAATAGGGGTGATCCCGGTAGATCTTCCCCTATGATCGGGTCGGTTTTCAGGATGTGTCAATTTCTTCGTAGCGTATTTCTGAACTCATTCGCACTGTTTGAATAATTGGTAACCATTCTGAAATCTTCGAGATCTGTAACCTTCCTTCTTCCTCTCATGGATTTAACCATTTGCTTGTCATTGACTAAATCCAATCTGGATTTTGCATCCACCTTCTTTTTCACCCTCAGTTAGAAGTGCTCTAGGGTACCCTCTAACCTTGAATCTCTCTATGCTCTCTGCAGCTGCCACCTGGAAATTGCACTCCCTGGTGCAGTTTCTCTTAATCCTTAACAGCGCCCCATATGAGAAGCTGTTTTTTTAGTTTATCGAGGTGGCAACTGCTCACATGAAGTCGGGAATTACCTGCTGTCGGCTTCCTGCGCAACGTAGTGCACAGTCCACCTTTGGAGACAAATACCTACAGGCCCAGATATTGCACAGATACTTTACTAATTTCACCTGTGAACTTGAGATTCAGATCATTCTCATTAAGCACTTCCACATAATCCTTAGCTGATTGTTCAGTACCCTTGTATATGATGAATAAATCATCAATATACCTATTCCAGCTGATCCCTTTGGTGGTCCACTCCTCATTGGGTTCAGACCAGGCCACCCGCTTCTCCCACCAGTCTATGAATACATTTGCATTGCTGGGGGGCCAAGCGGGTGCCCATGGCCGTGCCCTGTATCTGTTTAAACAGCTAGTCCTGGAACAAAAAATGTTTACTGTTCAAACAGAAATTAACAAATTCTAACAGTATTTTGTTATGCTCAATGAATTTTAGTGAACATCCATTCAAAAAGTGGTTAACAGCATCAAGGCCATTCTTATGTCCAATACTCGTGTAGAGACTGGGAATATCGAGTGTAATCGTCACAAAATCCAACTCACATGCCACTCCCTCAATTTGCTTATAAAAATCGTTCTATCCTGTATATAGGTTAAACTTACTATTTCCACTCCAGTCTAAGCAACAATAGAGAAAGTACTTCATTTCAAATGCATTACGTATTTGAATAGTCCTATTGATTTAGAACAAATATAAAATTCTTTATATGAACATTATTAAAAAGCTCCCCAAAAAAATACATATAGAATAAGAAGGAAACAATTTACATGATTATGAAATCATTTAATAATTACTTATCATTTATTTATTTATTTATTTATAACTTAATTTACTTTCTACACAATACTCCTACAAACCTAGCAACCAACACTTAAAATATAACTAAATTAAATAAGTATGACACCGTTTGCATAACTGATCATCAATGTATTAATGAATCAACAATTAATCATTGTTTGTTAATTAATTATTTATTAATTAGTTAATGTTTCACCCTATACCTTTACAGACCTAGCGACCCACAACTAAAATATAACTTAAATAATTCAGTCTTACATAATGTACATAATTAATTATTGATTAAATAATTAATCATTAATAAATAATTAATTGATAATTACATATTACTAAACTTTCCACCCTATATTCCTACAAACCCAACAGCCCACACTAAAAAAGATATCTAAAATATAAAATGGTTACCCAATTTACATAATTAATAGTCAATCCAATAACTAATATTTAAATAATTGTTCATTAATTATAACTTAATTAAGTTCCCATACTGTACCCCTACAAATCCAGCATCCTAACCCTAAAATATAAGACGAATATATAATTAGTAAATGATGTACATCAATAATAATTAATTAAATAGCTGATAATAAATTATTGTCAATTAATTATTACTTAACTTCCCACACGATACCCCTACAAACCCAGCAGCTCCCACTTAAAATATACCTAAAATATTTAATTATTATACAACTTACATAATAATTAATCATGAAAAATGATCAACAATAAATTAATAATTATTTGTTAATTCATTATTACTTATATAATTACCTTCCCTACCTATACCGCTACAAAACTACAAACCTGCTACAACACTATAAATTACTATTAGCAATTAAATAAAAAATAAAAAAATCACTTAAAATTACAAACTATATTTAAAAATATTATTAACAATTATGCAAACAATAATACATAAACTAAACCACATTAAGATAACTTAAAAAACAATATTTTTTTACAACTATATTATTAAAAACGATATTAACAACAACAATATTCTTAAAAACGATATTACTTACCTGAAAAAAACGATATTCTTGACAGCGATATCTCTGCATCACAATATTTTTGTAGCACAATATTTTTTCCTGATATTTCTGTCTCCTGATATTTACACCTTAACATTTTGTCCAAATACTTGGTCAACACAGTCTACCACAACTAAAGTAAATAATGCATTTGTAGATTACTCACGAGCCTACAAATCTACATCTCCATTGTAAAGAATTAACTTGGCACAAAATCTTAAAGATTACTAACCACCTTAGAACTCCTTCTACACACTGCATTATTTGTCACCACCTCACCATCACCAAACTCTTGCCTTTCTCTCCTGTCATTGTTCATCTCATTATCCCTCTTTTCATTTGAATAAGACACAACAACCACCACACAACATTAATGCCAAATGTGTCTATCCTCAGCCTTAATGACATTATTAAAAACTTTGACCATTCTCAATCTTTTTTTGTGAATTTTAACTTTTAATTTCACTCCATCCACCCATACACACCCTAATAGTATGCGTCCTTTACCCCTTTTACCGCAAGGTACATTCCACCGTGGTGCGGGCGTTCTGATGAGTGTTTGGGGCAGCGTCGGAAAACGGTCGTGCGCAGCACCAGAGAGGTAGTGCTCGGTCGACGCGAGCACTGAAAGGGTTAAACAGTTCAAACAGGGATTTTCCTGTTGTTGTGTGAGGGGAAATCGGATAAGATGTGATGCATTTTTGTAATTCTTGTTACTAGTCTAGGTTTTTCCCTCGTAATAATTGTATGCCATCCGTTAAAGCCCTATTCATCCTTTCTATGGCTCCATTGGTCTCAGCATGGTGCAAAGAAGACTATTTGATTCCACATTCTTCCAGATAGTCCTCTATGGCTTTACAACAGAACTGCACCCCATATGTCATAAGGAAGAGTCCTACGGCAGCTGTGTCACCTGAAGATATTCACAAAGACAAAAAATATGATGATAGAATTTGTTATGGTGTCTCTTATGCATGAAAGCTTAGCCCACTTAGAATACTTGTCCATGAGAACTATGAATTAAGGAGTTGCATGTTCAACACTAATGAGGCCCAACCAGATGCGTTGCCACCTCTTCCCATGGATAATTGGGCAAGTCATTGCACACCAATGGCAAGTTTCTCACCTTCAGATTGTTCTCACTTTTATTGCATTCCATATGTTCTCTTACCATTTGTTCCACATCCTTGTCAAGTGTTGGCCACCAAAAAGCTCCACAAAGTCTTTCCTTTGTTCTCATCACTCCCATATATATTCAGGTTGTTTTTAAACAATCTGCCATGCACAAGACTCTGTCTGACTTGCTACAAAACATCATCCTTTGCTATCACTACTCTCCATTCTTCACCGGAGTCTGAGATTTGATTTAAAAAAACATGAACAAATTTCCTCATCATACCACCAGGGGAATTTTCATCATTACTATCCTTCTTCTCTTCTACCAGCCTGGACAAACTATCATCAGCTGGGGGTTTCATCGGAAACAACTAAAAACTTATCTGGTTACTTTCTAATCTGCTTCTGCTTCTCTTGCACAAACTCTGTTGCTTGGTTGAATTAAAGGAGCATGCCCTCTAGTAAACGAGCAGAACTTACAAAGTAGGTGCAACAATGGCGGCATTACCTACTTGAAATATGTAAATAATATCCTCACCGCATCAGAGAGGGGTAAGAGCCAAAACAGACACAAGTACCACCCCTTGTAAACGAGTTTCATATGAGACCATTTTGAATTGCACATGCACAGTTTGTGTACCTGCCCCTCCTGAGTCAATCAATCAATCTGGGTTTATATAGCGCAACTACTCACCTGTGAGGGTCTCAAGGCGTTGGGGAGTGAGGTCGCTGATTCTTCTGGGCGCAGGAGTTCAGTCAAGCCAGGTCTTGAGATCCTTCCTGAATTGAGTCAGCAACAGAGACTGTCTGAGGGGGAGAGGCAGGGCGTTCCAGGTCTTGGTGGCTAGGTGGGAGAAGGATCTTCCTACGGTTTTGGTCTTTTGAATCCGTAGGATTGTGGCCAGGGCCAGTTGGGTGGAGCAAAGGTGTCTGGTGGGAACGTGAAATGAGAGGCCATGGTTCAGATATGCAGGACCTGTGTCATGGAGAGCTTCATTGGCATGTGTGAAGTGTTTGAAAGTGATTCTTTTGTTGATTGGAACCCAGTGGAGTTCTCAAAGATGATTTGGTGATGTGGCTGCAGCGGGGTATGTTGAGGACCAGACCGGCTGTGGCGTTTTGAACGTTCTTTACTTTCCTGATGAGTTTCTGGGTGACATCGGCGTACAGTGCATTGCCGTCGTTGATCTGCTGGTAATGAGTGCATGGAGGACAGTCTTTCTAGATTCTGTGGGGACCCATCTGAATGTCTTTCGAAGCAGGGGGAGCATGTGGAAGAAAGAGGAGGATATTGTGTTGATCTGGCAGTTTATTGTGAGTGAGGAGTTCAGTATGATGCAGAGGTTGGGTGCATGGTCCGTGAGGGTGAGGAGGGTTCCCAATGAGGCGGCCCACCAGGAGTTGCCCGAGGCTGAGGAGATGGGTCTCAGGATGAGTACTTCGGTCTTGTCCGAGTTCAGCTTGAGGCAGCTATCTTTCATCCAGGTGGCAACGACCTTCACCCCGCTGTGGAAGTTGATTCTGAAGTTTGTGGATTTGGTGGTGAGGGAGAGGATCAGCTGGGTGTCGTCAGCGTAGGAGACAATGTTGAGTCCAAGGTTCAGGACGACGGCAGCGAGGGGGGCCATCTATATGTTGTAGAACACAGGCTCAGGGAGAAGCCCTGGGGCACTGTGCAACTGATCTCTGTAGGTTCTGGGAATAGGGATTAGGGATCATATTTAGTTGGGGCTGATATTTAGGGGGCTTAAAATGTGCATTTCCCTGCACAATTTGCAAATATTTCAGCTTAAAACTAGACAGGTAGTCTGAAGGGGAAATACAGAAATATTTCAATGCTCCCTGGTCTCCATGTGGTGTCTTCTGTTTCACCTCATTTGTGATATTTTCGTATGGTCCTATTTTTTAAATGCTGTTTTGCGTTTAAATGTGTAATTTGTTTGCCCTTTGTATGTTAAGTTCCGTTATGCTTGTTTTGCACCAGTCTGTAGTCAATTAGGTCCTGCTAGCTACCTTTTAGCTCTAAGAATTTACGCACAGACACTTCATCGCTGTACATGTGTGCCACTATCAAATTCCTGGGCTTGATGTAGGCAAGAAAGAAGGGCCGCCATTGCTGCTTTTAGTACCAATGTTTTTTAAAGGTCTTAACTGATTGTGTAAACTTTTTTATCATGAGTTTAACTATATTTCATAGGGAATATTATCTGCAATGGGTTGTGCTCTAAGTGAATAGTGATTGTTGCCTGATATGGACTCAAAGAAGCCGTTTGATATGACTATCTGTTAATACTGGGGTACTGTTTATATGGATTGTTTGTTATTTGTTTATTGTCAACTTTTATGGCTACTCCGAAATAAAGGTATTTATGATGATGATAATATCTTTGCTGCTACATGCAAGTTTACAAAAATTACAAATTCAACAGTGGAGGATGCTTAAATCGTAAGTTTCCTAGGCAGAAATATTGTAGAATTCTACAAATGTAACACACAGGTTTTTAATTCCTGCTACCACGTTCAATTAGAACATAATCCAAAATAAAAATACTCCAAAAAAAGGTGTAATGAAGGTGATCATTGAGAAGGGTGAATTATAAAGTGCTCTACCACTATATACAGAAGCAAAAGGAAAACAACAATTGTGACTCAATAGGTTTCAAATATACAAAAAAACGGCTCAAAATAAGAATTTGATGTTGTTGCTTCCAATTTATGTCAGCCAGCAAGTTTTTATGCTGACAATTCGACTTTGTGAATTAATTGAAAGGGGCCTTCATCAGGATGAATAAGGAAGTAACATCCCAGCCACAGTAAAGTTACTACTAGTCAACAGAAAATTATCTGTTTAGATTCGCAACTACGATCACTAATGATGATTACTTTCGGCCTGATTCATGAAAGACCCGTTTTGCAAGGCTCTAATAGCGATTCATAAGGAATCACTATTACAGGCTCGCAAAACGGGATTCATGTAGGAATATGCAATAGGCATATTCTCAGAATCTGGCCCTTTGCGAGCACTATTCACCTTAATGAATCAGGCTGTTTATGGCATAATCTTTCTTATGCTGGAACAACAAAGATTGTGCAAATGGGAAGCAGTCCCTGTGTGAGGGTATAGGTTGTACATAGGAGGGGGAGATTAGGGTTGCAAACCTTACGATAACTCAGTAGTGATCTTTAAATCTTGGTTTTCAAATATAATATTCATTCAGTTGATGTTTTACATGTATTTTCTCTTCTTAACAACACAGCTAATTGATTTTACTAGACAATTGTAATGTCCATTTAACATTTGTTTTTTAAATGTAATTTATTTCATTTATAAGTATTTACTGACTGCCCACAATGCCAAGTTGAGAAAGGTATTTTTCTTTAAGTCACAACATGTGCCTAGCTCTCCTCCCCTCTGTGGCTACTGAGCACCGGGCATTGACACCTTATGCTCACTACTAATGCACCTATTATCAGCCAAGCAAGGCGTTTGACTTTGCTCAGAAAGTGCTGCAAACAGGATATGGCATTTGGATGCCCCCCGTACTTAAACCTCAAACAAGTACTTTCTGGGCAATGCTAGTGCCATTAGGTCCTTGCAACTGAAGCTTTTTCTTTATTAACATTGGTTAATGACTAATTTTATTAGACTAACATAACTTGCCTTCGGCCATACATAGTCGGTACAGGGAACATGGAATATAGCAACATTGCATGGTCAAATGTCACACCCTATGCTTTGGGGAGGCTTGTCATACAAGCTTATCTTTAAATATGCCATGGGACCAATTCGGACCTAGAAAGTAATGACATGTTGTCATGAACAGCAAAAATGTGTATGCTGTGTCAGTGAGTTAATTAAGAGGTCATGGAACATTAAGGGTCATATTACCAACAAGCAGCGATATTTATCGATAAATAGGCTTAGCGACGATTTTTTTATCGCTGCCTATCGCTGGATATGTCAGCGGAGAAAACATGCTATTAGCAACGTTTTTTAGGTCGAGGACTATCGGTTCTGCCGTAAGGCAGAAACCGGAAGTCGGAGATTTAATGATTCTTAGAGTGCTGCATTTATCCCTCCCTCTTTTTGCTCTTTCTCCATTGGCTGGCTTCCTAAATGGAGGCCAGCCATTGGAGGAGAGAGCCATCCCTCCAAAGAAGCCCCGTCTTTTTCGGATTTGGGGGCGTCATTTTTGCTGTTCTTTAGACAGTGACGTCGTCCGTCACTCAGAACAGCAAAATACGCCCCCAATTCCGAAAAAATTTCAAAAGCTTGTGGCCGCCATTTTAAGTCTTCTTGTGATGAGGTAGGCTGCTGTCCTCGTTTCCCGCTGTCTTTTTCCCGCCCCCCCTCCCGCTGTCCGTCTCTGTTTCCGCCCTCCTCCCGCTGAATCGGTCGGCCGTTGTATTCTTTCCCTGCCGTGGTCTTTTTCCCGCCCCCCTCCCACTGTCCGTGTTTGTTCCCACCCTCCTCCCGCTGATTAGGTCGGCCGCTGTGGGATTCGGTAGCTGTTCCCGGCCCTTTTTTTTTTTTTGTTGCTGCGTGCGGTTTTTCTCTTTGTTGCCTCCTTCTCCTTGTTTGTTACACGCTCCATATCTAGCGCTGTTGCTGTGGGAGGCATTTGGGTTGAGGGCTTGCAGTCACCCCTCGCTCTGCTGGGTGGCGGCCGAGAGCCTGCGCTGGGCCCGAGGAGCTCTGCCCACAGCCTGGCGAGTGCACCCGGAGCTCCGGCACCGCACACGGCTGAGGAGAAAGAGGAGGACCAGAGGAGCTCAAGGCCGAGGTGCAAGCTCCCCTCGCACGGCATCGAGTGTGTGCTGACAGCCCGCGCCCCTGCCGCCCACCCCGGGCTCTGCCCCTGCTCTGCGCGGTGACCTCCAGGTAAGCAGGTACGAGTCTCTGGGGCGGCTGTGGCACTGGCGATGCAACCAGGAAGAGCGCGGGGACTGGCAGGCACCGGGAGGGATTCCTCTGCGCACAAGCACGGTGTGACCCTCGGTGCCCCCCTGTCACCGTCCCCACCTGCCGTGCCCTGCCTCTGTAACTCACTCTCAAACCCTGCTTTTCCGTCTTGTCCAGCTACCCACCTACCCACCTAATATCCTAAGAGTCCCGAGCCCTGGTCCCGCTCTTCCCCTGAATCCCCCCGCCCTCATAGACACCCCCGTGCCACGTTAGTGCCCGTGCACACAGGCGGCAGCTAGTTCAGTGCCTCGGAAGCGCGGCCGCTCGGGAAAGGTTGCTTTGGAGGGAACCTGAGGCCGGTGGGACATTTATTCCTATGGACACATCAGCTACACCTAGTTAAGCTAGGAACCCCTCGGTCGGGGTATTTGAGACAAAATGGTAGACATGTCAGAGAGGACTGGAGGTGTGCAGGTCCCCTCACACATCCAGGTACGGTGGACATTACAGTGGTGGGGAGCGGGGGTTTGCGGCCAGTAACATTACACGTTTATAGTCTCGATTATACGGCATGTTATGTGGCGTGATGCACGGGTGGTGTGGAGAGTACCCAAACATGTCCATCATCTCTGGTCGTGGCTGATTTGCAGTTTATTGTATACACAGCACCGTTGTCCTCCCGCTGTGTCCTGTTGTACTGTACTCTACTGTATTGTATAGTTATTTATAAATATGTGTGTAGACTGTTTACTATGTTAATGTGTAAGAGGGTTGTGTTGTGTATTGTGTCGTGCTATGCGCCATGAGAGGCCAGTGTGTGTGGGGCGCTGCTATGCACGTTTAAGAAGCGCATGTGTGCAAAAGTGTCATATTTGTGTGCCTGGTCTAAGGGAGTTGTGTGTGTGATTGTGAAGGGGTTGCTATGTGTCCGAAGGTGTGTGGGCATGGAATAGGTGTGACTGTGTAAGGGATTGTGCAGGTGTGAAGGAGTGTGCAGGTACGATTATGTAATGGGGATCGAGCTGTCCTGGGGTATATTGTGTGCACGGGCACTGTAGGTCTGCACATGCGAGGGGTGCAGGTTGAGTAACAGAGGTATGTGCGCTTCTAAGAGGGGGTGCATTGTGTTTAAGCGTGTACTATGTGTGCAAGTGCTGCAGTGCGTATCAGCATTCTAGGTGTAAATGTATAAAGGTGTAGTGTGTGAAACAGCACAGGGCGTGTAATCTGTAGATGTTTTTATGCATATGGTGCAGTGTGGGCTAATGGAAGTGTAGATATTCGTATTCACTGACACAACGTTTACTTCAAGTACGCTGCAAAGGTGGAACATGCTCACATGTATATGTCTGAGTGGATTGCGGTGTTAAGTGACTACATGGATGGTGTGGAGGTAAAAGGCTGTACTCCGTCAGACGTGTATCGTGTTCAGTGAATTAACGGATGTTGTATGAAAGAGGCCGCGGTCCCATCACACCTGTGCAGTGCTCGGTGAATGATTGATGTTGAGTGACAGGCCGGGGTCCCATTTCCAGCCCCTGGAGGGCTGAACTATGCACACACCGACATACGTGTATGCATTTCCTTTCACCATGTACAGCGTCGACGACTCCTCAGCAGACTCCTCGCGCCCCTATTCTGCCCGTTTGTTTGAAGCCCCCGATATAAGGAATCGCATACACAAGCAGGCGTGATTCTATCCCTGTTTGTATATTTTCTGCTGCACAGCTTTTCCCGCCCCCTCCCCCCGCCCCAACAACCAATAAGACAATGTCTCTTCAGAATACATTGTCATTAGTTTGCTGACTTTCAGTTTGAATTTGTATTTGTTGAACCTGTACTCGGTGTTTGTAGTACTTTGTGACAGGGGAATCAGGTTCAGGTCTTGGCGTCGGCTCAACATTCTGTGATTCTGAGCAAATCACTTAATCTCCTCGTGCCTACCAAAAAGCTGAATGTGTCCTTCTGTAATTTAACTGGTGCTCGTGTAAAGCGCTCCAATAATTTCGTGTCGAGTTTGCGTTATATAAAACTGCAAAAACCAAAAACAAAGTGTTGTGAGATAGGATAGGCGTGTTGGGGATAGATAACATGAAGAGTGAGTGTGTGTAATGGCGTATGTGCCCCATGAAGTCACTGGTGAGAGGTTGCCCCTCATAGACCCCTGGTTATGTGGGCATGCTGGTTCCCTGTTCCTCTGCCCTGGTATTTGGCACTGATCTCCCTCTGCCCAACCTGTTTGATGTCTACCCATATGAAGCATGACTGGGCAGAAATTGCATCGTTTATCAATGAAGAATTCACGGAAAGTGGTGCTAGAGGTGATAAATGACCCACCCAGTGCCCATCAGTCGTTGTGCCAACCAGAATATCCAGCTGCCACTCCATGTGCCCAGTGGCTCTAGTAGGGTGCACCTAGAACCTCTTTTCTGTGGTAGCGGGCCATGGCTGTTTTACAGTTAGTAATAATGCACATGACCTTTGTCGTCTTCCCTGTTTTCTTGCCCACACCTAAAACACTGATGCCCAGCTACACCCGCAGACATCTCTGGAGAAGACCTCACTCAGTGCCAAACTTACCCCTAGATGTGGGCAACCTGATGCAGGCTGAACAGCAGAAAGCAAGCTGTGCTGAGCCCACAAAGGAAGGCAAACTGCAAGGAGAGCTGCTCTCCATTCCAACTTTAGATGTTGCCTTGCTGGCCATCTCTGCGCTCAAACTTGTGTCTTGAAAAAAAGAACAAAAACAATTTTTGTTGCGAAGCTTTTACATCTCACCCCCCGCAGTTCCCTTCATTCCATCGAGGGGGAGTGGCAGGGCCGATACTGCCAAGCTTTCAGTGCCCGGCACTTCCGGTCAAAGGCTTCGCACCTGCACTTCTAAGCAGATCTGCTGCACTAGACCCATCACTTCTCAGCAGGTCTTGCATACTAGTACCTGCACTTCTCAGCTTCATTGGTATGCTAGCTCCTGCATTTCTCAGCAGATCTGTGTACTGTCACGAGCACTTCTCAGCAGACCTCGCATACTAGCAGCCGCACTTCTCATTGCATTTGCTTTCCCTCTTTCGCACGTAAGCACTTCTCAAAACAGGGCTGCTGCTCTTCTAATGGACGATGTAAAGTACATTCTAAGCAGGGTTGCTTCTCTTCTAATGGGACAGTGTAAACATAATTCTAAGCAGGGCTGCTACTCTTCTATCGGGACTGTGTAAACAAGCTCATAAGCAGGGCTGCTAGTCTTCTAATGGGACTGTGTAAACAAGCTTCTAAGCACGGCTGCTGCAGTAGTAGTTTATACAGGGCTTCAAGAGGTGCGGGGCTCGCCATTCGCAGACCTGTTAAAAATTAAAAACCAGCGCTGAAATACCGCCCTTCTTGACACTATGACTATAGTCATGTGCCCCGAGTCTAGGCCTGGCCCAGAAGACTCTCTGAGGAGGCTGTGTGATGCTGCGGTGGCTCGAGCTCCTGCAGCTTTGAGAAGTAAGTGGGAGTCGTGGGGTGCTGCAATGAAGCCTGTGCGTGTGTGATTATGTAATTCCAAAAGAGAGCGCACTATCGGCAGATGTCACAGTGGGTGCCGGTCGGGCACAAAAATCACTGTAATTCACAGAAGTTTTGTAGTGTCCTGGCATGCCTGCATGTTGCTCTATTGCTAATTTATTATTTACCATGTTTGAAACTGTTCTTGTCTGCCTAATTGGGGTGAAAGGTGAAGTGGGCCTCTTTCGATTAGAACGTAGCATTTTCCCTTCCATTTCTGCTTTTGGCCATCTCTCTCCTCCAATCTCAACCATACCCATTCTTTTTATTATCTCTTTCCCTCTCACCTCCTTTTGTCTACCTCCTCCACTCTCCCTGCTCCCATTGTCGCTCTCCTCCTCTCTCTCCATTTTTTCTCTTCTTCCTTCGCTTTTTCCTTCTGATCCCTTTACCTCCACCTTTTTTGTGCTAAAAGAATGATAATACCTGTAATCAAGTGTGTGTATCCGTGCCTTCCTTTAAGTTCGCTGTGCTGGCTCTCCTGCCCCCTGGCTGTGCTTGCTCCCCTGCCCCCTGGCTGAGCTTGCTCCCCTGCACACTGGCTGTGCTTGCTCCCCTGCCCCCTCGCTCTGCTTGCTCTCCTGTGTGTGTGGCTCTGGGTGTTTGTGTGGGCTCTGGGTGTGTGTGTGGGCTCTGGGTGTGTGTGTGGGCTCTGGGTGTGTGTGTGTGTGGGCTCTGGGTGTGTGTGTGTGGGCTCTGGGTGTGTGCGGGGGGCTCTGGGTGTGTGCGGGGGGCTCTGGGTGTGTGCGGGGGGCTCTGGGTGTGTGTGTGTGGGGCTCTGGGTGTGTGTGTGTGGGGCTCTGGGTGTGTGTGTGTGGGGCTCTGGGTGTGTGTGTGGGGCTCTGGGTGTGTGTGTGGGGGGTCTCTGGGTGTGTGTGGCTCTGGGTGGGTGTGTGTGGCTCTGGGTGTGTGTCTCTGGGTGTGGGTGTGTGTCTCTGGGTGTGTGGGTGTGTGTGTGGCTCTTGGTGTGTGGGTGTGTGTGTGGCTCTTGGTGTGTGGGTGTGTGTGTGGGGCTCTGGGTGTGTGTGTGGGGCTCTGGGTGTGTGTGTGGTGGTCTCTGGGTGTGTGTGTGGTGGTCTCTGGGTGTGTGTGTGGTGGTCTCTGGGTGTGTGTGTGGGGCTCTGGGTGTGTGTGTGGGGCGTTGGTTGTGTGTGTGGGGCGTTGGGTGTGTGTGGGGGGGCGTTGGGTGTGTGTGGAGGCTCTGTGTGTGCGGCTCTGTATGTGTGTGTGGGTGGCTTTGTGTGTGTGGCTCTGTGTGGGTGTAAATGCAATAGGTCCTGCATTTGCGAGCGATTACGCTATTGGCATTGTAAATGACAATGCCATTTATTTAACGATTAAGCTATTGGCAATGTAAATGACAATGCCATTTATTTTTTGTAGGTGGCTCTATGTGTGGATAGCTTTTTTTGTAGGTGGCTCTATATGTGGGTGGCTCTGTTTGTGTGTGGGTGGCTCTGTGATAATGACTCTGGGTGGCTCTGTGTGGGTGGCTCTGTGTGGGTGGCTCTGTATATGTGTGGCTCTGTGTGGGTGTAAAGGCAATAGGTCATGCATTTGCGAGCGATTAAGCTATTGGCATTGTAAATGACAATGCCATTTGTTTATGATTTAAAAAAAAAAGTCATGAGCAATGCCAATAGCTCTACCTTTAATAATGCCGAGACCATTGCATTGTAAATGCTTGTCTCCATTGTGCTAAAATATCCAGCGATAGGGGCGAAATGCATGAATATTGCTGAGAATACAGCGATATTCACGCATTAGCGAGGAAATGCTCTTAGCCATGTTATCCACCTCCCATTGGATAACATGGCTAAGAACTGGTCTGGCGAAAAGTGAGACACCGGGGAGTCCCGATGTCTATGGTAACACCTTGCACACTTTCACGTGAACCACTGGGTTCTCCTCTGGTGTATGTGTATACCAAAATAATGATAATTCAAACTTTTTCATTTGTATCAATATTCTTTGTTTATTCTTTCTTTTTCATTCACTTAAATCCTTTCGTTTTCAAAACAATCTTGGGTCTCATCTCTCATATACCCAATGCATTTCGGGTCTATGACCCTTCTTCGGGGGTCTCTATTAAAGAAAATCAAGAAAAGGTCGCAATCAGCCCTTAAACTTAGATTACATTAATGCATATTATACTGTGTCTAACAATGTGAACAAACATCTGCGACTCTCCAAATATCCTCATAATCACTATTTACATTACACATCCTTGTTTGTGTCAGCGCTAGAAATTTTCAAACACCAAAAAAGCCGTATTTAACATAAAATACTAAAGTCCCATGTTAAAGGATAAAAATAACATTCATTCAACTGTGCCGCTTAAATAACACGGAGTTTTACTAGGGCAAACATTTTAAGCGCGCATTCTATCCCTCCTTCGTGTTATGTACTTACTGATAAATGAAAACTGAAAAGCGTCCCTCGCTCACATGTTCTCCACGAATCCGCTGTTACCTGACATACTGGGTGTCGCTATTTAAAGCTATCTATGCGCTGATTGGCTTAGTTAGCGATCACATGATCGCGACCTCGGACTCTGTAGCAGTCCTTATTCTATATTATTTAAATCCGTGTAAATGAGGATCCTCTCTCACAGACTTTGCGCAGCTATGAAATTAATCTATTAAAAAGCAAACTATATTTTCTGAAACAGTTAAATTTTCTGAAACAGTTAAATTTTCTGGAACAATTAAATCATGCTAAAAGTTATTAATATTGCGGTAATGTTCAGCATTATATTATATGACTGGGCTCACACATGGTCAAAACTATATTAAATAAAAATATATTGAAATGAATCAAATTAACTTTGGTGTCGGCCATTTTGGATAGGGAAAGTCTCATTGTCATGCAGGAATTAATAAACTCGGCTTCCCACAATGTCTTTATAAGAAGCAGGATAATTCTATCCTGTCATTGAGTCCATTCGGTTGTAGGCTGCCCATTTTCTTTATCCAGAAGTATTCTGATCTTAGTCTTGATATATGAGTGTCTCTTTCAGGGTGGTGTTTAATGACTTCCAGTATTGTGAAGCGAAGTTGTGCTATGTTGTGCCCGGCTTCTAGCCAATGTGTAGCCAGTGTGGATTTCATATTTTTCAACCGAATATTGCTTTTATGTTCAGTTATTCTTATTTTGATTTTTCTCTCTGTCTGTCCTATATACAATTTTCCACATGGACACTTGATTCCATAAATAACATTCTTCGTATCACACGTTCCTGAGTGTAATAAGGTCACTTTTTTGCCTGTCATGGGATGGGTGAATATCTGTCCTGTCATCACATTATTACAATGAATACAATTTTCGCACCTCTGCATGCCTTTGTGGTTGGTTTCTTTTGGTGAATTTTTCTTTTTTAGCAGTTCTTTTAGATTCTTAGATCTATTATATGCAAAAGTGATATTTTCAGCAAACAGTGGTTCCAGATCCGGTTCTTTAGTGATAAGTACCCAATACTTTTTCATGATGTTAACTATTTTTGCTGATTGTAAAGAATGCTTTAGAACACATACTGTTTTCTTAGTATCTCTTTTTTCTTTGGTGACTAGTAGAGACTCTCTTTGCATATTCATAACTTTGGTTTTAGATTCTTCCAATAAAGGAGTGGGATAGCCTCTTTGTTTGTATTTTAGGATCTGTTTGTCGATGGTGGAGAGCAAGTCTTGTGGATCAGATGTGATTCTTTTCTGCCGAATGAATTGGGATATAGGAAGATGTTTCTTTAGTGAAAAATGATGAAAGCTTTCATAATGTAAACCACTGTTTCTGTCTGTTTCTTTGGTATATACACTTGTTCTCAACCTGTTCTGTTCAAGAAGAATTTTCACATCCAAAAAAGCCAATTCTTTTTGATCCATTTGGTGAGTAAATTTGATCCGGTCGTGTACACAGTTCAGTCTCTGAATGTTGTTAACCAATATGTCTTTATCACCCTTCCAGATTAGGAAAATGTCATCAATGTATCTTTTAAAGACCATAAGTCCCGATGACCAGTTTGTGTTATGAATTATGTGATCGTGCTCAAATTTGGCCATAAAGGTGTTTGCGTAGGACGGTGCCCCCGCAAAACCCATAGATGTTCCACTACATTGTTCATAAAAGTCACCTTCCCAATTGAAATAACTATGAAGTAGAGCAAACTGTAACAGTTCAAGCATTAATGTTTTTTCTCCTCCACTTATTTCATTGTTGAGTAAGCACCATTCCATAGCTTCGATGCCCTCCCTGTGAGGGATTGAGGTGTATAGAGCTGTCACATCTATAGAACATAGCCATATTTCTTCATTACTTGGAATGTTAATAGTAGATAGTATGTTCAAAAATGCAGTGGTGTCCTTTATGTGTGTACTCCATTTTTGGACTAGAGGTTGTAGGAACCAGTCTAGGTATTGGCCCAGTGGTTCTGATAGTGATCCAGAAGCTGAAACTATAGGCCTGAAAGGAGGTTTTATTGGGTCCTTATGCACCTTCGGGAGCATGTAAAATTGAGGTCTTCTGGGATGTTTGATCTGTAAAAATTGATATGTTTTAACCGTAATCCATTTCATCTCCAGAGCTTTGTCTAGAATAGTTTTGAGTGTTTTACCAAAAATTTCAGTCGGGTCTTGATCAAGTTTGTGGTAGATGTTTTCATCTTGTAAGTGGGTTTGTACACTTTCTTTGTAGTAGGTGGTGTTCATTACTACTATTGCTCCCCCTTTATCCGCCTTCATTATGGTGATTTCATTAGCATCTCTCAAAGTTTGTAAGACTTGCCAATCTTTTCTGGAAAAGTTAGTAGTAGTACCTCCTGAGTATTTTATCTTTTGGATTTCAGTTGTTACAATCCGTTCGTATGCATCGATGGTTTTGTGTGAGGTGGGAGCACAAAATGTGCTTTTGGGTTTGAATTCTTTTAGTTCCATGTCTGGTCTTTCACTTGGTGGTAGATTGTTGAAGAAATTTTTAAGTCTTAAATTCCGTAGGAATTTATAGATAGATATTTCTGTCTCCTGGGCATTCGATTTATATCTTGGGACAAATGTGAGACCTTTGTTTAGTACTTTTGTTTGCTCTTCCGTGAGTTCTTTATTAGATATGTTAATTACTAAGTTGGTTTCGGTTTCTTTGATCTCAATTCTCTTTCTGCTCCTGTTTCCTTGACTTGTGTCTTTTCTTTTTCCTTTTCCCCTCCTTGTTTTTGAAACTCTGTTGTACTCGTTGAGGGTGCATTGTTTGCTGCCGGGCTGATCTCTAAAAAAACAGCCTTATCTTGTTGATCTTTACGTCTTTCTTTCGACATTGGTCTCCTGTTTTGTGCTGTGTCAGAATCCGATACCATACTTTCTTGTGAAGAGCTTACATTAGTTGGTGGGTGTTGCCACTTCCTCTGGTTGTAAACTTCAGCCCAACTGTACACTTCTTCCAATTTATAATCTATTGTATCTCTTCGATATTTTTTGACTTTTCTCTCCTCAATTTCTTTTGCATATCTTTCAAGTTTTTTATTAACTTCCTCCAGGGTAGCATCCAATTCTTCGAATTGGTTCAATTCAGTTTTTACTTTAGCCAGTTCTTCTTCAAGCATCCTGAGTTCTTTTGCCAGCTCCTCCACTATCAGTAAAATCAGGTCCAAACTACATTTGTTCAAGATTTGGTACCATTTTGTTAGGAAAGCCTTGTTATTCCTGCATAGCATGGGCTTAAGCGCTATTCTCAAACCCCTGGGTATTCGCTGGTTCCTATGGTAATGTATCAGGGTTGTCGCATGTAGTCTTTGGTTTATCTCTCGTTTGCTTACATTTTCAAGTTGTTTTATTAGTTGCATGACTGTACTTGGTTGTGGGCTGAAGGCTCTAGTCTCCTTGATCAAACTATAAATACCTTCTGCTTCTTCTGCGGTGTATACTAGAGTTTCCGCTTTGTTTGTCGTGATTTGGGCTATTTCTTCTAAATTCATCTTTGCGGTGCTTGGATGGAGGGTAGACCAAAGTTTCTGAATAAATCGTGATAGGGTCCGTCCAGCACTCTTGTATTTGACTTGTTCCTAATTAAACTCATTCGTTTTTGTGCACTGTTACCTTTGGTGGTTTAGTCTGAAACCACTACTTCAATGTCTAGCGAAAAGTGAGACACCGGGGAGTCCCGATGTCTATGGTAACACCTTGCACACTTTCACGTGAACCACTGGGTTCTCCTCTGGTGTATGTGTATACCAAAATAATGATAATTCAAACTTTTTCATTTGTATCAATATTCTTTGTTTATTCTTTCTTTTTCATTCACTTAAATCCTTTCGTTTTCAAAACAATCTTGGGTCTCATCTCTCATATACCCAATGCATTTCGGGTCTATGACCCTTCTTCGGGGGTCTCTATTAAAGAAAATCAAGAAAAGGTCGCAATCAGCCCTTAAACTTAGATTACATTAATGCATATTATACTGTGTCTAACAATGTGAACAAACATCTGCGACTCTCCAAATATCCTCATAATCACTATTTACATTACACATCCTTGTTTGTGTCAGCGCTAGAAATTTTCAAACACCAAAAAAGCCGTATTTAACATAAAATACTAAAGTCCCATGTTAAAGGATAAAAATAACATTCATTCAACTGTGCCGCCTAAATAACACGGAGTTTTACTAGGGCAAACATTTTAAGCGCGCATTCTATCCCTCCTTCGTGTTATGTACTTACTGAGAAATGAAAACTGAAAAGCGTCCCTCGCTCACATGTTCTCCACGAATCCGCTGTTACCTGACATACTGGGTGTCGCTATTTAAAGCTATCTATGCGCTGATTGGCTTAGTTAGCGATCACATGATCGCGACCTCGGACTCTGTAGCAGTCCTTATTCTATATTATTTAAATCCGTGTAAATGAGGATCCTCTCTCACAGACTTTGCGCAGCTATGAAATTAATCTATTAAAAAGCAAACTATATTTTCTGAAACAGTTAAATTTTCTGAAACAGTTAAATTTTCTGGAACAATTAAATCATGCTAAAAGTTATTAATATTGCGGTAATGTTCAGCATTATATTATATGACTGGGCTCACACATGGTCAAAACTATATTAAATAAAAATATATTGAAATGAATCAAATTAACTTTGGTGTCGGCCAAAGGTAACAGTGCACAAAAACGAATGAGTTTAATTAGGAACAAGTCAAATACAAGAGTGCTGGACGGACCCTATCACGATTTATTAAGAACTGGTCTGGGCAGGTGTTAGCATTTGGAGATATTCGCGCTTACCGCAAATATTTCCAACGCTACGCCTGCCTTGCTAATAGGCGATAGCGACGTTAGCGACTGCTTTCAGTCGCTAACTGGTTGGGCACGCCCACTTTGCATGTCATTAGCGATAAATATCGCTGACATGCAAAGCGGGCCCTAAACCGCTCGCTATCGCCTACAAGCTGTCGCTAACGTCAGTTAGCGACAGCTTGCTAATAAGGGAATAGAATTATCGCCGCTTAGCGGCCGAAAACGGCCGCTAAATCTGCGATAATTGCCTATCTCCCCCCTTGGTAATATGCGCCAAGATTTGGTATTGGATAGCCCCAGATGATTACATTTCTTGTCACCAGCGTGACAGGGAATGCACAGAGGCAGGGGAAACTGGCAAGGCATCAATATGATGTGGTCGAAAGCTGAAGCATGTATCCTGCGGCTCACAGGTAGAAGATATGGCCTTTGGTCATGCCTCAAGGGAAATGGGTTATTCATGGTCAATGGCGTAGAAAAGTGCCATGCCCCTTAGCAGTTGGGTCCTTGTAGAAAGACTTAGGGCCTGCCAATTTTGAATTGCAGACATATGTCTCAAAAACCCACTAATTTTCTACATCACAGGAGTGGGTCAGACTGGAAACTGCTCAGAGTTACCAGAGACCCTAGCAGAGTGATTTGTTTAAACGTGGTCCCCCCTTAATTCTGAGTAATCACGAAATACAACACTGGCGTAGTTACAAATCTGTATTATGCACTACCCTTGAAACTAAAATGTAAAAGCAATTATAGTAATGATAATAATAAAAAACAGGATGCATGGAACTCTGAATAGTTCCCAAGTTTAGGTGAAGAACAGCTTCTTATCATGGAGCACCCTATAAAACAACTGATACTCTGAAACTGCTCTCTCAAATGCCGGTTACCTTGCGGGGTTTTTAAGCATGGGGTTAGCTAGTGCCATGCACTCTAAACTGAAAAATTACAAAAGACATTTACCATCCCTGGAACAGTATTAAATGTGTGGATTGGTAAAATACCATCCAAGACGACCTACAATGAATAAAATCAACCCCTGACACATGTTTTGCTGTACTTAAAGCTCATCACAGAGGTATAGCTTTGTCTTGACAAAAGGGAGCACCCAGTGTAAGTCAAGATAATATGTTTTCAGGCATACAGGGCAGAATTAAAAATGCAAAAAAGGAAACAGGGAACTCGGGCTAGTTCCCAAGTTTAGATGATCCGGCTCATTGATATCAAGCACCTTCCACCACCACCGACACCCTGAAGCTGCCCACTACTTCAAATGTCTGTTTTTCTAGCAGAGGTTTTAAGCATAGGATTAGCACAGTGCCATCCACAATGAGCTAGAAAGTGACAAAGCCATTTTGTTTTGCCGATCTGTGGAGCCGATGAAAAGATAGCTCTTGGTGGCGTTATTGATAAGGGATATGGGGCGATAGGATGAACATTGATCACTGGGAAGGCACTTCTTGGGAAGAACCAACATTTTTTTATTTTTTTTATTTATAAAGTTTTATATAGCGCGAACAAGATCCCGAAGGATATCAGAGCGCTTTTACAATACGTTGGAAGAGAGAACAAAAATGAAATGTACACATATGGATAAACTGAATTCACCAAAAATCCAAAGGTTACAGGGTCGTTATAGTTAGGCTCAGCTTCCACAGACATTCACCACTAATAGTTTATGGGTTCTGGAGTGGAGTGCTACTTGCCGAAAAAGCACTTCAACACCTCTTCAGGGGTATTAAGCGCTAAATAAATGAAATTACAATACAATTAAATATTTTGAGAGATTGCATGTATAGTGGCATAATGCAGTTCCAGCAGGAAAAATCCCTGCTGTACTGCAGCAGTGTAATATTGAGAAAATGAGGGGACAGAATGTCTCAGAATTTATTATAGTACTCAATGGGGTGGCCATCGGGGCCAGCCATTACCCTGATTGCAATGGCCGTGATAGCGTAGTCTTTCTCATCGGCAGTAAGGAGTGGGAACAATTCCCGGGATATGGAATCGGGGACAGATGGCAGTGGAATATCACGTAAAATGGGGTCCTCTATCTTCTGTGATGGCGGGGAGCACCGGCTGTAGAGGGCTTGATAAAAATCTGCAAAGGTCCTGAGCAATATCGGGTAGTTTGTCCCGGAGGTGGCCAGGGGAATCCCAAACCCCAGTAACCACTCTGCCCAAGATACCACAGGTCGCCAGACAGTGCAGCACATTGCCAGACTTGTCACCCGATTCATATACCCTTTGGGTTCATGCCCTCAAGCATTGTTTCTCCTCCTCAAGGGCGACCTGTCTCAGGTCCGTGCCTGCTACAGTCAGGAGGCGGCGAGACTCCTCCGAATCGCAGCAGCGCAAGGTGGCCTCCAGTCGAAGTATCTGGCCATCAAGGTCAGCTATTCATGTGTGCTGGTGGGTCTTGCAGCGGTGCACGTTGCTCTTTAGTTGACGCCATAGGGAGGGCTTGCTTGATGCCCCCAACAGCGTCCTCACATCGAGTTGAAAGAAGTCCTGCAATTCCTCCTCCACAAACGTGATGCATTCGGGGGCCTTCAGGTGCCAAGCATTAAATCTCCTACGGACAATTTGGGGCAGAGTGCCCCATTCCATTAAGAAGGGCACATGATCAGAAATGCAGCCTGGAAGAATTCACACCGATCGAACAGAAAGGAGATCTGAAGCTGGCAACCATAGTAGATCATAGCACGATTCCATACTGTGAGACACTGACTGATGTGTGTAGGCCCGCACCGCAGGATGCCTGGAACGCCATGCATCACAAAAGCCCATTGAGTTGGCCCAGGAGGACAAACATATCAAGCAGGTGCACCGACCAGGATACGAGGCAGTGGAGGTGTTGAGGACAGGTTTAGGAATCGTATTGCAGCTCCGTCCTATCATGGTAGTCCCTGTGGGGAGGGTCAGGCTGAAGGACCACAACATCTGGAGGGTGGGTTGTACAAAGGTAGAGGAATGCCATGGACACGAGACACGGCGGGAACGCTATCCTAGCTGAGATGTGCTGATGCAATGATGATGCATACAAAGTCTTTGCATACATCTTTTGGAACCCTAGATTTGTCGTTTTATTGTCTGGATAGCGTGACAGGCATTCTCTTTGATGTACTGTTTGAGACTACTTCTAGGCTCTGATGAAGTCTGCTATTAATCTAAAGTAACAGATGATATACGTGTTGGCAAGGAATGTAAAAGACAGGCAGCAATGCTAATGACTTTTAGGAAGCTCAAATAAAGGACAGTTAATACTGCAACCATTACATCATCAGTGATTCATTGAGTGCTCAGAGATTTCCTTTCTAAGGTGGAGGAACATAGCAGGAAACAAAGTTATAATGTTTGGCCGCGAAGTGACCCGCAACTCCCACATACGCCCTTGGGGATCCTTGTGGACCTAAGTGACCATCCTGGAGAAGGAATTGTCAAAAGAGCTATCCCCTGGGAGACTCTAACAAAATCAGAGTGATAAACTCCATCATATCCAAATCAACCAAGGAACGCACACAGCAAGCCCAATAGATGAGGCTCTTGTAAGAGGGCGACTGCCGGTTTGCATATGTTAATATAGCACAGCCCCGCAGATCGCTTGATCCAATCCAAGAGACCATTGGTGTTCCAGAAGAATACTGGTAGGCTAGGGGTAGACATGATGTGAAGATAAAGGCATTATCCGGCTCTGCTGAGGCCATGGACACCTATATGAAATGAAGTAGGCACAATTGTGATAGATTATGAGACAACCTAGAAGTGCTTGACTTAGAAAACCATGAAAGGAAATGGCATTGTTAGAAGAACAAACACAGCCCCTAGGGGCTAACTTAACCCCACCCCAGATCACCCCACCCCACACTTCTTCCTAGGAAGCATCTGTCACCCTTAAACAAACTACATCAATAACGTTGATAACAGGGGACACATCTGTGGTACATAGGTGCCTAATAAACATGAGAATTTTCCAGACATCATACTCATGAAAACCTAGGAAAGACAATGAGTGATGGGGATAGAACATGGGGACTGGTATCAAGTACAGGTATTGGGCAGTAAGAGCTGCACTATAGAGCAAGCAACGGACCAATGTCCATCCCAGATAGCAGCCGGGAGCAAGAGCAGTCTGCTTAGAAGCCCCCACTGTGCTCACCTGTGACCACTCCCAGGTCTGCAGCGGCGGGTTGCTCAGAGGTGGTTATAGGGCCCCCTGTACTCTCCCTGGCATTGGATGGGGGCGCCAAATATTGGTCGATTTTTGTCTGAACCGTTGTTGGCAGGGGAGGCGTCCCATGACCCATTATCAAAGCGCCGTGGTCCAGTTACGGACAAAAGGCAGGCTCAGGTGGGGTAGACCCGCTTGCCACCCTGGCAGCAAAAGCAGTTTGCCTGCAGCAGGTGCCAATGTCCTGGAGCTCAGTTGCCCTCGGTCACGGCAGCTCCAGGTCACACAACCAGGGGGCCGGCACCAGGTTAGACACCGATCCGGGGATGTCACAAGGATAGACAATAGCAGCAGGGTGGTGGATAGGAGAAATGCAGACAGAAGGCAGGACCAAGCACGCCAACCGGTGGGGCCCAGCGGATCCAGATGTTACTTTATGTCGATGCAGCTAATGGGCAAAAGAGCCCGCCAACAGCATACATGTCCCAATGAATGACTCAAGAGAGGGTGGGGCCCAGGAATAATGACAGCTGCCACACAAAGGGCAAGGCCAAGCCCTCGCAATATGTGTCCCAGGCCACCAGCAATGGTAGTCCCCAATTGCAGTTAGGTGGGGTGAACGTGAAAAAGCCCACTCCCCAAAAGTCCTTACCTGGAGCAGCCGCAGTAGGTCCGACCCCCAGGCACTTGTGGATGGATAAGGTGCTCCACAAAACGCCTGCAGTCGGCCACAGTCCCCAAAGTCAGATGTCCATCCCAGCAGAGCAACATAGGAGTGCTTAAGTTCCACCCCGAAGCAATGGGGCCAATGGGGTAAGTTTCAGAGAAACTGGAGTCCAATATCCGATCCTTCTCACCACCGGGGGGTGCGTGAGCCTGTCTCAGCCCAAATGCTGTGGGTCAGCCAATCAGTATGGAATAGCACAGCGACAGCGGTCGAACCACTCACTGGTATGCCGGGTCTCAGGCCAATGCCACAGAACCATGGCCACGCTGTCAGTGCTGTGCACCGAACGTTATCTGAAGATAGTGGCCACAGTGGTGCAGCCACTATCTTCATCGTGGCTCAGTCCCTGGGCTGCCACACACCTGATGATTCTTCATAGGGAGAAAGGCCCCCTCCTTCAGCGCCGCACCAAGGCCCAAATGGGCAGCTCGATTCGTCCCCAGCTGAAGCCAGGCAGCACACGATAGGCCCCTGTGGGGGGCGGGGATAGAGTGGCGAGGTCCACAGCTGCTCATCCACTGCACCATCAATGGAGCAGACCTCAGTCAAGACTGTTGGCTCAGTTGCAGAGAGTCTCCAGCAGCCCCAGGTGAGCTTCAAGGTGGGCAGGGAAGGTAAGCCACTGATCAGGAGCCTCTGCCAGTGATATAAGAATTGGTGTCAGGATGGATGATTAAGGATTAGGTCAAGGCGATGGGAGCCTCACTGAAACCTGACCGCCATCTTGGCTGCCTTAGCCACGCCCCGACATACTGTGTTTTTAATAATGTTGCTGGGAGGCTGCTGCACTCCCAGCAACCCTTTACAACAAAAAAATACTGGGTGGTGTCCCTGCTCCTTCTCGGGGCACCAATAGGATATAAAAAATATCAGCAAAAAGCCCTTGCAGGGCATTACATGGCACTCCATGCCTGAGCAGTGAATAAACCTGTTGCTGATTTGTTACCCCTTTTGCTTTTTTTAACCATTTTTGGGTACCCTGGTGTCCACCTGGAGCACCTATACTTTTTTTTACTTATTTTTATAAGGAGGGGCTGCGAGGGGAGTCCCAAGTCCCCCTAGTCCTCTGCTGGCTCACCAGTCGCCCCTGTGGTGGAAACTGGACATTTTTTAGATCATAATTCATGTGGATGCCGTGATTCTCACCATCGGCACCCACACCATGCATGTGTATTGGGAGCTGAGAGGGAGCGTTGTAGCCCCTGCCGGCCCCCCAGCCACCACTGTAACGGGAATCTGCATTATTTTAATATATTATCAATTGGGTGCCCTGGTGCCCACCGGGGGCACTCATGAGTTCCTAAAATGTTGGGAGCTAGGAATTATGGCCGCAAAGCGCAATATTGCACAAAAATGGAGGTCAGTAGATGTGCCTACACTCGCTTCATGGTGCAGAGACATGGACGCTGCCATGATAGCCAAAAGAACAGTATTCATTAATCGTGGGTGTCCCCGGAAGTGGAGTAAAATTTGTGGGGGCCTGGAATAAGTTTAGGGGAGACATATGGGAACCCCACAAGATAGAGAGGACGGGGGTTCGGAAGGAGAATTATAAAGAGGAGTGTATACATAACAGGAGGACTTATGAACAAAAAAGGGGTGTGATGCATGCTATTGAACTACATGTACCAAAATTGTATAATTTTGTAATTATATTTCACCTCTTGTCTGCAAATTGTCCTGATAATATGTGCTGTGATTCTATTGCACCTAATAAAAATGTTTTACAAAAAAAAATGTTGGGAGCAATGAGGGGAGACCCAATGGCCCTGCGGCCCCTGTCGGCTCCTCAAGCAGCATTAATGGTGATACTGGCAGGGTAAGTAACTTTGCTCCCGGGTGGCAGAAGCATTTTTCTCTGCTCTCGTTCGTAAGGAAGCAAAGGTGTGTTCACTGCCCAGGAGAGTGCGGGCAGGGTATGCCTGCACTCTCCCAGGCATGTAACTGTGATGTGCCAGGGGATGAGGTCCCGGGGACACTGATCACATCAACCCCAGGGGATGTCTACCAGTGGCCAAGGACTTGCTCTGTGAGGGGACTGCACACACCCCTTTCCAAAATAATTGCCCCAGGGGATGCAGTCCTAGGTGCTTCTGTGAGGCTGGGGGGGGTGTCCTCAAGTCCCCCTCCCCTCATTGAAGGTATTGGCCCTAGGTGATGGTGTCCACTGGGCCTACTTATAGATCAATGAGGGGGTTCTGAGCCCCCTTCCCCTTTTATTGAAATGCAGTCCCTGGGGATAGGGTTCTGGGTTAGGAAGGAAAATCATAGAGGGGGCTGCATGCTTCCCCTCCCTTTTACACATAAATGTTCTGACCCACTAGGCACTGGCACACTCCAAGGAGTTCAGTATAAAAATGGGCAGATGCCAGTATTCTTTTTATCAGAGCCGTAACTCAGCAGATCCTTTGCAAGTCTGTTGTGCAGATAAAAAAAAATAAGTATTTGGCCCAAGGGGTGGGGTATTCCTCTGGGATCCCCCCCACCAGACCTAGGGGACAGGGTATTAATACACTGCGCTTATATATTTTTTTTGTTTCACCAAGACAGAGGTCTAAGTCCCCAAATCCTAAAATGGCTGCCGCCACATCTTTGTTGATGTGGTGACAGACAATTAGATCATATCTTTTGAACCTTCGTGGCTTACAATATATATACATTTTGAACCGTAATTTCTCAAAAACTACTGAATGATTTACACCAAATCACTAAAAGCTCGCTTTCTGGGACAAGATTTAGCTTTCTGCCAAATTTGGTGTTATTGCTTTCAGCCCCTTTTGCGGTATCACTGTTCTATTTTCCTATGGAGAATTGCAAGGGGAAAGACGTGTTTATGGACCCTTTTTTTCTCAGCCCCCACTTTGACGGATCACTCCAACTTTCCAGGAAGAAGCTGATGTGAATTAAACTTTTTTTTTGTAAGTTCGTGAAGATTTGTCAAACGGCGCCAAAGTTTTAAGCAAATTGAAAAATCCGTTTCCCATGGAATCGTGGTCCTAACTATAACTACTATGTGTATATTGCACCAAATACACTTTCATGACTTCCAGAGTGAAGAGGCAATGAAAATGTTAAAAAAAAATTGATAAACTTTAAGGGTGTAAACAAAAACGTATGCGTTTTAATAACTAAAACCTTCTATTGGGTCGAAACAAATTTTAAAATCTCCATCATGGCAATCGAACCAAATAAAAGAAAAACTAGACCATCACCCTATTTATCTGAACAAAGGCCTTACGGGGTCACCATTACATGCCTCAAATGTACTCCATGTCTATGGAACAATGTTCAATTTTTTTTTCATTTTATCATGCGTTTTAATCTCATTTAATTTCTGACCTTTTTAAAGTTTGCCCTTGAATACATATAGAAGGTTCACAATCCCATCCTCATCAAGTCCCAATACTAGCCATTATCACACACTACTGAATTAATTTTAATTATGTTTTATCATTATTGTAAACCTCATAGTAGTTATAACCTTTTTTGAAGTCTCCTTTGATACATACACAACATACACAAATAAACAAACTCGTCCCCCTTAGTTATCCCCATTTCTGACAGCTGTATACCAACACCCCCACAATCTTTTGACAATGATTAGGTCCATGTGCATCATGTTAGATCATAGCACATCATCAAGTACTCCAATTATAATATCCATAATGTTCACTATGATCATACATTACCCGCTTTCTTCACGGCAGCTCGAGGCTCCTTTGCAATCTCTAGTCTGTTGGCTAGTAGGCCCCCATGAAGGACAATCCTTTTTGTTTCTTGGGCTTTCCTGGTTGCTCCAGATGTGCCCGGACTCCCCTCCAAAGGGTGAGTCCCTCAGACCTTGCTGGTCTGCACCGAATCCAATCTTGTTATCTTGGGTGGGTTGCTATTGCCAAGGCTTATTGGGTTCAATCTGGATACCGACGCTGCAGCACTCGACATCCGATGTGGGACAGCTCGAATCCAGCTTCTGGTTGTCGTCGACGCCTCCTGGACCTCGTGGCTGAAGAGTCAAGCTTCACCTACTTTACCTTGAAGCACCCGACATCGGCTGGCATCTTCTTGTCGCCATCTTGGTCACTGGCTAGTGACCCAGACTCTGTCCCCTCTGCTTTCAGGTTCTTCTTATCTCCAATCCACCCTTGGATCCATCCGGACACTTTTCCTCTGGTCGCCTGCAGCACTTCTTCACAGCTCTCCATTGGAATCGACGACGAAACCCGACACGAAAAGACACCTATGCACCCGGCTTCCTTGGGTGAGGTAACACAAGTACCTCGGTGCTCCCGTGGGTCTTGACTCTCGAAGTGTCTAGTTCTAAAGGGATTTCACCGCAGTCCACTCTTAAGTGTCCTAAAACTTTAAAACTGTAACTTGAATATCCTCCATAGAAGTCAATGGTGATTTGCGTCTGTATTTAGACACTGCACGTGTCCCCCGTGGGTCTCCTGCATCCCTACCTTGGGTGGTGCCTGGTTGCCCTATCGGTTCTACAGGCCCTAGGCCTAACTTTTATCCCTCACGTGGTTCTTATACCTGCGGGTTGTCGTAGTTAGGTCCATAAATGTTGCAAATCATTTCCCCGCCCCTGACACCTCGATATCCCATACCTGCCATTAGGGTCAGCTTCAAGTGGCTCTAGTGGGATCCCTGATCTCGGGTTGACCCAGGTGAGTACCCCCCTGGCGTGTGTAGTGAACCCAGCTGCATGAAAGAGTCTGTGTAGCCTCCTGCGTGTGAGCATATTGCTATCTTTGAGCAAATGGGTCTCCTAGAGTAGGGTGACATCAATCATGTGCCATGTAAGGTATGCAACAACTTTGTGAAGTTTTCTACAAATATTAAGGCCCTTGATATTCCAGGTTAAAAAACTAACTTTGTTACCGTGTACCTGTGTCATTCCGAGGTCCAGTAGTGATATCTGTACATCTTATACCAGCCTTGTGTCCCCTGCTCACCCCGGGAAGTAATGCAATACTTGAGAATCATGTCTGTACCGTGTGCACATTGCAAAAAACACAATGATAATATATTCCCTCCTCCCACACTATGTGAATCCCAACTTGGCATAGTCGATACTTCACCCACCCCGTAACCAATTTAGCACTAACAAAAGCTACAATGAAAAAAAACGCCAATTGCGACATATCGCCATACAGTGGGTAACACACAGAGCCGGATGTTACTGGCAATACACTTAAACTCCCACAAAAAAATTGGAAAACATAGCCATCTGTTCATAATATATGCTTCCGGGGAGGGACAGCTAATTGGACTCAATAAGAGTCAAGTTTGGTAATTATTCACCCCCCAAGAAGCCTCCCGCCAAGATCAAGGGTAACTAACGGAGATTAATGATGTAGGGCAAGTCACATTCTATGTCCCAGCCCAGCTGGCAGCAAGGCGAAGAGTCATTGCAAATGTATCCCAACTGGACTCAGACGCCATGCGGTACCAGTCCACCTTATGGGCGCCGCGGCCAATAAACCATATATGGGAAAATGTGATGTACAGGCAGCACAAGGGGCTTGTAAATAAGCGTCTGAATCTGTTTGGGGCCACCTAATTCATGGTTCAAAAGGTGGCACTGGACATCTTCACTTTCTATAGATGCTCCTCAGGGGTTTCTGGCGGGTCTGTGCCCTCCTCCTCCATTCCTACAGGCCAGCTTTCACTGCACAAGACAATGCCTTCTACTGAATTTGAAGTAGGGTGAGCAGGCATTCTGGATTTGCCGGTACAGTCCTGGTTTTACATCATCTTTCCCAGCAGATTTTTGTACATTTAGCACATGTTCTGGTTTTCAAAGAGGATCGCCTCAACACAGTATGACAAATGTTTGCTTGTGTTCGATTACAGAATTAGTTCCCACAGGTGTTATTGTGTGTAAAGCGTGCATGTACATACCCCTTAGCCTCTCATTATTTGTTTTTTCTACATTTGTGAGCACAGTCAAGTCATTCCGCCCCTCCCTTAGTCCCTGCTAAATTATTCAATGTCACAAAGCTGGGTTTCCAAAAACTGGTCACCCTAGGTTGTAGTCCCGAATGCAGTACCCGTAGTCGTGGTCTGTAGCAAAGCCCAGCGAGCACTTCAAACAGGGCATGGTCTGTGCACTAAGGTTGACAAATATAATAGAAACAAAACATGGAAGTTTGGAAATGGCTAACAGTGTGAGCATGTCCTCATACTGGGTTTGCTACCGAAGTGTCCTGGGTTGTTGCACAGAGAGACAGAAGGTGCAGTAGCTAACAGTGCCAGACCTAATCTAATTACATATTTCCACTTTATGTTCATAAAGGGACCTGCAGAGCTTCCGAAAGCTGCCAGCTTACTGAAAACCATAAACCGTGAGTTCTTCCTCCATCACACTGCTAAGCGCTGACCATGTAAACAAGCGCTTCCGCGCCCCACAAATGCATAGTAAGTGACATAAATGCTGCAGTATAATACAATACAGCAAGACCCGTAGGCCTTTCTTAAAATGTAGGCTGCTGGGTGGGGGTTGCTGGTTTACCACCACAGTCAGAATGCGGATGTGGTACTAAGTAGTTCCTGTGATAGGGAAGTGATTGGCCGTATACGCGCATTAACAGCTTCAAGGCCTTCACACTCCTTCAGGAACTGGTGCAGGAGCCCATGTTCGGTCAAGGACAAGACCGGTAGCTGTCTGCTGTGCGTCAGAGCGTGGGCTTGGAGGGCTTCCTGCACCCCCACACCCTTCATTCCTCCCCTTCAAATCAAAAACCACCATCTGCCGTGACAAGTGTTCCCATTCACCTTTTCCCTCTTATCTGTTCCCTTGCAGGGAAGTGCTCTGGAGGCTGACAGCCTTAATCTGGCTGCTGATACTGCATTTCTGTATTCATCATCCCACCCCTCGGGCCGACGCTGCAGCCGCAGAATCCATTCTTTTATCAGGAGAAAAAAAACCGGGATTCACGCACCGACAGGGGGGAAATAGGAAAAGGGGTGGGGAGGGGGCGCATCGGCACCGAATTGTGTCGCTACTGATACTCGGTGAAAGAAAGCATTTCTGTTCCCTTTGTGGGAGAGGTTAGCCATTGTGCTCCTGTGTTTTATTACCGTTTATTGCCTTTTCATGATCTCCCGCTATCACCTTGCCTGTGGTCTCATACACTGTAATCTGCCTCCTGCAGTCGCAGGCTCAGATAGGGTTCAGTGTGGGAGCGGCGAAGGGTGAATAGCGCGGGCTTTTGTTCCCTTTGACTCGCGCCCCCTGATTACAGATGACCTGCAAATAAAAAAAAATGAACTGCCAAAAGACTCAATTTTCGTCCTCGCAGCGCCATGTCTGTTTCATTTAGATTAGCCGGGGTTTAAAGGGAAGCAGATAGCTGACCTCTCCGGCGCGCGGTGTGGTGGCGGCAGCGACTCGTCATGGTTAGTCAAGGCTGGGCGCCCGCGCGGAAGAGCTCGGGCCTCTGCACGGGAGCGGGAACATCAGTTTGTGTTACGCCACTGAAAAGCTGGGAACGAGGAAGGAAACTGTTGCTTCTTTTGAGGCTGTATTTACATGTAGTGCTATTTAGGTTGTCTTTTCACGAAGCTAGGGTGACCAACTGTCATGGGTGCAAATTCAGGACGGTGAGTGTAAAAATTCAGGACAAAGGGTCAAAATTCAGGACAAAAATTCAGGACAGGGGGTCAAAATTCAGGACAAATCTTCGGGACAAAAGGTAGGTTTTACAGACACATCAAAGGAGGTCGCGCAATAGTATATAAGTAACCCCATTTATATCCAAACATATTCATCCATTTGCAAACCTAGCCATTGTGTATCCTTCCAGCCATCATTTCACTCATCCATCCCTCCATCCACACTTTCACTTTTCCATCCATCCACCTTTTCACCCTATCCATCCGTACACTAATCCATCCACTCTTCCATCCAGCCATTTCCAGCTATCCTTTCACTTACTCATCCATCCAGTCACTCATCCTTCCACCCATTCACCTTTTCATTCATCCACCCATCCTCCCTTTCTCTCTCCATTGACCCTTTCACTTAGCCATCCTTTCTTCCATCCATCCACCCATCCTTCTACACATCCACTCATGAATCCATCCATTGACCCTATCACTCATCCATCCTTTCTCTTATCCATCCACCCATTCACTCACCGATCATCCACCCTTTCGCTCATCCATCCATCCTTTCGCCTATTATCCATCTATTCACCTTTTCAAAAATCCATTCACCAATCCATCCATCCATCCATCCCTTCACTTACTCACTCGCCAACCTTTTCATATTAATTATGCGCGGAGCCTTCGTCTGCAGAGTTCCAGACGGAAGAGACCCATCAAAAATGTCACACTTGCTGTAGTTCCTAAAGCAAGGGATAGGGTGGTGGAGGGTTCACTATGCCCCTGCACATAGGCAATCTGAAAAAGTAGAAGGCATGAGTCATGCATGATGCACAGTGCTAGGATATGAGGTGACTGCGATATGGTGTTGTTTCCAGGGCTTTAAGCTGGATGAAAAAAAGGGGGGGGGCGTCTCTCAAAAGGGGGTGTTCCATGTAATTAAGGGCGGGGCTTAAAACACCTAAGCTAAAAATCTAGGTTTAGCTTTAGAATAGTGTGCCACTGGACTGGTATTTTGCCTCTTCTGTCATTGTATCCAGATAAATAACAAGTAAAGTTACACCTACAACAAGTCAGAAGTATTGGCTTTGTCAATGGTTGTTAGATGCATAAACTAAAAATGAAGCAACCATGGCTTTGTTCAATATAATATTGAAACTGCACTTTTCTAAAATGATGAGACTGAAAGTACTCTAGCCCGTGCCCCTTCTTCTCAACTTGTTTCACCAGCTTCTTTGAATGAACTGGATTCTGGAGCAGCATTTGCGTGTTTGCACATTCCTTTCAAACTAACAAAATGCGCTGCCCTAGACCAAGGCAGGAGGAGGCCCACCGTGGTAGGTAACACTCCAGAGGCGCCCATTGTCATTCTGTATGTGGCAATCGCCAGCCCCAAACAGAATGACAATGGGCGGGGAGGGTCTGCTCTTTTGCTCGGGGAGGTGTGATCAGCGGCCCCATCAAGATGCTAAGGCTTCTCGCAGGGGAGCAGCGCTGCTCCCCTGCGAAGGCCAAAATTACGAACAAAAGGCGTCCGTAAAAAGGATCCTCACGGACAACAGAAGTGAGGTCCAATTTACGGACTGTCCGTGAAATTTACGGACGGTTGGTCACCCTACACGAAGCGCTAGTGTTAGGGTGAGGTTGGTACCTAGGGTGACCAACTGGCATTGGTGCAAATTCAAGACGGTGAGTGTAAAAATTCAGGACAAAGGGTCGAAATTCAGGACAAAACTTCAAGACAAAGGGTACGTTTTACAGACACATTAGAGGTCGCACAATAGTAAAGAAGTAAGCCCAGCCATATCCAAACATATTCAACAATTTGCAAACCTATCCATCATGTATCCTTCCATCTATCATTTCACTCATCCATCCCCTCATCCATCCTTCACTCATCCATCCATTATCCATCCATCCACCCTTTCACCCTATCCATCTGTACACTCATCCATCCTCTTCTACCCATCCATTCACTCATCCATCCAGCCATCTACCATTTCAACCATCCACCCATCCCTTCACTTACTCATCCATCCACCCAGTCACTCATCCTTCCACCTTTCCACTCTATCAGTCAACCATCCATCCTCCCTTTCTCTCTCCATCGACCCTTTCACTTAGCAAGCCTTCCTTCTATCCATCCACCCACCCATCCATCCACTAATCCACTCATGAATCCGTCCATTGACCCTATCATTCATCCATCCTTTCTCTCATCCATTTATCCTTTCATTCCTTCACTCATCTATTCATCCTTTTGTCCATCTACCCTCCCTTTCACTCACTCATCCTTCCTTACATCCACCCTTTCAATCATTCGTCCATCCATTCACCCTTGCATTTATCAATTCATCAATCCATCCATCATTTCATTTATCCATCCTGTAAAAGGGTAGGTAGACATCCAGTGACCAAAGACCCTTTTGTGTTGCCCGGCGGTGTCGCCTCTATTACCCACAAAATATTAATTAATGAAGAAGCAGGCGCTGGAGACTGAAAGGCAGGAAACGAGGGTTTATTCTCTCCGGAGGAGAACACATCAATTCGGACAGCAAGTATCGTCACGAGGTGCTCTAACCGCATCTCTGAGGCCTGGCCTCTTATACACAGGTTTATTGCTTTATTACATGAAACACATATCTGTCAATACTTTGATGTTCGGAAAGGCATCCTAGGAATCCCCGCTTCAAGCCCGTTCCCACACGTTTACAGTTGAAATCCCCACCCTGGTCACAACAGGTGATGATCATCGCGCAGCTGGACATTCCGCCGATTCACGGAATGTGTGGAGTTGATCGGATCTCATGGGGTGAAGGGTGTTCGATCGACCTGAGGGTCCTTTGATAGGGGGAAGCTTCCTACTGTACGGGGGTGTGATAAACAGTATCCGCAGGGCCAGGTGGCGGCCTGCGAACAAGGGAGACAAACGGGCACACACAGGAAAAGGGGTTTGTATCAAAGGACTTGGGACCATGAAAGGGATGAAGGGAGGTGTCGCGCTGGGAACAGGATGGGATTCCGAGGTAGAGCTGCGCTGAAGGGGGGTTTATGACCTGAGGCATATGGGAGCGGGAGGGGGTTGTCCGCGCGCGAGGGATGCCTGCGAAGTTAGGAGAGAGAGAGACGCGCTGGCTATCAGCGAGGGCAGGGAGGCCATGGTGCTCAAAATGGCTGCCCCTTACGCGGAAGGCATGTGAGAGCGGGGGGTGATCAGTACGTGGGGGGCTTGTGAGGGTGAAGAGCCGTGCTGGGGGTCAGAGGTGTGCAGAGGGTGGTTCTGATCAAGGCAGCTAAAGTGGAGGGGGTGTGCGACAAAGAGTGTGGCATCGGGGCAAAGGGAAGATGGCACAGATAATGTTCACCAAACCGTATTAATTTTCCACAGTCCTCCCTTTAACATTTCTAAGACATCTTGTTGGCCTATTTCCTATCTATGTCTACTGCGGTGGTCATAAGTAAGGAAGTGCAAAACCCAGGCGAAGGAACTGTACATAAACATCGCATTTTAAAATCTTTTCATCTTAGTGGCGGGCTCATCGTTAAGCTTGTTGCAGGAAAGTCATAGTAATGCAATATCAGACAAAAATTATGTAGTGAGAGCGTTGGGTACAGATCATAGATGCTTATAGTCATAGGAACTGATAGGTTACCACGTAAGTAAGTTCTTTTTGTACTCGGTTGGAGCATAGTCAATTCAATGGCAGTTGGGAGAGAAATGAGACATAGTAAAAACAATAATCAAGGTTTCTAGTGTCTTGCGGTCGTGGACCATTATTAGTGAGTTCTCAGCATTCTTTGTCATCTTCTGTTGGCACTGTTGAGCACCTGCATTACAATTCGTTCTTTAGTAGGAATGTCCATGTGGGTTGAGCCGTTGGAGGTCTGCGGGCAGGAGTGTGTCTTTGTTTTGTTTCGCCAGACCTCGTGGGAGAAATATGTTACGGTTTTTGGAGCAGGTGCATTTTCTTCCATAATCCAGAGTGTGGCCATTAGAAGGAGACAGAAAAGGATTTGTGGTGAAGGGTGCAATTGTCTTTGAGTTGTGGAGTCTGTCTGTTCTTGGGTCTTTGCGGTGGGTATTTCCTGTTGCTTCCATCATCTTCAAGGTGCTCGGTAGCGGGCAGAACCACATACTTCGTTTAGCTTCTCTTTGGGGTGACCCTTGGTGGTGTTTTAGGTCACCGTTCTGAGATTTAACACAGTTCGTGGTCTACTTAGTCGGAGTTCCCTCCCTTTTGACGCAGGAAATACCCTTCTCTGGATGGCACGGTAGGATTTAGAGGATGTTGAAAGTTCAGGTGGAGGGAGGGGGGTGTGCGAGTAGTCCTTATGGTAGGTCGGAGGAGGAGGGGATGGAGCAGGGCCAGATCGGGAACAGACCAGGGGGACGGAAAATTTAGACAGGCGGGTCCATAACCAGGTTCAGAGAGCGGGGACTTTTCGGCACATGTCGATCATAAAGCAGGGGCCTCAGGTCAGCCCTCTCCTTTCATTCTGTCAGAAACAGTGCCTCGTCCTGCGACTCCTTACTGCTGCGGTCCCACCTTGGCCAATGTCGCTGATGTTCCCCGATCTGCAGTCAGGCCGCGTGCTCCCACATCCGGTCTCTTTCTCCTCCGACAGTGGTACCCTTAAATGAGTTTGGAAAGACAGTCTTTAGAGATTCTGCAGAGGAAGGTAATCACATAAATCTATTTCTCTCCCAACACTAAGCAACTGGGTAAGCATCCGTTCATTTTATCACAGTCACGTCAATTCTTCTGGCAGAGACCCACTTTCCTAGTACGAGTCCTACGAAGCTCATGCCGTTCTTCAGGGCTTGGTTATTTTACAAAAAGTGCAACGTGCTATTCACCATGGTCTGATAGGTATCTTTCCGAGGAATGAACATAGGCTAAACGATTTTTCATTATATCGATGCATCCTATCTTTCGGCTAAACAGTTTACTTTCAACAGGGTTTACTTGCAACAAGTTCTTTCATTTTTGACTTAATCCTAACTTCGCAAACATTAATCTAAATTCTACATAATTTCTTATAACCTGGCTGCTTTATTAAAAAATTCGGGGCTCGCGATGACTATTCAACTCATCCTTGGGGTGAGTGAGGTCTAATGGAAAACAACTAGGAATATAGCGAACTGGGGCAAGGGACATTTTTCAAACTCTCGTCCAGGGCAGCTGATACGAAACTGGGGGCATTTTGGGAAAATGGGGATGTCTCGATCACTTTTACTGTTTGGGTATTGAGATAGTTTCGGGACGGGGAAGGTCGCGTTTACCAGAGACATTTTTATCATGGATGCCACTGACAAGTAGTTCCCTCAATATGGGTCGGATTAGGGAACCTTAGTCGTCTTACCTGTCCCTTTCTTTTCGGCCAATCTAGGTTTCATCAATATTTAGCAGAAAAGGAGAGGTAGCAACGTGGTATCGATGTAATTTTTATTTAGGACACATTTGTGCAAATACTTGTAGTATTTCGGAGCCAATCAGGTGGTGCACCAGGGGTAGTGGTTCGCCACTTAGGTGCCAGTCGCTAGGAAGAGTGAAAGTGTGGAGGAGAGAGAGAGAGAGAGAGATAGAGAGAGACAGATAGAGAGAGACAGATAGAGAGAGAGGGAGAGAGAGATCAATAATAGGCTAAATAGTACACGTGTGACATGGAGAGTGGCTGTGTACTATTTAGACTATTCAGTGCATTACCCAACATGAGACATTTTGGGTTTGTGTTAGAATGTAGAAAGCATGCAGTTTGGGACGGAAGAGCATTAGGCCGGGTACATTAAAGACATGCATTGAGATGGGTGTCTTTAGGTGCCATCTTGCAGTGTAGGTCCGTTTCATGTATCAGACATGGCGTGGCTCCAGATCTTTACTATACCCAAGTCGTGATTCCAATGTAACCTGTAGAGGGAGAAAAGGGAAGAAAGGGAGGGGGAACAACATTCGAGCATATCAGATGTACGGGCACGAAAGTTCTTTACTTACCACATACTCGTCTTATCTCCTCGGGATATAATCCCTAGGGTCTTGGTTTCTGAAGTTAAGGGGGGCGGGCAGTGTGATAGGTTGTTCATGGGGGGTCCGAGGGTGGCATTATAGATCGTGTGTAGGGAAACGCTAAAAAGAAATCAGAGGCGCTTAGCGCGAGGTATCTGGTTTGTAGATGTATCTAGCTATTGGGATCCTTAAATCATTCCCAACGCTGTGATATTCTAAGGCATATCAGTTCTTCGGCCAACCCTGTCCCTTAGTACCTTTGAGCATCATACCTTTATCACACCGCTTCACTTTACCCGTACTCAGAAGTCGAGGTCCTTCTTCATGCGTTAGTTCCTGAGCCTAGTCGCATATTTGGAGGCAGCGTATCATACCGTAGATTCGATCATCAGTCTGGGGCCAAACAACCATTTCTAATAACCTTAAAAAGAAAGCAAAACGGTTGCGCACAGAATAGCCCTCCCGCCAATTCCCACATTTACAAAAGTATGCGATACCTGTTCACAGTTTGGAAAACCTTTATTTGCATAATCGTTCAGTAAGTAAATATGTGAGTGCAATCGTATTTTGGCCGGACACGATGATGGCTGAAGCACATACAGTAGGGGGGGCTATTTTTGCAGCATTTTAAAAGCAGTGAAAAACGTCTACTTAGTTATTTGTAAGAAACTAAAAATGTCTATTAATAATTGAGGGATCAGAGGGTATTTATTTCATAAATTGAAACACAGTCAGACTAATTGCAATCACATTTCCTAGATGTATACCGTGAGCATGCGTCATAAGCTACGTTATGTATCGGTTACAATAAATATCATAATAAATCGTATATTGAAATCAACATTTTAACGGGATCCTTTCAAATGTTCGCCAAGTGAACCCTCCTCCCTTTTTCGTCAAGTGTACAAAGGTTCACATACATATCTCAGAACATCAAGTCTTGTTAGCTAAAGAACACCACACGGTGTTCGTAAGTTACTATTGATACCGGCGCCATTTTGGACGATGCCGGGTTGGTTGCACCAGAGTCCCTTTCGGCAGTCCAAAAACCTGTGCTAACAGAGGGGCTGGTAATGTGGACCGTCAATCAAAAAGGGGGAGGGAGGTAGAGTCTTCCTTACCGGGTCACGTTGAGGTTCAGCCGGAACTTACTCGAATCCGTTAGCCCACAATATTTTTGGATGATTCAGACTGAAGCTGGTGCTGACACGAGAGCACCACCATCTTGTGGCTATGTCGTGGTCATTTCATTAGTGATCAAGGCAGTTGTTCCTCACCGGAAGCCTGTAGGGGCCGAGGGCTCCTAGGACTCTGGTAGAATCTTCAAAACTGTGGGGATGTTGTCGGAGGTGGGGGCTCGTGCCCAGGCAGGCAAGCGCCCGAGTTGCGATACCGGACAAAGTTACTCCAGCGGCCTAGACCCGCCTTCCAGGGGGCCCAGACGCCATTTTGAGACCCTGCAGCAGCCGCCCTTCGTCGTGTCTTCAAGAGTGGCAGAGACTTCTCTGGGGCGAGAAAAAAAAAAATGGAGCACCGTGCCGTTGGAGCAGGACATTGGCTCGGGGCGCTAGGATGCAGCTGTGGCGCCTCTACCTGGGGAGGTGGGGGAGACTCGTTCGCGCCGCCTCCCTCTCCCAGTGCACCCCACGCCGTTCCTTCGAATCAGGGGTGTACATGATGACCACCCTACACCCCTGACTCGGCGAGTACTCTGGAGGACCATTGTATGTCCGGTGCTATTCAAGTATGCCCGTCGGACATTGTATGTTCTGTGCTACGGAAATAGGTCCGTCGGACATTGTATGTTCTGTGCTGCGCAGGTATATCCGGTGCCCGGCTGGAGGATTTCGGCACCGGGCCGGGGGCTGGGAAACCTCCTACCTGTGGAGGTGGAAGAGGCTCGTCCGCGTCGCCTCTTCCTCCCAGCCCCACCCTGCACCAGTTCAGCGGAGGAATTTGCGATGGCCGGACCAGGAGATACGAGGGAGGGGGTCATCTGCATCCGCCCCCACCCTACTCGTGGCCCGGGGGACGCCGCCCCAGGAAGGAGAGGATGGGGAGACCATTTCCCGCCGGGCCCATGGAGCCTCCTGTACATTCTCGCCGGCGACCTATTTGGTCTATGGCTGTCGGCAGGCCCCGCCCCACACGTGCTGTGTGTTTCACCTTCCGGATGGGCGGGACCGTTGACCTGTTACATTTTGGGAACTTCCGGAGTGAGCGTAATATGTTTTGTATTGCTCCTATTGGTACAGTTTTACTTGAAAGAATGTTTTACTAGTTTTTCTATTTATCGTTGGTTGTGTGTTATTTTTACCGTAATTAAATCTTAAATTATATAACAGAGATTTGGCTTCCTTGAGTCCTTATTCTAACGGGGCGTTGTCTACGCATGCCTGTAATTGCTTTTGTTTTTCAGAGTGGGGGGGGGGGCAGAGAGTAATCAGTCCCAGAACTCAAACATGTCGTTGAAATTGGTCTGACGAAATCTGTGCCATCGGGCATAATCAAACGTTGTAGTTCTATCTGTCTTGTCCGTGTTAGTCTGATTCGTCTTTGTCTCGCGCCTTTTCCCTTTCTGCCGGTCTGTTATTTCTGTCGGCCCTCAGCTCTTACCTATGTTCCGTAGAGTCGGGCATTGGGCTTTCCAGTGCCCGAGTCTTTTACAAAAAGCACATTGGTTTTGCCTTAAGTCTGTTCGTCCTGCGCGTAGTGTCGGGGGGTTACTTTCGGGTCGTTGTGTCTCGGGGTTGTCCTGTCGGTACGTCCCTTTACACTGTTCCCTTTTTGTGTCTAATCCTCGGAACTGTGTCGTCGCTGCCCCTTCCTTTGGCCTACCAGACGCTTGGAAGGTCGCCTGTCGCGTTTCTTTACCTACTCTGACTTCGTCTCTTTCCTTTCGTTGCGTTGCTTCTTTGCGCCACATACCGAGACTGTCGAGCATAATAGGCGTGGTCTTGCTACTACGAAGGGCTATTTCTAACGTTTCTATTTTGTCAAGATCGAAGGATCCTACCAGTGGCCACTGTTTCTCTTGATTTGCTTTGGTATACTTGTGCCATAGCTTGCTATAGGCTATGGTAATTAATCCATACTTTGTGAACATTTCTTTATTAGGGGTGCCTTCCAGCGGAGCTAGATGGTCCACCTCTAATAAACGGTCCGGGCTGAACCAGCTATCAATCAGTCGGGAGAAGACAGGCATGACGGGTCACAATGGGGACAATAGTCAGCACTACCTATCTTATCACTGTGTGCAAAGACTAGACAGAATATTTCTATTCTACGTTGTTTGCAGGCAGTGAATACCTCAAGAACCAATATCAATAAAAAAAAAATGGTCAATGGGGAGAATAAGTAGGCCCGCAAAAAGGTCTGCGTCACCTACCCTTTCACTATCTGCAAAGAGGGAACCTATTCTTTCCTGTTTGCAGACAGAGAATCTCCAGAAAAACGATCCGTAACAGTTAATCAATGGGGAGGGGCAATTGATCAGTGGGGGAGAAAGATAGGCACGACGGGTGCGTTACCTATCCTTCACTGTTTGCAAGGGGAGAGCCGGTTGTTTCTCCCTTTGCCGACAGCGAATCTCCAAATAAATTAACAAAGAGTAATACTAGTATTTTTTTCAATCAATAAAACAATTTCTTAATTCGTCGTGTCTACACGACCTTACCCGGACCGCATGGACAGTTTCTTGTCTTCCGAATCCAGCGCCCGATCGTCCTCTTTTCTTCGTAATCCTCGCGGCACTCCTGATGGTTCCCAGTCAGGACCGTGGATCACTCGAGAGAGGTCTGTTCGGAACCAGTGAAGTTCGGATGATCGGCTGTCAGACGAGGGTCTATCGGACAGGGTACCTCCCGATCGTTGCAGTCGTTCACTCTGTCGTCAGGACCTCTCCCACTGGATCCACGAGTCGCTGATGGGCCCCACGCTTGGGACGCCAATTGTAAAAGGGTAGGTAGACAACCAGTGACCAAAGACCCTTTTGTGTTGCCCGGCGGTGTCGCCTCTATTACCCACAAAATATTAATTAATGAAGAAGCAGGCGCTGGAGACTGAAAGGCAGGAAACGAGGGTTTATTCTCTCCGGAGGAGAACACATCAATTCGGACAGCAAGTATCGTCACGAGGTGCTCTAACCGCATCTCTGAGGCCTGGCCTCTTATACACAGGTTTATTGCTTTATTACATGAAACACATATCTGTCAATACTTTGATGTTCGGAAAGGCATCCTAGGAATCCCCGCTTCAAGCCCGTTCCCACACGTTTACAGTTGAAATCCCCACCCTGGTCACAACAGGTGATGATCATCGCGCAGCTGGACATTCCGCCGATTCACGGAATGTGTGGAGTTGATCGGATCTCATGGGGTGAAGGGTGTTCGATCGACCCGAGGGTCCTTTGATAGGGGGAAGCTTCCTACTGTACGGGGGTGTGATAAACAGTATCCGCAGGGCCAGGTGGCGGCCTGGGAACAAGGGAGACAAACGGGCACACACAGGAAAAGGGGTTTGTGTCAAAGGACTTGGGACCATGAAAGGGATGAAGGGAGGTGTCGCGCTGGGAACAGGATGGGATTCCGAGGTAGAGCTGTGCTGAAGGGGGGTTTATGACCTGAGGCATATGGGAGCGGGAGGGGGTTGTCAGCGCGCGAGGGATGCCTGCGAGGTTAGGAGAGAGAGAGACGCGCTGGCTATCAGCGAGGGCAGGGAGGCCATGGTGCTCAAAATGGCTGCCGCTTACGCGCAAGGCATGTGAGAGCGGGGGGTGATCAGTGCGTGGGGGGCTTGTGAGGGTGAAGAGCCGTGCTGGGGGTCAGAGGTGTGCAGAGGGTGGTTCTGATCAAGGCAGCTAAAGTGGAGGGGGTGTGCGACAAAGAGTGTGGCATCGGGGCAAAGGGAAGATGGCGCAGATAATGTTCACCAAACCGTATTAATTTTCCACAATCCACCCACTCACTCACTCATCACCCACCTTTTCACTCATCTCTCCTTTCACTCATCCATCCACCCATCCAGCTACCCTTCCACCCATACATCCAGCTATTTACCTTTTCTCTCTTCCATCCTTCCACTCACTCATCAATCCATCCATCCTCTCTCATTATCCATCTATTCAATCTTTCATTCATCCATTCACGCTTTCACTAATTCATCCAGCCATCCACTCATCCCTTCACTTACTCACTCGCCCACCTTTTCATATTCATTTTGAGCTGAGCCTTTTTGACAAGAGGCCCATCAAGAACTTCACCCTCGCTGCATGAGCCATTCCAGGACTGGGACAGAAGCCACCCAAGGCAGAGACAGGATCCACCACAGGAGGGGGACAGGAGCCATCACAGGCGGAGTGGGAGGTGGGGGGACAGGAGCCATCACTGGGGCGGGGCAGGAGCCATCACAGGAGGGAGAACAGGATCCACCAGGGTGGGCACAGGGGTGGGCGTGGGCATGCATTATTCTAGTATAATCTTGGTCTCTTCCAGGGTGGGGTAGGGCTCCTCACCCCCTCCTGAACAAGACAACGAGAAGACAGGCTCTTTCCAAAATGTTAGTTTTGCCATCCCCACTGTGATATACAGCACTTAAAGGAGATACTCCAAGGGAACTGATTTAAATGATTGTCCTCCATACTTTGTTAATCAGTGTTACTGCGATTGTGCCATTTATTAATTTTATTACATTAAGACTGCATGTTAGAAGAACCGAGGTTTGTTTACAATTTAGTGACAGTATTTAAGATCTGTGAAGAGAACCAGTGCTGCGCTGTGTAATCAGGGCCAGTTCTAGGATGTTTGGGGCCCTGGGCAGAAATGGAATGTGTGAAGCCCTCCTAAATCGCAGAGACATGGCGCATTCAGGGCTGTTTGCATCTGAATAGATGCCCCTGCTCCTGAAGCTGCCCTCCCCCTCTCAGTCACCTTCAAACACCCCTTAACAGCTCATCAAGGGCTGGAGGTGTGAGGGTTGCCATCCCGCTGTGCCTCTGCAATGCGCCTGGGTATCTGAGCTTTGCATCAGAGTCAAGAAGGGAGGAGGGTGGAAGCTGTGCCGGCGTTTGGGTGGTGGGACTGGTGCCCGGTTAAAATTACGGACAAATGTCGTCCGTTAAAGAATCCTTCACGGACAACGAACAGACGGCCGAAATTACGGACTGTCCGTGAAATTTAGGGAACGTTGGTAACCCTATTGGTACCAGGGCACAAGTCCTAAAAAAAGAAGTGGTGGGACGCTGTCACCGGAAGTGACGTCACGACAGGAAGTGACGTCACGGAAGGTGGCTTGCAACATTGAGCTCATTGCCTCCCCGTGTGTTTCCAAACCCGATAGAGACGCACCGCCCCACCTTCCTTCAAATGCCCATCTGCTCGTGGAATGTGCCCACCTTACCGCTGCGTCCTCTCTGGGACGAGATCCGAGCTCACTGCGTGCTGTGAGCTCGAATCTCGTTCCAGAGAGGCCAAGCTGTGAAGTCCAGCTGTTTAGCAGGAGGGGGGGGGGGGCGGCGTCCCCTCAGTAAAATAAGTGGGGGGACGCTGTCCACCCCTGTGGTACCCCGACTCGAGCCCTGGTCGGTACCTACGTGACTTGCATGTTCTCACTTGTGTTGTGTTCCGCTTGTGCCGAAACAGGCGTATTACGTAAAGGTTATGCGACCTCAGTTTAATAAAAGAATCCTGACGCACGTACGCCAGTAGGGTTACGGCGGCGAGACCAGTAGTATTGCAAAGTGGCTCTGAGTCATTATTTCAGGCCCCAAAGAGTGCTCCGAGTGTGTCGGTGCTAGCCCTGGTCCTGGGCCAGCCCTCGACATATAAACTGGCAACGAGGGTGGGCGTGCCCTAGCCGTGAGTGGAGCTGTGGTGCGGCGGCCTCGAGCACTGCTCGTGCCCCGGCGTGCGGCGCTATGCGCCCTTTAACTGCGGCGGCTTAGTCTGAGCGCCTGGAGACTGGCCGGAGTGCTGGGGAGGCCCCGCTGCATCATCGCGGGCCCGCGAGGTGAGATGCGCGATGGCTCCCCGCCCCCGCTGCCTGCCACCTGCACGTCTCGGCATGCCAGACACATGGTGCTAGGCCCCTGGTGGTGCGAGAACTCCTCTTGCTGGCCACTGCACGCTGCAAGGCAGAAAGTGACCCTACTGCCGCCCCCCCTGCCCAGCCCAAGCAAGATTGGTGAAGTGCCCTGCTGGGATCAGGGGCCCACTCTAAAGCGCGTTGAAGGACTGGGTTTTTCTAAGACCCAGTGGTGCCAGGGGTAACACCTAAAACCTTCGTGGGCAACCTGTTCCGGCGTACAAATGACAGAGACACGGGACACTTCCTTCGGCATCAAAGATTCGAGATTTATTACTGCAGGGAACACAGAAGTCACAGGAAGTACAACGTGTGCAAGTTCGAGGAGTCTGCTTCAAATTGTATCTGTGGATCGCTCTTCTTATACAGTTTTTTGGGCATAGGATAACATGGTGCACAAAAGATTACAACTTGGTTCCCATCGTAAAAATCATAAGAGGTCGCTTTCATGTATTCAGGGCCCGGAACATAATTACAGTAGCATTTGGCAGTTCCCAACTGTAAAAGTACATCTTCCCACCATTAGTACATTTCGTTTGGCTGTAAACGAATCGAGGAAGGGACAGAAACAGGTGCAGAGGAGGACAAGAACAGATCGAAAAGGGGTGGTATCAGGAAACACGAGTTGCAGGCATCAAAGGGAACGTGCCTAATGAATGCACAACTGAAACAATGGACCGGCACGGCAAGATGAGCCTCGAGCGGGCCATCTGCCTTACAGTGTCATCCCCCTCATCATAAAGACACCTTCAAAGGAACACGTGTCTTCGAATCCCAGGGTCGCGAAGCGGACAGCGTCCGTTCGCTGGCTACTTGAGGGCAAGAAACAAAATGGATGCTGTATCTAAGATGGAACCCGTGGGTTCAGATGAAGAAACCCACAAAACAAACGAACGGTTTAGGTTAGCACAGCGAAAACGCGTGCACCCACTAAACTCGTCATTTGCGGTTCATAGATACCAGACTCGACCATATTTGTGCGAGTCGAGAACACCACTTACAAATTGTCACGGAACCTCAGCGTGGGGGGGGAAGAAGAGGAAGGCCTACACCACAGGCCTGGGGGTGCACAGTGTGTGAGTGGAAAAGTGGGAACATACGCCCTGCTCCTTCAGGAGGTACAAAGGCCTCAACCTCCAGCCAGCCAGGAACCTGGAAATTCAATAAGCACTGGTACAGACAAATCAACAAGCACTGGTAAAACAAAAAAGAAATCTCTCAGGCAGCGCAACACAAGAGGCAGAGAGGACAATAATTCTTCATACATCGCAGGGATCACTCATCTCTACGCCCCGAACGTGTGACACCATAGTGCGGCGGTGATCAAGGAGAGTTAGCGGGAGTGCCAGTGAGCTGTCGGACATAGCAGAAACACCAGTCAAGGTGTCAATCATCTCCACGATACCGCCAATAGAGCCCTTTATAGTGGAGGGGTCGCCCTCATCACTTGCACCCAAGTGGAAAGACTGGGTGGACCGCCTACTCATATTCTTCGAAGCCACAAAAGTCCATAAGGACCAAAAAAGAGCCATGTTACTCCATCTGGGAGGCAAGGACATCCACAATATTGCCAAGACTCTGGTAGAGGTTACGCCTAAGAATCACCACACACTGATAAATGCCCTCAATGGACATTTCGAACCGATGGCCAACCAAGACTATGAAAGGTTCATATTCAGGAAGGTGCGGCAACTACCTGAAGAATCGCTGGATACCTATCACGCCCGTCTCAAGAACCTAGAGTCCACGTGCGGGTTCGCAGACATAACGGAGGAGATCAGGGGACAAGTGATTCTGGGCTGCGCGTCTGTCAAGCTCCGTGAGCGCATATTGGAAGAGTCTGGAAAATCCCTTGCCGACATACTGACTGTGGGGCACACCAAGGAGTTGTCAAAAGCACAGGCTGCGCACATGGGAGCGGCCTTCCAGGAGCCGGTGAAGGCCGAACCAGTAAATGCCATGACAATAAAACCCCCGACGAGGTGGGTCAAGAAGGGACCTGGAACATCAACCTCAGGACAACCTAAAACCTTTGGATACTGCGGAGGGCCACCCCATCAGGCGGCTGAGTGTCAACCTCAGGACAACCTAAAACCTTTGGATACTGCGGAGGGCCACCCCATCAGGCGGCTGAGTGTGCCGCAAAAGGCAAGAAGATGCTCGGGATGCGGACAATTTAACCACTTTGAGAAAGTCTGCAGGTCCAAGAAATACTGCAAGCCCTGGCAAGTGGCCAATGCCGTGCCAGACGGAGACAGAGGGCAAAGTGACATGGACGATGATGAGGAGGAAGAGCGGGTGGTGCACAAAGTGCACATGATCGGCACCACAACCCGGAAGGCACGACGCCTACCCCAGTGCAGCATTCGCGTGGGCTCCCAGGACGTCATGGCGGTAGTTGACATGGGCGCCACCATCAACATCATGGCCTCTGCCCTACACGAAACCATGAACCCAGTGCCCGTGCTCTACCCATCCGCAATTACCGTGTTCGCCTACGGTCAAGATACTCCCCATAAAATACGAGGCAAGTTCAGAACTTCCATATCACATGGTGCCCAGTCCATAACTACTAATGTATCTGTCACCGAAGACAGACAAGGCATGCTGCTAGGTTGCAGAGCCGCTGAAGATCTAGGTGGGGTGACGTTTGCCTTCGGGGTACAACAGGAGTCTATCCAACAACTTCTAACAGAATTCTTAGATGTCTTCAAAGGAATCGGGTAGTTTAGAGGAAAAGAGGTCCATCTCCATGTTGACCCCACAGTCCAGCCGGTGGCATTGCAGCATTGGCCAATAGCTTTCCACCTGCGCCCCCTGGTTGAGGAGGAGCTCAAGAAGCTGGAGGCTGCTGGCATAATCGAGAAAGTGACTGGGCCCACTCCCTGGGTCTCTCCAATCGTGATCACCCGGAAGTCCAATCAGCCTAGCACGGTGAGGATCTGTGTGGACATGCGGCTGCCCAACGCCGCCATCAAGAGGGAACGCCACATCACTCCCACCATAGATGAACTCATCGAGGAGATGGCCGGAGCTTGCTGGTTCTCCAAGTTAGATCTGGGTCCGGCTACCACCAGCTGGTGCTAGATGAGGAGTCCCGCAACATCACAACCTTCTCAACTCATGTGGGGCTCCGAAGATATACCAGGATGAGCTTCGGGTATCCAGTGCGGCTGAAGTCTTTCAGAATGTCATACAGGAACTTATCACAGACATCCCTGGCGTGATCAATGTTAGCGACGACATCATGATACACTCAAAGAGCATTCCGGAACATAACAATCGCCTAACTCAAGTGCTTCGACTCCTGCCAGATACTGGACTCACCCTTCACTGGGAGAAATGCGAATTCTTAAAACGGAAGTTGCAGTTCTTTGGATACACGTTCTCCACAGACGGAGTCAATCCTGACCCTGAAAAGGTGAGAGACATCAAAGACGCTGTCGCCCCCACTAATGTCACCGAAGTCCGGAGCATCCTCTGTATGGTGAACTACTGTGGGCGGTTAATCAGAGATCTTGCCAACCTGACCCTACCACTGAGGGAGCTCATCAAAGATTCCACCCCCTGGAAATGGGGCCCGGAGCAAACCAAAGCATTCACAAAGATTAAAAAGGCACTTTCAGAGGCCACCATGCTTGCCTTCTTCAATCCAAGAAAACTGACATTGGTGGCAGTGGATACTGGTCCCATGCAAAGACAGCACCAGGATGAGGATTGGAACCCCGTGGCGTTTGTCAGCCAGTCCCTCACTGAGACGGAGCAGAGATACTCCCAAATCAAGAAAGATGCCATCGCTATCCATTGGGGATGCCGTCATTTTCACCTGTACGTGTATGGTAAGCCCTTTGTGGTAGCGACTGATCACAAGCCACTCGTCGCACTATTTTCGCGGACCTCCACAAAGCCAACGCCTCAGATTGAGAAATGGATGTTGCAGCTACAAAATTACAATTGTACAGTAGAATACCAGCCTGGCTCTCGGAACCGTGCCGATTACCTGTCGCGACATCCCCGAGCAGACACAATTGAGGAGATGGAGAACACGGCCGATACCGAAGAATATGTCCGGTGCGTCACCGCTGTATCTTGCCCCCTGCCCATATCCATGGAGAGCCTGAAAGAAGCCACGAGTAAAGACGACTGCCTACAACTGGCCAAGGCGGCACTGCAGAGTGGCAACTGGCACAATGCCAAGGAAGAATGGAAGATCCTAACCATGGAGCCGCAACGTATCATGGACAGCTTATATCATGTCAGAGATGAGCTCACTGAAGATGATACAGGATGCCTGCTAAGAGGACATCGGCTGGTGATCCCCACGTCATTAACTGCTCAAGTGGTCCAACTCGTTCACATTGGGCATGAAGGCATGGTTAAGACCAAGTCACGACTCAGAACTAAGGTGTGGTTCCCACTAATGGACAAACTGGTGGAGGTTACTGTCCGATCATGTGCTGCCTGCCAAGTGACGGGGGAAACACCCCGACCGGCTCCGATTATTATGGAACCAAGGCAGAAATCTCTGTGGTCCTGTGTCAGTCTAGACTTTGGCAGCCTTCCTGATGGCCACTCCAAATACCTAGAGGTGGAAAAAAATATCAGCACCGAGTGCCACGGAGGTGATCCCTAAACTTGAACAGATCATAGCTGCTCACGGTCTCATACGTGAGCTGTGGACTGACAACGGACCTCCATTCCAAGGGCAAGAACTAGCCACCTATCTGAGCACTCTTGGCATTCATCATCGCAGAATCACACCCAGATGGCCACAAGCAAACGTTGAAGTGGAGAGATTCATGCAAACATTGAATAAGGTGATTCGAATCACTCACAACAAGGGACAGTCTGTAGAATTAGCCATCTTCACTTTTTTTAGAAGCTATCATCAAACACCCCACACCACCATGGGTGTAGCCCCAGCGTTCTTCTCATGGGTTGAGTGGTCACAGACTCAATACCTCACCACCCCCAGTGGCGGCCAGAGACACCCGATGATAGTCAAATCGACGCCAGACGCCACAAGGCACATACCCAAGTCAGTCATTGGAGGAGGGCCAAAACTCCAAAGCTCACATGAGGGGATGTAGTGTTGCTCAAGAATCGCATTACCAGTGGAAAATTCTGGCTGCCATATGAAAAGGACCCGTGGACTGTGGTCAGCGTTAAAGGAACCCGGATTATTGCTACTCGAGGAAGAGAAACTGTGACCTGCAATGTGTCCCATTTCAAGAAGTACCAGTCCGAGGGGCCTGTGTCCTCCCCGAACCGGTTTGAGAGTGGGCATAACACCACGTCAACGGAGGATGTCACCTCAAGCGGCTCGATGAACATGTTTTCCCCAGTTGATGGTCGGGGGTCACCAGACCCCGTATCGACTCAGTGTGAAGGAGCAGTGGATGAAGAGCTTGAGAGTAGTTGCTGTCACCCAGAGCCCAGGCCAGTCGAAACCACATCTGACGCCGGAGTTCAGGAGACCCAGAGCCGGGGTCAGTTGCAACACCGACTGCGGGGAAACCCAGCGTCATCCTGCCCACTGAGGGACCATTTCAGGTAAGACTGTTCTTAAGTGTGCCTGTCGGACATTGTTTTAAGTTAACAATTGATAAGCTAGGAGTTGGGCAGAAGAGTTACCTGCTAATGTTGCTTTGATGTTTGTTGGGGAGGAATGTTGTGTTCTGCCTGTGCCGTAACAGGCGTATTATGTAAAGGTCATGTGACCTTAGTTTAATAAAAGGGTCCTGCACGCACGAACGCCTGTAGGGCTACGGCGGCCTCAAAGTCATTATTTCAGGCCCCCAAGAGTGTCCCGAGTGTGTCTGTGCTAGTCCTGGTCCTGGGCCAGTCCACAACATAACAACGAGTTGTGGGGTAGGAGGGGCGACTCCTCCGCTAAGGAGGAGGAGAATCGTCGCACTGCTTCACAGCAGTGAAGTAAAGGAAACATAAAACGATAAAAACTTGCGTTATTATCAGTTTATGTTTCCTTGTGCTGCAGCTTTGCGTTTGGGGCAGGGCTGCCTCGACGACAGAGGGGCAGGGAAGGAGTGGTTTGCTCACTCTCCTAAGTGCACATGACTGTTTGGCCCTCCTCTCGGGCCAGCCAAACACTCATGCGCACTTCGCATCTTCTTCATACAGGCTGGATTACAGCCTGCGTGGTGTACATGCCCACGCCCCCATTTCCAGGCTGAATGCCGATCCATGGCGCTCATACCAATCACAACGCTGCAGCGTTGTGATTGGCTATCGGGAGGCTGCGAGCCAGGTGCTTCTTGTTGCTTCCTGCATCCTGCTGCGGGACCGGAGTCAGTAAGAAGAGGACGGAGGAGAGGCAGCGGCAGGCCTGTCAGCACAGGTGTTTTTTTTCAGTTTTTTTCTGTTTTCGTCTCACATCCCTGTGCCCCTACCCCGCCCTACCCCCTGGGTCCTGTAGCAGCCCCTACCGAGGATGGCGCCTCTGAAAGGTTATGAGAGCTGGGGCAGAATCAGTCCTTAGGAACACCCCTACATATGAATCACTGTGACCCAGGTTGAGGCATTTTGTCTGCGTTCTAGTGCGGTCATTGGTTACTGGGTTAGTATATCTGGTGAGTATTGTTGTTTAGCGCCGTGGTGCCAGGGTCTCAGGTACTGACACACCCATGTGAATAAATAAGTTACTCCTTTTTTACTCACCTTTGTCAAACACTCAATACTTACTCCAGGAAGTTGCAAAAGGGTTCAGAAAGTAGATAGTTTAAGACATAAGTAATTTAGTTAGAAAGTCACTTTCAAGGCAAAGTTATACCCTATAAATATTACAGTTTTTTTATTTACATGTAGTGAAGTGCAAATCTAGCCCTTATGTTGTAAGACTGAGTAAAGCACAAACACTGGGGTCTACAGCCGCTGTTACTCCATTGGAACAGAGTTGGGTGTCCTTGGCAGACTTCATGAACTCTCGTGTTCACTGTGGTCTCTGTTTGCAGTAGCTAGTCAATGGGACAGAGGTGCCAGAAAGAATGCTACAGTAATAGTGTATATTTGCACCGACCTGTAGATCAGAAAACTACTGTTCTGTAAGGTAGTGTTCTCTTTTCTAATTCTCCCTGGTCCACCGCAGTCATTAGCGGGCTGTTTGAGTGGAGGGAGATCTTTGCGATTCAAAAGTGATTCACTTCTGTTGGGCTGTGTTTCATCCGCCATCTTGAGGAAGAAGCAGTCTAGTCGTTCGTATTCAGACCAGCTTAGCAATTTAAAAGGAGTTCTATGGTGCGGAAGCGTAGCGGAGGCACGCAGCGGGCGTGCCAACTGCGCGCCAAAGGAAAGCCCGTCTGCGCCCGTCCGCGCCAGGACGCCGCCAGACGCCAGAGATGCTGCTGGTTCCGCTGGAGGTATATTAACTTACTCCTGCAGAGACCTGCTGGCTGTTAGAAAATTGGTGAGCCTGTGCAGTCACTCTTTGTACATTCTGCCAGAGGGCCCGTTTTGCTGCAAAATTGTGGTTTTGATTCCTGGGCTACTACACCACCACATACTCCTCCCCCTCCCCCCTCCAAGCCCATTATTAAAATCCTTAGCCTTAATTGTCGCTTTTTAGCCAAACAGATTGCTGATGTTTACGATTTGCTGCAGGATGAATCTACTGATGTCTACTTTTTAACAGAGACCTGGCTCTCAGATGTTATGGTTTCTGAGCCAGGCTTAGCGCTTTTTCAGGGCTAAAGCATTATGACTCTCAATAGAGATTCGAGAGGAGGTGGTTTTGCGGTCATTTTTAGGTCTCGCCTTTACCATTCCGCAGGAATGGGAAATGGGGAGAAATCAAGTCGGCTATTTTCTCTTCGAACCAAAGGGCTTTCAGCCGCGGTTTTCTTGCAGTTCACGTGAATCACGTAATCAAACATGCACGAGCATTCACGTCCAGGGCTTCTCCTCCCCTAGCAGCACTCCTCCCACACCAGCAACTCCCCCCTCCCACACCAGCACCTCCCCTCTCTCTCCCCGCAAACACAGCCTTGCCCTAGCAGCACTCCTCCCACACCGGCAACTCCCCCCTGCCACACCAGCACCTCCCCTCTCTCTCCCCGCCAACACAGCCTTGCCGTATCAGCACTCCTCCCACACCAGCAACTCCCCCCTCCCACACCAGCACCTCCCCTCTTTCTCCCCGCCAACACAGCCTTGCCGTATCAGCACTCCTGCCACACCAGCACCTCCCAGTAAAAAAAAAAATAAATAATGGCAGCCGCGCATCTTGTTTGTTTACATCTCTGCCATACCCCACTCCTTGCCTTTCCACGTCCCAGCGCTCTTTTCTCCCCCTTCCTTGACCCAGCTTGCTTTCTTTGCCTTCCCTTCCTCCTGCTCGGTGTACCCTCTCCCCTGGCTAAAGAGACCGAAAGGCGCCTTTTTTTCCGGCAAACCATAAAGCAAGGGAAGGTACTTTAGAAACAATGTGTCAAGCGGCACGTTCTTTTACACATTCGATTACATGCACATTTTACGTGTGCGGACAAAGTAAAACATTCTGTATGAGCCAACAAACATTTACTAGGATTACAAAAAACACTTATGTTTTTTGTGGTGACTTGTGCTGTCCCCTACAACGCACTAAGCACAGCTCACCATGCGTCTCCAATCTCCCTTGCACACACTCTTTCAGAGACACGCTTTCCGTTCGTGCAGCACGTGCAGTGGAACCGGCCGCAGAAATCCATAAAATCAAATAATTTCCCTGTCTTTCAATTGCTGGGACACATACACGAAAAACGTCTCTGTTCGTGTCTCTTGGTTATCCTATCCCAATCACGCCCGCAAACATGCACAACAACCAGCTCACACACTTTCTCTCTTTTCCATTGACGCACGGAAATACGCACACGTTGACCACATTTAGACGTGCATCTTGCAAGCAAAACCCCCCTGCCTTCTGTCTCATTCATTCATCTACACGTTTCTGCCTTTCCTATTCAGACGTGCACTTTTATTTGCCTTTTAAGCATAACACCCTGTCTTTCAATCGCTGAAACAATTACAGCAAATCATCTCGCAGTTCCATTCAGCACGCAAGGCAACATGCACAAACAGTCCACCAAAATTAGCTTTCTGTTCGTGGCTCTTGCTTATTCTATCCCAATCAGGCCCGTCCACACGCACGACAGTCACAAACAGCACTCAGACTCCATCTCTTTTCCATTCATCCACAGAAAAACACTCACACGTTCACAACTTTTAGACGTGCATCTTGCAAGCATACCCAGCCTGTCTTACCTTATCCCCCCCTGTCTTAACTTCATTCTCATTCACAACACACATTCGTCACATAAATGCACACACTAGAAAACCAACACTGCTGCTCACTCACTTTCTACAGGCAGATCACACCACTTCGACACATCTTGAAAATTGTTTATAGTGGGAATTAACAGAAAATATTACAGGGGATTGTAGACACATTTGTCCAAAGACTCCATAGCCTATCACAGCTCACCATGTGTCTCCCCTGCACACACTCTTTCAGAGACACGCTTTCCGTTCGTGCAGCAGGTGCAGTGACACCGGCCTCAGGAATCCATACTATCAAATCATTTCACAGTATTTCACTTGCTGGGACACATACACGAAAAAAAACATCTCTGTTCGTGTCTCTTTGTTATCCTATCCCAATCACGCCCGCCAACACGCACAAACAGACCACAGACTTTCTCTTTTCCATTCACACACGCAAACACGTTGACCACATTTAGACGTTCATCTTGCAAGCAAACCCCCCCTGCCTTGTGTCTCATTCATTCATCTACACGTTTCTGCCTTTTCTATTCAGACGTGCACTTTTTTTTGTCCTTTTAAGCATAACACCCTGTCTTTCAATTGCTGAAACAATTACACCAAATCATCTCTCAGTTCCATTCAGCACGCAAGGCAACATGCACAAACAGTCCACCAAAATCAGCTTTCTGGTCGTGGCTCTTGCTTATTCGATCCCAATCAGGCCCGTCCACACGCACGACAGTAACACACAGCCCTCACATTCTATCTCTTTTTCATTCATCCACGGAAACACGCACAAGTTGACAACATTTACACGTGCATCTTGCAAGCATACCCACCCTGCCTTAGCTTATCCCCCCCTGTCTTAACTTCAGTCTCATTCATTCATCTGCACCTTTATGCCTTTTACTCGCGCAAATACGCACTAAAAGAACAAACACTCTAGACTCTTTCACATTCATGCACAACAACTTTTATTTTCTTCTTTATTTTCACCTCTGTAAGGTGGGGAGGGGGCCAGAGCCAAACGTCTGGGGCCTAACCACCCCAGGGGACTGAATTGCTTTCATCACAGTCGTAAAGATTGTAATCTGTTGTCGGCCATCCGCGGACAAATGCAAATGTTAAGTAAAGAGACCGAAAGGCGCCTTTTTTTCTGGCAAACCATAAAGCAAGGGAAGCTACTTTAGAAACAATGTGTCAAGCGGCACGTTCTTTTACACATTCGATTACATGCACATTTTACGTGTGCGGACAAAGTAAAACATTCTGTATGAGCCAACAAACATTTACTAGGATTACAAAAAACACTTTTGTTTTTTGTGGTGACTTGTGCTGTCACCTACAACGCACTAAGCACAGCTCACCATGCGTCTCCAATCTCCCTTGCACACACTCTTTCAGAGACACGCTTTCCGTTCGTGCAGCACGTGCAGTGGAACCGGCCGCAGAAATCCATAAAATCAAATAATTTCCCTGTCTTTCAATTGCTGGGACACATACGCGGAAAAACGTCTCTGTTCGTGTCTCTTGGTTATCCTATCCCAATCATGCCCGCAAACATGCACAACAACCAGCTCACACACTTTCTCTCTTTTCCATTGACGCACGGAAATACGCACACGTTGACCACATTTGGACGTGCATCTTGCAAGCAAAACCCCCCTGCCTTCTGTCTCATTTATTCATCTACACGTTTCTGCCTTTCCTATTCAGACGTGCACTTTTATTTGCCTTTTAAGCATAACACCCTGTCTTTCAATTGCTAAAACAATTACAACAAATCATCTCGCAGTTCCATTCAGCACGCAAGGCAACATGCACAAACAGTCCACCAAAATTAGCTTTCTGTTCGTGGCTCTTGCTTATTCTATCCCAATCAGGCCCGTCCACACGCACGACAGTCACAAACAGCACTCAGACTCCATCTCTTTTCCATTCATCCACAGAAAAACACTCACACGTTCACAACTTTTAGACGTGCATCTTGCAAGCATACCCAGCCTGTCTTACCTTATCCCCCCTGTCTTAACTTCAGTCTCATTCACAACACACATTCGTCACATAAATGCACACACTCGAAAACCAACACTGCTGCTCACTCACTTTCTACAGGCAGATCACACCACTTCGACACATCTTGAAAATTGTTTATAGTGGGAATTAACAGAAAATATTACAGGGGATTGTAGACACATTTGTCCAAAGACTCCATAGCCTATCCTTCCTACTACGCTCTTCCATCCTTTCTTTTTACATAGAACTCACAACACTTTCAAACTTTTAAGTGACGCATTTTCCGACAATAAAAAAATATTTCTAACATGCGTCTTCAATACTATATACTAACTACAGCTGTATGTGTTCTTAAATAGCACACCCTTCGTCACTACCTTTTATCCACACAGTATATTGATCCAATTCTGCAGCTCCCTCCTAATGCACGCACAGATCACAACACGCCGACACATATATAAAAGTCTGTAGCATCGACATTTACACGTGCATCTTGTAACCAAAATCCCCCTGCTACTGTCTCTTCCTAACCCCACCTCTACCTCCAGCACGTTTCTGACACATCTTTGTCTTTCTTTTAACAGTAAATAATGGCGGACGCGCATTTCTTTTGAATATATATCTTGTGGTGACTTGGGCTGTCACCTACAACGCCCTACAGGGTCCTTCTGAGTAAACACCAAGCACAGCTCACCATGCCTCTCCCCTCTCCCTTGCACACACTCTTTCAGAGACACGCTTTCCGTTTGTGCAGCAGGTGCAGTGACACCGGCCTCAGCAATCCATACTATCAAATAATTTCCCACTATTTCAATGGCTGGGACACATACACGAAAAAAACATCTCTGTTCGTGTCTCTTTGTTATCCTATCCCAATCACGCCCGCCAACACGCACAAACAGACCACAGACTTTCTCTTTTCCATTCACGCACAGAAACACGTACACGTTGACCACATTTACACGTGCATCTTGCAAACAAACACCCCCTTCTTTGTGTCTCATTCATTCATCTACACGTTTCTGCCTTTCCTATTCAGACGTGCACTTTTTTTTTTCCTTTTAAGCACAACACCCTGTCTTTCAATTGCTGAAACAATTACACCAAAACATCTCTCTGTTCCATTCACCACGCAAGGCAACATGCACAAACAGTCCACCAAAATCAGCTTTCTGGTCGTGGCTCTTGCTTATTCTATCCCAATCAGGCCCGTCCACACGCACGACAGTAACACACAGCCCTCACACTCTATCTCTTTTCCATTCATCCACGGAAACATGCACACGTTGACAACATTTACACATGCATCTTGCAAGCATACCCACCCTGCCTTAGCTTATCCCCCCCCTGTCTTAACTTCAGTCTTATTCATTCATCTGCACCTTTCGGCCTTTTACTCGCGCAAATACGCACTAAAAGAACAAACACTCTATACTCTTTCACTTTCATGCACAACAACTTTTTTTTCTTCTTTCTTTTCCCCTCTGTAAGGTGGGGAGGGGACCAGAGTCAAACGTCTGGGGCCTAACCACCCCAGGAGACTGAATTGCTTTCATCACAGTCGTAAAGATTGTAATCTGTTGTCGGCCATCCGCGGGGAAATGCAAATGTTAAGTAAAGAGACCGAAAGGCGCCTTTTTTTTCCGGCAAACCATAAAGCAAGGGAAGAAACTTTAGAAACAATGTGTCAAGCGGCACGTTCTTTTACACATTCGATTACATGCACGTACAATGGTCTTATTGTTGTTCATTTATAGTTACGTTTCATAGTGCAAAGTTACACACAAAACATGCATAGCAACATCCCTAAGGGCCTGCTTAGGCCATTCACCCACAACAAAACGACGATCATGAGACGACATTTTACGTGTGCGGACAAAGTAAAACATTCAGTATGAGCCTACAAAATTTTTGTAGGATTACAAAAAACACTTCTGTTTTTTGTGGTGACTTGTGCTGTCACCGACAACGCACTAAGCACAGCTCACCATGTGTCTCCACTCTCCCTTGCACACACTCTTTCAGAGACACGCTTTCCGTTCGTGCAGCAGGTGCATTGGAACCGGCCTCAGAAATCCATAAAATCAAATAATTTGCCTGTCTTTCAATTGCTGGAACACATACACGAAAAACGTCTCTGTTCGTCTCTCTTTGTTATCCTATCCCAATCACGCCCGCAAACATGCACAACAACCAGCTCACAAACTTTCTCTCTTTTCCATTGACGCACGGAAATACGTACACGTTGACCACATTTAAACGTGCATCTTGCAAGCAAACCCCCCCTGCCTTCTGTCTCATTCATTCATCTACACGTTTCTGCCTTTCCTATTCAGGCGTGCAGTTATTTTGGTCCTTTTAAGCATAACACCCTGTCTTTCAATTGCTGAAACAATTACACCAAATCATCTCTCACTTCCATTCAGCACGCAAGGCAACATGCACAAACAGTCCACCAAAATCAGCTTTCTGGTCGTGGCTCTTGCTTATTCTATCCCAATCAGGCCCGTCCACACGCACGACAGTAACACACAGCCCTCAGACTCTATCTCTTTGCCATTCATCCACGGAAACACGCACACGTTCACAACATTTACACGTGCATCTTGCAAGCATACCCACCCTTCCTTACCTTATCCCACCCTGTCTTAACTTCAGTCTCATTCACAACACACATTCGTCACATAAATGCACACACTCGAAAACCAACACTGCTGCTCACTCAGTTTGTACAGGCAGATCACACCACTTCGCCACATCTTGAAAACTATTTAGAGTGAAAATTAATAGAAAATATTACACGGGATTTTAGACACATTTGTCCCATGACTCCATAGGCCATCCTTCCTACTACGCTCTTCCATCCTTTCTTTTTACATAGAACTCACAACACTTTCAAACATTTAAGTGACGCATTTGACGACAAAGAAATTATTTATAACATGCATCTTCAATACTATATACTAACTACAGCTGTACGTGTTCTTAAATAGCACACCCTTCGTCACTACCTTTTATCCACACAGTATATTGAGCCAATTCTGCTGCTCCCTCCTAATGCACGCACAGATCACAACACTGCGACACATATATAAAAGTCTGTGTCATCGGAATTGACAATGTTTGACAAACAATACACAACTTGGCCACACATCACACTAAATGTACACTACTTATCAACACACATTAGTGACATGCATGTACACAATCGTGATCCTATTCGGCTACTCACTCATTAGCCACAGGGAGCTCATACCACTTTGCCACATCTCTTGAAGGATTTGACCTGCAAATACGAAACGAAAGTGCCTATGCTTTGTACATACAATAAGGCCATGCCTGCACACACTAGCTTTCGGACTCCGCAGTTCACTCCTTTTGCAAACACACAGGGCACACTAATTCTAAACATATCAGTAACGCATTTCCATCAAAAGAAAACTGTAAGCAAGTGCGTTACTCAGTGCAAGCACCTCTCAGTCACTGCTCACAGCACTTACTCACACTGCACACAGGCCTCACTCAAACTGCACACAGCCCTCACTAACACTTTACACAGACTTCAAACACACTGCATACAGTACGCTATCAGTGCGTACTGCACACACTTACTGCACACAGACAGAACTTACAGTGCACCCAGCACTCACTCAGTGCACACAACTGTAAATCAACCTGCACACAAGCGTCACTCACACTCCAGACAGGCCTCACTAACAATGCACACATCCTTCAAACACACTGCATACAGTACGCTATCAGTGCGTACGGCAAACACTATCTGCACACAGACATAACGTACAGTGCACACAACCATCACTCAGTCCACACAGACCTCACTGTCAGTGCACACAGGCCTCAGTCTGCTACTTTTTTCAACTCTAAATCCACCTGCACACAGGCGTCACTCACACTGCACACAGGCCTCACTAACAATGCACACATCCTTCAAACACACTGCATACAGTACGCTATCCGTTCGTACTGCAGACACTATCTGCACACAGACATAACTCACAGTGCACACAACCATCATTCAGTCCACACAGCCCTCACTGTCAGTGCACACAGGCCTCAGTCTGCAACTTTTTGTGCAGTTACTAACAATCTACACAGAACACCAGCCCTCAGTATATGCTTAGCACATGCAGACACACAAACACTATACATCCTTTTGTATCACACACAACTGATGGATAGATTAGACAGTTACAATATCTTTGACATCTTAGTGTTGCAAGGGCTCTTTTACTTCACTAGCATTTATTGTGAAATAATGAGCTCGAATTTTTAACGTCACATTTAGGACTCTAACGGCGCGATATTTTTACATTAGCTTTATCCCCACGTACCTTTTACACCCTTCATTGCTTTATACATTGTTTTTTTAAAAAAAGATATGGATAAATATAAGCTTTAGTCGGATTTACGTTATTTCTGAAGGCTTCTTCCTTGCTGCGTGCGGGAAGACACGTACATTAACAAGTGTTGCGTCAAGGAGACACGAAAGTCGCTAGTGGCGCCACAATCGAACCTACATCTACATACACATTCAAATTTTCACACTTGGGAGTTACACACATTATCTCTGGAGACATCTCCTGGGGCCAAGGGAAGGGGATGTACCTTTCATCCTTTGTCCACTTCCAAACACCTTACCGGCAAACTTCTCCACTTCTGCCTATTTAAGATCACGAAAGGCTCATTGTGAGCCATAGCCTTTTTCGTGTCCAGAAAGACAACAGTGACCGACGGAACGACGCTGTATTTGCTACGAAGACTACAGATTCAAAGACACTACGCGACAACTTTGGAATGTAAGTGCATTTGTAGTTTTTTTCGTACTACACTTGACTTTTCTTTACATCTTTCACTTACTTGTTCGTCTCTACATTTCGTTATCTATTTCTCCTCTCATCTTCAAGCTTGCTACCTCTACACATTCTCCCCTGTATCTCTCCACTTTCTAAACATATATTTTTTCATCGTTCACTCTTTTCGGTCCCTTCAACAGCACACTCTTAACATTAATTTTCTGCTTTACTTCGGTCACTTCAGCTCATGAATACTCTATTATTCGATCTTACCCTCCTTTTTATGGTTCCTATAACTACATTGCCAGATCCACAATAATGTTAACCAACAAATTTATTTCATTGACCTCACCCAAAATCGATCAATCGTACTCTACTGGGCATCAAAGACGGAGGTAATACATGTGACTAAATTATACTTTTTCTTTTACAGATACAACACAGACTGTTTTCAAATCATTCTGTACCACTTGTGATCTTGAACAAACAATAATTTAGGTGAGTACATGTGCATGTTAATGTTGTCATAGAGTTATCTGTCTTCCGGAAACGCTTTGTGAACTAATGGTATTTTTCAAGGGCACTATAGACTCCCTCTAGCTGTCTGTATGCTCAACATGACATACCACCTAAGCGTCACACGATTGCACACACTTTTTTTACTACTCCGCTGGTCACTCATTTAGGACACGTATCTCACACCACTTCGCAATATCTTAAAAATGTGTTTAGCATTAAAATTAATGGTTCATATTAACTGCCATTTTCAAATCATTTGGACCATGTTCGTGTCTCTTGCTTATCCTATCCCAATCAATCACGTCCACACGCACGACAGTCACTAACAGCCCTCAGACTATATCTCTTTTCCATTCATCCACGGAAAAACGCACACGTTGACAGAATTTAGACGTGCATCTTGCAAGCATACCCACCCTGCCTTACCTTATCGCCCCCTGTCTTAACTTCTGTCTCATTCATTCATCTGCACCTTTCAGCCTTTTACTCGCGCAAATACGCACTAAAAGAACCAACACTCTAGACTCTTTCACATCCATGCACGACAACTTTTATTTTCTTCTTTATCTTCACCTCTGTAAGGTGGGGAGGGGGCCAGAGCCAAACGTCTGCGGGCTTCAAGCTTGCTACCTCTACACATTCTCCCCTCTATCTCTCCACTTTCTAAACATATCTTTTGTCATCGTTCACTCTTTTCGGTCCCTTTAACAGCACACTCAACATTAATTTTCAGATTTCCTTCTGTCACTCGAGCTCATGAATACTATAGTATTCTATGTTACCCTCCTTTTTATGGTTCCTATAACTACATTGCCAGATCCACAATAATGTTAATCAACAAATTTATTTTATTGACTTCACCCAAAATCGATCAATCGTACTCTACTGAGCATCAAAGACGGAGGTAATACATGTTAGTAAATTATACTTTTTCTTTTACAGATACAACACAGACTGTTTTCAATTCATTCTGTACCACTTGTGATCTTGAACAAACATATTAATTTAGGTAAGTACATGTGGATGTTAATGTTGTCATAGAATTAACTGTCTTCCGTAAACGCTTTGTGAACAAATGGTATTTAACAATGGCACTATAGACTCCCTCTAGCTGTCTGTGTGCTCAACATGACATAACACCTAAGCGTCACACGCTTGCACACACTTTTTTTAATACTCTGCTGGTCACTCATTTAGGACACTTATCTCACACCACTTCGCAATATCTTCAAAAGGGGTTTAGCATAAAAATTTTGGGTTAATATTAACTGGCATTTTTCAAACATTTGGACCATGTTCGTGTCTGTTCGTTATCATATCCCAATCACGCCTGCCAACACGCACAAACAGCCCACAGACTTTCTCTCTTTTCCATTCACGCACGGAAACACGCACACGTTGACCACATTTAGACGTGCATCTTGCAAGCAAACCCACCCTGCTACTGTCGCTTCCTACCCCCACCTCTCCCTCCAGCACGTTTCAGACACATGTTTGTCTTTGTTTTAACAGTAAATAATGGCGGACGCACATTTCTTTTCAATATATTTATTGTGGTGACTTGGGCTGTCACCTACAACGCCCTACAGGGTCCTTCTCAGTAAACACCAAGCACAGCTCACCATGCCTCTCCCCTCTACCCTGCACACACTCTTTCACAGACACGATTTCCGTTCGTGCAGCAGGTGCAGTGACACCGTCATCAGGAATACATACAATCAAATAATTTTCCAGTCTTTCACTAGCTGGGATACATACACGAAAAAAACATCTCTGTTCGTGTCTCTTTGTTATCCTATCCCAATCACGACCGCCAACGCGCACAAACAGACCACAGACTTTCTCTTTTGCATTCAGGCACGGGAACACGCACACGTTGACCACATTTAGACGTGCTTCTTCCAAGCAAACCCCCCCTGCCTTGTGTCTCATTCATTCATCTCCACTTTTCTGCCTTTCATATTCAGACGTGCATTTTTTTCCTACTTTTAAGCATAACACCCTGTCTTTCAATTGCTGAAACTATTACACCTAATCATCTCTCTGTTCCATTCAGCACGCAAGGCAACATGCACAAACAGTCCACCAAAATCATCTTTCTGGTCGTGGCTCTTGCTTATCCTATCCCAATCAGGCACGTCCACACGCACGACAGTAACACACAGCCCTCAGACTCTATCTCTTTTCCATTCATCCACGGAAACACGCACACTTTGACAACTTTTACACGTGCATCTTGCAAGCATACCCACCCACCCTGCCTTACCTTCTGTCTCATTCACTCATCCACATGTTTCTGCATTTCACTCGCGTAAATACGCCCAAAAACACAACAAACCCACAAATTCTCTCTCCCAACACCCCCCCCACACTCACACGCACGCCAACACGCACACTTGAGTGCCTCTTCCTTATCTTATTCCACGCACGCCCGGTAACATGCACAAACAGCTTACAGACTCTCTCTCTTTTCCATACACGCACGGAAACACGCACACGTTGACAACATTTAGACGTGCATCTTGCAAGCATAGCCACCCACCCTGCCTTACCTTCTGTCTCATTCACTTATCTGCATTTTTATGCGTTTCACTAGCGTAAATAAACACAAAAACACAAGCAAAACACAAATTCTCTCTCCCAAACCCACCCCCACCCCCCACACTCACAGTCTCTCGCACGGAAACACGCACACCATAGCTTTTCTCTCATTCATCGGCACGTTCTTCAAACACACCTTCGACTTTTAGTTACGCACGTCAACACGCACAAGCAGCCCACAGACTCTCTTGGAAAAAAACACTTTTATTTTTTTTTATTACATGCATGTCAATTGGTATTTGGACATTCTGACGTTGGGTCGTGCTAATTTACACAACAAACATGGCAAACGGGGATTTAAAGCACATTTGTACATTACATGCCCAGCCCATCTTTCATACTACGCTATTCCCTCCTTTTTTTATGTTAAAAATACAGTTTGCACCAATTCACAACATTTAAATAACAAATTTTTACAGCTAAAAAAATTCTTTAGAACACACGGCTTTTCATACTATAATTCCTACAGCTATACGTATTATTATCTAGCACACCCTTCGTTCCAACAACTTTTTCACAACATCTTGAGCCTATTCCGCTGGTCCCTCCTAAGGCACACACAGATCGAACTACTTCGCCACATCTATAAAGCACAGTTGCATGAACATTACTAACAAAAACACTACATACACAAATTTGCCACACATCACTACAAATTTACACTACATATCAACACACAGTCACATGCATGCACACTCGTGATCCGACTCTGCTGCTCACGCATTTGGTTCGGGCATCTCACACCACTTTGCCACATCTCTTGAACTATTTGACCTGCTAATTCAATACTAAAGTGCCAATGCTTTGTACAAAGAATAAGGCCATGCCTGCACAGCCTACCGTTCCGACTCTGATGAGCCCTCCTTATGGTAACACACAGGGGACACTAATTCGAACCATATGTTACTCAAACACAGCACAGGTCCCATATGGCTGAGATACCCGCCACCCCCTCTCAACACAAATCCCCAAGGATGGGAAGACGGAAACGGTTCTGAACTTTTGGAAGGCGGGAGGGAGTTACCCTCCCGGCCGTATTTATTAAAATATGAAACAAAATTAAAACATTAAAATAACAGTTTCATATCATGTACAATTTCATTTACACATTACGATGTTCTTGGCTGACCTTAACACATCTCTAATACAAAGGTTCTCCTAGCCGATACTAAACATCCTGCAAATGCATTTCTGAACATTGAAATTGTACATCCTAACGTTACGGGCCAACGGCAAGGTCGTAACCGGTGTCAGATCCCCAATACCAATTCCCCCCTCACTTGTGAGGGGCGGTCGCACAGCGGACTGTACCTCTGTGCCTACTTCCAATTTCCCTTGCCTTAGCGGGGGCCCCCTGTTAACTCGACGCCATCTTAGTGGTCGTCCGAGGACTCGTGTGAGGTGTCTAGAAGGTAGCGTAGACCCCCCTCCCACCCCACACAACTTACCACATCTGCCGTCGCAGATGTCCGGGCCCTGGGAAATTCCGAGGAGGGGTCCGTAGCCCCTCCTCCCCAGGGAGGGGCCTATGGCCGCCTTCCCTTTCGGCGTCCCCATCCTTAAAGGGGACCGCCTCCCGTTTGAGGGGCCAATGGCCGCCTCCCCCCGGGCGCTCCCATCCATAATGGGTGACGCCCAAACCTCTAGGGATCTTCCAATTACTGCTCACCGATCATGACCTTACCGCCCGACCAAAAATAAATACGACAGTTTAATCTAAGCTAACGAAAAGGAAAGAACAATCACATCTAAGCAATTCAAAGTATAAACTCTACTGAGCATCACTGTTTAATTCAATTGCAACCATTTCTGCTGAGAAAACATGTTGAAACGAAAATCATCTCTTTATTACATAACACATTACCAACTTTATTCAAAAACAACCTGTAAGAGAAACCATATCACGTCATTCAACTTTATTCAAACAAATCGCTGTCCACAGGGGCTGGTGGGTGGGTCAAAATTGGCTCTTCGTTCCGTCTCGAGCTCACGTGCAACGAGGAGGTGCAGCTTCAGAGCACAGGAACAAGAGGATGCTTCCTTGGCTTGTCGCTCCTTTTATCCTTCTTCGGGCGGGCGTAGACCCTCCTCCAATCCGCCTCCCGGGCGTGGCTGGCGGTGTCGGTGTCTAGGACAACCCTCTCTTGGGCGGGAAAAGGCGCGCCCCAGCTATGCCGCTTCGGGCATACCAGCCGGGACACGCCTCCCGCCCAAAATGGTTTCCCGGGGAGATCGGGGTACTCCACCATACGTTCGGGGGGACCGAGTGGTCGCCCCTTTCCATATGGCTGAGATACCCGCCACCCCCTCTCAACACAAATCCCCAAGGATGGGAAGACGGAAACGGTTCTGAACTTTTGGAAGGCGGGAGGGAGTTACCCTCCCGGCCGTATTTATTAAAATATGAAACAAAATTAAAACATTAAAATAACAGTTTCATATCATGTACAATTTCATTTACACATTACGATGTTCTTGGCTGACCTTAACAAATCTCTAATACAAAGGTTCTCCTAGCCGATACTAAACATCCTGCAAATGCATTTCTGAACATTGAAATTGTACATCCTAACGTTACGGGCCAACGGCAAGGTCGTAACCGGTGTCAGATCCCCAATACCAATTCCCCCCTCACTTGTGAGGGGCGGTCGCACAGCAGACTGTACCTCTGTGCCTACTTCCAATTTCCCTTGCCTTAGCGGGGGCCCCCTGTTAACTCGACGCCATCTTAGTGGTCGTCCGAGGACTCGTGTGAGGTGTCTAGAAGGTAGCGTAGACCCCCCTCCCACCCCACACAACTTACCACATCTGCCGTCGCAGATGTCCGGGCCCCGGGAAATTCCGAGGAGGGGTCCGTAGCCCCTCCTCCCCAGGGAGGGGCCTATGGCCGCCTTCCCTTTCGGCGTCCCCATCCTTAGAGGGGACCGCCTCCCGTTTGAGGGGCCAATGGCTGCCTCCCCCCGGGCGCTCCCATCCATAATGGGTGACGCCCAAACCTCTAGGGATCTTCCAATTACTGCTCACCGATCATGACCTTACCGCCACAGGCCCGGATAGTTGACCGGCTATCCGGACCCCCCACAAAACTCCTACCTAAAGGTCATGGCTACAAATTCCTCAACCAAGCTATGAAGTCTCCTATGAGTAAAGCATTCCCCACCCGGGACAAATGAACCCCGTCCTCTAGATACATCTGATCCCCCCTGATACACCCAGGCGGAATAGAATGCAATGTATTTGTACGAAACAATCTACCAAGTTTGTTATTCACTTTCTTCACAGAATGATTTAAAGCAGACACAGAATTAGCCCCCCGCCACACCTTCCGTGGGATCATGTGGGACCATGCAATTGTGCACCCCGGGACCCTTCTCGCCAACCAACTTACAGTGGATAATATCACCTCGAGAAGTACTCGTCGACCAATGGCCACCAAATCATTGCCCCCAAGATGCACTATGATTATAGATGGCGGTGACCTCGTCCGCCCTAACAAACCCTCCATAAAATTCTGAAACTGGTCAATACAGAGCCCGCCCCTTCCGTAGAAGGTCACCCTGTACCCGTATTCCCCAGCCATGTGAATCATGTCACCTTCTTTGAATACGTCTGCGGCACGCCTCACGTATGAGTGTCCCACGACCCACACCACTCTTTCCTCAGCCGGTGTTCTTTGACCGCTGGTCCCCAGGTGTCGGGTCAACTGCACAGTCTGCCCCGCCTCGTAAGCTTGCGAAACTGTAAACCAAACAAAAACAAGAAGCGTGAGTGCATGACATTGGCTTCACAACATGTGCAACCGCACGTACCGTTTATAACAATTCGAGGACCAACGCCCCAACTGTTTTACTTTTTCGACACTCAGACCCCTGGCTGTGGCCTCAGTAGCAGCCCCTATCCGGAAGGAATGGGTCCCAAACTCGCACGGGTTCAAGCCTGCGGCTGCAATTGCCATCGCAAGCACCCGTTGGAACTGAAACCTCGTCAGTGGGGTGGCGTCGGCGTGCCTCAGTAAGCTTCCCCCCCATGTTGCCGCCCTCTGCGCCAAATATTCCTCAACGCATGCCACCGGGCACATGGGAGATCCGGGAATCCGCTGGACTATTACACAGTCCCCAATCGCTCCCTGATCGGTCTTGGACCTGGCAAACGAGACTACCATTGTTTCCCCCCTAATTTGGATGTGCTCTCGGCACAGCCCCCCCCGTATCCTGCTTGTTCCGTGCTACCAGCTCGCTCACCCGCATAGCCCCATGGAATGCTAAAGAAAAAGCGGCTCGAAATAGTACTGTCTCTGATTGAGACGAACATGTTGCAGGGAGTACGGACATTAACAGGGCCAACCTTTCCAGACCTATCGGGTGCCTTTCGTCCATTCTGCGACCCTCAAGGCGTTGCCATCCTCGCAGCGCCTTCTGTACCACAAAAGACGCTGTGGGGTCCTGGATACCATGAGCCCGTGCCATGAAAGAAATGGCGGCCCGGTGCCTCTGTGCCGTGGCCACTGATTTGCCTGCCTGATGTAAGGATAACAGAAACTTCAGGACATACTCCTCTTGGCCCCAAAGCTCCCCCCCAGCAGAACCCAAAAAGGACCAATAGGAACGGAACGCCCCTTCGTATGCCTTCCTTGTCCTGGGCGCTAAACTCTCTCCCACGAGGTCTTGTAGTCCGGGGCACCGAGAGACCAGAGGGAAATGGTGCTGCCACCGGGTCCGCTGAGGGTAGGAAACCCCAGAAGGCCTGCATACGGGAACGAGAAAGCGCGTCAGCTGCCTGATTTAACACCCCTGGCACATGTCTTGCCCTAAAGTGGACGTTTAGCCTCATACACAGCAGAACAATTTCCTTCAGCAATCTCAAGATCCATCTGCAGCGGGCAGCCTGACTATTGATACACTCAACAACGGTCATATTATCAGACCAGAACACCACAGAGCGGTCACGAAACCCCTCAGGCCATGTTGTCAGGGCCACCAGGATAGGGAACAGCTCGAGAAACCCAATGTTACCTGTGAGCCCATTCTCGTGCCACCATGCCGGCCAGGTTTGTGCTGACCAATGATTACCAAAAATTGCGCCAAATCCAACACTCCCTGCCGAGTCCGTCCACAACCCCAGCTCCTCAGAGGAAACCGCGGGTTTGCTCCACACAACTCGACCGTTGAAATCCGCCAGGAATGCCAACCATATGCGCATGTCCTGGCAAACCTCCGCCGAGAGCCTTGTGCGGTGGTGGCCTTCCTTAAGGCCAACCATGGCCTGAGCAATAGAGCGGGAAAATGGGCGCGCCATTGGCATTACTCTCAGGGCAAAATTTAGTTGACCCACAACCCGCTGCAACTGATGCAATCTTACTTTTGTCTCGCTAATACATGTTTCAAGCGATGCCTTAAATTTCGTTACCTTTTCCTTAGGCAAGCGGAAGCACCCCTCCTCGGAATCGAGCTCTATTCCAAGAAACTCGAGCGAAGTAGACAGCCCCACTGTCTTACCGGGTGCCAAAGGCACGCCAAAGCGTCTCATGAGATCACAAAATTCATTCAAAGCTTGTGCACACTCTATGTCCCCGGCTGCCCCCAGGAATAGAAAATCATCAAGATAATGCATTACATGTGTAAACCCTGTTGTTCTTGTGAAAGCCCATTGCAAAAAACGACTGAATCTCTCAAAATACGCACAAGAGATGGAGCAACCCATTGGCATACATTTATCCATGTAATAGCGACCCTGAAACATGAAACCAAGGAGACGCTGATCATCTGGGTGTACCGGAAGCAACCGGAACGCTGACTCGATATCTGATTTAGCCATCATCGCTCCGGGTCCTAGGCGATTCAAAATGGCGACGGCCTCATCGAAAGATGCGTACCGCACCGAACAAACTCCCGGGTCAATCGCATCGTTCACCGAAAGACCCCTTGGAGCTGACAAATTATGTATCAACCTGAATTCCCCCGGATCTTTTTTGGGGACTACACCCAGGGGTGAACAAACAAAATTAGCAACTGGCGGGTTGTCATGTGGTCCAGCAACCCGACCTCAGGCCACCTCTTTACCAATCTTTGCTTGTACCACCGCCGCATTCTGCTGCACCGATAGTTGATTCTTACATTGTGCTTCACCCTGAAAATCCCCCGCCGGGATGCGGAAACCATATGAGAAACCATCTCGCAACACCCCAGCGGAGATATGATCTGGGTATTCGTTTAGCCAAGGGATCATTGCCATGATATCAACCGGGGTAGGTAGGGGCGCCCCTTGGACTATTTCAGACCTGTTTGGTGCTTCCTCTACTCCCCGTATCACTAGCCTTGGCTCTGCACATATTCTCAGGATGGGAGGACTGCCCACACCCCGAACATTCGTGCCTGAACTTACAAGAACCCTGTGGCCTAGTACATTTCCCTCTGTTAAAGCCCCAGCAGACCCCTTTTTTACCTGAGCTGCCAGTATTCCTTGAGTTCCGGTCATTACTTGAACATGCCCGAAAGGGCGCCCCTGACGAATGGCGGGAATACTCAACCACATCACCCCCCAACGATGGTGACTTCCCCACGCCTGGCTTTTCCATTTTTTGCCATGAAATAGAGTCAAAACAATCCCACGTCAGGGATGAATCATGCTCCTTGGATTTACGAAATATATTATCATAAGAAAACCATTGATTCCCTCCATAACTTTCATAAAATTCCATGATACGTGTCTGGTACACGGCCAATTCCCCCAACAATTCGGGCCTACGTTCCCCCATAATTGCAATGAACATTCCGAACGCTCTGCCCCAATTGCCTATCGATTCATCGACTCTAAAACCGGCCATCCTGGCTCGCCATACACTTGGATGTAAAAACTCTTTTTGATTTTTTACATGCTCGATCTCGTAGTGATCGGTCAACAAGGAAAACATGTTCACATATTTGTCTGCCCATATCCTCTCTTTCACCTCGATCGGGATATGCTGAACAATTTTTTCCCTCCTTGAAGGTACCGATCCTTCCCCCACCATCGGCAATGGCTGCTTACCTGAACCTGCCGTCGTAACTGTAGACCCCGCCATACCAACGCCCGATCCTGGTTGACCCACGGGAGCCTGCGGGGAAACAAAAGGACAAGGTGCTTTTGCGGCATCTCGGGATTGCCGCAACTGCCTCATTATTAGTTTGGCCTCCTCGGCCGTGTCCCCCGGAGCAACAGAACCCTCGTTGTTTCTGCCCAACCATGCCGCCAGCTGGGCGGCCAACTCCGGTGGCATATCCCCTTCGTTCACAGGGGTAACTACGACAGGGATCGGCTGCCCTGCGTCGGGAATCGGCACGGGAGCCTCCACCGGTCTGGGAGGGCTCGCCGGGGGAGCCTCCGGAACTGGAACCTCATCTCCATTTGCCCTGTTCCTGGCCCTCTTTCCTCTCCCGGCAGGGACCACCCCTGGCAATGCTGGCCCGATGATTCTTTTAGGCCGTGCCGTACCATCCCTGGCCGCCATTTTCCTCTTCATCTCCGCCATGTCTTTCACCAGTATACGGAGCATTTGCTCGGTGCTAACCTTCTTTGCGACCCTTTTGCCCGGCATTTTCCTCACAAGATGAAAGGTCCTGGACAAGGCTTCTAGCGCTAAAAGAGAAAAAAGAAAAATTACAAATTTCAAAATTGGCTCTTCGTTCCGTCTCGAGCTCACGTGCAACGAGGAGGTGCAGCTTCAGAGCACAGGAACAAGAGGATGCTTCCTTGGCTTGTCGCTCCTTTTATCCTTCTTCGGGCGGGCGTAGACCCTCCTCCAATCCGCCTCCCGGGCGTGGCTGGCGGTGTCGGTGTCTAGGACAACCCTCTCTTGGGCGGGAAAAGGCGCGCCCCAGCTACGCCGCTTCGGGCATACCAGCCGGGACACGCCTCCCGCCCAAAATGGTTTCCCGGGGAGATCGGGGTACTCCACCATACGTTCGGGGGGACCGAGTGGTCGCCCCTTTCCATAAATGCACAGAGTCACAATCAAAGTCAGCTCCTCCCTCTGCATACGAAGCTCACACTAATTATACATATCGCAAATGCAATTTACATAAAATTGTCCCCTCCCTGCACAACATTTCGTTGCTACTCCACTGCTCCATCCTTTGGCACACAAAGCTTACAACACTTTGCTACTTATCAGGAACGTTTATAAAATTAACATAACTGTTTTTTCTCGTGCTATTTTCCAAGTATAACAAGCCTCATGCTAATTGTTATTTAAAATACCAGATGCTTTGCTCGACTTTCTTACAACAGTTGACTCCCACTTTTACCATGCATTATGCTACTCAGGGATTCTGACTACCAACGTTAAATACTGTCACTCTTTACTTTGGGGGGTGGAGGATGCTCATAGTGACAATTTTATAGGGAAACTGAGTTAGCAATTTTACTTTCACATTGATCATTTCTCTCGCATGCAAAAGCGCACACACTTTGCCGCTTACTATCCTACCTCACAACTTTCCTTTGTCAGAATGATGTGTTTATAATAATACATTACAAAAAATAATACCAATTACTTTAACTGGCTCACTCACTTTCATGCTTCAAATCTTTTGCTTCCTACTTAACAGGATTTTCTCTCAACACTCATTTCATACAAAAAATAAAAATGTTGATCTCACTTCATTCATTCTTTCTCTACTTCACAAACTGTACTCAGTATGCAGGGCAACAAGCATACACTCTACACATCACACACTTTCACACTACAAAGTTGCTCATAAAACGAAAAGCAGGCACACACACACACAATCTATTATCATGCCCTCTGTCACACTCTGAGACAAAAGTATACAAAATTTCCAAACTACTATTGCATTTCCTGTTTTGTTTTGGGATTTGACGTGTCATTTCATGTAAATAATATTCTGACAATTCACATTACTCTCATTTCAGATTCATCCATTGAGGTACAATCACCCACAAATCAAGGTAAATAATATTCTTGGTTGGAAACAACTATAAATAGTTATTACATAAGTAATTTGACTTACTTAAGTGAATAGACTTTAGAGGAATAAAGTAAAGGGAGTAAAAAAAAACATGCATAGATGCTTAAAAGCCAGTTACCATCAAGGTAATACAAGATTTAATAGTACATCTAAAGGGAAGCAATGCTTACCAAATAGTACTTTTGCTATTTTGCACAATGTATGCAAACCAGTTAATACATGGAACTCCAACGATCTACATTATATCATGGACCTTGGAGATGCTTTATATCTACAAATGCATTCTTTTAACAAAGAAACACTTATGCATCCTGATGATTTGCCAAAATATATAGAGCACAATAATAGGTTTTATTCACTTAGCCTACGCAACCCTTTCTATGGTAATGTCCTTAAACGTTTTGATGAAAACTATCCAGATATTACCAGTGCATTGCATTTAGGGATTTCTAAGTACTGTGGGGTACTACTTTGTATGAGTGTATATGTCATTAATATTTTTAGAAATAGGCAAACATACTATGTATTTGATTCACATAGCAGGGACAATGAAGGCATGCCTCATTCAAATGGAACCTGTGTAACTCTAGAAATTAAAAATTTTGAAGCACTTTTGGAATATGTAGTGAATCTAGCCAAAAAATTTAGAAATCCTTCGCAGGATTGCATACCATTTGAATTAACACCAATAGATGTAAAAGAAATTTTGAAGCAAACATTCCAAAGAGCACTTCGAGTGCACAAGAAAAATAGTAATTTAACTCCAGTTACTAAAATCTTTGTACATACTACTCAAGTGATTGACAATTCTATTTTTGAAGGGAGTTTGCTTTATTCGGATGCTTTAGGTACTCTAAGTAATGGCACTATTAGAAATACGAGTAAGAAAATTCATTTGTCAGGAACAAGTATTTCTATTATGGGGACAAACAAACAGTCTCTAATAAACAAAGCTAACTTGAGACTTTCTGAACATGGTGCGAAAAAAAGTGAAAATACTACTGTTGCACTAGGAACCCTTGACAATGTTGGAAATAAAGTACTTGAAGAAAACAGACCAACTGTAAGTTTACCTCTGGGACGAAAAAGAAAAGCAAATAAAGCGAGTTTACTTTCTATGGACGCTTTAGCAACTCAAAGTAAGGTGACTAATAGCAATACTAGTAAGGAAACTCATTTGCCAGGGACAAGTACTTCTATTCTGGAGACAAATAAACACTCTCAAATCAACTTAGATTACTTTAGCCTTTCAGAACATAGTCTGAAAAAAAGGAAAAATAAAAATGTTGCACAAGGAGCCATTGACAATCTTGGAAATAAAGGTGTTGAAGAAAACACACCAAATGTAATGTTAACGGTGGTAAAAAAACGCAAAGCAAATAAACAAATCCATTTAATTATTAATAAATTCCATCGTGAAATATTGCATGGACCAGAGTATGTTTGTACTATTTGCAACCAGTTGTGGCATAAACAAACAATTAAAAATACTCGCACTGTTTGTGAAACAGAAATGTTTCAAAGGTGTAACATTAGTAGCAAGAAAACAAATTTAATTTGTATGACTTGCTATGCTTACATCAGAAAAGATAAAATACCACCATGTTCAGTTCTAAATGGCATGGCATTTCCAAATGTACCAATTGAATTAGAATTATACGATTTAGAAGAAAGATTAGTTTCTCCTAGGATACCTTTTTTACAAATTTGTAGTTTATCACGCGGATTTCAAAAATCATTATCAGGTGCTGTCGTTAATGTACCTGCAGATGTAATGACAACAGTTACAATTTTACCAAGGCAAATGAATGATGCCATGACCATCCCAGTAAAATTAAAAAGGAAACTAATGTATAAATCGCACACGCATTATGAAAATATTCGCCCAAACACAGTTAAAAAGGCAGCTACATGGCTAGCAACCAATAGTGTCATGTTTAATGAATATGGTGTGACAATTAACCCCGAATGGCAGTATATACCTCCAGAAATCAACAATGTAAATGATAATTCGGACACAAGCTATTCTTCAGATACATCTGACAACATGGAAGCTGGGAATTTAGATACTATGTTAACAAATGAAACAATTACCTCTAATAGGGTAAATGTTTTAAGTTTAGCTCCAGCTGAATATAATACACCAAGAGGTTTATATGAGGATAAAGATTCAGAATTTTTGGCTTTCCCTACAATTTATGGTGGGGAACGAAGGCCAAACAATAAGGAAAGACATATACTGGTACATTATAGTACTATTTGCCAATGGGAATTAAGAAGTCATGATAGAAGAGTAGCTAAAAGTATGACTAATGTTTTCTTTAAACTTAAAAAATTACATATTAAGCAAATTCAAGGGAAAATTAATATTTCTATACGGAAAAAATATACAGATGGTAAGAATATTACTGCTAAAGACATAAAATATAATATTGAAAATTTGTTCCAGTTTAATGAAGGTTATAACGTTTTGAAAACTATACGCAGTTCACCTCCTTATTGGGAAAGTTGTAAAAGAGATCTTTTTGCTATGATAAGACAACTTGGAATACCAACTTTTTTCTTGACTTTATCTGCTGCTGAAACAAAATGGCACCATTTAATAAATATATTATTGAGAGTTAAAAACTTAAATGAATGCACAGAAGAGGAATTCAATAACATGTCTTGGGAAACAAAATGTCGATTAATACAAGAAGATCCTATTATATGTGCTAGACAGTTTGACTATCAAGTGAGGAAATTGTTTAATTGTGTTTTGATGAACGGGACAAATCCAATTGGGGAAATAGTTGACTACTTTTACAGAGTCGAATTCCAACAGAGAGGTTCTCCACATATACATGCATTACTATGGGTAAAAAATGCACCCCTCTATGGTGTCTCGCCATTAGAAGATGTCAATGTTTTTATTGAGCAATATATTCAATGTAATAAGTCACATGACACTGTTTTACAGCCTTTAATAAATTTACAAAGGCATGGGCACACTAAAAATTGCCGCCGGAAAGAAAAAAGAACATGTAAATATCAATACCCAAAATAGCCTATGTCAAAAACTCTCATATTAGAGCCATTGACACTTGAAGGCACCGATAGGCAATGGAAAGATAATCTAAAACGTATCCATGAAGCAATGAATAATGCAACTTTTAGCACACTTTCTTTTGATGATTTTTTAGGTGTTATTAAGATGGATAATAAAGAATATATCACTTCGATACAAACTAGTTTAGAAAAGCCGACAATTTTTTTAAAAAGAACACCAGATGAATGCTTCATTAATAACTACAATAGTACGATTTTAAAAGCTTGGCGAGCAAACATAGACTTGCAGTTTGTACTAGATGCTTATGCTTGTGCAGTCTATATTATTTCATATATCAGCAAATCGCAAAGAGGATTTAGCAAACTTATTGCACAAGCTGCTAAAGAAGTGAAAAACAATAGTAATGTCAAAGAACAACTTAAACACATAGGGAACAAATTCCTCAACTGCACAGAAATTAGTGCTCAAGAAGCAGCATATCTCATTCTTCAGATACCATTACGGAAAAGTTCACGGGCATTTGTATTTATTAATACTAGCCCTCCAGAAAAAAGAAAGTTTTTAATGCGCGATATGGAAACTATTAATTCATTGCCAGAAAATTCTACTGACATTCAATGTGAAAATATTATTGCTAAGTACTGCAAGAGACCCAAAACATTAGAAATGTGTACTTTAGCTGATTATGCTTCAAATTTTAATTCCTCCAGCAAAAAAAAATATACCAGAGAAATAAATGACTCGGAAGATTTACTTGCTGAAAGAAACTTTTACAGCTCAGATGAGGAAGAAATTGAAATAGAATGTACTGAGGAGGATGTAGGTATGCAGAATATAAATAGCAAGTATGCTTTAAGTAAGCGCAAACGGAGAAAAATTATACGCTTTTGCAGATTTAACAAAGACAAGGAGCCAGAAGAATATTATAGAGAACTATTAATGTTGCACTATCCATGGAGAGAAGAACATAAAATTATTGTTAACAAGGACACTTACTTTGAAAGGTATCTACAAGTTAAAAAGGTTGTTGATTCACAAGTTAAAATATATAACCATAATCACGGTGAAGTTAGAAACATTACGAATGAAGAGTGGAATGAAAATATTATATCCCCTCCTCTATCACCTCAATTAATACCAACAGAAAATGTATGTGATGGAGGGAAGAATAAAGAAAATCAACATCTATATGATTTGTCATTAGATTTAGGAATTAGAACAATAACTGAAGAACCAAGCTTAACTAACTCCATTCTACCTGATGATAAATACCAACAGATAATGCACAACTTAACTGCTCAACAACTCAATTTTGTTTACCATCACTTGAATTTGTTAAAAACGAAAAGTACTCCATGCTATACTTTCTGCACTGGAGGGGCTGGTGTTGGTAAAAGCTTTCTAATAACTGCACTACATCAAACATTACTACGCTACTATAATACAAAGGCAGGTGAAAATCCTGATAATATACATGTCTTACTTACTGCTCCAACAGGCAAAGCAGCACATAATATTCAAGGGCAAACATTGCATAGTACTTTCAAAATTCCAGTCTCACAAAGTTTTGATTATAAACCACTAAGTCATGAAAATAGAACTTCACTTCAAATGCAAATGATGCATGTTAAAGTTCTGATTATAGATGAAATTTCGATGGTGGGTCAAAAAATGTTTAATTTTATACATAACAGACTACAAGAAATAAAGTCGTCAAATGAACCATTTGGAGGAATTTCAATTATAGCTATTGGTGACTTCTACCAATTGAAACCTGTTTGTGACAGATACATTTTTCAGGATTCTAATAATTTGTATGGCCCTTTAAGTATTAACTTATGGAAAGAACATTTTAAACTATTTGAATTAACGAAGATTATGCGTCAAAAAGAAGATCTACAATTTGCAGAACTACTAAACAGATTAAGAGAAGGGAAGCATACTAAAGAAGATATTCTAATAATTAAGCAAAGACAAATGCCACCTGATGAGAGTCTCTTAGAAACAATCCCATACATTATGTCTACAAATGTTGAAGTTAATGAAATTAACAGAATTGTTTTGGATAAACATAGCAAGGATTATCCAGTGTATATAACAGTAGCTAACGATACTGTGAGTTCAGATGTTTCAGAAAATGTCAAAAAAACTATACTAAAGCAATTGCCTAAGGATCCAACGAAAACTATGGGACTTGCACATACATTACACATTGCTTTACAGCTCCGTTATGATTTAACTTGCAATGTGGATGTAAATGATGGTTTAACAAATGGCGCAACTGGTATAGTCCAATTTGTTGACATTATTAACAATACTCCATTTCTAGTCTGGGTATCATTTGACAATATTAGTGTTGGGCAAAAAGCAAGGCAAGAATATAAGCATTTATATCATTCACAAATAGAAAAGTCATGGACACCAATACATGCTATAGCTAGACATTTTCAATACACTAAGAAATTTATTACTGTTATATGCAAACAATTTCCTTTACGACAAGCATGAGCACGTACTATACATCGCACACAAGGGGACACTATAGAACCACTTTATATACACTTTAATAACAGCAAAATTCATCATTTACATTATGTTGCTATAAGCAGAGCTAAATGTATACAGAACATATACGTGCAGAATTTTGATGAAACTAAAATTCTAATACACCCAAAAGTTAATGAGGAAATGGAAAGATTAAGGACCAAAATGCAACTTGAAATCACTATCCCACAATTAGATACATACAAAACACATTTCAATATTATAACACACAATATACGATCACTTCAGAAGCATTTCACATCAATGATAGCTGATAGTAACATGATGCAAGCAGACATTATTTGCTTAACTGAGATCAACACAACAAGGAACTCAACTGTAAATGATTTTAATGTAGAACAATATGATCACATGATATTTGATAAATTTCATACATACAACACTAACCATGGGATGATACTTTACTACAAGAAAGAGCTTAGGATATTACCTATTTATGAAACACACCAAGGGATAGACATTTTACATTTTACATTACAGATTCATTCCACAGATTACCTTATTATTATAGTCTACAAACCACCACATAAACTTATTACAGATCTTTTAGAAATTATTACCAGTATCACTAATTTTTACCCAGAACACAAATTCATCATTATGGGAGATTTCAATGTGGATGTCTCTCAAAGCAATTCACAAACTAACAAACTCATTGGGTTCTTTGAGAGTAAGTTGCAATGTACACAACTTATAGACACTTACACAACAGACTACCAATCAATCTTAGATCATATATATACCAATTACATACTTCAAAGTTATGGTATATTAGAATGCTATTACAGTGATCATAAAGCACTATGGATTTGTATTTAACATTTGTTGTAACCTATATTTCTATTTCAGATGTTGACTATTGAAGAAATCGCTAACATTACCACCAATGACAACAAACCGTATGAAAAACCCATAAGAGTTAATGTGATCAAGTGCTCAAGTAAAACAAATTACAAGAACGCCAAACAAGAAAATAAAGTTCTATTTCATTTGGCTCTGGCAGACAAAACTGGAAAAATTAAAGCTACGTGCTACCAGGAAAGTTTATATCAGCAGACACAAAAAACCTGTGGACTACTTATACGTAATTTTATAATTAAAAACAACACAATTCTGATTACTAAGCAAAGCAAAGTTACCAAATTTCCTGCAATGACTATAACTCAAGCGCTAATTCAAGAAGCTGAAAACATTTTGCAGCCTCCTGCACCATCTGCTTCTCCAATAAAAGAAATTAAGCGTGCATCTTTGAGAAGTCTTATGACAGTGTGTGGGACCATTTCAGAAGTAAGTTGTGGTGATTTATACTGTTGGTCTCGCTGCTTGAGTTGTCCGTTTGTGTGTGTGGTGGTGTCTATGCCATTGACAATATTTATTTTGCCTTTATCAGTGTGTGTGTGTTTGTGTGTGTGTACTATTTGATGCTTAGATGTTCTTTAATTTAGAGTGGGTGCAGTTCTGTGTGTGGTCTCTGTAACACATTAGATATGGTGTTATGTTTATGAGGGGTTCTATCCATCATAAATGATCTGTACAGCAGCCAAATAAGAACAATTAACAATGTGTAAATAGGTGGGCTAAAGCTACACTGCATTTATAAAGGTAAAGTTGATAGGTGTTTAAAGAAGAGCGCCAAACTGAGACATCAAAGTTCAACTTTTTTTAACATAGTTGGGAACAACACCGTACATTGGAAAAGAGCAATAGCTCTTAATAATTATGTCTTCAATGCTTGGACAATTATTACGTATGACTTCAGTGCTTTTACATTTTTAACACAAATATTTCTTTTTTGGAAGAGGAAAGTAAACTTGTACTCATCAATGGACAAAATACGGCAATAAAATCTATTACGTTAAAAGATGCCACTGATGACATAAAAGTCACATTATGGAGAGAGGCTACTCTATTCTCAATAAACATTGGGGAATATGTGATGTTAACTCATGTCACAGTACATGAATTTAATGGACAGAAAATATTGAACACGACAAGGCACAGCAAATTAAAAGTAAGGAACACACGCTCTCTCACGCACCCCTTACTCTATCACTTCAACACACACACACACACACTCTCTTTAAAAAGACACTCTTTAACGATCCAACACACTATCTCTATACCACACACTATCTCTATATAAGACTCTCTCTGTACAACACGCTCTCTCTACAGCCTCTCTCTACTACAGCCTCTCTCTACAACACGCTCTCTCTACAGCCTCTCTACAACACGCTCTCTCTACAGCCTCTCTACAACACCCTCTCTCTACAACACTCTCTCCACTCTCTCTCTAAAACAGCCTCTCCCGCCTCTCTCTAAAACAGCCTCTCTCTAAAAACAGCCTCTCTCTACAACACCCTCTCTCTACAACACCCTCTCTCTACAACACCCTCCCTCTACAACACCCTCTCTCTACAACACGCTCTCTCTACAACACGCTCTCTCTACAACACGCTCTCTCTACAACACCCTCTCTCTACAACACCCTCTCTCTACAACACGCTCTCTCTACAACACGCTCTCTCTACAACACGCTCTCTCTACAACACGCTCTCTCTACAACACAACACGCTCTCTCTACAACACTCTCTCTCTACAACTGCCTCTCTCTACAACAGCCTCTCTCTACAACTGCCTCTCTACAACTGCCTCTCTCTACAACTGCCTCTCTCTACAACTGCCTCTCTCTACAGCAGCCTCTCTCTACAGCAGCCTCTCTCTACAGCAGCCTCTCTCTACAGCAGCCTCTCTCTACAACAGCCTCTCTCTACAACTGCCTCTCTCTACAACTGCCTCTCTCTACAACTGCCTCTCTCTACAACTGCCTCTCTCTACAACTGCCTCTCTCTACAACTGCCTCTCTCTACAACTGACTCTCTCTACAACTGCCTCTCTACAGCAGCCTCTCTCTACAGCAGCCTCTCTCTACAACAGCCTCTCTCTACAACTGCCTCTGTACAACACTCTCTCTGAGACACACTGTAACATTTTTGTGGAAAAAAAATAACTATGTTTTTATTTACTACAACAGGTAACAACACCACCACAAGATAATATTGACGTCGAAATATATGGCGTGGAAAGCACAAACGGAGATTGGAGCACCATAAGAACAAAAATAACCAACACAGATATTTACCAATTGATGGATGTTCAAAATCAAACACTTATACAATGGTTTATGTTGGACGAAGACGTGGATGACATTGGTGAAGCACTAATTCATTATTTGCCTCAAACATGTGAGGTTATATTTTGCAATGGCAAAATTACTAAAATTGTTAAAGAAAAGTCGGAGGAAGATTTAAGTGATTAAGTAACAATCCTCACAATAAATATTTGTACAAAGTCCAATAAATAATTATTGTTTTGTGTTTACTGAAAATAAATATACTAATTTGAACATATCCAGTAGCATGGTCATTTTCGTTCTGGGTGGGTATATTTTTTTCAAACAATGTTAAATGTGCCAATACAACATACAGAACAATAGCTGTTGCAGCTACATTTCAAAAACGACACTAACTATACAAGAGTGATGCTGTGTGGTTGCTCAATAGTACTGTGGGGGTGCAGAGTGATAATGTGGTGTTGCTGTGTGTTGCATTGGTGGTGCTCAGTGATGCAGTTGTTGTCAGAAGTGCTACTGTTGTGGTGCTGAGTTATGCTGTGGTGGTAATAAGTTAACACCAACACAGCACCACTCATCAACAGCGCAGCACCACTCATCATCACAAATGCATTACTCAGCACCACACTAACATCACTCAGCAACCAACCAGCATCACTCTACACCACCACAACAGCATCATTCAGCAACAGCAAACTATCACTCTACAACGACACAGCACCACTCATAACCACAACACCATTATTCAGCAGACAAACGTCACACAAACAGAACATGTATGCTTTCACCAGGCACACACACCAACAGCTATCAATGCACGCTTTCAATAGGCATACACCCACACTAACAGCCATCAGTCCACGCATTCAACAGTCACACACACCACCGCCCGTAAGTGCACGCTTTCTACACATTTTTTAACGGACCACACACAATTACAGCTATAAAACGATGCTTTGGTGCTGTAGAGTACTGCAGTACTATGTATGAATGACACTGTTTGTGTGGAAAATACAGCTGTGGTGGTGCAGAGTGATGCTGTGTTGTTGCTCAATGGTACTGTGGGGGGGGCACAATGATAATGTGGTATTGCTGCGTGTTGCATTGGTGGTGCTCAGTGATGCAGTTGTTGTCAGAAGTGCTACTGTTGTGGTGCTGAGTTATGCTGTGGTGGTAATCATTGAACACCAACACAGCACCACTCATCACCAGCACAGCAACACTCATCACAACAACAGCATTACTAAGCACCACAATAACAACACTCACCAACACACCAGCATCACTCTACACCACCACAACAGCATCATTCACCAACAACACACTATCACACTACAACGACACAGCAGCACTATCACCACCACAGCACCACTCATCACCACTACAGCATTACTCAGCAGACAAACGTCACACAAAAAGAACATGCACGCTTTCACAAGGCACACACAACAACAGCTATCAATGCACGGTGTCACAAGGCATACACACACAACAACAGCCATCAGTGCATGCTTTCACCAGGCATACACACACACAGACAGCATTAGTGCACACTTTCACCACAGATTTTAACATAGCTTACACAATTCCAGCTATAAAAGCACGCTATTACAGTATGTTGCACCATCTCGCACATACGCTAAGGGAAAGAATACCAATACATAACACTAATACATAATAAAAGGAATTTACATAACCATATACTACATAAATCGAGAATACTAATTTAGCAATTCACTAACTTCTAGTATTTCAAGAGATACAAAGCAAGTACATACTACTAATATAACAACGATCGAAATTTAAAAAACAGAACACATACAAAAGTATACATTGCTATATATTACATTTCTAACGATTACAAGTATTACAACATCTATAGTTTAGAACAGTAGAAAAAAAGATTCAAAGTACATACGCTCGGAAAAAAACAAAATCGCAATACAAAAACATCAATAATACATCCTAATAATTTATACATTTAATAACAATAGAAACACAAGCAATAATACATTCAGCTTCATGGACTAAATGTTACAAAAATGTTATCTTACCTGTCAAACTACGCAACAACAAAAACGGAATAGCAAACGCCTTTCCCGCACAAACATTCACACCGATCTGGAAATTTCATTTAACGCACGGAAAACACAACGCTACGTCACCAAACTTAGCGCTGCTATTGGCTACATAGTAAACGCGGGACAACACTTTCGATACAATAAATAAATACATATATATATATATAGAACAATAAAAATTAACACATTACGTCCAAAAAACATCATTGGTCTTACCTGCACAACAAACACGGAAGATATACGTAACTGACGTTAACGTCAAAAACGTCCCACAAAAACAACGTATTACATTCAAATATTCGAATAAAATTATTAGGATAAGCACTTTCAAGTAATAATAAAAATCTACATTCATGCAACATTTATAATAATTAAAATAACTAATATAAAGGAAAATACCAAGTAAAACACAATACATTGAACATCTTTAAAAAAATGCTTTTTTGAAAATCATAACAGTATATTGCACCAACTCGCACATACGCTAAGGGAGGAATAACAATACATCACAAACATTCAGAATAAAAGGAAATAACATAACCATATTCTACATAAATACATAATCAAAACTTTGGCATTCAAGAAATTCTAGTATTTCAAAACATAATAAGCAAGTACATACAAAAAATATAACAACGTTCTAAATTTAAAAAACAGAACACATACAAAAATATACATTGCTATATATAACATTTAGAAACATTACAATTAAAAGAACATCTATCGTTTAGAACACTACAACACTCTATTCTAAGTACAGACGGTAGAAAATACACAAGTCGCAATACAAAAACATCAATAATACATCATATTAATTAATTACTTTAGTAAATATATAAACACAAGTAATAATACATTCAGCTTCATGTACTAAAAGTTATTAAAATGTAATCTTACCTGTCAAACGACGCAGCAACAAGAACGGAAGAAGAACACGCCTTTCCCGCACGAACATTCACACCAATCTGGAACATTCCACGTTGACGCACGTCAAACGCAACGCTACGTAAAAAAACGTAGCGCTGCGATTGGCTAGAAATTACGTCACACTAAACATGACAGCAAAATAAAAAAAAAACTAGAACGCTAAAATCCCTTACGTAACAAACGTAAAGGAAAAACATAGCGTACGTCATTTTTACATACTAAAAATAAAACACAGTTTAAAAAAAATCACTCAACACTTATAATCACAATATAAATACACAAATACACACACACATTACATTAAAAATATAAATTAACACATGCAAGACACTCACAGATGCCAATAACACATGCAACTCCACTCACACATGCAACGCCAATCACACATGCAACGCCAATCACACATGCAACGCCAGACACACATGCAACGCCACACACACATGCAACACCACTCACACATGCAACGCCACTCAACGCCACTCACACATCCAACGCCACTAACACATCCAACGCCACTCACACATGGAACGCCACTCACACATGCAACGCCACTCACACATGCAATGCCACTCACACATGCAACGCCACTCACACATGCAACGCCACTCACACATGCAACGCCACTCAACAATGCAACGCCACTCAACCATGCAACGCCACTCAACCATGCTACGCCACTCAACCATGCAACGCCACTCAACAATGCAACGCCACTCAAACACACAACGCCACTCAACAACACAACGCCACTCAACGACGCAACACCACTCAACCACGCAACGCCACTCAACAATGCAACGCCACTCAAACACACAACGCCACTCAACAACACAACGCCACTCAACCACGCAACGCCACTCAACCACACAACGCCACTCAACAACGCAACGCCACTCAACAACGCAACGCCACACACACATGCAACGCCACTCGTACATGTAACGCCACTCACACATGCAATGCCACTCACACATGCAACGCCACTCACACATGCAACGCCACTCCACCATGCAACGCCACTCAAACATGCAACAACACTCACACATGCAACGCCACTCACACATGCAACGCCACTCACACATGCAAAGCCACTCACACATGCAACCCCACTCACACATGCAACGCCACTCACACATGCAACGCCACTCACACATCCAACGCCACTCACACATGCAACGCCACTCACACATGCAACGCCACTCACACATGCAACACCACTCAACAATGCAACGCCAATCAACAATGCAACGCCACTCAACTATGCAACGCCACTCAACCATGCAACGCCACTCAACCATGCAACTCCACTCAACAACGCAACGCCACACACACATGCAATGCCACTCGCACATGTAACGCCAGTCACACATGCAATGCCACTCACACATACAACGCCACTCACACATGCAACGCCACTCAACCATGCAACGACACTCAACAATGCAACGCCACTCAACAAGCCAACGCAACTCTACAACCCAACGCCACTCAACCACACAACGCCACTCAACCACGCAACACCACTCAACAACGCAACGCCACTCAACTACGCAACGCCACTCTAAAACGCAACACCACTCTAACACGCAACGCCACTCTAACACGCAACAACACTCTAACACGCAACGCCACTCAAACACGCAACGCAAATCACACATGCAACGCCACTCAACCACGCAACGCCACTCACACATGCAACAACACTCAAACATGCAACGCCACTCACACATGCAACGCCACTCACACATGCAAAGCCACTCACACATGCAACGCCACTCAATAACGCAACGCCACTCCCACATGCAACGCCAGTCACACATGCAACGCCAGTCACAAATGCAACGCCACTCAACCACGCAACGCCACTCACACATGCAACGCCAATCACACATGCAACGACACTCAAGAACGCAACGACAGTCAACTACGCAACGCCCCTCAACTACGCAACGCCACTCAACCATGCAACGCCACTCACCCACGCAACGCCACTCACCCACGCAACGCCACAAACACATGCAACACCACTCACACATGCAACGCCACTCACACATGCAACGCCACTCGCACACGCACGCAACACACACATGCAACGCCACTCACACATGACACGGAACTCACACATGCAACAACAATAAAAAATGCTACGCCACTCACACACGCAACGCCACTCACACAGGCAACGCCACACACACAGGCAACGCCACTCACACACGCAACGCCAATCACACATGCAACGTCAATTACACACGCAACGCCACTCACACACGCTACACCACTCACGTTCCCAATAGGTATCGCAGTAGGAAAGTTGGAGCTATTACAATTGCAAATAACAATGCATTTAATTTTGGTTTTCATTTTAAAAACATAAAGGGCTTTGTCATTTACAAAACCAATAGCTCCAACTTTCCTAATGCGAGACCTATTGGCAACGCCAGTGCTTGTTAAGTCTTGCTATACGTGCACTTTTGTCAAAGAGACTGTGGCTGGCTTTGAATGTGCGCGTTTTGAGATTTATTTTTGTGCTAACTATACCATGTCTGGGCTGCTGATTTATCGCCCGCCAGGACTAAAGAGTTTAGGGCAGCACTCATTGATGTAGTCAGTTCCTTAGCTATGAGAATTGCCAACTTTAGCATTATTGGGGATTTGAATCTGCACCTAGACAGCCTGCTGCACACGGAAATGGGTAATTTTTTAGCAGACCTGGCAGCCTGTCAGCTAACTCAACGAGTCTAAGGTCCTACCCACTCCGCTGGCCTTCTGCTGGACCCAGTCTTTTCTAACCTTCCTTCCCTCACAGTCAACACTCTTACCCCGGTGTGCTGGTCAGATCACTTTTTGATTTCCATGACACTCTCAGGTGTAGAGCCTTCTCGGAGGGCAGGCCAGAAGTCTTCTTTTAAGCACCCCTGGCATAAATTGAATCTGGATCAATTCCATGCCCTTCTTTCTATGAATATCCCCAGTCTGCCTGCTGACCCGGATGCTGCTAATAAAGCGCTATGTGACTGGAATCTCTGGCCTTTGGACACACTTGTCCCTGCCAAGTGGTCTGATAGAGCGCGCAGGTCACCCGACTAACTTTGTTACTAAATATGCACACTTGGGCCCATAATATATTTTATTTCAATTTACACTTTTATCTTAATCAGGTAACCTACACACTACTACCAGTAACCCTATTCCTTTCTATTTATTTCAATGTACCTGACTTACCAATCCTCGTCACAGGTACTTTAGATCACAATGGATCAAGGAGCTAGCTGTAAAATAAGTAGACAACACAATACAATATACAATTGAAAATGTTTGTACTCTTTTATAATAATCACAAACTCAGGAAGTTTTGAAAACCTTTATCTAATCATCATCATCATCATATATCATGAGCCAAAGATTTACACAGATAAGACTGTCTATAACTAGAATTAGAAATAGCGTATAGCTATGGATAAGGCAGAGGAATCATTTAAAAATCGAAAATTAAAGGGAAGGAGAAAAATAAGGAACACGCTATTTTAGATCAACAGTCTTTCACAACTTTACTAAAGGCGGGTAAAGAAAGGGAACATGCCAAATCAAAGTAGACTTTCGAAATAATACTAACGGTTCAAAGGAAATGAAACTTATGCAATTAGATTCAACCAGATGTGCTTATTCTCCATAGGGAGGGTAAGAATGGAACATAAACTATAAAATGACGATTTAGCATTTTGCTAAAGGTAGAAAAGTGGAACATGCTAATAGACAAATAGTGCATGAAAATCTCATTTATAAAGGGACAAGGGAGAAAAAGGAACATATGCAATTATGCTTTGAAATTATTCGAGAGTTAGAAATGCACATATAGATCAGTAATCACCCACACAGACTTTATATTTACCTAGGATAGAGTGATGACCAACCCTGGCCACGGGTCAGTTTGGAAAGACGGGAAAGGACCCTCAAGGACTTAGATGCCAGTAGGCGAGCAGGTACAGCTCATGGACAGTCAGGACAGGATAACCCCAGAATTTTGAATCAGGACCGGGTTCACCAAAGGGTACGACCAACACCCGCAGCTTCGGTTGCAACGCCTGCGCTACTCCCTCTCCGCAAGGAATCAGCCAATAACCCCGATTGGGTTTTCGAACCTCCCAGCAAAGTGCTTCGCCAGCACTTGAGGTTTCCCAAAACCCCGAGTGGGTCTGTGGAAATTCGGACAGAGTGCTCCGCAGCTCTCTGGATCAGTCACCTATAGAGTGCGTTGGGTCAGTGACAGGTCAGCTATTCGGACAAGTCGGACGATTTCTCTAGCTAAACCTAGGCTAGTTATACTGTTTTTCGGGTCAGTGTACCATCCCCCAATGTTGCAAGTGTAAGGATCCCCAAATTCTGATTGGACAAAGGAGGAGGTTAAGTCATCACACCACCTACATTTTAGACTTTCTCAGGCTCAATATTCAGTTTTCGTGCCCACCCCTTAAATTCTAGTTTCTCATGACATACGGTTTACAGTGAACAATGGGGTATACAGCAGTTTATTACAAATGTAACACATTCAGGTACAGATCAGCTTCTTCGGCTAGGTTGGAGTTCAGTTTTCCCAGGAGCATCTTGGCCGTGGCTGGGTTTTACTGCTGCATGGTTTTCTTTTCCCCCATCACGTGACCGGTACCATACGGGATTCCAAAATGGAGTAGTAAGCACCTCCCAGGCCAAAAGAATACGATACATGAAAAGCAAGCAAAAACAATTTAGAAATACAGAACAAAGTGATTACACTGTATACCATGAATGGCTATACTACATCCCTTACTTTATAATAACTATAGCATTAGGGTAAGTGCAGAACAAACAGCTTTGCGAAAGCGGCAATGCAAGCTCAGAGCATGTGAGAACACAAAGCAGCAATTTTAATTGCATTGCGCATGAGCAGCAAATTCCCACCAGAACTGCAAGTACGTCACATCACATACCGTGTAGTGTAAAAATGTGCAAAATTAGTAAGACAAACATGTTGATTTAATTTTATTAACGTTATTGGAGGTTCTTGATTCAAGCAAGTCGCTTAACGTGCGAATCCTTGCTCCATCAATCCCCTCTTTGATGATATTTACTATCATCACTATTAATGGAACCAGATGCCAACTTTTCACATTTCACCCATTTCAATCTCGTCAAACTTTCTATTCAGCTTTTTCTCTGCATCTTTATTAGGATGAACATTTTTCATCCTTTTATAAATCTTATTATTCAATTCTTCTTGTTCGAGTTCTTCAACATTTCGTTTCACTCCTCTCTTATTCACAGCATACTTCTTTTGGTGTTTTCGAAATTTACAGCAAATTATTATTATGACCACAAATAAGCTTATTCCCGCTATTGGCATCAGTATTTTACTCACAAGACTTTTACCTAGGTTAGAAAACCAACTACCTACAGAGGAGAGACCATCAGTTAGTCTCTTCCAGGCACTGTCAACCTCCAGTGGTTTGAGCTCTCTTTCCAAATTAGTAATGTTTCTCACATATCTCTTAATTCCAACACTTTTATCAGGAATGCAAGTGCAACAATGTTGCGCTTTCAACATTCTACAGACTCCGCCCTCTTTTGCCAATAGAGTGTCAAGCGCAAGTCTATTTTGTAAAACCATAGATCTGATCGCAACCATTTCGGTATTGACCAACAGGAAACCTCCAGCAGTGTCAGTTGATAACCGATCTACTACTGTAGACAATTTGCAAATTCTGTGTGTATTTAGACCCACTCCCACTGTAGGTATCATTGCACTAAATATATCACCTATTATTTCTCCTACACTTTCTCTTTTACTACGCATTAATCCATTAGTGTTTTCAGTGCTTCCAGTGACATTCCCCATATGGTATATCTTTGGAAAGACAATACCAAAATAACAGCTTCCGTACCAATGGTCCAGCAATTTGAAGTAAGCCCACATATAAAATAAATTCCAGGAAACACAGGCTCTGACTCATCTTTGAGACCCCAACCCCCAATTACCTTGTATTTGTGTTCGCATTCACTGGAACCAATGAATATGTTATTATAATAACTAGTCTTTTCTCTGTGAAGACAAGGTTTCCCTTTCTTTTCGAAATCCAGCAACAATGCAGCATTAGTTCTACCATTTGAGGTGCTATATATATTTTCAGCCCATTTGGGAATTTTCTGATTCTTGTCCTTTGCTTTCTTTTGGAAACTCTGTCTTCTTTTCTCTACCATATTTAGAAACATTTTCTCTTGTTCTTGTAATGTACAGGTCAGGTTATTTCTGTGTGCGTCATCTATATTTATTTTACCTATAGTCAGAAAATATTCTCCGATGTATTTTGCTACGTCTCTAGAAGTATGTACAGGATTCAGATTTCTTTGCACAGGAAGTTCAGAAAATATCACATCTACGTTTGAGTAATAATACTGTAACGGTCCTCTTTTATAGAATAAACTAGCTAAAATACTACAGGAAATTCCATATGTTAGTGGCAAGTGATGGTAGGTCACACCCTCAGCTACTGAAGTAGGTAGCTTCATACAGACCACGAACGATTCGCCGCCACCGCCGAGAGTCACAACAACCTACCTGGGAGTACAGAGGGAGGCAGAAGCCATTACCCACGCCGCCGCCACCGCCAAGAGTCAAGGTACCATCGACTCCGCGCCGCCGCTCCGGGAGACTCCAACTCCCGGCAGGCACCGCGGCGGCGCGTCCGAGTGACGCGGCAGCGCTCAGAGAGCGCCAACCGAGGCTCTCATAAGGAGGAGCACCCCCGCGTCGCGGGACGCGAGCGGGACGCCCGGAGCGAAGCCCGGGCAAAGGGCGGGCCCTCTACGGCCCTCATCGGCAGGAGGAGGCAGGGGCAGGGCCGGAAACCCTGTGAGAAGCACACGAGGCAATCCACGGACCAAGTAAGACTGATCTGTTTGTTACAGCCCTTGTTTACCTGTAGTTGCCTAGGCTTTGTACCATATTGTCCATAATGTCTAAAAAGAACCCTGTACCACAAGCAAATAACATGAAGAACTACTTGGTGCAGACTGTGGAAAAAATTAATTCTCAAAGGAGAGAATCACTGGGTCTTAGCCAGTCACCTGACTTACGTTGCCTATCCCCCTCCTTAACCCCATCACTCGAGGATACAATGTCTTTACAGACCTTTCCTGATGCTAGCTTTTCGTGTCCTATAACACTGGAATCCGGCCCTATGACCAGCAATGTACCATCTGCCTCTGGTTCTGAGGTTCTTATAGTGGACCTTGGGAATAAAGTGGACAGTGACGAGGATCAGGAAAACCTTGCATCCCCCACAGATGAAGACACCTCAATTACTGAACTACCTTCCCGCTCGGATTCCGGGAAAAAGAAAAACCCGCCTAGGCGGGGTGGACTAAGATCTGGGACTAGGAGGAAAAGGGTAAATACCCCAAAAGCTCCTCCTAAGGAAACTAGAGGGGGACGTGCTAAGCCTACTAATAGTTCTGATGAGGATTTATTTGAAAGACTCGCTGAGTTAATGGACACAAAAATTAAATCCATTGTCAAGCCTATGCTCTCTAAAATTGACAAACTTCAAGCAGAGATAAAAAAGTTGGGAGGGCAGATGAATAAATTAACTGAGGGTGTTGACTGTGTCATGACAACTGTGGTAAATATGGGTAACAACAGTAGGCAGGATGACGTCCAATAGAGGGTGAATACAGCTGTAGCTCCAAGTAATCCACCACCCCAGCTTACTGACCAAACAATCAGCGGTTCTAGCACTAGTAGAGGGGAGGGCTCTTTAATGGTTGAGATACCCCCTGTACAAGCTCAGCCAACTGACCCACTTCAATTTATAGTTGAAGCCTCCCCTGTCGTTCTAGTTCTGGCTAACGTTCCTCCATTAGAAGCTGGTATCGAGGAATCCCCTTCCTCCCTGTCTAACAAAGCCCTACAGTGGCTTACAACAAAGACGAGATTAGCCCCAGGGGGTGGCCAGCAGTTGGCCCAGGAAATCAAAACAGCCAAGAGGGTCTCATGGCTGGGCAATCGTCCTAAAAAATTCAAGGGGGATTGTGTAGCAGTAAGTTTTACACATACAGGGGTGTTACCTAACATCCTGATTAACCTACTCCCACCACAGCGTAGGCAGGGTTCTGTTGTACCATTGACACTGAAATTCTTTTATGGTGAACAACAGAATGTTACATACCCTAAAACACCAGCCTTTGGTTGGGATTCTAACTCTGACACACACCACAGATGGGGTTCTGATCACTCTCGCAATATTGCTAATCATTCAGTACCCCAAGGGTTTCAGAATCCCTTTGCTCAACCCCTATTATTGTCCAACCGCTTTGCACCTCTATCCTTTTTGGACCAGAATGATTGACTTCAGCCTGAACACCCTGTAGAGTCTAGGACTAAGGTGCCTGTTTTTAGCATTCTTACCTGGAATATTGCTGGCATTAAGACAAAGGCAGATAACGCAACCTGGCTAAATTTTATATCCAAGTATGACATTATCGCCTTTCAGGAAACTTGGGACACTAACAACAGTTTTTCTCTTGATGGCTTTAGTTATTTTAGTATCCCTGCTGTGGCTAGCTCAGCAGGAAGAGCTAAGGGGGGCCTGATTAGCCTGTTTAAACTTGACTTAAGGGTTGCCTAAAGATGCTAGCCTCAGGTTCCGAACATTGCCTTATCGTCGAATTGTCTCGTGCTGAGTCTCCTAATATTTTGTTTATTAATTTTTATAACTCCAATGCTGCCGATTGCACGTCATACAGTCTCGGTAGATTGGATGATTTTCTGTCAGTCTATAGTGAGGATGTTAATGGATTTGAAATCATATTCTTAGGCGATTTTAACATACATCCTTGTCTACTATCGTGTGTTTGTGATGACGAAGATTCCCCCCCGAATAGTGCAATGATCCATCTGGCGCATAACAAGCAGGGGGATTGTCTAGAAAATGTTCTTGCTAGATGGAACCTATATGAATCTAATTGTGGGGAGGGGGAGGTTAGGGCCCCTACTTTTAAGGGCTCAGACAATGGCTCTATCATTGATTACATTTTTACTTCTGCATGCTTTTTATCTAAAGTTTTAATGTATAGAACTGTGGTATCTGCCTTTAGTGACCATAACCCAGTTTCTTTGGACCTACTTGAGGGTGAATTATTAGGACGCATTCATGGCTCAATTTTTAGGGCTGGTCCACTCAAAGTTAAGGACCAAAGACGCAGACTTAAATGGGATAGTATAACACCAGAACCGTTCATTCAAGAAGTTTTGTTAGAGGCTGAGGAAGAGGTCGGGGTGTGCCTATCGAACGATGCTAATGACGAGGATGTAATTCTCGCATTTAGTAATATTTGCTGTAAGATAAACGGTAGGCTCTCTGTGATCAGTAAGCCCAAAACAAAACCTCTTAAAAGATGGTTTGATCATAGTTGTTCCCTAGCACATTCTGTGCTGCTTGATGCTCTTAAATCTAATCCTAAGGATCGTGATCTTATTAGGACTAGTAGGGCAGTATACAAAAAAGCCATCGCAGCCAGAAAGAAAGAGCTTAAAGATGAAGCTTGGGCGCAACTTACAGACCCAGCCATAATAAAAAATAGCGGTGAGTTTTGGAGGATTGTTAACCAACCCCTTCTTACAGGCGAGGATAACTCTCCCCTAGAAACTAATATCCCAGACCAGGACTGGATCAAACATTTCAAAGATATATATTCAGGCCAGTCTTTAGTTGAGAATAGCGCCTATGAAGAGTCTACTGCTATAATGGGTAACCACCTGCACTTCGAAGCTGAGGAAGTTTTAGTCGCCATTAATTGCACCTTGACAAAAAAGGCTCCGGGACCGGATGGTGTTCCGGCTGACGCCTTTAAATGCTTCCCTAACTTCTGGTCAAGAATACTTTGCAGGGTTTTTAACGCCTTGAAACGTGATAACATTCCTGATTCTTGGAAAACCTCAACTATCATCCCGGTTTTCAAAAAAGGTAATAGGCAGGACCCTGCATGTTATAGGCCCATTTCATTGATAGACTCCTCAGTTAAGATCCTAGGGAGAGTCTTACTAGCGAAATTGAATGATTGGGCCGCTGAGAATAATATCTTGAGCAACGTGCAATACGGGTTTAGACCCAAGAGAAGCACTCTGGACCAGTGTCTCAATCTCCATCTATTGATAGAGAAATACACCAGAGCCAAGGATGGGTCCATGTACCTAGGGTTCATGGACCTCTCCTCTGCATTTGATATGGTCAATAGATCCAAGCTCTGGGGCAAACTGGTTGACATGGGCCTGGACAGATCTTTAGTTAACCTACTGTCTGACCTCCACTCTGGTCTGTCTGCTAAGGTTAGAGTCTCCACCAATGGAAGGTGTACTGAAGTGTTTGCATCCGAAAGGGGAGTCCGCCAGGGATGCATTTTGGCACCATTACTGTTCACGCTGTATGTGAATGCACTAGAGCCCGCCCTAAGTGGGGTCACAAGCGACATTCCACGTGCAGGGGAACAGGGTATACCAGTTCTGCTGTACGCGGATGACGCGGTGCTACTGGCCCGAACAGGTGTGGGGCTTCAACGGCTTTTGGACGCTTTTGAATCCTTCATGGGTTCTTTAGACCTGAAAATAAATGCGAAAAAATCTCAGGTCATGCTTATGGGCCGGGCTTCAAGGAAATCCCTCCATAAAACTTTTTTCTGCGGCAGGGAAAAACTTGTTCGGGTCACTTCTTTCCCTTACCTGGGGATCACCTTTGATGAGAAAGGTAGCTGGGGTCCTCAGGTAAAAAATAGAGCAGCCACACTGGCCAGAACTTCCGCTGCCCTTCATGGGTTCTCAAAAAGACTGGGGGGTAGACCTTTTGAAGCTATTAGCAAAATATATAAAGCTAAATGTATCTCTGTAGCCTCATATGGTGGCTCCCTGTGGGGGTATAAAAGAGTTGATCCTATCCAGACCGCGGAAAACACATTTTTTAGATCCGTTTTGGGCGTCCCGCAGTCAACCCCATCCTATACTGTCCATCAGGAGTTAGGAGAAGGCTTCATCGCCGATTTGGTTAGAATTGCACCGCTAATCGCTTGGCTTAAGATATGGCTCAACCCTGAAATTCCCTTAAACCATACTATAATTAGGGATTGTCTGACTCTAGACAATGTACATAGGATAGGATGGCTAAAGTACATTAAGGACAGTTTTTGTAGGATGGGTAGGCCTGAATTATACGCAGCCACTGACTCCATAACAGCTAATGATGTCGTTTCTATTAAGGCTACTATGAAGGAGCTCCTCTCCCTGGAGAGGGAAGAATTAGAACTAAAGAAACCTTGTGTTAGGGCCAGCCTTTTGCTGGCTATACCTAGTGGTCCTGACAACTATCTCAATGTGGTCACTAAACCCTATCATAGGTTCATTTTAACCCGTTTTAGACTTAACCTGATTCATTTTAATTTGGGTTTTTATTCTGAGTGGAGTACCCCTGAAAAGGCCCCGCCCTGTCCTTGTGATCTTTTTTCAGAACAGAGCACAATGCACTTTATAATGTTCTGTAGCTATTATAACGAGGCACGGAGGTTGTTTCTCGTTCCTATACTTAAGGAAGCGGGATTTAGTTTTGTCCGACCTGCTCTCATGTACCTACAAATGTTGCAAACCCCCAGGATCATGTTCTTTGTGGCAAATTTCCTGGTGAGAGCAATAAGAAGCAGGAATATCAGACTTAAAAACGCATCTACCTCCTCTTGAAGTCCAGACACGTTTATTAACTAGTCTGGCAGTTGGCGACTTTTGGCTAAGAATTTTAGATCACAATGTAACAGGGCCTGCAGTACCTTTTTACAATATTTACGCGGGGATCCACCCCTGGACTATTGTACTGTATTACGCACTTTTAGCACTATTGCACTTTAATACCAAGTAATTACAATGTAGTAATGAATTATAACTTGGTATAGTGATTTTTATTTAAAATGTTTTCTTTTAAATGTTTTTAACTGTTTTTACTCATGCTATTTGCTTGTTGTCTGTGATTTTATGCCATTGTCTTTGTATGATATTAAGTTATCGCAATAAAGAAATTTTGACTGACTGACATTTGGGAATTTTCTGATTCTTGTCCTTTGCTTTCTTTTGGAAACTCTCTCTTCTTTTCTCTACCATATTTAGAAACATTTTCTCTTGTTCTTGTAATGTACAGGTCAGGTTATTTCTGTGTGCGTCATCTATATTTATTTTACCTATAGTCAGAAAATATTCTCCCATGTATTTTGCTACGTCTCTAGAAGTATGTACAGGATTCAGATTTCTTTGCACAGGAAGTTCAGAAAATATCACATCTACGTTTGAGTAATAATACTGTAACGGTCCTCTTTTATAGAATAAACTAGCTAAAATACTACAGGAAATTCCATATGTTAGTGGCAAGTGATGGTAGGTCACACCCTCAGCTACTGAAGTAGGTAGCTTCATACAGACGTAACAGTCTTCTATCTCCATTGCTTCTACGTAGTGTACTAGCAAGTTTGCAAATACGTTTAAATGAGTTTTGTTCTTAATTCTATGATAATGTAGTCCTTCCTCATCTGGTGTATCTAAGACCATTCTAGTTTGTTTAAGGTTAACTGATTTCTCTAGTGTATCTACTCTTTGTGGTGCGTCTTCTGTTTGTATCTCTTCTGTGTCATCTGTCACTGGTTTAGTAGGGTGCAAATTAGTATCTTTACTCATCATGTAAGGAATAGTTATTGTTAGTCCTAGCCATAATATCAGTACTAATGCTATACTACATAAACATACTTTACAGCATGTTTTACAACGATTTCGTCTTGGTCTTCCATTCACAGTGGAATCAGACATTTTGGCTCAAAAGAAACTTCAACCCCTCCTTGTAACTTTACACAGGTTGCTTACACAGGGAAACTTTCAGGTTGGTTTCACTTCTTCGTCAGTGTGGTCAGCAATCAATTCTTCATCGCTTTCGTCACTTATGTCAAGGTTTTCAAAGTCTTCCAACACCAGATAAGTCCATTCAGGACTCTGAAACTTGTTGTTTAGTCTTTTTATTCGGGCACTTCTTCTTTTAGGCTTTGTTCCAGACTGGTCAGTTTTACTGGAGTCTTGATTTTCTTGCTCAAGTTCTTCGTCGATAGTTTTTAGTCTCAGTCTCAGTCTTTTTACAAATCTCAGTACTTTATCTCTTTTCTTGAATCTTTTAACTGTTGCTGTGCTTTGGCCCTCTTCAAAGGCTCTTTTATTTTCACTCAGTTGTGGCACATCTACTTCAGTGTCTTCTTCCCTCTCTATCTGACTAGTTCCAGGTCTTATTTAAGTTTCTTCTGCCTGGTTACTAAACTGGCCTTGTTCAGGTATATGCTGAATTTGGCTATGTTTTGTTTCAATTTTTCTTCCTGAACACATTTATGTATTTCTATCTGATCCTGTTCAAGCACTTCGAACTTTTGATTTTCTTCTGCTTGAACTTCTGCTCTAATTTCTATCTGTCCCTTTTCAGGCTCAGGAGTTTTTGGTGGTGTGTCATTAACCTGCTCTGTCCCTACCTGGCCTTCCTCATCATCAGATTTGATTTGGATTTTGATGACCTGATTATCTTCTTCTATTCCTGACTCGTCCTCACTATCCCACTCTCTATCTAAGTAGGTTTGTCTTCTGGTTCTTATTGGATCGAGTGTCAGGTCGGTTGTTCTTCTTCAGCTACTTCAGGACCAACTTCAGGAGACCCCTCAGCTGCACAACCTTCAGCCTCAGTTTCTTCTTCTTCTGTCACTTTCTTGGTATGGCTGGCATGGATCCACCGTGGCACACCTGCACACTTCACCGCTGTTGTGGTAACAAGAATCACCTGTCTTCTTTTTCCCCACTTCGGTGTAAGGCAACTCTTCTGAGTATGTTTCTTAATTACAACCCAATCACCTGGGTTCAAGTCATGGGCTGGGGTTGCGGGTCTGGCAACGGCGTCTTCCCCAATCTGGTGAGAGATAGAACGCACTTGGTCACCCAGTTGCTTGCAGTACTCTAGCACCAAATCATCAGATATGTTTATCAGTTTGTGTCCTGGCACCCATGCTTGCCGCATTGCTCTTCCCATCAGTATCTCATGGGGACTCAAGCCTGTCTTCCGGTCTGGAATACTTCTAAGTTCCATCAAAACAAGGGGCAAAGCATCTGGCCACTCCATTTGAGTCGAGTCACACATTTTTCCCAATCTTGATTTGATTGTGCCATTCAGTTGCTCTACCACTCCAGAAGCCTCTGGGCGATATGCATAGTGTAGTTTTTGCGTGATTTTGAATGCTTCCCAGATTTGTCCTAGTATTTCGCTTTGAAAATGCCCCCCTCTGGCTGATTCAATTGTGAATGGAAAACCGTACCTAGGTATCAGTTCCCTCAGTAACAATTTGGCTACAGTGATGCTGTCGTTCTTATGTGCAGGATAGGCTTCTACCCATTTTGAAAATAGGCAGACAATTAGGAGGACGTACTTCATTCCTCGACAGGGTGGTAACTGAATAAAATCAATTTGTAATCTTATGAAAGGGCCTTCTGCTTTTCCAATTGTACCTGGTAAAACTACTGTTTACTTTCCGGGATTAAATTGCTGACATATTAAGCACCTCTGGCAGAGTGCCTCTGCTATGTTTCTGAATTTCGAATTGAACCATGCCTGTCTAAAAACACGGATCATTGCATCTTTTCCTAAATGGGTATCTCCATGTATCAATCTAGCCATAGGAGCAGGCATGCAGTCTGGCAACACAGGCATATCATCAAGGCAAACAATGACACCATCCTCATTCCTTCTGCGACAACCACATTTTCTCCACCTTTCCTTTTCCTTTGGTTCTGCTGCATCCTGCAAATCTCTCAGTTCTTCCCATGTTTTTATGTCTTCAAACACCATAAGTTGGCACCTGTTTCCGCTTACCCCCAAATTTGTATTGATTGATATTTTGTATTTAGCACAATGTTGGGCCAGTTGGTCAGCATATCGATTACCTGCTGTCACTTTGTCATCGCCAGATTTGTGAGCAGCACACTTGACCACTGTCAATGCTTTTGGTAACTGGATTGCTTCCAGTAATTCTTGCACAAAATTTCCATTTCTGATAGGAGTACCTGAAGAAGTCAGGAACTCTCTTTGCAGCCACAATTGGCCAAAGTCATGCACAACCCCATAACCAAACTGACTATCAGTGTATATGGTTATTTTCATGTTTTTTCCAAATTTACAGGCTTTTGCCAATGCAACAAATTCGGCTACTTGTGCAGACTTTACTCCATACAAATAGAATGCTACTACTGGACCTCCTAAGGTGCACACCGCATAGGCAGCACTGAAGCCTCCGCTCTCATGTCTCATGCATGAGCCATCTACAAACAGCTCATAATCTTCATCAGTTAAGGGTACTGTTCTTATGTCAGGGCGTGGTTTTGTGCTGAATTCAGTCAGGTCTAGGCAGTCATGCTCAACTTCTCCCCTCACGCCTGCAGTGAGTGAATTTGGTAGGAGAGTGGCTGGATTCAAGATATGACATCGAGAAATGGTTACATTTCCTGCACCTACAAGCATTCTCTCATACTTAGTCAGCCGACTAGGTGTGAGATACTGAGTTTTGGTTCTGGTCAACAAAATTACACCTGCGTGTGGAACATACACAGTTACAGGATGTCCCATAATGATAGGCAAAACGAGTCAACAAATCAACATCAGAATAACCCAACACCGTTCAAGAATCAGGAAAAAGGTCCAATCGGCACCAATGGTGGAACATTTCCTGAGCCTAAATCACAATGAGAATCAGTTCAAGTGGACTGTTCTGGCTACAATTGACTCAAAACATGGATCTGTGTGCGTGGACAGTGCCTTACTACGCAAAGAGGCGTATTTAATCATGAAGTTCGATAGCATAAACAAAGGGTTGAATTCCATGAGTGAGCTGAATAGGGCATAATCTACTGTTTGGACCCCTTCCACCGACCACTTCTAGTATGGGTTAAATACTTGGCGACCAGCTATAAATTTAGCAATATTTATCAGGCCCCTAATACTTATGGACCACAATTCCCAGAATGCACTTGCATGACCAGGCGGCTTAGCTCCGCCCCCGTCATGTGACTTCAGTCTGTAGTTACCAAGTAGTAACGAAGAAGGTAGCATGGAGGTCGGTCCTCACTTTGACTGAGTAGGAGACACTCATTTCTGAGATTTAACCACATCTTGAAGGTAAGCGCGTTCCGCCGCTTTCATTAAATAACGGACACGCTGACGAGCCCTCACTCGGTTGGCTGTTTCTTCCAACTCGGTTTCTTTTCCCTTTTTTAGAACCTTAATATCGGCGCTGTCCCGCACCCACCTAACTCGTGACATGAATTTATTATTCACTCACGTAAGTACTGGTCTGTCGAGCGCTTCATGCGCCCCTCAGCAGTTGCATGTAATTTTTTAACGTTAGGCTTTGTTTTTTAATCCTTTTCACTAGAGTTGATGTAAAAACTTGCCACGTTGTCCCTTAGAGCACGGAGGATTGGAGACGGTATGCCCTGTGTGAGCCTACACTAGGTAAACCCCGCCTTTTTACTAAACCTTTGTTGGGCTTCTATATTGTCTTAAAACCGACTTAGCCTCTGTCACCTTGTTAATTACAGGTGAGCACTGCATAAACGTTTAACAGGAGACGCTTAATTCCCGCTGGTCACTGACCAGGTATGAAGCATTTTTTTCACGTTTAAATGACTGCTTTGTGTTATAGACTGTCTGGGAAGAGTAGTTCCAATCAGTTTCTTTGTTTTTTTCGTAAACAGTTGGCTTACTTCCGAAAGACTCATCCAGCCCTGATGAGAGTCCGGTAATTCTAAAAACCGAGACTTGAAACGCGTCGGCCACTATATTAAGTATAGCTTGAATCTCGAATGATAGAAATCTTTGCATCAATTTGTAATTGTACTTGTAACAGTTGCATTCTCTTTTTTCATGAATTGTGTAAACATGCAAGAATGATTTCATTATATTCCAACTGTTTTCACCAGATATACGATTAGATCACTACATGTTATAGTTGTTGATGTTGTTGATAAGATTTGCGATTTTTGTGTATATTCTTTTTTGCAAATGTGTATAATTGATTTGTGATTTCTTTAGTCGTTATGTGTATTGCTAGTAGGACATCACCTAAATGTATTCTCTGTTGAGTTGATTACATGTCCTTCTTTTTATAAAAGTGTTGAATGATTAAAAACTAATTAGCCAAAGTCAAAGGCTAGGAATAACGGATTGATTTGCTTTTATTTCCGTTCCAAATAATTTTTCAAACTAAGTGGTTGTGAAGGTACATCTTCTTTGTTTAGCAATAATCGGCCCTACCTTCCTTCCCCAAACCTGCTGGGCCAATCCCCTTCTTTGAATATCTGGATTCAAGATATGACATCGAGAAATGGTTACATTTCCTGCACCTACAAGCATTCTCTCATACTTAGTCAGCCGACTACGTGTGAGATACTGAGTTTTGGTTCTGGTCAACAAAATTACACCTGCGTGTGGAACATACACAGTTACAGGATGTCCCATAATGATAGACTCACTTTGTTTAAGACTCATGCAAGTTGCAGCTACTGCTTTCAGACATCCAGGTAATCCAGCAGCCACCTTATCCAAAGTAGAGGAAAAATACGCTACAGGTCGTCTGGTTAAATCATGACTTTGGGTCAGGACTGAAAGTGCACAATTGTCTTGTGTGTCACAAAACAGTGCAAACTCTTTTGAGTAATCAGGCATTCCTAATGCAGGAGCTGTACACAGACAGTCTCGTAATTTCACAAAAGCTATCATGCTTTCATCATCCCATTCCACTGGATCTTTTGCTCCTTTCTTTGTCATTTTTATCAATGGTCTTGCTAGGACTGCAAATCCCACAATCCACTGCCTACAGTTTCCTACAACTCCAAGAAACATTCTGATTTCTTTCTGGGTATTGGGCAGATGCATGTTTCGAATTATCGTAATTCTTTCTGTGGTAACTTTCCTGATACCTTTCTCTATCTGGTGCCCCAGATATTTCCCTGAAGAGGTACAGAACTGTAGTTTGTCTGGTGACACTTTATGTCCCCCTTCACCTAAGTGGTTCAGTAAGGCAATGCTGTCAACGACACAGTCTTTCCTGCTTTTAGACGCCACCAAGAGGTCATCTATGTATTGCACCAGGACTGATTCTCTAGGCAATACCAAGGATTCAAGGCATTTTTTCAGAATTTGATTGAAAATCGAAGGACTCTCCGTGTACCCCTGAGGGACATGATTCCAGACGTAAACATGACTGTCGAATTCAAATGAGAAAATAAATTTGCTGTCTGGATGCAATGGAATTGAAAAGAATGCATGGCACAGGTCGATGACAGTGAACCATCCAGCATTCCATGGTATTTGGTACAAGATCACTGAAGGGTTTGGCACAATGGGACAGCAAGGAACAACAATTTTATTTACCTTGAGCAGGTCCTGTACTACCCTGTACTTACCACTCGGTTTCTTTATTCCAATTATGGGCGAATTACAAGGACTGCTCATTACTTCCTGTATGATGTTTGCTTCCAACAACCTCTTTATTTTAATAGCAACCCCTGCTTTCACTTCTGCACTCATTTTATACTGTTTAGTATTCGGGTAAACTGCATCTTCTTTTATGGAGATTTTAATTGGGTCAACATTTGCCATTAATCCTACATCTTTCCAAGTGAAATCCCACACCTCTGGTTTCATTGTCTGTTGGAACTCTTCAGGTAAATCTTGTATTGTCAGTCTTTTAATTTCTGAGTCAGGTCTTATTAACATTAATTTGTAAATTCCGTCTTCATCTGGGGTCTGAATTTCAACTCCTTTTGGTGTGCAAAAGATGGTGCAGTTCATTTTACACATCAAGTCTCGTCCTAGTAAGTTCACAGGACTTGAATTGCAAACAACAAATCTATGCATTTCTTTGAAATTCCCTATTTTAATTTCTATGGGTTCTGTAACTGGGGTACTAATTAATTTATCAGAAACGCCCACTACATGGATCGCTTCTCCCGAGAGGGGTAGGTTTGGTACGTCTGCTGTTCTCACAGTAGAACGGGTGGCACCAGTGTCCAACAGAAAGGTGACGTCATTTCCTTCAACCTTTCCTTCAATGTATGGCCCTGACTGGTCCACCGGCTAGGAGGCGCCAAGCACGTACTCCTCGTCCTCCCCCCTCAGGCACCGTCAGAAAGGCTCGTCACAGAGGAATGTATCATTCAACAGAAATTCCGAAGTTGCTGCATTTCTGTCCTCCCTTCCTTCCCAAACCTCTGCTTCCTCACCCTGTTGTGCTTTGCTCCTATAGTTTGGCCTAGGTGCACGAGGCAACTGATTCTGTTTTACCTGTTGCTGTGTCTTCCGTGGTCCCTCATTCTGCGCTTGTGGATTTAAATCATTAATTTGCACATTATCATTCTGCACAGCCTTACACTCGTCCTTCCAGTGCCCCATCTTTCCGCACCCATGGCATGGGAACTTCTTCCTGGCCTCCTCTCCACTCATTTTGAGGTCGCGTGAAACTCTGACCTTTTGTTGTCAACCCAAAAGCTGACTTTTTACGAGCGGATTTTCGAAAGTTCACTTGAAATCACATGACCACAAGCTCCTTCGTGCACGAGCTTGCATTTCACCCACAGGCTTCCCCTGCCAGCAGCATTTGCCATCACGGCCGCAGGCCGTGACTTCAAAGGGTTCCGCTGCCTGGCCCCCTGCTTCACGGCCATCTGTTCCGCAGCACCTCCCCTCTCTCTCCCCTAATTATTCACTGCTGGCCGGCCCATCTAGTTTTGCACGGCTTTCGTTTTCTGCTTGATTGCCTACACAGCCTGCCGAGTTCTTTTGCTACACATGCAACTCCCGGTCATACTAAGAACATCTGACTTACCCGAGATGTGCATTAAGATCTAAAAATGTTAGTAAATGTGCCTTCCGTTCAGCATCTACTCTCTTCTGAATGTGTGCAAAAGTGCTCTGCACAGTGGCTGCACAGTTTTGACCTCAAAGGATTCGTATCCATCCTTCACTGGATGGATGACTAATTCACATTATGTCTTTTGTTCGATATTATTAGCCTACAGGTGATGTGTTGCATGCAGTACATTCTGATATTTGTATTGAATCTAAACATTATTGCTTGATCCCTTGTTTTTACTTACTCTTGTCCCATATACACATATTCCTTTGGATAAGCTATGTAGTGCCCGCCTCCAACAGCCCCACACGTTCTCGGGGGGAAGCTGACATTATCTCCGCTCTTTGTTTACACTGGTAATTCTTGTTCCCATGGTTATCAGGACTCACCACAGGCCTGTTAATTGGCATGCCGAACGTCCTTTTGCTTCAGGTAAGTGAACGCTCGATTACACGCCACTACTTTACGTCGACGGGAGTCTCTCCTCGTTTTCACCATTGACATTTTACCCCATCACACGTTGCTTTCCATTACTCTTCCAATATAAAGGATCTCCCTACTGAGCCAATGGATGACACACCTCTCCAGAGGCGACACAAGGAAGGAGCTTGATTTCTCCAACTGCTTCAGGTAAGTGAACCCTCGATTACACGCCACTACTTTAATATGCTGCCTGACTGCTGGCATTCCGTCCCTACATGTGCCATCGCCCTCACTCTTTGGGATCTGCTAACACTTTGGGACCCAGTGCCCACCAGCCCCCTCGCACCCCTTGTGAATGGATATGTTGGGCAACGCTGCTGGTTCCCTCCAGCATTGACATGCATTACTTTGCACTCACGCCAAAGCCCGTGCTTGTTTATTATTTACCAGCCCTCACTCACTCTTTGGGATCTGCTAACACTGCAGGACTCGGCGCACACCAGCCCCCTCGCACCCCTTGTTAAATCGAGCACCCAGCACGGCCATCTGCCTTTCTTTTGTCATGGGTAATTAAGAACATCTCTCCGGGCACCCTTTCATGTCCGCCGAGCAGGCCAATGCCCCCATGCTGTTGCAATAACAGGCTCACGTTTCACCCGGCCCGTGTACCACTATAGAGACACAGCTGAACTTTTCCAGAGTCACCATCATTTAAAATAAGACTTATTAAATATGCTGTTTGTGTGTGTGTGTATTGGTTTCATGGATTTTTTCTGCTTGTGTAACATTAATTTAGCATATGATATTCACTCCTGGCCAAAGCACAAGCTGCGTCAGTTTATATAATAATAAAATATATAATTAATAGGCAATGAGGCAAAAAGTTTTTTCTTAATGCACCATTTTAAATATTCTATTATGTATCCCGTAGTTGACATTTGCCTGATGACATTTTACCAGCCTTTTATTTTTAATTTAAAGTGAGAACAGTCAGTATCTACAGTTTTTGCGCAGATCATGATACCTCGTTGCTTTTCCGCCTGCGCTATAAACGGCTAACGCTACCCCCTCTCTGTGGGCTCGTGAACTTTTCATCCCACTGAAAGCACTAGGGCTGCCAAAGAGACTCTTTTCCTCAGACCCTGCGCTTTGACAGCACCAGTGGTTGTGCTATAAAATCTATGCATGCATAGGTTTCAAAGCTAGCATTTTGTGTTTTTTCATGTCAGATGATGCATTTGAAATGATTAGTTGGTGGCGTAGACTGGAGCTACTGTGTTTTCTCTTTCCCATAACACTTTATTTTAAAAGTTCGGAACAGGCTCTTGTGACTTGGGGCCCAGCATAGTTAATTAAGGAAGTGCAATGAATAAGTCATCTTAGATAAAGGCCCTCCTTAACTCTCTCTACACCCCTCTCTCCCTACACCTACCTCTCTCTCTCTCTCTCTCTCTACCTCTCTCTCTCTCTACCTCTCTCACTCTACCTCTCTCTCTCTCTACCTCTCCCTCTCTCTACCTCTCTCTCTACCTCTCTCTCTCTAACTCTCTCTCTCTACCTCTCATCATTTGAATTCTGTTTCGGAAGCTGTGGACTGAGCCTGCCCCTGTGTCAGAGTGGGGTTATCATCGGATTTCCAGCCAGCTCTTTGCCTTACCCGCTGCGCGGGTCCCGCTGCGTTGTGTGTGTCAGTGTGGGGAACCGCAGGGCTGCGAGCTGACCCGCAGGGACTCGAAGTTCCAGGAGTCCCTGCGTGAGGTCGAGACCCGCAACACCTGGGTCGCTCTCCATGCCTGCCCCGCCCTCGCCTCAGCGGTTAAGAGCCTGTTCGAATCCATCATCGCTGGGATCATATGAATTCTGTTTCGGAAGCTGTGGACTGAGCCTGCCCCTGTGTCAGAGTGGGGTTATCATCGGATTTCCAGCCAGCTCCTTGCCGGACCCGCTGCGCCGGTCCCCCTGCGTTGTGTGTGTCAGTGTGGGGAACCGCAGGGCTGCGAGCTGACCCGCAGGGACTCGAAGTTCCAGGAGTCCCTGCGTGAGGTCGAGACCCGCAACACCTGGGTCGCTCTCCATGCCTGCCCCGCCCCTCGCCTTACACTTCCTTTATTGCTGAGTTAAAGTACCGCTGCGCGGGAGCACCTGGGGCGAAGCCCGGGCAAAGGGCGGGCCGTCTAAGGCCGTCCAAGGTCGACCAAGGACGGGACGGGCCACCCCCTTAATGATTATTTTCCGGAAAGAGTCATTTTCTCCCTTCGCCATCTGTCAGGAATCTTCCATTGACCCACGTAGTACGAGACATTGTGTATTGTTCCGTGATCATCCTGTTCTATATATCTGAACATATACCCACGTTTATCCATGTCTTCGGACCCTGGAAAACCCAGGAATATAACCGTTAACACATCAAAGGGGCCAGTAACAGGGACCATCGACCAATTCTTTAAACGGGTAACGATCGTCTTAGAAAAAGAAATAGCGGACACTGAAAAGCGCTTGTCCATGGACTTGCTAACTGGTAAGCGCTCCTCCCTAGGATTGATTGGGAAAGCTAGTTCACCTAACGTGATTGTCTCAGATTCCCCGACTTCCACCATTCCCCCTATTGACATCGATTCACTTACTCCCTTGGGAATCGAGGTGAGAGAGGGAACAAATCAGATAACCAGCAACGAACCTGAGCCAGCCCCTGAAATTCTCCTAGTTAGCCCCAATATATCTAGACTATCCAGTTCCCCTAATTTACCTGTTTCCTCTTCACCACCTTTGGAACAAACAAATAATCATCCGAAGAAAAGAAAGAGACAACTTTCCCCCTCATCTTTAAATTCGATCACTATTCTGAACACAACCCCCCCACCCACATTACCCCCCAAGCCTAGCATGGTGCAGGAAATGAATAACATGACAGGACTACTCCCTGAAATGGAGGCTGAACTTCTCTCCAGAATAGAGGTAATAGTGAAGGCACTCATGCTTCCTCTTCTGGAGAGAACAAGACTAATAAGCACGCATCTAGAAAAGTTGGGCATGCAAATAGAAGATAACACGATGGCTATCACCAAACTATCGCCACAATTCCATAAACATCCCACACAAAATACTATTGGCCCCAACGTCTTACCACTGGAACAACCATCTACCAGTGGTGCACCCCAGAAACCTGGAACCACGCAAGGGAAAAAAGCAGTGGCTAAATCTTCAAAAGAAACAACTAATAATGAAAATCCCAAACCACCCAATAACACCCAGCTAAAAGACGGGGCTAAAGTAATTGAAAGGGGAAAAAACACAGCAGGGAAGAATCCTGTAGAAAGAATTCCCCCCTTACTAAACACTAATTCTAATCCTCCTACGAATACCATACTAAGTAGAGAGCCGGGCGAGCAGTCGCCACAGCGCCCAAAAAGATCTAGACGTAGGATAGTTGATTTACCTCCTGAATCTGCCCCATACACAATCGTTATGGCAGGAGTACCAGAACTAGCAGAAGGGCTCAGAGAGAACTATCATGCTCTAAAAAATAAAAACATCTATTGGCTGAAGCAGAATAGACCCCTCCCTGCACACGTCAATGGAGAAATCCTGTCAGTAAGGCGTGCTGTTTGGGTGGGCTCAAGGCCGAAAGACAAAAGGGGGGACGTGATAATTATCAATTTTAAGGATCACAGGGCGGTGAGAACTATAGGAGACTGGTATGAGGCCATGGGGGGGATAATATCTCCACACACTATGTTAGCTACTTTTACCCACGGGAACTGATAAATAACCCCAAACACCATCATATTAGAAGGCAACGCCCAGAGTGGAGAGAAGCAGGCTATAAATTTACCCAGAATCATCTCTTTAACCAACCTCTGCAACAACTTTATCCCCAGACATACTGGGGTAACCTGAACAATAACTATCAATCAACATTCCCAGATTTTAACATACCAACATTTAACCCATTCTCAACGTTGTGTGGTTTAGAAGGAATAGATTGACTTGACAGTAACCTCCCCCCGTTGCAAGAACCCCCTATGATAAAAGAAGATATTCCTTTGGGCGACATCACCCCAGATATGTTAGCTGATATCTGTAGTAACGAAGGACAAACACAGTTGATTCAATCGAATCGACCATGTCCGAGGGAGGGGAAAATTCCACCAGGCGGAGTAAAACAAGTATGGCTCCCACTTTAACTCATAAGGAACATAATTCAGACTGGGAGATATCTGTGAGAGACAAGGAAAATAGGATAAACGAAAGACAGGTCCCTGCCAGGACAGAAGAAAAAATCCAAATAATGTTTTGGAATGTTGCGGGTCTCCGAGAAATAATCTTGGATGGAAGTATCCAAGAGTTTGTGAAAGAATGCCAAGTTTTGGCCCTTCAGGAGACCTGGCTCACGAAAGAAATGCACCTGACAGGGTATAAAACTTATTTCTCACCAGGAATTGCAGGAACCCATGGGAGAGCTAAAGGTGGGTTGATAATTTATATATCAAACACTATACCAGGCTTGACAGTTACTGTACTTAGTCTAGAACCGTATTAGCAAATCCTAAGACTGGCATTTAAGACAAAGAGGACAATTCTTCTCGTTAACCTATATGATAACCTAGTGGAAAACGAGAGAATAAAAATACTGGGGGCTCTTCGTAAGAAGTTGATTAGCAGTATGAAACTAACACAAGGGCTGGAACCTCCAAGTATTGTTTGGGGAGGCGACTTTAACCATCATCCCTGTGAGAAGCTTAACAGTAACGTTTGCGGGATGGGGTGTGAAACAGAAGAGCAAATAACCCATTTTAGCCATTCAGTGGTGGGAGATTATTTAAACGAAACAATGTCCAGTTTGGACCTAGTTATATTAAATCAATTAAACCCTCTAACTGGGAAATTGGACCCCACCTACCTTGGAAGGGGAAGCGAAACAACTATTGATTACATTCTTACCATAGCGACCCTTGTAAATAGGACTGCGAACTTTAAAGTTAAAATTAACACACTGAGCGATCACTCAGCCTTGGCCTTTGAATTAACCCTGGACCAAGGCCAGCCATTAGCCCAGACTATTATGTCCACCCTCGCCCAGAATAATATACAGCTTACAAAAACAAATGGTTACACCTTGGGATGGGGGAAGATTGACCCAAACGAGCTGATAAATAAGGTGATAATTGGAGCACAACCTGCAATAATGAAGTGTTTAGACATGAAGGCAAGTGAAGAGGAAGTCTTATTCCATTTCAAGTTAGTGTTAGGAAAAGTAAATGAATGCCTTACTGTGAGCCAGAAAGGGACCAAGGAAAGGAAAAAAGGTTGGTTTAATCATGACTGCACAGCCGCCCATAAAAAGCTAAAGAGAGCATTAACAAAAACAATAAGAGATCAGGGGGGGATTAGGAACCTGAGAAAAACGTATAGGCTTGCGTGCAAAGTGCGAAAAGAAGAGCTTAAAAAAGCACTATGGGATCAGTTGCACGAAAGCTCACTAAATAAAGATAGCGATCTATTCTGGAAAGTGGTAAAAGCACCTTTCTTGACGGACACAGATGATCGCCCAAGCATAGAAGTGGCTATCGAGGGACAAACCTGGGTAAATCACTTCGCAAAGATCTTTGGTCAATCCCCAGTAGTAGCCCCCACAGAAAGAAACAATAGCCCAAATCAGGGTAACCCATTCCCAATCCTACTAGCAGTCGAATTACAGGAGGTAATAACTGCAGTTAATGCCAGTAAGAGTGGAAAAGCCCCTGGCCCGGACGGGGTACCAGTCGACTTTTTCAAATTTAAATTAGATTTGTGGGCCCCTATCATAACAAGGGTGTTTGATGCAACAATGAAGTGCGGCCTACTTACATCCTGGACCCAATCAATACTGGTACCCATTTTTAAAAAGGGAAATAGAGAGGAGGTGACCTGTTATCGACCGATTTCCCTCCTGGACTCACTGGGGAAAGTACTGGGTAGAGTGGTACTTCAGCGTTTACAGTAGTGGGCGGACGATACCGGGACCCTCTCGGATATCCAGTATGGCTTCCGAGAGGGCCTCGGAACAACGGAACAAGCCCTGAACTTGGCCCTGCTGATGGGAAAATATGTGTCGGAGAAGCGCGAGAAGTTCTACATGGTTTATGTCGACCTTTCCGCGGCTTTCAACTGTGTTTCCCATGCAAAATTATGGTCGGTGCTGTCTAATATGGGAAGAGATAAGGCTCTTGTGACCTTTCTTAGAGAACTTTACTCTAACGCCTCCTCTAGGGTGCGTTTTGGAGTACGGGGAGAACTGTTGGAATCCTTTTCCGTAGAGCGCGGGATCAGGCAGGGGTGCGTCCTTGCCCCCTTCCTCTTCTCCCTCTATACCAATGGTCTTGAGGTAGAGATGTTGAGGGGGGGCTTGGACTTGCCCCGTGTGAAAGATCGACTGGTGCCCGCGCTCCTGTACGCGGATGACGCGGTGATCATAGCACGCACCCCACGGGAGCTACAAAAATCCCTTAACAGCTATGCAAAATTCATGAGCGACCTAGATCTTCATATAAACATAAAAGAAACCTATGTCATGGTAGCTGGCCAAGCTAGGAAATATGGAAAAAGCATCTTCCTCAATAATGAAAAATTAGAAACCACCCCCCAGTATCCCTACTTAGGGATTATGATAGATGAGAAGCTCAACTGGAGAGCGGCCATAGAAGCGCGTAAACATCAACTCTTGCGCTCTATTGCTGCCCTAATGAAATTTGCACAGAAATTAGGGAAAAAGCCTCCGGTTGAACTACTTCAGATCTATAGAGCCAAGGGCCATTACATCGCACTTTACGGGGCGGGCCTGTGGGGTCATAAAAACACGAAAGCCCTCCAGGTAGCAGAGAACATCTTTACGAGATTCTTACTTGCGGTCCCAAAAAGAGTTTCCACCTTTGCCTGCCACGCAGAATTGGGATTTCCACACATTGAGGACTTGGCCAAAATCGAACCCGTACTCCTTTGGCGTCAAATATGGGTGTCAACAAAAACCACCCTCACCAAAGATATTATTACGGACTGCATGACCCTAGATTGTGTTGAAAAAATAGACTGTTAATGTACGTAAAAAAACTTTTTACTGACCTAGGAATGGCTGAGTACTACCATAATCCTGAAACCATTGCTGAAATTTCAAAAAAAGAACTAAAGGCAAAGACGCTGAGCCATTTTGAAGAATTACGTATTACTGTGGAGATTAAGAAACCATCTGTACAGCACTCCCTAGCGGTCATGACCACCCTGGAAATTGAACCATACTTAACCTATGTTGATTCGCAGTTTGAACGATTCTTATTAGCGAGATTTAGGCTGAACATTTTCCACAGGGTTGTAGCATTTCCCAATAGAAACAGCTGGGAAGAAAGTTTGATTGCCTGCCCATGCGATGAACTATCTGAGCAGTCAACAATTCATACCCGTACTGTTTTGTAAATTTTATTCTGCACACCGCAAACTTTGGCTAACCCCCTTGCTCCGATCCTCAGACCTCAGAAGGTGTCGTCCTGCTATGCTGTGGCTGCAATTTTTAAGTTCTAAACATGTATGTAAAGTTGTAAGTACTTTCCTAAAATGCATTTTTAAGCATAGGTTAAACCTTCAAAATAATAATCTCCAATCCTCCTGATAAAGTAACGGTGATATAAATTTTAAATGAACTGAACATGTATTAGTAATGTTAAAATGTATGAAATGTATGAATGCTTTAATGGTTTTTTTTGTAAAACTGAAACCGAATAAAGATTTTACTACTACTACCCCTCTCTCTCTCTACCTCTCTCTCTCTCTACCTCTCTCTCTCTCTACCTCTCTCTCTCTACCTCTCTCTCTACCTCTCTCTCTACCAACACATAAATACACAATTTGTCATTTACAATACCAGTAGCTCAAACTTTCCTAATGCGAGACCTATTGCATTGCAAATGCTTGTTACCCTTGGTTTTCCTCCATCCCCAGAGTTCGGATTCTGAGTATTTGTCATTTTGATTAACTGCTGTTCTTGGTGCTCTGCTAATTTTACTTGTGCCCACATGACTTTTTCTTTTAATTCCTTTTTCTTATTTTGTAGCTCATCTTAGCAGTATTTTGCATATTTAAGGACTTCATCTATAGGTTTGGCTTGCCAACAGATTTTATTATCTTTAATCCATTGTGAAATTTCAGGTCTTAATCCTAACACAAATCGATAAATGAAGTGGGTCATGTCCTTCATCTCAATATTATCTAGGCCACTGTATGTCTTGAACACCTGTAACAGTCGTTCATAGTATGAATGCACAGTTTCATCTCGATTCTGGGTAGTTCTATCTATTCGTGTCCAATCAGTTTCTTTTGCAGGCACCTTTCCTTTCAGGTACAGCATTACCTGGTTGTACTTCCTCATTACTTCCCCTGAGGGGGCTCCTGTCTTTGGGTCTCTGGCGTATTCTTCACTTGGCCAATCAACAGCAATTTTACATTCTGTCCATAAATCTACAGGAACTACAATGTCAAAAAACCCATCTAGATCTTTCAGGAGGCATTTTTGGACTTTAACAAATCTCTCAACTTGTCTGTACCACTCTACAGGTTTTTCTCGTAATTTTGGGAAATCATTCGTAAATGACACAATATCTTGTCTGGACCATGGAACATGTACATATCCTCCACCTGGCACTTCTCTCATAGGACATAATTTTTCTGCCTTGTCAGCTTCTTTTAGGACATATTCAGAAGTCATTTGTTTGGATATACTGTCTTCCTTTTTCGTTGCCCACCTGGCTTCCATTTTTCTTAGTCTCCCCATTTCTGTAACAGGTTCAGCAATTCTCTTATCTGCACCTTTTTCCCTGACACGTTCATGTTTTCTAAATCTTTGTCAGAAAATTCTGCTCTGTAGGGCTTTTGCAACACTTTAGATCTGCTGACGTCTATTCCCATGTTAGCTGCTGTGTCCATTCATTTTTCATGGAACACTCTGATGTTTCGGGTAATACTTTTGCAAATGAATAGTAATTCTTCCTCACTAAGGGTGTTTAGCCTGTCCAATCCCACGTTCCCAGCCATCAGTTCTTCCAATTCTATTCTTAATTTGTAAATATCTAATGGTTTTGGCTGAGGATTTATTTTCTCTAGTTCTCGGGTCCATCGATCTATTTCTTCAGGAGTCACTACTGTGGTACTTTTAGTACCAGACGAGGACTCAATCTGGACTTCTCTTGAACCAATATGAATGTTCTTTCTTTGAGAATTGCCTTCTGGTTCAATTATGGGTAAATCCATCATGGAAATTACAGATTCGCATTCACTTGCCTGATCATCAACTATTAAGGGCTCTTTTCTTGGCTGCACTACAGATGGAGTTACAACTGGAGTTTTTGGATTAGCCTGTTTATCCCCGTACAGAGGAGCAACTGGGCCAATAGTTACTGGAATTGTCAAAGCCTCAGGACTTGTATTTAACTGGGAAATCTTCTGAATAAGTTCAGATCTCTGTTTAATTAAAGCCTCTCTCTCTCGGTCCTGTAATACCTTTTCCATGGTGGTTTCATGTACGATGTGGGATCAAAGGAGGATAAAGATTCGGTGCACTTGGATTTGCCATACTTGGTCCCTCATTACAGGAAGGCCTATAATATGGAACAGTCCAATCAGACGTGCTCGACCCCTCATTACAGGGAGGCCTAAATAATGGATTCTTCGTATTCAAGGACCTGGGCTCCTCATTATACGGTGGTGGATTTTTCATTAATAAATCCTCCAGGTATTCATCCTCAGAGTCACCAGCAGTCATTAAATGTCTGTTTTTCTCTGTCCTTTTACCTCCACGGGTTCGTCTACAGTTAATACTGGGAACAGTCCTTCTACCAACATGTTCTGTCTCCATTCTTTCATTCTTTTCTCTCGGGTCTTTTTTTTTGCTTTTGGGTAAAATGTTGCTAACCCTTTGTCCATTCTGGGTCTGTCTCTCTCAAAAGCCTCTATTTCCCATTTTTCTAGGGCCTCATTTTGCGTTAAATGCAAAAAATGGAAGGTGCACTCAATGAGAGTCCAAAGGAAAGAAAGTATATTGTTTATCTTCTTCTTTATTAGCAGTTTTTTTCAATTACAGGCACAGCCAACGCGTTTCGTTCCATTAACCTTGTGGAACTTCGTCAGGGCGAATTGATTCAGTATTGAAATTGGGATCTATACAGACCCACCTTGTGGATCGCAAAATAGTAGCTTCCAGGTATTCAAAGGCATGTAACCTTCATTTATATAGAGAAGGTATAGTCAACTGGATACGACTTGGTGCGTCCAGTGGCAGTTCTTATGCTATATCTCGCAGTCTTCAGGGTGCCGGTGATCTAATATTCGCGAAGATGGTATCCTGTTATTCCCCCTAGTGCCAGGCTCCAATGTAGGCATCAATTTAAAAAGGAAGAGGTCACCGGTCCGTAATAAAACTCGGTGTTCGCGGTGATAACCACTGTGCACCTGCAGTTGGGTGCTCCAAATTCATGTGTTCACATGAATTTGGAGCACCCAACTGCAGGTGCACAGTGGTTATCACCGCGAACACCGAGTTTTATTACGGACCGGTGACCTCTTCCTTTTTAAATTGATGCCTACATTGGAGCCTGGCACTAGGGGGAATAACAGGATACCATCTTCGCGAATATTAGATCACCGGCACCCTGAAGACTGCGAGATATAGCATAAGAACTGCCACTGGACGCACCAAGTCGTATCCAGTTGACTATACCTTCTCTATATAAATGAAGGTTACATGCCTTTGAATACCTGGAAGCTACTATTTTGCGATCCACAAGGTGGGTCTGTATAGATCCCAATTTCAATACTGAATCAATTCGCCCTGACGAAGTTCCACAAGGTTAATGGAACGAAACGCGTTGGCTGTGCCTGTAATTGAAAAAAACTGCTAATAAAGAAGAAGATAAACAATATACTTTCTTTCCTTTGGACTCTCATTGAGTGCACCTTCCATTTTTTGCATTTGGATCTTTTGACCTAAACACCTACTGGTAGCAGGTGTAGGAAGAAGTATTGCACCGACCTCAAACTTAGAAACACAGAACTTGTAGTGCTTGACCCGGTCTGCTGCCTTGACCCTTTCTGTTTTTCTGCTGTCCTCATTTTGCGTTAGTCTGGGTCTGGGATGCAGATCATTCATTCGAGTCCTCAAATTAAACAAAATCCTACCATTATAGGTACCTTCTAAGGGAAATGCTAAAATTCTGTCATCTTTAGTGTATTCCACCCAATTTTCCAACCATACACAAGCATGATACCCTCTGTCAAACATCATAAATGAAGCGGGCGTATTTGGTGGTGGAATGATAACTCCTTCTTTAGTCTTAATTGTCTTATATTTCTTAAAATAATTCTTTACTCTGTTTACCAGAGTCATTTTTCTCTTGCTTCCGTACATTCCGTTAAGTCTACGACCTTTCCACTGATCTCTCACAAACCCTTGATATCTTGGATCAGGTCGAGTCTCGGGATGAGTCGGATACCACATATATTTCGCAAGGACTTAAATCGTATAAAATACGTACTCCTGTTTACTATTTTCTTCCAATGCTAACGAGTCTTTCATTTTTCGACAACCAATCAACACTGTGGTTGCAAATAATTTCGACCAATGGGTGCGCAGCCTTTCCGTGAGACGTGTTCTCACTCTCCTGCGCTCACCCCTCCTTTACAATACCAGCTCCGCTACACACCCGCTGTTTCGACCAATACCAGCGCGGCACAGAGTGACGTCAGCGCAGCTCCGCGACTAACTCCTTCCTTCACAAGGTAACGGAAACTCTATTTCTTTTCTTAAAGTGCAAGTGCTTTATTTAATTTACAACGTAAAACATTCGCCACTGTACTCGAGTGTCTACAAAGGAAAGATTTGTTTCACTGCAAGTAAACCTCTTCTGTCTACTTTTCATATACTGCGGATAGATCCCTTCTGTCTATCCTTCACACAAGCATTAGATAATCTGCTACTTCTTTGACTCATCCACTTCTTTTCGGGATATATACTAAGTCTAAAGTTTCACTTGCAAAACCTTTTGCTATCACTCAAGCTCCGACGAACCTACTACTCCTTCCGTGGGACCCTTACTAGGTTAAATCACAATTGAAGTTTCGTTAGCGAACTCGTTGCTATCATTTATTCAATTATTCATACAAAAAAACCCTAATTAGCGCTTCCAGTTGTGCCTAACCACGCACTAATTTTCCTCGAGCCACTGACTTCATTGCGAGGTGGATTCTCCTCACCACCCGCTATTCTGCCCCCGGGGATTCCAGAAAAACATATAACAATCACTAACGAGTAGTGTCAATACATGAATCAATATAACAGCATTTCTTCAAAAAATATTTCAAAAACATTTCATAACATTTGAAAGCAATTTTGCATTTGATCGATCGATACTTTTAGCAGCAATAATTTTTAGCAGCAATTATATTTTACACAGTTATCAGCAAATAACCTATCTACCTATCTTAACTAGTCCTTAACCATAGCTCTGCTACCAGAAAATTACTGATAGAGCGCATGGGTCACCGACTAACTTTGTTACTAAATATGCACACTTGGGCCCATAATATATTTTATTTCAATTTACACTTTTATCTTAATCAGGTAACCTACACACTACTACCAGTAACCCTATTCCTTTCTATTTATTTCAATGTACCTGACTTACCAATCCTTGTCACAGGTACCTAAGATCACAATAGATCAAGGAGCTAGCTGTAAAATAAGTAGACAACACAATACAATATACATTTGAAAATGTTTGTATTCTTTTATAATAACCACAAACTCAGGAAGTTTTGAAAACCTTTATCTAATCATCATCATCATCATATGTCATGAGCCAAAGATTTACACAGATAAGACTGTCTATAACTAGAATTAGAAATAGCGTATAGCTATGGATATGGCAGAGAATCATTTAGAAATCGAAAATTAAAGGGAAGGAGAAAAATAAGGAACACGCTATTTTAGATCAACAGTTTTTCACAACTTAACTAAAGGCGGGTAAAGAAAGAGAACATGCTAAATCAAAGTAGACTTTCGAAATAATACTAACGGTTCAAAGGAAATGAAACGTATGCAATTAGATTCAACCAGATGTGCTTATTCTCTATAAGGAGGGTAAGAATGGAACATAAACTATAAAATAACGATTTAGCATTTTGCTAAAGGTAGGTAGAAAAGTGGAACATGCTAACAGATAAATAGTGGATGAAAATCTCATTTATAAAGGGACAAGGGAGAAAAAGGAACATATGCAATTATGCTTTGAAATTATTCAAGAGTTAGAAATGCACATATAGATAAGTAATCACCCACACAGACTTTATATTTACCTAGGAGAGAGTGATGACCAACCCTGGCCACGGGTCAGTTTGGAAAGACGGGAAAGGACCCTCAAGGACTTAGATGCCAGTAGGCGAGCAGGTACAGCTCATGGACAGTCAGGACAGGATAACCCCAGAATTTTGAATCAGGACCGGGTTCACCAAAGGGTACGACCAACACCCGCAGATTTGGTTGCAACTCCTGCGCTACTCCCTCTCTGCAAGGAATCTGCCAATAACCCCGATTGGGTTTTCGAACCTCCCAGCAAAGTGCTTTGCCAGCACTTAAGGTTTCCCAAAACGCCGAGTGGGTCTGTGGAAATTCGGACAGAGTGCTCTGCAGCTCTCTGTATCAGTCACCTATAGAGTGCGTTGGGTCAGTAAATGGTCAGCTATTCGGACAAGTCGGACAATTTCTCTAGCTAAACCTAGGCTAGTTATACTGTTTTTCTGGTCAGTGTAACACCCCCCAATGTTGCAAGTCTAAGGATCCCCAAATTCTGATTCACCAAAGGAGGAGGTTAAGTCATCACACCACCTAAATTTTAGACTTTCTCAGGCTTAATATTCAGTTTTCGTACCCACCCCTTAAATTCTAGTTTCCCATGACATATGGTTTACAGTGAACAATGGGGTATACAGCAGTTTATTACAAATGTAACAAATTCAGGTACAGATCAGCTTCTTCGGCTAGGTTGGAGTTGTTTCCCAGGAGCATCTTGGCCGTGGCTGCCACCTGGCTGGGTTCCACTGCTGCATGGTTTTCTTTTCCCCATCACGTGACCGGTACCATACGGGCTTCTAAAATGGAGTAGTAAGCACCTCCAAGGCCCAAAGAATACGATACATGAAAAGCAAACTAAACTATTTAGAAATACAGAGCAAAGTGATTACACTGTATACCATGAATGGCTATACTACATCCCTTACTTTATAATACCAATCCAATCCAAAAATTCTTTATTTCGGTCATTTAGACCATAAAAGATGCAATTAAAACATACAACGTTAAAAGACATTTACTTGCATAAAAAACATTTCATAAAGATTCATTTCCTTAGTAGTCTATACATGAGTAGGAGTAACATTACAGTTCATATGAATGTTCAGTCTTTTAATAGTTTTTTCCTTATCTGCCACATGGCCATTATGAATTTGGCAACAAAAAAGCTAATTGGTTCCTTTCTGTGGTTCCTAAATTAAAGCGCAAAACGTTTTGAGGAATAAGACACCAAAAACATTTCTGATCTCATTGATATGTATCCTGACATGTTCCACAATTATCTAAAAAAAACATAATTTTCATTAAAATCAAATTTATTAAAAACTTAGTCAGAAACCAGCATGGTATATAATCAACAGTTTTGCATTTAAAAACAATCACAATACATTGACATTGAACACATATACAGATTCACAGTAGTTAAAAGTAGCCAAGTTGTCGACACGTTTCGGTGTTTAAGATTGATGGTACACCTTCCTCAGGACTACAATCAAATTTCTTCAATCTAAAAATATACGGAACAGTCAATTAGTGTACATTCATTGAGGGATCTCATTTACAGAAAGTTTTTTTACAATTCTATCGGTGTCTAGAGTGTAAACAAGAAGATTTCTTACTCAATTCGCAGTATTCAATTTGCGGTGTCAGTCTAAATCCTGGGGATAGATAAATCTTATCCACTCTTATGATTCTGGTTTGTTCCTTTAAAAGACCTGTGTACACACAATATTATTTTGTGTACAATTAGTGTGTTTGATTTAATCCACAAAACTACATCTTTATCACCACTCAAGTTAGGTAATCCAATGCTTACTTTGTATTTTATGGTAGGAGCCTTAAGGATTTGTTTTCAACCATATGGATATTTTTCATGTCCACTGTTAATAATCAGGATGGTTCCTTAAAATAACCTGTGTATACATAATAATATCAGGTATACAATAAGTGTGTTGCATTTAAAACACTAAATTTGAAGTATTTTATAGAGCTATTTAAAAGTATGCTTACTATGTAGCTGGTAATAGGAGCGTTAGATTTCCTTCGTTATGTGGAAAACTCAGGGTGAACCTCCGATGAGCGTCTTTTCCACTTTTAGGTCTTGATTTAGTGTAAAGGAGATGGAGTGCTTCTTTTTAAAAGTGAAGACGATTCCTTTTATCTAGGTAGAGAAATGGAGTGCACATTTTACACTTTATCATATTCCCTTACTTGGAGGTGATTCTATTCAGTTTGGGTTACGCTCTATTATCTTATTTGTAAACATAGAGCGTATATGATTTAAGCAGTGCAAATTAAAGAGCTGTTGCAGGGCATAGAAACTTAAAAGCTTAAGTCATGTTGCTATATAGACAAGGTTATGAAGCCCTCCTAAGGTTAATCTCATTTTTAAGGGTAGAAAGCCCATGCAGACACTGTCCGTTTTGTCTAAATATCACGATGTCAGCTCATGCTCAGGGATAGAATACGCCCGGATATCCCCTTTCTCTTACCTCCGTGGTTTAAGCTCCTCGCCGCCTGCCTGGTAACCCGGTCTCCAGCGTCAGTTAATGCGCTTAGAGAAACGGTTCCTTTTGTACTCGGTGGCGGTCTGTTTCAATTGAGAAACTTGTTGCACCTGTGTCAATTGTTGGTCGGCGCTGTGTAGTCGCCATTTTGGTAGTTTTTTTATCTCTACTCCTTGCCTAATAGTGCCTGTAAGCGAGGAGGGACTAATCGTAAAAGATCGAGTAATTCAAAAAAGCGGAGTTCCAATTTCTTATTATACGACGCTTGCTATCGAAAAGTTTATGATGTATTTATCTTTTACACAGTAGCCCTAATGGTAGAGCAGTGAATTATAGGCTCCTATAGGTATTTACTGGGACATACTTCTAGTTTTGAGTCACGGGATCGTGTCGCCATTTTAGTAGTTTTTGGCGTTACTCCAAAGGTGGATATTCTATAGGGCTTATTACTGCCTACAATTGACAAGGGACTAATGGCAATATAATTCATTTATGCACAACATTAAATTCCTGTTGGTTAATATATTTCTTGATTTTTTAGAGACTCTACAACAAGAACTTCTGTTATGGAAATTTTATAGAACTTACGAGCCCACGGACATATAAATCTGTAGCGGGGCGTATTACCACTATGTAACCATCGAGTTGACACGCCATTTTGGTAGTTTAGTAGAAGTCTCCGCGAGGATGTATATTCTCAGGGCTTATGACATCTATATTGTGGTGCCTAACTTGCTTGTTTAATGGTGGTACATCTTTGTCTATTCACCAATGAATCATGTTTTTATTATACCTAACTCCTTTCTCTATTCATGATGATACATTTTAGTCTAATCACAAATTAACATCTTTTTTGTTAATTCTTTTGTAATACCCAGAGTATAGTCCACATTAAATACACATAATCATACCTGAGGCTTGCTTATGCATGAAAATCGGAGCATATGGAGTGGATATTTAGTGCAGGGATTTGAAAATAATGTTACCCAATTCGGTGTATATAGAAATGGTAGCTCATAAATGAGACAGAGCTCCCGATTGTCATCATATGGTCACCCCTTACATTCTTATATGGCTACACAGATACAGTCATGTACGTTATGTGGATCATTGTTATGATCATACTTGAAACCAGTATGAGACTTGATGTTATAATCTAAAGAGTGAAATCACATAATCTTATTAAACACAACATCGTTTCTAGGCAAATCATAGACTTGGAGCCCATGTCCCGTTCTAATAGAGAGTTAACATTTTTACATATGGACTGATCCTCATTCATCGTTCTATAGACATATGTGTTTACTAACATAAATCTATTTTTGTTGCATTTAATTATTTAGATGAATGTAGTGATGATATTTATCATACATCTTAGCAATGAACATAGTGCATCTAAGGAAGTTTAAAGAGACACTGGGCTAATTATCGCACCAATCTTTCTCATTCTTCCCTACTTTTCAAACCCTGAGTATAGGTTCGAAACTTGGACATAAAAAATTGTTCTCTTTGTTTACGTTTAACTTCCAAATTACCTCCTCTCATGGTGGTTTTTATTTTTTCGACTATGCACCATTTTATTTCATCTTCTTTGTGTTTTTCAGTGATCCACCAATGGGGCATTTTTCTTATGATTTTTTAGGGCAGATCGATGTTCAGATAGACGTAATCTAATTTCACGCCCAGTTTCGCCAATATATCCCTTTTGGCAAGTCTATGATTTGCCTAGAAACGATGTTGTGTTTAATAAGATTATGTGATTTCACTCTTTAGATTATAACATCAAGTCTCATACTGGTTTCAAGTATGATCATAACAATGATCCACATAACGTACATGACTGTATCTGTGTAGCCATATAAGAATGTAAGGGGTGACCATATGATGACAATCGGGAGCTCTGTCTCATTTATGAGCTACCATTTCTATATACACCGAATTGGGTAACATTATTTTCAAATCCCTGCACTAAATATCCACTCCATATGCTCCGATTTTCATGCATAAGCAAGCCTCAGGTATGATTATGTGTATTTAATGTGGACTATACTCTGGGTATTACAAAAGAATTAACAAAAAAGATGTTAATTTGTGATTAGACTAAAATGTATCATCATGAATAGAGAAAGGAGTTAGGTATAATAAAAACATGATTCATTGGTGAATAGACAAAGATGTACCACCATTAAACAAGCAAGTTAGGCACCACAATATAGATGTCATAAGCCCTGAGAATATACATCCTCGCGGAGACTTCTACTAAACTACCAAAATGGCGTGTCAACTCGATGGTTACATAGTGGTAATACGCCCCGCTATAGATTTATATGTCCGTGGGCTCGTAAGTTCTATAAAATTTCCATAACAGAAGTTCTTGTTGTAGAGTCTCTAAAAAATCAAGAAATATATTAACCAACAGGAATTTAATGTTGTGCATAAATGAATTATATTGCCATTAGTCCCTTGTCAATTGTAGGCAGTAATAAGCCCTATAGAATATCCACCTTTGGAGTAACCCCAAAAACTACTAAAATGGCGACACGATCCCGTGACTCAAAACTAGAAGTATGTCCCAGTAAATACCTATAGGAGCCTATAATTCACTGCTCTACCATTAGGGCTACCGTGTAAAAGATAAATACATCATAAACTTTTCGATAGCAAGCGTCGTATAATAAAAAATTGGAACTCCGCTTTTTTGAATTACTCGATCTTTTACGATTAGTCCCTCCTCGCTTACAGGCACTATTAGGCAAGGAGTAGAGATAAAAAAACTACCAAAATGGCGACTACACAGCGCCGACCAACAATTGACACAGGTGCAACAAGTTTCTCAATTGAAACAGACCGCCGCGGAGTACAAAAGGAACCGTTTCTCTAAGCGCATTAACTGACGCTGGAGACCGGGTTACCAGGCAGGCGGCGAGGAGCTTAAACCACGGAGGTAAGAGAAAGGGGATATCCGGGCGTATTCTATCCCTGAGCATGAGCTGACATCGTGATATTTAGACAAAACAGACAGTGTCTGCATGGGCTTTCTACCCTTAAAAATGAGATTAACCTTAGGAGGGCTTCATAACCTTGTCTATATAGCAACATGTCTTAAGCTTTTAAGTTTCTATGCCCTGCAACAGCTCTTTAATTTGCACTGCTTAAATCATATACGCTCTATGTTTACAAATAAGATAATAGAGCGTAACCCAAACTGAATAGAATCACCTCCAAGTAAGGGAATATGATAAAGTGTAAAATGTGCACTCCATTTCTCTACCTAGATAAAAGGAATCGTCTTCAATTTTAAAAAGAAGCACTCCATCTCCTTTACACTAAATCAAGACCTAAAAGTGGAAAAGACGCTCATCGGAGGTTCACCCTGAGTTTTCCACATAACGAAGGAAATCTAACGCTCCTATTACCAGCTACATAGTAAGCATACTTTTAAATAGCTCTATAAAATACTTCAAATTTAGTGTTTTAAATGCAACACACTTATTGTATACCTGATATTATTATGTATACACAGGTTATTTTAAGGAACCATCCTGATTATTAACAGTGGACATGAAAAATATCCATATGGTTGAAAACAAATCCTTAAGGCTCCTACCATAAAATACAAAGTAAGCATTGGATTACCTAACTTGAGTGGTGATAAAGATGTAGTTTTGTGGATTAAATCAAACACACTAATTGTACACAAAATAATATTGTGTGTACACAGGTCTTTTAAAGGAACAAACCAGAATCATAAGAGTGGATAAGATTTATCTATCCCCAGGATTTAGACTGACACCGCAAATTGAATACTGCGAATTGAGTAAGAAATCTTCTTGTTTACACTCTAGACACCGATAGAATTGTAAAAAAACTTTCTGTAAATGAGATCCCTCAATGAATGTACACTAATTGATTGTTCCGTATATTTTTAGATTGAAGAAATTTGATTGTAGTCCTGAGGAAGGTGTACCATCAATCTTAAACACCGAAACGCGTCGACAACTTGGCTACTTTTAACTACTGTGAATCTGTATATGTGTTCAATGTCAATGTATTGTGATTGTTTTTAAATGCAAAACTGTTGATTATATACCATGCTGGTTTCTGACTAAGTTTTTAATAAATTTGATTTTAATGAAAATTATGTTTTTTTGAGATAATTGTGGAACATGTCAGGATACATATCATTGAGATCAGAAATGTTGTTGGTGTCTTATTCCTCAAAACGTTTTGCGCTTTAACTTAGGAACCACAGAAAGGAACCAATTACCTTTTTTGTTGCTATATTTCCCAGTCCTTTCTGGGTTTGTTAGGGAAAACTCTCTCTTTTGCTGAACTTACCTCGGCTCCTGCAGCCAGAGAGCTTACAAAGAAGTAATGGATACACTTCGAACCTTTGGGTTCTCAGAGGACCAATGTAAAAAACTTCTAGGCGGGTCCTCTAAAAGCATTAATACCGTCACTTTATCAAAAAGTGATGAAGATAAGTGGAATAAATTGTGGAATCTGAAGAAGAAAATAATACGTACTGAACTCCACGCAGAATTTATAATCCAATACTGTAAGAAAGGTGTCATCCCCAAGGGTCTACAAATTGCAAATGAACCTGGGCTATTTGTAACCGATGAAAAATTTAAAGATAGTTGGACTCTGATCGCGAACCGGTGCAGTCGCGACTGGATGTTGCTAATTATAGATACAGCACAGGGACTCTTAATTATAGAAAAAGAAGAGATAGATAAATTAGAAAAAGAACTTAATGAGTCCACTGCACTTGATGAGGCCACAAAAAAACTAGCAGAAATAAAAGAAGACATTACGGGATACCAAGAATATATGATAAATAAAAAAACAAATAAATTAAGGAAAGACATAGCCAACTTTAAATTGGAGCTGGTGTACCCGTACCTTCAAAAGGATTATTTTGACCAACCAATCCCAAATGAATACAATAACCGTCCCTTTAAATATAATAGAAACAAATTCTACAAAAAGAATGTAACTTTTTCTGACACATCTTATAATACCAGTGACTCAGAAGCTGAAAGAGTCCAAGACAGCAGCAAACGGAATGAGTCCAGAGATGATAGTGCTGACGAGTTCCATAACTATCAAGTTTTTTTAGGCCAGGAGAAAAAGAGACAGACCCGTGGTTTCAGGACCCGGGGGAGGGGCCGTCAGGGCTTCCGCCAAAAGGAGACAATGACAAGAAGACCCTATATGAGAACCCGCAGCCAGAAGGAATGGGAATAGAGAGTCACACCTTAAAAGCCCCAATAATTAACCTTTCAGATAGGGAACTAAATACAGGAGAAATAAGTATCCTCGAGAAAGGGTTAGGATTTGCCCCTACTACAGGGATCTGTAGGTATACAATAGAGAAAGACATCACGGACTTCTTCCGAAAAATTAGGATAAAGAGATTCTTTGAAAACAAAGATTTGAGGCCAAACAATAATAGATCAGGTTTAAAACCCCCTTCAACGTGGACCCCTGATATCTCCATGGTCAGCCAAGAAGTGGACACGTTTGAAAAAGTGATCTCAATAGGACTCGAAAAATTACTGGCAGGAAAGATTTGGACACCTAACAATTTATCCAAAATAGAAAGGGAGGCACTTAAAAACTTACAAAGTTATGATGATATCACTATTAAGCCTGGTGATAAGGGCGGCAGTATTGTAGTCCTTAACACCAAAGACTACAACCAAAAAATGTATACCCTACTTAACTACAATGCCCATTACAAAAAGTCTAATATTGGGGAATGGAACAGACTTAAAAAGAAAGTTCAAAACATAGTCACTCTAGCTAAGGAAGATTGCATCATATGTGATGACGAGTACAAATTCTTACTGAACAGTCACCCCAAAATACCTGCTTTGTATGGGCTCCCTAAAGTCCATAAGGACATTAGGGACCCACCCATGCGTCCCATAGTTTCAGGAATCGAGTCAATAACGGAGCCACTCAGCAAATATGCTGATTGTTTCATTCGCCCCTTAGTTGAAGAATTACCATCCTATATAAAGGATACTAAGGATATGATCACTAAGATAGAGGGAATTAGCTTTAATAATGAAACCCAGTGGTTGGTGTGCTTGGACATTGAGTCCTTGTACACCAACATACCCCAACAGGATACCATTACAATGATGAAGGACATCTTGAGTGATGCAGAGGGTTATCTGTCTGCACACAATACTTTTATTGTGGAATGCATAGAAACAGTTCTCCTAAACAATATCTTTTTGTTTAATAGTGACTTCTTCTGCCAAATAAAAGGCACGAGCATGGGGGCCATCTGTGCGCCGAGCCTGGCCTGTTTATATGTGGGCAATTTTGAAAAACTCCACATATACAACGAGCTATGTCCCTTCTACGAGAACATCAAACATTGGTCTAGATTCATAGACGATGTCTTTTTTATATGGGAAGGGACTGAGGAAGATCTTGCTAAATTCTTGGAGTGGCTCAACTGTGGGGATGTGAACCTCAAGTTTACAGCCAATAAGAGTCAGGTGGCAGTTGACTTTTTAGATATCAAGATAAAGGCTGATAACGGCAAGTTATGTGTGGAGTTATATGTCAAACCCTCAGACCGCAATACCCTGCTCCACCATGAAAGCTACCATCCTAAAAACCAGAAGGATGGCATCCCCTACAGTCAGTTTGTCAGAATAAGAAGGAACTGCACTGACAAAAACTCGTTTGAGAAACATGCTGAAAATTTGAAAATTAAATTACTACAACGAGGCTACCCCAAGAGATTAATTAGAGACAGCTACAAAAGAGCAAAATACCAAAGTAGAGAATCCCTATTTGAAACTGGCAACAAAAAGAAAGAACCTGAAAATAATATTGTCATGGTCTCGAACTTTAATGGATTAAGTAGTAAGGTAAAGAACCTCATTACCAAGAATTGGTCAATTCTAAACAGAGAAGGTAAAATCCCTCTACCCAAACCTATTTTCTCCTACAGGAGGAATAGGACTATTCGAAACTGTTTAGTTCAGACCTACAGAGAGCCCAAAAAGATTAAACAACTAAGCATTGATCAGGGTAAACCCATCAGAGGCAACCAACCGTGTGGATCATGTACTCATTGCAAGTCCATCATCCAATCCGACAAAATCGAATTGAGTGGTACATCACATTGGGTAAACGAACACGTCAACTGTAGAACCCAGAATGTGATCTACCTAATAATCTGTCCTTGCCAAAAGGGATATATTGGCGAAACTGGGCGTGAAATTAGATTACGTCTATCTGAACATCGATCTGCCCTAAAAAATCATAAGAAAAATGCCCCATTGGTAGATCACTGGATCACTGAAAAACACAAAGAAGATGAAATAAAATGGTGCATAGTCGAAAAAATAAAAACCACCATGAGAGGAGGTAATTTGGACGTTAAACGTAAACAAAGAGAACAATTTTTTATGTCCAAGTTTCGAACCTATACTCAGGGTTTGAAAAGTAGGGAAGAATGGGAAAGATTGGTGCGATAATTAGCCCAGTGTCTCTTTAAACTTCCTTAGATGCACTATGTTCATTGCTAAGATGTATGATAAATATCATCACTACATTCATCTAAATAATTAAATGCAACAAAAATATATTTATGTTAGTAAACACATATGTCTATAGAACGATGAATGAGGATCAGTCCATATGTAAAAATGTTAACTCTCTATTAGAACGGGACATGGGCTCCAAGTCTATGATTTGCCTAGAAACGATGTTGTGTTTAATAAGATTATGTGATTTCACTCTTTAGATTATAACATCAAGTCTCATACTAGTTTCAAGTATGATCATAACAATGATCCACATAACGTACATGACTGTATCTGTGTAGCCATATAAGAATGTAAGGGGTGACCATATGATGACAATCGGGAGCTCTGTCTCATTTATGAGCTACCATTTCTATATACACCGAATTGGGTAACATTATTTTCAAATCCCTGCACTAAATATCCACTCCATATGCTCCGATTTTCATGCATAAGCAAGCCTCAGGTATGATTATGTGTATTTAATGTGGACTATACTCTGGGTATTACAAAAGAATTAACAAAAAAGATGTTAATTTGTGATTAGACTAAAATGTATCATCATGAATAGAGAAAGGAGTTAGGTATAATAAAAACATGATTCATTGGTGAATAGACAAAGATGTACCACCATTAAACAAGCAAGTTAGGCACCACAATATAGATGTCATAAGCCCTGAGAATATACATCCTCGCGGAGACTTCTACTAAACTACCAAAATGGCGTGTCAACTCGATGGTTACATAGTGGTAATACGCCCCGCTATAGATTTATATGTCCGTGGGCTCGTAAGTTCTATAAAATTTCCATAACAGAAGTTCTTGTTGTAGAGTCTCTAAAAAATCAAGAAATATATTAACCAACAGGAATTTAATGTTGTGCATAAATGAATTATATTGCCATTAGTCCCTTGTCAATTGTAGGCAGTAATAAGCCCTATAGAATATCCACCTTTGGAGTAACGCCAAAAACTACTAAAATGGCGACACGATCCCGTGACTCAAAACTAGAAGTATGTCCCAGTAAATACCTATAGGAGCCTATAATTCACTGCTCTACCATTAGGGCTACCGTGTAAAAGATAAATACATCATAAACTTTTCGATAGCAAGCGTCGCATAATAAAAAATTGGAACTCCGCTTTTTTGAATTACTCGATCTTTTACGATTAGTCCCGCCTCGCTTACAGGCACTATTAGGCAAGGAGTAGAGATAAAAAAAACTACCAAAATGGCGACTACACAGCGCCGACCAACAATTGACACAGGTGCAACAAGTTTCTCAATTGAAACAGACCGCCGCGGAGTACAAAAGGAACCGTTTCTCTAAGCGCATTAACTGACGCTGGAGACCGGGTTACCAGGCAGGCGGCGAGGAGCTTAAACCACGGAGGTAAGAGAAAGGGGATATCCGGGCGTATTCTATCCCTGAGCATGAGCTGACATCGTGATATTTAGACAAAACAGACAGTGTCTGCATGGGCTTTCTACCCTTAAAAATGAGATTAACCTTAGGAGGGCTTCATAACCTTGTCTATATAGCAACATGACTTAAGCTTTTAAGTTTCTATGCCCTGCAACAGCTCTTTAATTTGCACTGCTTAAATCATATACGCTCTATGTTTACAAATAAGATAATAGAGCGTAACCCAAACTGAATAGAATCACCTCCAAGTAAGGGAATATGATAAAGTGTAAAATGTGCACTCCATTTCTCTACCTAGATAAAAGGAATCGTCTTCAATTTTAAAAAGAAGCACTCCATCTCCTTTACACTAAATCAAGACCTAAAAGTGGAAAAGACGCTCATCGGAGGTTCACCCTGAGTTTTCCACATAACGAAGGAAATCTAACGCTCCTATTACCAGCTACATAGTAAGCATACTTTTAAATAGCTCTATAAAATACTTCAAATTTAGTGTTTTAAATGCAACACACTTATTGTATACCTGATATTATTATGTATACACAGGTTATTTTAAGGAACCATCCTGATTATTAACAGTGGACATGAAAAATATCCATATGGTTGAAAACAAATCCTTAAGGCTCCTACCATAAAATACAAAGTAAGCATTGGATTACCTAACTTGAGTGGTGATAAAGATGTAGTTTTGTGGATTAAATCAAACACACTAATTGTACACAAAATAATATTGTGTGTACACAGGTCTTTTAAAGGAACAAACCAGAATCATAAGAGTGGATAAGATTTATCTATCCCCAGGATTTAGACTGACACCGCAAATTGAATACTGCGAATTGAGTAAGAAATCTTCTTGTTTACACTCTAGACACCGATAGAATTGTAAAAAAACTTTCTGTAAATGAGATCCCTCAATGAATGTACACTAATTGACTGTTCCGTATATTTTTAGATTGAAGAAATTTGATTGTAGTCCTGAGGAAGGTGTACCATCAATCTTAAACACCGAAACGCGTCGACAACTTGGCTACTTTTAACTACTGTGAATCTGTATATGTGTTCGATGTCAATGTATTGTGATTGTTTTTAAATGCAAAACTGTTGATTATATACCATGCTGGTTTCTGACTAAGTTTTTAATAAATTTGATTTTAATGAAAATTATGTTTTTTTGAGATAATTGTGGAACATGTCAGGATACATATCATTGAGATCAGAAATGTTTTTGGTGTCTTATTCCTCAAAACGTTTTGCGCTTTAATTTAGGAACCACAGAAAGGAACCAATTACCTTTTTTGTTGCTATATTTCCCAGTCCTTTCTGGGTTTGTTAGGGAAAACTCTCTCTTTTGCTGAACATTATGAATTTGGCAACTGCAAAGACTATGTGGGGCAGAGTACTTGTTTTCAATATTCTGTACGAGAACAGGTGGCTCCTTATGCCCAGTTCCTACATAGTGGCGCAAGCCAATATTTCCTTGGTCTGTTGTAAGCTGGGCAGAAAAACAGAACATGAATTTCCTCCTCGTCATGATTACTGCACCCAGGACAGATTTTGTCATCCCTCTTTGTCCATCTACAGGTAAAGATTTTAATAGGCAGGGTGCCTAACCTCCATTGGATATACAGTTTTCGTGCTAAAACAGGAAAAATAATGTCCATAAAACCTTCAAATTGACAGGAATTTTTGGAATCCAAGAAACGGTCGGTTAAAATGCCATTATTAGGGGCAGATACCAGAGTAGCTAAACTTTTCTCCTTGTATATTTCCACAAGTCTTTTACGGGAGACCCTTTGGCAGCCTTGTTCAGGAACCTCCCATAGCTCGCGGATTCTCAAGCGATACAGTTCTTTCTTTATAAAGGCCAACCAAGGGATTCTGTTGCGCTGGTTCAAGTTCATTAAATGAATGAGGTCTTGCCTATAGTGTGCGAGCTCGCTTGTGGTTCAGAGCCTGTGCCAGAATATTAGTGGGTTTAAATCCAAATTCTCAGCTATGGAGGGGAGACCTACATCTAGTCTCAGGGGGAGCAGAGGTGTGCCACGGGGGAGGGCTAGGAAACGTCTGAGGAAATTATTTTCTACACTAACAAGTTCTGTCCTTGCTTTATACCCCCACAGCTCACTACCATATGAAGTGGCCGCTTTAGCTTGGGTTTTATACATTTCCACTGCCGGGCTAATGTGTTTAAAAGTAGAAGTGTTTGCGACCTTCAAAATTGCCCCTGACAGTTGGGACAGCTTTAGCCTGGATCTTGCTATTTGGGGTTCCCAAGATAAATTCTCATAAAGGGTTACACCCAAATACTAGAAAGTTTGAACCCTTTCCAGTCTTGCTGAACCCAATGATGGGTTGGGTCTAGTTTTAGGGGAGGGGTTGAATATCATAAATTTGGTCTTTTCTGTATTGATCTCTAGACCATGTTGTCTACAGAAAAGGCCAAATCCGTCTAGAATCCGTTGGATCCCCATCGGGGATTTGGAAAGCAGGAGGGTATCGTCGGCGAACATGATAGCCGGTACCCTCCTGCCTGCCAAAAGAGGAGCGTCGTTGTCCCTAACATTGTCGAGATGGGATATGACACTGTTAACGAAGAGGCAAAACAGAGTTGGCGCCAAGACACAACCCTGTCTTACCCCTCTAAGAACTGGGAACGTAGATGACAACGCACCATCCCTTCCACACCTAACCTGTGCAAAATTGTTAGCATGGAGCCTGACTAAGGCATGTAATATATGGATAGAAACACCCAGCTTCTTTAGGACCTCCCACAATTTCTTGCGGTGGACCAATCAAAGGCTGACCTCAGGTCCATGAACACCATGTACAGCCTCCCCCCCTCGATCCTCACAGTTTTCCAGTAAAGGAGAACGAGGCGGAAAATCTGATCCATGGTGGATGTTTTTTTCCTGAAGCCAGCCTGGAGGGGACTCAGAATTTTATTTTCCTCCATCCAGTCTAGAAGGTGGTCCAAGAGAAGGCGGGAAAATAGTTTTTGGGGGACATCTATGAGGCTGATCGGCCTGTAGTTGGCTGGGAGAAGAGGAGAACCCTTTTTGAAAATTGGCACTATCTCCGCCCCCAGCCAAGTACAAGGGATCTCCATACCTCCCGCGATGGAATTAAAAAGAATGAGGAGGTATGGGCCCCGTATCTCTGGATGATGTCTAAAAAGGTCACCGGGCAATCTGTCAAGTCCCGGGGCCTTGCCCTTCGCCAGTCTCTCTATTGCACTGACCACCTCGCCGAGGGTAAATTCCAATCCGGCTACAGTGTTGGATGTAACATCAGAGGTCACATCATTGGCAAATTCAGGGGTATCTTGGTACAATTTGCCAAAGTGATCTTCCCAGACAGAAGATGCAATATTTGGCTCCACTGCCGCTTTGGGTTCACCTGTGCCAGTATTTACCAAAGACCAAACTTTTCTGTAATCCCTCGCTTCTAATGCTAGGGAAAGGTCCTTCTATCTGTTCCAATCCCATTCCGACCTTGCCAGTGTCATGGGTTCCCTATATTTCTTCCTCAGCTCGGCCACCTTACCCTTATCAGAACTTGCTTTTATTGTAGCTATTAGCTCAGTCTTGATCTTTTTACAGGAAGAATTGTACCAGGTTGAAGTTCTGGTCTTTTTCTTCTGTGGGACTACCACTGGGTAGAAAACCTCGCCTAGAGCTCCCACTAGGTCTACATGGATTTGGGCCAATTTCTCGTTGAAGTCTGGTGGTCTAGGCTGGTTAATTAATACATCCATTTCTTTTAGCTTGGGGAGTGCCAATTCATAGATCTTACTTATGCTCTCTTCTGAGTTTGCCAGTTTCCCCCATTTTACCCTATGTCTATTGGAGCTGAGAACCAGATTCCCTGGATCTTCACTGGGATTGACGGATAGTGGCCCAACCGCAGGTGCAGGGTGCACCATATCTAACAAAAGTGCGTTGTGGTCACTGTCTGTTCTTGCAATTACCCTAAAGTCTTGGACCTTGGACCACAGACCAATGTCCACAAAAATATAGTCCAACCTCGATTCATGGTCCTTCCTATTGAAGGTACACAATGAAGGGGTGTCAGAGGGAGTGCGTCCATTACAGGCCCTTAGCGCAAAGTTTATCGTTAGGGACATCATTTTCACAGCGAGAGGGGACCAAGATTTAGGGTGGGGGGATTGACATGACCGAACACCCCAGAAGTCATCTTCAGCCGTAAGGGCACCCTCATTTAAACCTTCCAATGGTTCAAAGTGACAATTAAGATCTCCGCCCATCACTACCTTGCAATCAGTGGGGAGTTGGCCCAGGAATGACGAAAGATCTTCTAGTGTAGGTGATTCCATGGCCGCACTGACTGGGCGAGAGTATACATTAATGATTGCCAGATTTAGAGCATTAGGCCACTTGAGTAGAACACACTGTATGTCCTGCGAGAACATAGGTACATTCTCCGCATTACACCCAATGTGACTGGCTACCCAGACCGCCAAACCACCCGAGGGCCTCCCCTTACCACTCCACCTAGCTTTGATTTCAAAAACTGCATATCCTGCTCTACACAGGGATTCCCTGGCCCAAGTCTCTTGGAAGAGACAGATATCGCTACTGCCTAATAGGGTATCCCAATCATTTGTGTGTAATTTATTAACAATGCCGCCACATTCCAGGAAAGAACTTTCAAGGTTTTGACAGGGAGATTTAATCCCTGCCCCCCAGTTTTCTCTGGTTCCGTGACCAATGATGGAACTACGGGCCCTTGCAATGATGTTCCCAAGACAGTAGATGCTAAGTTAGGACCAGGTGGAACTACGGATGTTAGGTTGTGACCAGGTCAACTATGGGGTAAGTTACTTACTCGGCCCTGGAAGCTAGTAGGAGTTAAACTTTTCCCAAGGGATGCATCAATTTCTCCGATGGTGACATCATTATCGTCTACAGATTCACTATCGATACTTTGAATACATCGTGAGGATGCACCCTTTTGGAGTCAATCGACCTGATCAAGGCAACTGAATCTGTTGGGGTGTACGTAGTTGCCGTAAGCAGGGATAACATTGCAGGTGGGCCTATATCTTGACCCATCAACAGCAAAACCCACCCTTGTCCAACCATCGTCCCTCCTCATAGTCGGACCACATACATTAGGGTAGAAGTATGACAAGGGAACCAATTCTATGGAGGTATTTCCTGAACTCCCAAGCCAAATACAGATGTAGGTAGCAACCTGGGGACTCTTAAAGCTTACAATTATGCAATCTCCCACTCTTTTCTTAGCGGTATACCCAACCCATCGAACCCTTCTAACGATAAGAACTTCTCCTCTTAGATTGGGTGGTAAGGGCCTTTGTATATTTAACCAGCTGATAACCTTATTACGCAGGGAGTCGTAGGATTCCACCACGTCATTGGAAAGCTCTGGTACCCCCATCAGAATCACAGTATAGGCTGCCGCCTCCGGGGGGAGGTTAACTGCTTTCCGCCGGTTACTACAACTAACTAACTGGTTTGGGCAGTTAGCTGATTCATTTGATGGTCTCTCCTGGCCAGGTAAACTGGCCGGAGCGGGTAGCTTCGACCTTCTGACAGTTGGTACTGGAGGCAGTTGTCTAGGAAGGGGTACAGGGGCTGGTTGTGGTACCTGGGCTATGCTGGGGTTTTCCCGGGGGGGAGCTATTAGTAGAATGGGGGCCACAGTAGTTGTGGCAATAGGAGAGTGAGAAGACCCGGCATTATCCCCATGGGCTCTATGTGTGCTTTCTCTTGGCCCTAGCTGATCGCCACCACTACCACTTAGTCTTTCTATAGCTAGAAGTCTAGCCTCTATAGAGTCTAATTTAAGGGAGATAGGATCCAAAAGGCTTTTGAAGATACCAGTGAGTGAGCAAATAATGTGCTCTGAGGTGTTGGGAACTACCCCGCCAAAAATGAAAGGGCCAGTGCGAGTGGGTATGAGAGTGGGAGGTGGAGTGCTTGCCGTTTCCAAATCGTTCTCCGTTACAGATGTTCCAGGGGCAGCCAGGCTATCCTCTGTAGTATTCACTATGGGATCAACTTTAGCCCTTTTGGCGCCTTCAGACTTCCTTGATCTTGTCCTTTTTGGGGCAGCATCTTCTCTGCAGCCCATGTATTCAGTTGATGTAGGACCGTCCCCCTGAGCCCTAGATGTTACTATCTCAACAGTGGGGGAGGGTTCCACCTCATCAATGTTACGTAGAGAGTTTCTGTCCCTATGGGAGTTGGATGGTGTCCTTAGCTGTTGTAGGACAGACTCTATGGTTTGGTCAATGCTGTCCATAAGTGTTAAATGCGTAGCATCAAGAATTAGTGATGACCTAGCATTAGATGATGACCCCAGTGAAGCCAGATGCGAATTTTCTATACCCTCCGTGATTTGCTTTTCCAACACAGTGAGACCCTTATTAACCACTATGTTTGCCTTAGCTAAAAAGTTATCCAAAGTACCTGAGGCCATGGAAGTTGCCTTACTTCTTGTTTCTCTAGTGGCCATTTTGTTAACTCCAAGCTTCTGGGCAGCCAGGCGGGACAGTAAGAGTACCTGAGAGAGGGGCGTTAGGGGGATAGCCCAGTCCGGTCTCTACCGTTCTCTAACGGTCTCAAACGGCCCGCCCAGCACGCCCGGATGTAAGAGAGAATGCTGGTCCTCGCAGTCCCGGGCCTCCACACTGGCTCCTTGCAGTCAGGAACTTCCCCGTATGATCCCAGCCTCAGCGTGTCCAGTGACAGGTAACTCGGCAGGAGTTTAAATTCCACCAGGCAGGGAAACAGAATACAATAATCCGGTAACTGCTACGAGCGGCACCTCCCAGGCCCAAAGAATACGATACATGAAAAGCAAGCGAAAACAATTTAGAAATACAGAACAAAATGATTACACTGTATACCATGAATGGCTATACTACATCCCTTACTTTATAATAACTATAGCATTAGGGTAAGTGCAGAACAAACAGCTTTGCGAAAGCGGCAATGCAAGCTCAGAGCATGTGAGAACACAAAGCGGCCATTTTAATTGCATTGCGCATGAGCAACAAATTCCCACCAGAACTGCGAGTACGTCACGTCACATGGGTATGACCGACGCATGCGCAGACTAAATTCCCGCGTAGCAGCGCCCATTTTAGAGGCAAGCATATTAGAATTAGTAAACACATAGGCAAGCTTCACTGGGACATACCGTGTAGTGTAAAAATGTGCAAAATTAGTAAGACAAACATGTTGATTTAATTTTATTAACGTTATTGGAGGTTCTTGATACAAGCAAGTCGCTTAAAGTGCGAATCCTTGCTCCATCAGTCTAAGAACCGGAATTCTAATTCCAGCCCGTGGTATAATGACAAACAGGCTGCAATGTGCAAAGCATGCAAAAAGTTGGAGCGGGCATGGAGACGGGACTATGACCCAGTCTCGAAGGGGTGCTATCAGGCGGCCATCAAGAACTACCACAGGGCTATTAAGTCAGAAAGAGCAGCCTAATTTGAAAATTAAATTAGGGGGAGTAGCAATCCAGCCAAAAGTATTTTCTCAATACATAAATATCTTAAATCGATAAAGACATGCACAGCACCTTTGATCATGTCGGATCAGCAATGTGAGGACCTTGCCACCTTCTTTGTTAGGAAGGTAGAAAACATCTATTTGTCCTTTCCTTTGGTTCCAGTGTGTCTAAGCTCTGTGCTTAGACCACTCCCTACCTGTATTCTTGCGGCCTTCCCGTCGATCTCTCAGCATAAGCTGCGCCCTCTATGTAGCAAAGTTAAATCTGGCTTGCTTGCTGACCCTCTCCAGCCTGACCAATTTATTAAATCTCTGCCTGTGCTCCTGGCACCTATGTGCCAGGTGATTAATATGTCCCTCTCCATGGCGATTGTTCCTAGGATCTGGAAGCAGGCGTGGGTGGTCCCTCTGCTTAAAAAACCTACTCTGGACCCAGCTAAACTGGAGAATTTCCGCCCTATATCTCTTCTGCAATGGGCGTCTAAGATTTTGGAGGCCTATATCAACTTCATCTTGACAGAATTTCTGAGTAACAACAACATTTTAGATCCCTCTCGAAATGGCTTTCGCCCTGGTCACAGCACGGAGTTGGCTCTCCTAGCTGTGACCGAACATCTGCGGACATCACTAGATGCTGGGCGCCCCTCTGATATTATTAGATCTCAGTGCCACATTTGATACGGTCTCCCACCAGATCTTGCTGCAACTACTGGAGGAGGCTGGCATAGTGGCTCCGCCTTAGATTGGTTCGGCTCTTTTCTCTCTGGGAGGACGTTCCAGGTGGCAGCCCCCCTTTCACTTCCTGTGTCCATACCATCAAACAAGGTGAGCCACAGGGCTCAGCTTTGAGCCCAATACTGTTCAATCCGTATGTCAAGCCTTTAGCTGCTGTGGCCAGGAGCAGGGTTCACTATTGTTGGTAGTGGCACTCTCTGACAACGCTACTCAGGATGCTCTCAAGTTTCGGGGCAATCTTGCTGCTGTCGCCGAGTGGATGACTGCCAACTGTCTCCAGCTCAACACTAACAAGTCTGAAGTGTTATTGGTTGGAAGAGACTCTGAGCTATAGGGTGAGCGCTGGTGGCCCACAACCCTAGGCTGCGTGCCCACCCCCAAGCAGGTGGTAAAAAATCTGGGGGGCTGGATGGACCCGGTCCTCAGTTTGCAAGTTCAAACAAACAAGTGGCAGGGACTTGTTTTTGTCTACTGCGGGGGCTCAAACCTCTGCTGGGTTTCTTTGACCCATCCACCTGGAAAGTCATTGTCCAGGCTTTATTTTGTCTAGACTGGACTATGCCAACTCGCTTTATCTGCGGTCAAATAAGGCAGAAATTCTGCGACTGCAGAGGGTCCGAAATGCGGATGCTAGAACTCTTCTCGGTCTCCCTAGAACTTGTTCTACAGCTAATGCCATTCACCGACTCCACTGGTTGCCGGTGGCTAGGTGGATTGAGTTTGAAGCCCTCTGCATGGCCTTTAAGATTCTGAATCTTTCCTCCCCAGGTATTTTGGCCCATCTGCTCTTGCCCTATGTACCCATCCACCAACTTCGATCTATGGGGCAGGACCTGGTGGTTGTTCCCCAGGGGAGGAGGATGCGCGCTGGGGGACGTTCATTTCGCACCCTGGCAGCAAAACTTTGGAACTTCCTTTCTTTACAGATACGTAGCTTGAACAACGACTTGGTATTTCGGAAGGCAATCAAAACACATCTTTTTCCTATGATGTAGGCCCCAGTCCCACTAGTTGCCCTGTTCTTTTTCTGCTGTCAGCGCTGGGATGCCTCTTTGCTGGGGCAGCTGCACGCTATACAAAATTTCATAACATAACATAAAAATAAGCACTTGTTTTTTATTTTGTTGGTTTGCAAAGGCATCTTTTCTTAGATGATCCAAAGACCTCTTGAGCTATGCTCCTCTCTCGCGGATGTGGGATGATGAGAGTCAACACCATCGCTGATTACTTAGGCAGGTAGAGAAAATCCAACAAATGGAACTTTTAAGGACATTAGTGATCCATGTTTTTAGTAAACATTTTTTAATGAAAAGACTGAGAAATGTGATCATCAAAAAAGAAGATATCTGTATGGGCAGCATAATTCATTATTTCAAATCCTGGACACCAAGGTGATTCTATCATGGACAGTTAAAGAACATCCTCAATCTGGTGGGTTGCCTTGAAGGACCATGTGGGAAACTGAGAAGCATGCAGGAATAGAGCCATTACTGGAAGGAATATTTCCTTGTGTTTCATGAAGGAAGGAAGATCTTTTTAGGTTGACCCTAGTAGCAGAGTTCATCTGTTGCTTGCTCTGCGAGACGTCTGTAGTGAAGTATGGGAGAGAAGCCGCACCCACTCTCCTCCCATATTTTTATTGGCTTGTGGCATTGTCTTTCGTAAATGCTGCCTTAGGATTTGTTAATAGGCTTGTTAGTCCCTCCTTGGTATGGCCTTGTCTTCATTTGTACCTTCCCATGGTGACTGGCACCCTTACTTTGGTTGTTATATGGGACCTGTTATTTAGTCTGTAAGCACTATGGGGCATATTATCAAGAACGGCGTTAAAAATTATCGCCTGTTTAGCAGCAGAAAACTGCAGCTAAATTGGCGATAATGGGCTTGATAATATGCCCTTGAGAGTTCCAACAGAAGTCCATGTTCTGGTGTGAGCATGGGCTTCTATTGGAATTCTCCAGGTCATATTATCAAGCCCATTATCGCAGCTTTAGCTGCAGTTTTCTGCCACTAAACCTGCGATAATTTTAACGCCGTTCTTGATAATATGCCCCTATTTACTTTATTGACTTTCTCTTACTGCAGGCCAGACATGCGCTGCTTCAGTTGAAATCGCTAGTGTTTTTTTAAGCAGCACGGCCGCCCCCATAACACGAGTGCCTGCTTTCAATCACTTTAACCCGTAATTATCCTAAGTCTGTTTCAAACCCCCCCGCCCTCAAGCAAAATTGATTTAGAAATGATTAGCGAATTAAGCCATGTGAATTCCAGGTAGCACATAATCCTGTGCTAGTGGTCTGAAGCTGACAACAGCACATCTGTCTTACATGTCATCTGCACTAAAGCCACCTGATGGGTTGTTTTCAAAAGCCTGTTTTATTAACAACAACACCACCACCACCACCACCAATACCACCACCATAAATACCACCACCCCCAATACCACCACCAACAATACACCACCATCAATACCATCACCAATACCAAACCCATATCACCACCAATACCATCACTAATACCAACACCACCAGTACCACCAACAATACCAATACCACCAATGCCACTAACAATACCACCACCACCAAAAACCACCACCACCACATATACCACCACTACCAATAACACCACCACCAACACCACCACCAAAACCAGCACCATTGCCAGTAACACCACCACCACCAATACCACCATCAACAGCACCAATACCACCACCACAAATACCAACACCACCATCATCAAAACCACCAAAACCATCACCAATCCACCACCATCAATACCACCTCCACCACAAACAATACCACCACCACAAATATATCACCAATACCACCACCAATACCACAACCAATACCACCACCACCAATACCAATACCACAACCAATACCACCAACACCACCAATACCACTACCAACACCAATACCACTGCCAATGACAATACCACCACCAATACCAATACCACAGCCAATGCCAATACCACCACCAATGCCACCACCACCAATACCACCACCACCATAAAGGAAGAAGACCCTTTTATGTCGAGCCTAGCAGCAGCGTTCATGCGCTGCTCGCTCTGCGAGACTGCTGTTGTAGAGTATGGAAGAGAAGCAGGGCCCACTCTCCTCCCATATTTTTTATTGGCTTGTATCATCTTTCGTAAACGCTGCCTTTGGATTCGTTAATAGGCTTGTTATTCCCTCCTTAGTACGGCCTTGTCTTCATTTGTACCCTCCCATGGCGACTGGCCTCCTTACTTCGGTTGTTACGCTGGACCTGTTATTTAGTCTGTAAGCACTATTTACTTTATTGACCCCAACACCACCCTCAAGGAACCCTCGTCTACAGACCCCCCGGGCCCCGACCACAGTTCAGCGACTCCATTGCCGACTTCGCCAGCACACATGCCCTCACCTCCACGGACTACATCCTCCACGGGGACCTGAACTTTCACTTCGTGAAAAACAACAACACCAACTCCACCACCCTGATCGACAACGTAGCCAACCTCTAACTCAGACAACTTGTCACAACACCCACCCACTCCACCGGCCACACACTTGACCCCATCTTCTCCGCAAGCCCCCACGTATCCTTTAACCACACCACCAAACTCCACTGGACCCACCATCGCTGCATCCATTTCACCTTCCGGAAACCCACCTCATACCACCACTCCCAACAGATGCCTCGCCGCTGCTGGAGCAAAGTCACCGAAGACCAGATAACCACCACCCTCACCCAGAGCCCATCCCCTAGCCCACCGACGCTGACACCGCTGCCCGCAACCTCAGACAGTGGATCGACGACTGTGCCAACACCCTCACCCCGCTCAAGAAACCCTCCAACAGTCACACCAGCAAAAAAGCCAGCTGGTTCACTGAAGACCTCCAGGCCTCCAAGCAAACCTGCCCAAAGGTGTAGAAGAACTGGCTCCAGGAAAGAACACCGGACAGCTACTCAGCCCACAAGAATGCCACCCGCAGACGCCATCACCTCATCAGATTAGCCAAAAGGGCCTCCTTCAAAGACCTCCTAGACAACAACGCACACAACAGCAAAGAGCTCTTTAACATAGTCAAGGAACACTCCAACCCCAGCTCCAACACCAACGACATCCCACCTTGGCAAGACCTGTGCGACTCGCTGGCCAACTTCTTCCATCGCAAGATCGCAGACATCCACAACAGCTTCAACAACATGACCGCCACGACAACCACGGAAACCCCCGCCCCCATAACCACCATCCGCACCAACCGCCTACTCTTATGGACCAACATCATTAACAACGACACCACCAAGGTCATGAACACCATCCACTCCGGATCTCCGTCAGACCACTGCCCACACCACATCTTCAAGAAAGCCAGCACAGCTATCGCACCCCACCTCCGGAAAGTCATCAACATCTCCTTCGAGACAGTAACCTTCCCGGAGAGCTGGAAGCACGCCGAGATTAAGGCCTTACTCAAGAAACCCAAGGCGGACCCCAAGGACCTCAAGAACCTCCGGCACATCTATCTGCTCCCGTTCCCGGCGAAGGTCATAGAGAAGACAGTCAACAAACAACTGGCCAGCTACCTCGAGGAAAACACCATCCTGGACCCGTCCCGGTCCGGGTTCCGCAGCAACCACAGCACCGAAACTGCCCTTATCGCCGCCACCGATGACATCAGGACCCTGCTAGACAACGGAGAAACCACGGCCCTCATCCTCCTGGACCTGTCAGCCGCCTTCGACAAGGTCTGCCACCACACACTACGAACACGCCTCCAAGACGCCGGCATCCAAGAGAAGGCCCTGGACTGGACCACCTCCTAACTCATCAGCAGAACTCAGAGCGTCCACCTCCCCCACTCCCGCTCCGAAGCCAGGGCTATCCCTCAGCCCAACGCTGTTCAACATCTACATGGCACCGCTCACCACGTCGCCCGGCTGCACAACTTCAACATCATCTCCTACGCTGATGACACCCAGCTGATCCTCTCCCTTACCAAGGACCCCCACACTGCCAAAACTAACCTCCATGAAGGAATGAAAGCTGTCGCCGAGTGGATGAGGAACAGCCAGCTGAAGCTGAAGTCGGACAAGACGGAGGTCCTCATCCTCGGATCCACCCCTTTGGCCTGGAACGACTCCTGGTGGCCGACCGCACTGGGAACAGCTCTAACACCCCCCGACCATTTATGCAATCTAGGGTTCACCCTCAACTCCACCCTCTCCATGTCCGAGCAGGTCAAAGCTATCTCTTCCTCCTCCTTGAACACCCTCCGCATGCTCCGCAAGATCTACAGGTGGATCCCCACCGAAACAAGAAGAACGGTCACCCAGGCCCTCGACAGCAGCAGGTTGGATTACGGAAACGCCCTCGACGCAGGAGTCTCGGCCAAACTCCTGAAACGGCTTCAACACATCCAGGACGCCTCTGCACGTCTGATTATCGATGTCCCTCACCGCAGCCACATCACACCTCACCTTAGAGACCTGCACTGGCTCCCCGTCAACAAGCAGACAACAGCACATTTGTGTTACATGTTATCTGTACTAAAGCCACCTGATGGGTTGTTTTCACAAGCCTGTTTTATTAACCACAACACTACCACCACCACCAATACCACCACCAGTACCACCACCATATCAATACCACCACCAATACCACCACCACAAATACCAACACCAACACCATCAAAACCACCAATACCATCACCAACACCACCACCAATACCACCACCACCACAATTAATACCACCACCACCAATACCACCACTAATACCACCACCAATACCACCACCATCAATACCACAGACAATACCAATACCACAACCAATACCACCACCAATACCCCACTAATACCACCACCACGAATACCACCACCACCACCAATATCAATTACACCACCAATACCAATACCACCGCTAATGCCAATAACACCACCAATACCACCACCACCACTAATACCACCATCACCAATACCACCAACACAATACCACCACCAATACCACCACCACCAATACCAATACCAGCACCATCGCTGATTACTTAGGCAGGTAGAGAAAATCCAACAAATTAATCTTTTTAGGACATTAATGATTCATGTTTTTAGTGAACATTTTTTTTATGAAAATTACTGGGATATGTTATCATCAACAAAGGAAATATCTGTATGGGCAGCATAATTCATTACTTCAAACCCTGGACAGAGAGGTGATGCTATCTTGGACAGTTAAAGAACATCCTCAATCTGGTGGTGTGCTTTAAAGGACTATGTGGGAAACTGAGAAGCATGCAGGGATAGAGCCATTATTGGAAGGAAGATTGCCTTGCGCTGCATAAAGGAAGGAAGACCTTTTTAGGTCGAGCCCAGCAGCAGCGTGCATGCGCTGCTCGCTCTGCAAGACTGCTGTAGTAGAATGTGGGAGAGAAGCCGCGCCCACTCTCCTCCCATATTTTTCATTGGCTTGTGTCATTGTCTTTCGTAAATGCTGCCTTCGGATTTGTTAATAGGCTTTTTAGTGCCTCCTTAGTACGGACTTATCTTCAACTGCAACTGGCCCCCTTACTTTGGTTGTTACATGGGACCTGTTATTTAGTCTGAAAACACTATTTACTTTATTGATTTTCTATTACTGCAGGCCGGACATGAGCTGCTTCAGCTTAAACAGCTTGTGTTTTTTAAGCAGCACGTACCACAGATGCCTGCTTTCAATCATTTTAACCCGTAATTATCTCGTGTCTGTTTCAAACCACCCCGCCCCCCAAGCAAAATGGATTTAGAAATGAGTAGCAAATTAAGTCATGTGAATTCCAGGTAGCACATAATCCTGTGCTTGTGGGCTGACAACCGCACATCTGTGTTACATGTCATCTGTACTAAAGCCACCTGATGGGTTGTTTTCAAAAGCCTGTTTTATTAACCAGAATAGCTCCACCACCACCAATACCACCCCCACCAGAACCACCACAATCAATACCACCACCTCCACCAATACTACCACCACACCCATACCACCTCCACCGCCAATACCCCCACCACCACAAATACAACCACCATCATCACAACCAATACCACCGACAACACCATTATGACCGCCAATGCCACCACCACCACAAATACAACCACCATCATCATAACCAATACTACCAACAACACCATTATGACCACCACCACCAATATCACCAGCAATACCACCACCACTATATATACCACAACCAATACAATCACTACCAATGCCATCACCAGGAGCACCACCACCACTGCCAATACCACCACAGCAGCCAATATCACCATCACCACCACCAATACCACCAACACAAACAGCAACACCACCACCATCAAACCCACCAATACCACCAACCATACCACCACGGCCAATACCACCACCACCAAGGCCACCATCACCAATACCACCATTATCAATACCACCACCAATACCACCACCACCAATACAATCACCACCAATACCACCACCATCAATGCCACCACCAATACTACTACCACCACCACCAACACCACCATCACCAATACCACCACCAATAACACCACCACCAATACAATAACCACCAATACACTCACCACCAATACCACCACCACCATCAATATCACCACCAATTCCACCACCAGCAGCAATACGACCATCTCCACCACCAATACCACCACCACCACCAATACCACCACCAATACCACCAATACCACCACCACCACTAATACCCATATCACCAGCAATACCAGCAATACCACCATCAAAACCCCCACAATCCAATACCACCACCACAAATACCAATATCACTGCCAATACCAATCCCACCACCAATACCACCACCACCACCAAGACCGCCACCACCACCACCAATACCACCACCACCAATAACATCACCATAACCAATACCACCACCAGTGCCAATAGCACCATCAATGCCACCACCACCAATACTACCACCTCAACTACTACCACCAATAAAACCACCACCAATACCACCACCACCAGTACCAATACCAATACCACCACCTCCACCAATACCAGCCATACCACCACCAATACCACCACCACCACAATACCACCAATACCACTGCCACCAATACCACCACCACCACCAATATCACCACCACCAATATCACCACAAATACCACCACCACTACCAATTCCAGCAGTACCACCACCAATAACATCACCACCACCAATACCACCATCAATACCACCACCACCAATACTACCGCCACCAATACTACCACCAACAAAACCACCACCAATAGAACCAGTACCAATACTATCACCTCCACCAATACCAGCCATACCACCACCAATACCACCCCACCACAATACCACCAATACCCCACCACCAATACCACCACCACCAATATCACCACCAATACCACCTCCGCCATTTCCAGCAGTACCACCATCACCAATACCAGTACCACTACCACCAATACCAATACCACCACCACCAATTCTAGCAGTACCACCTCCACTAATACCACCATCACCAATACCAGTACCACTACCACCAATACCAATACCACCACCACAAATATCGCCACCACCAATAACAATACCAGCACCACAAATACCACCACCACCAATACCACCACCAATACCCATACCACCAGCAATACCACCACCACAATCCAATACCACCACCACCACCACCAATATCAATACCACTGCTAATACCAATACCCCCACCAATTCCACCAACACCATCACCAATACTATCACCACCAATACCACCACCACCAATACCATCACCACCAACACCGTCTCACTACCGGTACCACCACCACCAGTACCAAGACCACCATCAATACTACCACCACCACTACTACCACCACCAATACCACCACCACCAGTACCAATAACAATACTAATACCAATACCACCACCAATACCACCACCACCACCACAAATACCCATACCACCACCAATACCAATATCACCACCACCAATACCGCCACCACCAATACCTCCACCAATGCCACCACCACCAATACCACCACCACCATCCATACCACCAATACCAGCACCACCAATACCACCGCCACCACCAATATCACCAACACCAATACTAATAGCACCACCAAAAATACCATCACCACCAATACCACCACCACCAATATCAATATGACCGCCTCAGCGCCACTCGCTCACAAGTAATAGGAGGGGCACTGGACGAGGCCAGAGCTGCAGCTGAGACCATCCCTCCCGCCCTCCATTCCTGCCATAAATCACAACCCGCCCTGCACCTGGAGGTGAAGCCTGGGCCCTACTACAGATGGAATGTTTTTTATTAGGCCAAAGATAGAAATGACATTACGCAATACCACACTGCACACTCGAATCAAGGAGAGTGCAGGAAATAGCCCCCCACTCTTCCGCCTGAGCCGCAACAGTGTAACCACAGAGCGAAAGGTGTTGGAGCGCTTTGTTAGTTTTTATAGCTCAGACCATATGTAACTCTCACTTCACACTTTGTGTCAGTGTAATTTAGAACACTTACACATCTTCTTCACTGCACTATTTATGACTACTTTGAAGACTTCGCAGGCCGGTCTCGTCCTCTGATATTTACAGTCTAACAAGCGGTCTAGAAGGCTATTTATTGCATTGCAATAGGTCTCGCATTTGCAAGAGTTTAAGCTATTAGTGTTGTAAATGCAATGCCTTTTATTTATGTTTTAAAACCCAAAACATAAATAAAAGGCATTGCCCTTTACAATGCCAATAGCTCAAGCTTGTGTGAATGCGAGACCTATTGCATTGCAAATGCTTGTTATTTTCTGTTGCCGTTCTAACTCATTCAAAGTTACCATCTAGCTAAGATGGGGGACCCCAGTGTCAATGATGCAACCCTCGAGCAGCCGAGGGTAATGCCTAAAAGGTACTGCACTTGTTTTCCATCATCTTAGGGAGGACAATTCTAGAACAACTTATTGAGTGCTAGAGAAGGGAATACACTCTATTTGCATGGAGAAGTTGGTTGAAGTTAATCAGTGCTTGGGGGATGCATTGGTTCCTTCATGCATTCGATCCGGTAGGCGGCATATGTGGTGGACAGAGTGGGGTGTTAATTCTCTGCCAGAATGTTAAAAGCTATAAGGTTGTATAGAATGTGGGGAAGAACGGCAGTTGCTGCCGACTCCCTGCTTGTTGGACATTGTACTCTGCACTTCCCCAACCTGTCAGAATAAAGTTAATTAAAACATCATAACCTCTACAGTGGTCACTACAAATTGGCAACAATCTTTTAAGGCTTATCTGCTCCTTCCACGTCATATGTGCACCACTGCTAATGCTGTAGCACACCTTGCTGTCGGAGGATCCACCACAACTGTATGGTGAGGTGTGGGGGATAGCGAGTTGAGGCCATTCTTGTCCACTTCCTTTGAGCCGGAGCCGGTTGGGAACTACTAAGCTGAAGTTAGTGTTAGGGAGGCGGCTTCTGATAATTTGGGCTGCGTGTGATTCTGGATGCGGCATGTTGGTGGTAAGCGCATGCGCCAAGCTCTAGCTGCTATAATAAATGATAATTACATATTTGTATAGCGCACGACTACCCGGAGGCATCTCGTCGCTTGTACGAATAACGCTAAGGAACCCTTCCTGGCCTTTCCCTGTGAAGTGCCCACTCTTGGGCACGACCCCCAAGGGGAGGCCAGGAATCCTAGCATTGTTGGGGCTGTTGTGGAGATTAAGCACGCTATTGCCCAGAGTTGCAGAATGGGACTCATGATTAGAATAGGCACCGAGGCAAGAATTATCAGGTCCGAGAAAATTGAGTCCAAGACCCGCTGAGGCGGGAATTGAACCGTGGTCCTGGGCCAGACTTCTGCATCAGGGTCTGCCGCTCTAACCATTGAGCCACACTTCTCCACTCCACTATGAGTTCATTCATTTCCATGTCAGCTTGTAAAGATGTTGGAAGCAATTTTGGGGACATCCCGTTCAAGAACCCGGTGATGTGCACACCTAAGCGTATCATCATCATTGTCTTGGCAAAGCGGCTGAGTCCACTGTACTGCTACATCTACGATAAAAACGTTGGAATCCATTTTGAAGCATTTCTCTTCAAACATACGGTGACACGCACACTGAAGCGTGTTACATGTCGTCATGGCAATACAGCTTATTTAGTGTCAGCTGCCAACGCGGAAGTCAAATTATCAGCTGGTCTTGCTGATTCTGCTGCTGTGTGGTCTTTTGCGGTGACATGAATACCTTGCGCGTTGCTCCAGCTGATAAGTGTACAGTGACACGGACACTTATTATCTTCTTATGATATTACAGTGTGTTATTCTTTACCGTGGCACGCACACCAAATTTCCAATGAATTACTGTGATTTGTGAATCTCTTAACGGAGGAGTGAGTTTATAATAACCTTGATAACTTATTATAATATTTGTGTAACCACATACCCATGTTTTTTGTACACGTACTTTTAGTACAGTATCTCTTATAGTATAATGCGATACAAAATGTTTGCACAAACCTTTTCACTTACTCCTCAATTGCCGTTCCTACCTAGTCCACAGATGAAATGGCCTGAATGGAAGGAATATTTTTTTAACTATGTTTCGGCCAGAGAAGAAGAAGGGACTGAAGAGTTTTCTGCATCAAGAAAAAACGTTTTTTTTCACAGCTAAGGTCCAGAAGGCCTGGGACTTTTCAACCAATTGGAAACAAGCATTTACAATGCAATGGTTTCGCCTTTGGAAAAGTTAGAGGTATTGGCATTGTAATTGACAACATTTGTATTTATGTGTTGGTTTTGAAAACAGATAAATAAATGGCATTGTCATTTACATTGCCATTAGCTTAATCTCGGCAGTCACTCTGCACTCCCTCTGCACTCCCTAGCTAGTCACTCTGCACTCCCTCTGCACTCCCTAGCTAGTCACTCTGCACTCCCTAGCTAGTCACTCTGCACTCCCTCTGCACTCCCTAGTCACTCTGCACTCCCTAGTCACTCTGCACTCCCTAGTCACTCTGCACTCCCTCTGCACTCCCTAGTCACTCTGCACTCCCTCTGCACTCCCTAGTCACTCTGCACTCCCTCTGCACTCCCTAGCTAGTCACTCTGCACTCCCTCTGCACTCCCTAGTCACTCTGCACTCCCTCTGCACTCCCTAGTCACTCTGCACTCACTCTGCACTCCCTAGTCACTCTGCACTCCCTAGCTAGTCACTCTGCACTCCCTCTGCACTCCCTAGCTAGTCACTCTGCACTCCCTAGCTAGTCACTCTGCACTCCCTAGCACTCCCTAGTCACTCTGCACTCCCTAGTCACTCTGCACTCCCTCTGCACTCCCTAGTCACTCTGCACTCCCTAGCTAGTCACTCTGCACTCCCTCTGCACTCCCTAGCTAGTCACTCTGCACTCCCTCTGCACTCCCTAGCTAGTCACTCTGCACTCTCTAGCACTCCCTAGTCACTCTGCACTCTCTAGCACTCCCTAGTCACTCTGCACTCTCTAGCACTCCCTAGTCACTCTGCACTCTCTAGCACTCACTACTCTGCACACTCACTACTCTGCACACTCACTACTCTGCACACTCACTACTCTGCACACTCACTACTCTGCACACTCACTACTCAGCACTATACACAAAGATCTGTTACAATTAGAATAAAATAAAACGAGGTGTAAAAAATGATATGAAGTAATCTTCCTCGAGTTTTTCTAGCACCCGATTCTCTCCCTTCCTTCCCCCTTCTAGCTCCCCACCTCACCTTCTGCCCACACCTTTTCAGATAATGCTGTGAATGGGTGCAAGTATTTATTTTACTTAATGCAGTTTTATATAGCGTAAACTTTTCTAGCACCCGATTCTCTCCCTTCCTTCCCCCTTCTTGCTCCCCACCTCACCTTCTGCCAACACTTTTTTTCAGATTATGCTGTGAATGGGGGATGGCGGGCAAAAAGAGATGAGGTGAAGGAGGGACGAGGGGGTCACAGGGAGGGGGGGTGGGGCGCCAAGGACGGATGGTGGATGTGGTATACAAGGACGAGGAGTGATAGAGTTATTGGGTGTAGGGATAGGGAGGGTCGTAGGAAGTGGGTACGAAGGGAAGGGGCCGGAATGGAAGCGGGAGACGAAGGAGGAGATGAAGAGAAGAAACGTCAGGAGAGCTGAAGGAAGGGGGCCGGACAAGCTGGCTGCAGAGGGAAGAATGGCTGAGTGAAACCGGGTAGTGGAGAGAAGGAGGGACGAAGTGAAGGAGATGTGAGAAGGATAGGATGAGAGGGTTGGAAGGGAGCCTGGCTGAGGCTCGGCAGGGGCTGGAGCTGAATAACAGACGGGATGCAGCAGGGGTCTCACGGATGCACCTGACACTCGGAGCATCCATATGGCGAAAACCCAAGATTAGATGAGAGAGTATGGTGTGATGGAAGATCTCGATTTAAAATGTCAGGTCACTTGATCATGTTCTTTAAATTGTTACACCGATTAATGGTTATTTATTTTTAAATTTGTTTCTTCGATGTTTAGCTCTATAAGCACACCAATAACCCTTTCGGTGCATAGACTATTCGAAACAAGGAGGAAGAGACCTGCTTTGTGGTTTTGTCAACAAATAATTATTCAGAGTTTATACAGAGTTTCTAGGACGTTAATTACCCATACTACTACTTCAGAAAAATCTGTAGAGATTAATTCGCTATTTTGCCGCTCTACAATGTTTCAGGAGGGGCACTCCTGAGAACAGAGTTGCCTTTGTTGTCACTGTTTTTATGGCGTGAGCTGTTACTCTTTCTCAAATTAACTCCAGTGCATTGGTGTTTGTGAAGGTGCTTCACCTGATCAAACCAAAGACTTCTTGTTGACAAGCCTTAGAATGTGCGCTCCCTATCTCCAGCATACGTGGTCAGGCTGGAGCTTGGTTCCAGCTCCTGGGAGGAAAGTCCAACTGACAGGCTGCATTCAACCATCCTTCACGTTACAGCTGCCATGATTAAAGGTGTTATTTGCACTGAATCTTCTCACACTGCATCCGCCTGCCTTTACTGAGCGGGTCTCATAAATAGATGGCAACGTTCTCCTGGAGCCCTTTGTAATATCTGACTGTACATGATGTTGCCTTTTTGATGGTTAGTAAATTGTAGTCCTGTTAGTTTACAGTTGCGATGCCACCACCCCTCATTAAGGCAAACCGGATTACATATTTTATATCCCAAAGGGATCGCCATTTCAGTCACTGGCTTAGAAGTGCCAGAAAGTCATGTTTCAGTGACAAATAAGACGTGCAGTGCCTTATCACAGAGGAGGACATAAATAAGGCCCGCACGTTTTTGCATAGACGCACATTAATTAGGGCTCTATGCAGCGGCCCAAAATACTTAGAAGCACGATTTATAAAATTAATAGTGTAGATTAATTTAATTAATTTCCAAAAAAATACACAACCTTGGGTGGAAAAGTCCTCTGAGGGAAAGTCCTCTGACTTGCTTGTTTGCTACATTACTCGGCTGGTTTGTATACATTACCCATGGGGACTGGTTTACCCTACTCCAGTTCTAGAACTGTGCATTGGTTCTTATGCGTGACCCTACTGGGACCCTAGTACATGGGGGCTCCGACCTCTACCACCATGACCCTTCTCTCTAGCTTGTTTCCTTTCTGTTCCCCATCACCCCTAGGATGAACGGACCTCTGACTATCTCCCTGCTATGTCTGGCGAGGAAGGTGTCTGTGACTCTCAGAGCCAATTACAGCCCACACGGGATGGTTCACCCCAAACACAGGGTGACTCAGTTTCCATCCTTCCAAAGTCGATAAACTGAGTGCTTCTAGATCTGGGTAATACCAGTGTCTGCAAATTACAGTGCTTTGAAGTGGCAGAAGTGCTCTACTTATGTAACAGCTCGCTATTACTGTGTTTTACATGTAATAGAAATTCAGTGTCTTTCACTCCAGTTGCCACTAAAGTCTCTGAGAGCAGTTCCACAAGCGGGGCACCGAGATGATGATCACCAAGTCCGGCCGGTGAGTGTCTGTCTGCGCAGAACCACTTTCTCTTTAACTCCCCCCCCCCCCCCCCCCCCCCCCGCGCCTGCACTCCAAGCCTACACTCCCATCGCCCACTCCAATCACTTCCCTAAACACGACTAGCAAATCTGGCACCTGCGTTAGGGGAAATGTTTTCCCCTCTCCTCAGCTACGCCCGGAGTGAACGGGGAAATAAACGGGGGCCACCAACCCCGTAATTCAGGCAAAATCTCGCCAGAGCGCAAGTTCGCAGTATGTGCGTACAGCAACCTACTAACTTCAAAATCCCACAATACATTTCTGTATTCTGCCTGCAGAAGGTTCGACAGCAGCCACGGAATTGTCATAATACTACATAATTTACAGAAACGTATCTTGTGCTGCAATAAACAGCCTTGTGTGTCTCCTACAGATCTGTCTATTGCTTTGCCCCACAACTTTCCTAGATCTTGCGGCTCAACGTTACACGTATGTGTATATATGTATATTTGTCAGTGTGTATATATATATATATATATATATATATATATATATATATATATATATATATATATAAACACCACTTGTAGCGTTCAGCCGAAAAATCTAGTAAAGTTTGTGGGGCAAAAGGCAAAGCAATAGACAGATCTGTAAGAGACACCCACGGCTGTTTATTGCAGCACAAGATATATATCCCTTGTGCCTCTGTGCTGTGGAGCTCACCTCAGACAGCACCTCCCCAGCCGAGAGCTGCTCGCCCTGTCTCACTAGCACAGGGTCCTAGTGAGTCAGTCCTGGCTTATGAATGAGTCTGGTACTAATGCTCTGCTTCTGCATAAGCGCTTTAGGTCACTCTCGTGGTATGGAAAGCGCTATATAATTACCTATGCAAGGGTACGCCCAGCGCCAGCCTCTAACCCAGGGTACAGGGGACCCCTGCCTCGAGATGATCAGACGATGCTCCCTGGTGCCGTTAGGTGACATTGTTCATCCCAGCCTCTAAACAAGAGAGTGCTGCTATTATCAGCCTCTAAACAAGAGAGTGCTGCTTTCACGCTGCGACGGGGTGACTCACAGAGGCGGCAATATGCTCACAGTTGGCAAACACAGCTCTGTTTGGACAGCCAGTGGGGCCATCCACTCGGCAAACACCTGCAATCCAGTTAGTCCTCGGCAAAGGGAATCAGACACTGCGTCCACTCCCCGGGCCTTCGGGGACACACCAGTCTGGCCTTCAGCACAACAGCCCCTCTCTTAAGAGCCAAAATCCCCGAAAAAAAGAAGAAACAAGCAATGGAGAGTGAAAGGGGAGGGGGGCGGAACGGACACACGGGGAGGGGGGCGGAACGGACAGGGGGGGGGGTGGGAACGGGGCACAGGGAAAAACACGTGTAATTTATGTTAATCTAAACTAACAAAACATGCCACGGTGACGTTACCTGCTAACATATTGTACCTTGTTAACTTAAAAAGCACAACACTCACAATGCCATAAAGTAGTGAGTTAATCTAAGTTAACATATTAATAGTTTGACATAAAATAAACGTTAGATAGTAAGATTGTCTGACATATCATGTAAACAGAATCCAGCATACCTGGAATGAAGGCTAAATAACAAAACACCGTGTTATAACAGTATGTTAACGTAACATAGCATTGAACGTGCGGCAATATGTTAACCTATGACAACCGACACAGAAATACACTCTCGGCTTAGTACAACGTGCCACAGCTTAGCGCACCATACATGGCTTTATTTGTGTACTACCAGATTCACTTTGAAGCCCATGCACATGAACTCTCGGACAACAATTCCCAGAATTCAGGGTGTGTGCGTTATACCAACAGGTCTGGACTAGGCCTGGGCGCGGCCTGCCGGGTTTCCTCGAAGGCTTGGCCTTGTGCTGGACGCAGGCTGGAATCTAGTGTCATATCTGGGACAGGTATGCATCGCCTCCCACTGCCTCGAACTGGTGCAACAGGACTTTCCAGTCTAAATGACACCTCGGGGCAGAGAGCGAATGAGGCGGAGAGCAGGGCTGCGGTACACACAGATCACTGACATACGTTTTGCCCGCCTGTACGAAGGTAGGACGGCTTCCTCTTCACCTCAGCACTGACCAGGCGGGCTCGAGCCCCTCTACCGGCGTGTCGCACGAGGATTCTCGGGAGTAGTGCCTGACTCTACCCTCCAGCCTCCTTTATCAGTCCAACAGCCTAAGGCTTGCGTGCCATCGAGGCCCTACACGCCCGCCCTCGCTCCCAAGCCTCTCAGACCAGCTGCTCAGCACACAGGGACAGTCTTGGGCCCGTTCCTGTCTTCTCGCCTTTCTCGGGAGTAGTGCCTGACTCTACCCTCCAGCCTCCTTTATCAGTCCAACAGCCTAAACCTTGCGTGCCATCGAGGCCCTACACGCCCGCCCTCGCTCCCAAGCCTCTCAGACCAGCTGCTCAGCACACAGGGACAGTCTTGGGCCCGTTCCTGTCTTCTCGCCTGCCGGGGCACCGGATGACTAATGGGCATTTCTGATTAAGCAGGGGGGGGCGGTAGAGGACACGGGGGGCGGGAGAGGACAGGAACGTCGGGGGAGGGGGGGCGGGAGAGGACGAGGGGGGCGGGAGAGGACACGGGGGGCGGGAAACGTGCACAGGACAGCGAGGGGAGGGGGGACGGCGGGAGGAGGGACACAGAGTAAGGCAGGACAGCAGCAAGCACGGCCCGGCCGGACCAGATTCGGGGGCGTTCCCGGCTTTTGGCTGACGTATCATGACGTAGCCAAAAGCCAATGATTCTCGGGAACGCCCCCGAATCTGGTCCGGCCATGACGGACGCCTCTCTGTTCCAATGGCTAGCCTCCATTTATGGAGCTAGCCAATGGGACAGGGGGGCGTATTCCAGAGTCACTACTGAAATCAAGAGATTTCTCTGGAGGCGGAGCTTACAGCTCCGTTCCCCAGCGAAACCTAAAAAAGACTTGTGGCAGTGTTGAACGTGCAAATGCGTTCGAAGATTTAGATGAATATTACCAACCAGCAGAGTGTGCAGCAATTGACAAGTTACATTTTTCCAGAGGAAACAAGGGAATGTTGAACCTGTTGAAGATTATGTATCAGCTCTTGAAAAAAGCTAGCCATTTTTGTAAGGTGGGTATTTTGCATGATGGTTTGCATATTAATGATCCTAAACCTGCAAGATATTTTGTGGGTCTGTGGTGATTCATCCCTCAAGGGCGTAATTGCTTTAATCAAGAAAATTGAAATGTCTAAAAGGATCTCATGAGTGTGGTGAAGTTTGAGTCCAAAGGCACAGTGAGCACAGGACCCCACTCTATACATACCTGCCACACATCAGGTGTCTTACTGAGAAAAATTAACAAGTGATGTTTGGAATGCCTGCAAGTTAAAGATAAAACAGTGTAATTATTGATTAGCAATAGGAATTGTGTGCCAAATTCACAAAGGGAAATTTCACTTTTCAGTACGTTTACACTGTGTGGTACGTTTACATTTGATATTCACACCTACACAGAAAGACCATGCCTGCAACCTCAGCATCATCCTGGACAGTGAACTCTCCATGAAATGTCAGGTCAAAGCAGTCTCATTAGCCTGCTTCCACACACTGCAAAGTTTTCAAGTCGCTCCCCATCAGCACCAAGAAAACGGTGACGCAGGCCCTCATCACCAGCCAACTGCACGATGGCAACGCACTCTATGCAAGCACCACCACCGAACTCATGCAAAGACTCCAAGCGATCCAGAATGCAGCCGCTAGAATGATCCTCAACCAACCCAAGAGGACCCACATCACCCAGCACCTGAAGACATCCACTGGCTCTCTGCCCAGAAGAGATGCCACTTCAGGCTTTTGACCCATGCCAACAAAGCCCTCCAAGACCAAGGACCTGCCTTCATGAACCACCGTCTGCACTTCCACTGACCTACCGTGAATCTACACTCTGCATACCTTGCCCCCGCACATATACTATGCATCCGCTGCTGCCTCTCTGCAAGACGGTCCTTCCCCCACTTCACCGCCAAAGCCTGGAAGACCTCCACCTCCACACCACACACTCGCTGACCCACTACAGGAAGGCCCTCACGCCCTGGCTCTTCGACTGATACCTGGCAGCACAGTGCCTGCATACCCTCTTGGGTGACAAGCTGTGTCTTATACAAGTACGACTTGATTGATTGATTGACAAACTCCAGGTGTACACTCACTACAAAAGCGTTACATGTGTCCGCCCCCAGAGAAATGCAACTGGCTTACTCTTGTGTGTGTGGGTGATGTCCCTTCCTTACCTCCTCCTCCCCGACCCCCCACTAAGCCCCTCTTATTCCTCCCTAATCCCAACCTTTTCAGCATGCAGCCTACCATTCCCCCCCCCCTATTTCCCTGTGTCCCTCCTACATTTAATAATAAAATCTATAGTTACATGTGCAAAGACTCCGGAGTCGGAACAGTGAACTCCGCACACATGAATAGTGGTAAAATTTACATTTTGTAGTATGTTTTATCCCACTTCAAAAAATACTACATCTGGCAGTTTCAAAATCCTTCCTAGAGTGATTTCATTAGATTGAGGAATTCTCGACCATCCTTTTTTAAACTTTCAGGCATATTCAGCCCAATGATATCTAATCACAAAAACATGGCACATGCCTACAAAACAAGGCTTATTTGATTAAACACTGAAATTATCTAAATACCAGCAATATCATGAAAAAGACACATCCCTAACAGAGTAATCTTGCCAGGGAAGAACAGTGACCTACTCGAGGAAGCAACAAAGGGAGGGTATTGTAACAATGATAGACGCCAGGAAGTATGAAATTACCTAAGCAGGTTTCTCTGTGCTAGACTTCTGATACAGATTGGAATGTGGTGTTAATGTCCATGAACCAATGGATCAAAGGTGGTCTTATCCAAAAAGGGCGTGATTGCAAACTCTTGAATGGTAGTCAGTTCCTAAAAAGTTTAAACAGCAGATAAAGGGAATATCCAATCACAGGGTACCCCTAAATTATTACTGAAAGGTTCGGCAAGTGGGGAAACACAACAACAATCAATGTATTGTGTTGTCTTCACATTGTATACATTGCAGTATTGTTTGTAAAATCCATGTATGAGTTTTTAAATACTTGGGGCAGATTTACAAGAAAATGACTCAGTGCGTGCCGCAAGCCATTTGGCTGCACCGCACTGTCACTTTCAAAGCACAGGGATGCAACATATTTACAACAATATGTGCTTTCCTCTGCGCTGGCGCACAAACTGCTGCCAAGCGCCGGCGCTGGCACCCTTGCACCATGGTGCAAAGATGCCTGTGTCATAGGGAGATTGTTTTTGTTCAGGAAGGGTTCCCTTCATGCACAAAAACAATTTGGAATGCCGTTTTTCAACTTCCATGTGTGCTGCATTAGCACACATAGAAGCTGAAAAACGTAATTGTTTCAATGATTGTTTATGAGCAGGAAGGGACACCTTCCTGTACATAAACAATCTTTAGAGGTGATTTCCTCTTTCTATGTGTACTGCAGAATGAGAAAAATAAAATGAGGAGCAATTAATACATTTCTCCTCATTGCGCCTCCCTACGCAGTAGCGTTCACACGCATTTTCAGATTTACAATTCCTCGTAAATCTGGAAATGTGTCTGGTTCCATGGGTGTTGCGTGGGAACACCCACAGCAACACCCATGGAATACCCCTTTCACGCAAAGTGCTGCGTGCAAAGGGGCCATATTTACAAGGACAGGAAATGTCACGCAGGGTGGCTTTTCCTGTCACTGTAAATATAAAGCAGTAAAATGCGCCACTGGTACGTCACAAAAAGTGACTCACCGTTGTCGCAAGTGGCTTGTAAATCTGCTCCTACGTTTATATAAAGAAAGTTTATGCAAACATGAAATATATGAAGGCAAGAAAATCTGTTAGAAAATAAAGTATATAAAATGAAATAAAAATGCAAAGAATAATTTTTCAGGTCACTTTCTGTTGGATTAATTTAATTGATAAATGTAGGTAGGTTTTGCAGGAAGTTTAATATTAACACGGGGAATTATATACAACCATGTTGTTACAGTGCTGCAGGACGTTGTAGTGTGACATACAATAACTTGGAAGGCTGTTATCGAGGGTATTTTCACTGGGGCAATGTTAGTTGAAAATGTCTTGTACTGGCATTCTTTGACTGACGTTTTACATTCAACACAAATCACAGGGGGCTGGTAGTCCTTCAAAGCTTCAAAAGGTAACAGACAGAGTGTTGTACCGCACTCTCTCATCAAATGCAAAAGAGTAATGCTTTCAGCTGCTTCTGAAATGTCAGATCGGCCAATATCTTTCACTAGAGGCATGCAACCCTGCCCATCAGATGTTTGACCTTGTGGTGTGGGTAATTTGAAAATGTAGACTTCATATACTTGAGTGCTAACAATCTGCTGGAGGTGGCTGATTCATATTTTGAAGGCATGACTGACTGCTGAGATGCTGCACTGTTTTTAAAGAGGAGGCATTTTACACTTTTATTGAGTTTTCAGAACTCTGCCAGCCCTTGCACCACCCACCGACTTTTGCATGAACTCGGTAAAAGTCTGCCTCTGAAGAAAGGTGCTCCCTGGGGTGTTTTCCTTGGCGGTGTGCGTGTGGGGTTAATTCGAACAAAGGTGTAAAAAAGGCAAGGAAAGTGTTGTTTATGAAATGAAGGTTAAATGATGTCAGATCAAAGAAGTCTGGGGCATATTACCAAGCAATAGCGATAATTATCGCTATTGCTTGGTTAGCGATAAAAATTTATCGCCGAGCTTCGACGATTTTTACCACAGATAAACCTTGCTATTAGCAAGGTTTAGCTCTGAAACGATAAAAATCGGCCGAAATGCATGAATATCGCTGTAAAGTCAGCGATATTCATGCATTACCGAGCGAATGCTCTTAGCCATGTTATCCACCTCCTATTGGATAACCTAGCTAAGAAACCAAATCCTAGATCATAACGATACCTGCCTCCTCATCCTCCTTGATCTCTCCTCCGCATTTGACACCGTCAAACATGAGAATTTACTCGAACTATTAAACACAAGAATGGGCCTTTCTGGAACTGTGCTCAAATGGTTCACGTCCTTTCTGCATAACAGGTCGCAGAAATTCAAGAGCAACAACCTGATGTCCGCGCCAAGACCTGTATCGCTAGGCGTACCACAAGGATCCTCCCTATCCCCAACTTTGTTCAACCTAGTTATGGAACCTCTCACCACCTTGCTACAAGAATCCAATGTATGCTTCCACATGTATGCCGATGACACCCAACTTTATCTCAAACTACAATCACCCAAAGACATCACGCTCTTGAACTCAACGATCAGTAGCACCCAATCCTGGCTGGCTGCTAATCATCTCAAACTCAATGCCCTTAAAACTGAATTCCTTCTGATCTAACCTCCCGCGAAGATCCCTACCGCACAAATCTGGCTTAAACACCTAACGGCACTCAATGTTCAACCTACCATCGTGGACTCAGCGAAATCTTTGGGCATAACACTTGACACCAATCTCAGCATGCATGAACACATCAACAAAGCAAATAAGGGAGCGAACTACCAAATCAACACCCTTAGGAAACTTAAACCCTTCCTTCCAGCCAAAGACTTCCAAACTGCGGTACAATCACTAGTCATACCTCTGCGGTCTCCCCCTAGCTACTACGGCACCCATAAGAGCCTCTTTAAACGCCGCAGCGAGACTTATCACTGGATAAAAAAAAACACTCACACATTTCCCCTGACTTCAAATCCCTGAACTGGCTGCCTTTTGAAGCCAGAATACACCTGAAAATCGCTTGTTTGACGCACAAGGCTGTCCACCTGAGCTCACCTAGATACCTCGCTCAGAAGCTGACGATTTCTGGAGGCTCCAGAAACACTAGAGGCACAAACAATCTTTTGCTAAAGCCTAAAAGATTCTGCAAAGAAAAAACCTGTAAACGCTCTTTCTCAGGAATGGCTCCCAGGATTTGGAACTCACTCCCCCCTGAAACCAGGCTCATCCCCTCTACCATACTTTTCAAGAAAGAAGTAAAAGCGATCCTCATGGCTAGATACACTTGAACCACTACTGGGGATCAACTTCAAAGACTCGGTGCTCATCTGTACTACTTGTTCGAACCCTCTGTATTATTGTTGACTTTGAAATTGACTTACTTGATTGTTTATGATATCACTTCACTGTACTTTTAATACTATAGATGTATCTGTGTATATCTGCTCCTCTCCTCTGTAAAGCGCTCTGATATCTGCGAAGATCTTGTTCGCGCTATATAAAACTTTCAAAATAAATAAATAAATAACTGCTCAGGGCAGGTGTTAGCTTTTGGAGATATTCGTGCTTAGAGCGAATATCTCCAAAAGTTGGTAATGGGAGATAGCGTTGTTAGCGACTGTTTCAAGTCGCTAACATCTTGGCACGCCCACTTTGCATGTCATTAGTGATACATTTCTCTGACATGCAAAGCGGGGCCCAAGATGGTTGCTATCTCCTACTAGCTGTCTCTAACTGGTGTTAGCGACAGCTAGGTAATAGGGAGATAATTTTATCTCCGCTTTCTTGGCTTTTAAAGCCAAAAAAGCGTAGATAAATCCCTTGATAATATGCCCCACATTTGTAAAAAGAAAGCTTCCCATGGCATTAAGAATGCACATACCTTTTCCGGTTACATATTACGTATGAAAATGACAGAGATTATAACTCTTCTAATTTCCTAATGAACATAAGGTCTGCAAAGGTAGGCAAAGTTAGGAATCCCCAAATCTTTAAAAAAAAAAAAAAATGTTTTAATTGTTTTGTGCTCAGTAAACAATTTGGTAGATACATTATACATTTCAAATGTCTGAGTCATACTTTGGTTACAAGTTGATGAGCAGACGTGAGTTGTACCTGAAATAACAATTGAAAACAGATATAATACATGACCCCCCTCACCACATTCCTACAAACCTCAGAATGCCCGCCAGGGACCCCATACTTTCTAGCCAGAAACCGGTCCTAGAATGCTTCATTCCAGTCCAGGGAAGACATAGCTTGGCAGTTCAGGCTGGACTGTTCCCATGAGGCACAGGGCCAAGACTGATTTGCAAATGGCCATGTCTGAACTGGGGTGGCTTGGTGAGCAAAATAACAATGGATTAAACTCAGATCTGTGACTGTGGGTGAATGTTTTGCCATTATGACACATTCCGTCCATCATCTTGTGTGTTTTGCTGTTCACCCTATGTGGGAAGGGTATGCCCAGACGTGGGTCCCGTGCTCACTAAGCCACTGGAGTCAAGCTATCCTGGATGAAGACGACTGATAGCCAGAAACCTGTCCTAGGATGCTTGATTCCGGTCCAGGGAAGACATGGCTTGGCAGTTTGGGCTGGACTGTTCCCATGAGGCACAGGGCCAAGACTGATTTGCATATGGCCATGTCTGAACTGGGGTGGCTTGGTGAGCAAAATAACGATGGATTAAACCCAGATCTGTGACTGGGTGAACGTTTTGCCATTGTGCAACATTCCGTCCATCATCTTGTGTGTTTTGCACCCCATACTTTCTCCCATTTCTGCAGACATCCACTAGACTGACAGATAATCTGCTCTGCTTGATGACACCAGTCTGTCTAAGTCAGTTTTTCAGTCTGAGACCTTGGAATTTTTTTGTATATTAGTGAGATTGCCTTTTCGATCAGGGCGTTGGTAAGTAGTCTATCTTCTAACGGGGATACGTCCACTAGGACCTCTCCTTCACGTATATTGTGTCTTAGGGCGTGTCCCAACTGGATATATCGGAGCCACTCCCCATTCCATTTCATATTCCTGTTATGTTATGTTATGTTATAAGGATATTTATTGCGCGCACAATTACTCAAGAGTATCCTGGCGCAAAACATAACCACAGAGAAATCGAGCGCTGAACAGCCGAACAAGCAATTTTAATAGGCTATGTTAAAAAGATGGGTCTTAAGGAGCTTCTTAAAGCAACCAAGGTCTCTGGTGTCCCTGAGAGTGAAAGGGAGGGAGTTCCAGAGGGCAGCGGCTTTGAACGAAAAGGATTGACCGCCCAGTCTGGTTCGCCGGAAGCGGGGAACTACCATCCTTCGTTGGGAAGCCGACCTTAGGTGGCGGCTTGGGACATGAAAAGTCACTCTTTTCCTGAGGTAGGCAGGACCAGTATCATGAAGGGCACGATGCGTGAGTACCAGGGCCTTGAATTGGACTCTTTGGGCCACCGGCAGCCAGTGAAGAGTAGCCAATTGATGTCTTATGCTGTTTCGTCTAGAGATACCCAGCAGGAGTCTTGCGGCAGCATTCTGGATAAGCTGAAGTTTATTAACCAGAAAGGAAGGGGAACCCAGATACAAAGCGTTGGCATAGTCCAGGCGGGACAATATAAGGGCCCTAGCGACCGTTTCTTTAGCTGGCTGGGGTAAGAGAGGAAAGAATCTACTCAGAGATCTGAGGGTCCCGAAGCAGGCACCCATCAATCGCTTGATCTGCTCTGCAAACCTCAGATCTGCGTTAAACCATATGCCCAAGTTCTTAGCTGGGCCACCTTCAGAAAGGGGACGGGGAAAATCAGGTGGCCAAATTAATTCAGTGAATTGGCTTGGAAATTGACCGTATAGTAAAATCTCAGATTTTCCCTCATTGCATTTGAGTTTTGCATGAGCTAACCAGGTGAAAACGGCTGCCAGGCATTTTTGTGCGACATCAGTTTCTAATGTCGCGTTGCCCCATGTAAACAGGAGCTGGGTGTCATCGGCGTAGGCCATAATTTTTGCACCCAGCTCCTCGACCAGGTAGATCAGCGGGGTCATGTAGATGTTAAAAAGAAGTGGGCTCAAAGTAGAGCCCTGTGGGACCCCGGTCTGAACAAGCCTGGCCGAGGAGGAGTACGGGGGCATCCAGACTTGCTGATAGCGGGAGTCCAGGAAGGATTCCAGCCAGGACCACACAGCCCCAGTGATGCCTATCTCAGTGAGGCGGGCCAGGAGGAGTTGGTGAGGAACCGTATCAAAGGCGGCAGAGAGGTCCAATAAAATTAGCGCCGCTCTGCCACCCTTGTCTGTGCACTCCCTAATGGCTTCCACCACCTCCACCAAAGCTGTCTCAGTGCTGAAGGATGACCTAAAGCCCGACTGGGCTGGATGTAGCGCACCAGACTCCTCCACAAAGGCGTTCAGCTGCCGAAAGACAACCTTTCCGCAGACCTTCGCCAGTGCAGGGAGCAGGGAGATGGGGCGGTAGTTGGCTGCAGTGGCGGGGTCTGCCGAAGGTTTCTTCAGGAGAGGCAGGAGTTTGGCTTGCTTCCACTGTTTAGGTACCACTGCTGATTGTAAAGACCAATTGATCAGAGTAGTGACCTCAGAACCTACACAGTCTGCTACTCCCGCCAGAACTCTTGCAGGGCAAGGATCCGAGGGGGAGCCTGATTTTAAAGATTTTAGAAGCGTTAGGATGTCCAGTTGATCCACCATAGTGAATTTGGTAAGGCAGCTACTAGCGGGGGTGCCAGGAGCCAGCTCCGGGGGGTGTGAGGCAGCAGTGCTCATAGCTAATCCCTCCTCAATAAGCCTGATTTTGTTGATAAAGAAGGAAGAGAGCTCCTCACACCATTCGGCAGAAACCGGGATCTTTTTATGCTCCGCCATAGGTGAAAGAAAACTTTGAACTATGGCAAAGATTTCCTTATCATTGTTATCTGCTTTTAGGATCCTAGCCGCAAAATAAGCACCTTTCGCAGTCTTGACTGCAGTGTAGTACTCTCTTTGGGCTACACGAAGGTCTGCTTTAGTTTGCGGGGAGTATGCAACCCGCCAAAGTCGTTCAAATTTTTTGCACGACCTTTTTAGTTCTTTTAATGCTGGCGTGTACCAGGGTTGGGAAGGTAGCCCGCGTTGGGAAGTGTTCCGAGCCGGTTTGGAAGCATTCTCAACCCCCCGACTAACCCAACTGTTGAAAAGATCCACTTGGCTCTCTAGGTTGGTGGACCGGTCAATTTGGGAGTGCGTGAGGGCTTCCACCACTCCAGGAATATTAATTTTTCGTGCTGAAGGGCCTGACTGGGTAGGAAGGTGGCGAGATGACAGTGTCACAAACCAAGAGAAAATAATCACAGCATGGTCGGACCAGGTAACAGGCTGAGGATCTTTGAGAACCAAAGCAAAGTTGGAACAAACCAAGTCCAACACGTGTCCCAGTGAGTGCGTCGGCTTAGAGACCCACTGAGTTAGGTGCGTTATGGCCAGCAGATCTTGCAGACCCAATGTGTCCGAGGAACTAATGGAGTCTAAATGAATGTTAAAATCTCCTAAAAGGAGAAACTTTGGGAACCGTAAAGCACGGTCCGTTAAGGTGTCACCCAAGGAGATCAGGAAGGAGCCGATCGGCCCCGGCGGTCTGTAGATCAAGGTCCCTCCCAGAGTAAAATGGGGAGAGAGCGTAAAGGAGGAGAAATCAAGGGCTTCACCGTCCAGCACACTCAACGATTTGTCACAGGAGAAAGCCCATGTTTCTCTAAATATAACAGCAGTGCCGCCCCCTCTACCTGAGGAGCGATCGGCTCTAGCCAGGCGATATCCACTTGGGACTGCTAGCGCAACCACAGGGGCACATGAATCGCTTAGCCACGTTTCTGTTATGGCGTTATTTATGTAATATATGCCTGTCCTCTCCAGACGTCTCCCAGTCTGTCTAGGCCCAACAGCGTCCACTTCTCGAAATTATTAAGTATGCCCGCTCCTGCCAGTTGGTCACTATTCCAAAGTGGGGTCATTCCAGTCAGTTTCCCCTCCCACCCTAGGAACTTCGTAGTTGTCAATCACGCCCTGAACACCATCAGTGTGTGGTGTGGTAGACCTCTCGGTTTCGCTTTGCTGTATAGGAGGGAGGGATAGCCCCCAGGTCCCATTGGCACTCTGTCCACCCAGTATGTAGGTTTTGATCTGTCAGTGAAAACCCAGTCATTGATGCACACCATCTGGGAGGCCCAGTAGTAGTCCCTGACATCTGGTATAACCATCTCCCTTCCTAAACTCCTTTTTGTAGCTTACTTAGGGCTACCCATAGACTCTGCCCATTAATGAATGGAGACTGAGCAGGGGTATAGGGCCTGAGCAAAAGTGGCCTCACTTACATTCAGGTGTGGTTCACCATTGTGAATCAACCCCTGCACGAAGAGTTCTTGCAATATTTTCATTTTTTATCTCAGTGAAGTTAAGAAATCATGCCTCTTTTTGAGACCCCCCCCCATTCCTTTTCATTATACTTAAAACACTGAAGAAAAGGTGCACTCTGCAAATGTGGGCCACTTTATTTTTTTAGGGTGCCTGGGCCTATTTTTGATCCCAATCCAACCCTGACTAAATGGGCACACTGGCAGTTGAGATTGCAAAAAAGGCTTTGTGTGTTTGGTCTTGATTATGTGGTGCAATGTCCATAAACAAGTTGGTCAAACTCAGGGGAAGCCATAGGGCCTGCAATGGTGTGGTTGGCAGATGAAGCAGAATACCAGTCTCAGGAAGAGGAAGAGCACTTTAGACATAACACACAGCACAGCACGCTGTTTTTTAGGTATCTTAGCTCTATATTCTTGCTCATGGCACCAAGCAAAAGGTTTATTTGCTTCTCTAGCAGGTGATGGTGAGAGCCAAAAGCCTCCACTCTCAGCAGCACTCCATGCTTCGGACATCCATCCATACAATAACACGAACACAGCTTGGCCATGGACTGATAAGGCAGGTTCTCAGAATGCAATAAAATCACCTCCTTCTTTCCTTTCAGTTCACAATAACACAGAACTTTTCCGTCCCTCTTCAAGCCAGGTTCTGACTCATAGTAAGATAAACTCTTTTCATTGCTAAAATCCTTCGCTAAATTGGGTGCAGAGCTTTTGCTGAAAATCAAAGGTGAACACATTTTCCGGCTCACTGGGCCAGCTTACAGACTCAAACAGAGGTACTTGTTGGGACCCAAGAAGCTGCTCAACCCATTTTTTCGCAGTCACCTGTTCCCATGGTGAAGGCAGGCATCCTATAATATCATCAGAACTTGCATATTCTACTCAGACACACGTTTAGTTAATTAGGTGTTTATTGTTGGGCTCCACCCCTCTTCTGCTAGAGTTGACTAAATAGGCTGGCGATGGGCATTCGTCACATTTTCTTTGTTTGGGTGTTAAAGTGGCCCACTTCCTGGCCAGAGTCTTTGCCTAAGTGATGCTTCTTCTCAGGGCACAGGGTAGCCTGCCTAAAATAGGTCAGAACTAGTGAGCCAGACACAAACATTCCTTCCCTGTTCCACTTAGAGTTTGTAGATATAATCTAGTCAAACATCATTCTAGTTATTATGGCTTGTTCAGGTAGTGGTAAAGAAATAAAGGCATGTGTAGACGGGCAGGGGAGATAGCTGTATCACATTGCACCTTCTAATATATCACTCCAACTTGTTTGGGTTTGCCATACAATGGGGACCTTTGACTTGTGGTCCCCTAAACCTTCATGCTGACCGAAATGATGCTACATACTCTCAAGTTTATTTTGAAAATGAAGTGCACACCCAGACAGCCAATATTCCCCAAGAAAAGGAAGGGCAGTCAATAACTCGCGTAGAACTTGGATTAAGCCAGGATTAGGATAAGTGGCAGCAGCAGCTACAAGCTGTGGAAGGAAACATAGGAACTTGGAATCTGTCCCAGTGTAGTAAGAATTGTGAAAAATGTAGATTGCAATAAGGATGCAGGGCTCTCCCTGGTTCCTCAGTTGACTACTATTTCTTGCTCAAATGTATTTCAATTAGTGACTTCTTCTTAGATCGTGTCCTAACCTTGCATAGCAATCATCGCCCTTTTAAACTCCTCCTTAGACTACGGCAACTCTATTTAGGCATCCTTCCTTCAGACCAGTGATCTATGATACTGATCATCCCGAATGCTGTGGGCTGACATTTAGCGGATGCCAGAAAGTTCAATTATGTCACCATCTTGCGTCTGATCATTTCATTGGCATCCTTTGCCCGCTCACCCAATAGTTATTGTTCATTCTAATTGCATAGGTGCCCTTCTGTGTTCGCGAAAGGAGTGGTGTTTCAGGAAATGTGGCCTTATCTGCCAACCGGGTCTTTGCATTCGGGTGGTCTAGCCTTACTTTTATTTCCATGGTACTAAAGATAACAGAATTACTTGTTGCAATTCCAGCCTTTGTACTGACTGCCTGAAACAAGCTTCCTGATCATCCTCATCTTGGACCTGACATTTAGAAAAGAACTTATGACTTGGTGTTTTGTTTCCAGATAAGTTAGGTCCCACCCTACCTTGTGGGGTTCTCAGCCACATCTTTGTTTCTGCCAGTTAGATCAACACCAGGCAACTTTTGAGGCATGCATTTACTTGACCAAATATCACAAAACATGACATTACTGTATGCAAATATTTGCGGTGATATCTTTGAGCTATCAATTTGAGTTCACCACATTTGGCAACATTGTTAGTGCTGACACTGCTGCTGATTCTATTCCTGCTTCTAAGCTCTAGAGAGGATTATTTATGTGAGCTTTTCATCACTGCTTGCACCATGCAACATACATGTGTGATGCAAACCTCTAAGTCAGATCTATGGGCTTTGATTGGCTTTGAATGGCTTCAAAAATCTGGAGTACGGCAACACAGCACAAGTTGATGTGTTTTACTCTGCACAAGGGAGGCATTCCATGGGCATTGGGGTGTTTTTCTCACGCAAATCCCATAATTTTTTAAAGCATTCCCATATTTACACAAGGACTTGTAAACCTGGAAATGAGCCAAAAAGATATGCCTTCCTAGGGATGCGTAACGAGGAGCTATATCATAATTTCTCCTAGTTTTTTCTTTGCATGTGTACTGCATTCTACAGCACACATAGAAAGAGGAAAACTCCTCTCTGGATTTTTTGTGTGCAGGAAGACGCACCTTCCTGCACAAAAACAATCTTGCCTAAAACACAGGCACCCTTGCACATTGGTGATTGGGTGCATGCGTAGGTGCTAAGCTGCCAAAACCGCTCCAGCACAGGGGGAAAGGACAGGAATGTGCTGTATTGGATAAATACAGCACATTCCTGCCCTTTCCCTGTGTAGCAGAGCAGTGCAGCAATATGACTTGCTGACCTGCCCTGCACCACGATTTTCATAAATATGGCTCTAAGTTTTCACTTGGAATGGACCTTCGCTTGGATGTCTCCTAAGAGATTTTTATAGGAAATTCAAGTTGTGCTGGATTCCTGAAGTAATGCATATATGAATGTATGTAGTATTTGTGTAGGTGAAGCTAGTTAAAAGATAGCTGAACAACATGCAGGGTTGTAGGCAAAGATACAGTCAACAAGTGAGTGAGGGTTAGCTGGGTACAAGACAGCTACTGTGTTGTGATGTAAAGTTCATTGAGGAAGAGTCTAGGCAAGCCCTAACTCACTCTGCTTCCTGAATCCACCTCAGGAAAATTTAAGGAGCAGTGACTCAGGAGGACTATAGAGTTCCAACACTTGGCTATCTGGGAGAAGACGGGCTCCCAATCTGCAGCATATGGCATTGGTTGCTGACTTGGGTCCTGCAGTGCGGATGATGCCAGAGGGGGATGAAGTGATGGTAACGAATATGTGATGTTACAACGCGATCAAAAAGATTGCGGTATGTAACATCGCAGTTTTTACAACGCAAGTCGTTACAACGACTTGCGCTGGACCTGGAATAGGAAGATTTACTATTCCAACACCAGTCTACGTACAGTAGGGAAGGTGTTGCAATAGTAGATCTTACTATTCCTTAGGTTATAGCGCCATCCAGCACAAGTCGATGTAACAACTTGTGTTGTACCGGCTGCATTCTAAATGCATCGCGGTGTAATCTCCGCGATGTAAAGGATGTTTCCTGATGGTAACTGGCTAGTTGAGGTAGCTAGTTAAAAGGCAGTTACTGGGAGTTTGGGGTGGTTGGGTAGTTGTAAGATGGTGGCATGGATGGTGAATGCTGTGTTATGCTTGTGGGAATGCCTGAGTAGGTGGCTGGGCTCTTTGTTGTGGTGGCTGGGATCGAACTGTGGAGACTGTTTGCTGTGTGGTGACTTAAAGATGGTGGACAGGTGGCCGAAGAGTTGACAGTGAATATTCCTTGTCACCTTTCACTTTCCTGTGTAATTTCCACTGTAGGAACAAAAAACTGTAAAAAATGCAATTGGAAAGGATACATGCAGAATTCATACGTTTCTGCATGCTTTTCCAATTTTACAATGTTTGCAGGAGTGAAAAGGTTTGTATATAAAAATAGTAATTGCCTTAATATAGAATATATATATTATATACATAGGGCCAGATTTACAATAACTGGCGCATCCCCAGGGATGCGCCAGTTATTGTGTGCCACAGCTCCGCCACCCATGGTGCGCTGCACTTACAATGCGGCGCACCATGGGGCAAAAACGGCACCGATGCGTGACGCTTCTGCGCCGTAAAGGCGGCGCATTGCTGGAGTTGCGGCGCAAGCACGACGCAGCTCCAGCAATGCTCTGGGGGGCCATATCTTTCCAATGCTGCGTCAAGCCTTACGCCTGCTTCAAGCAGGCGCAGGGTTTTCACGCAGCATTGGCCTAAAAGTGCCTGCCTGAAATCTTGTAGATTTCACGCAGGCACTTTTGCGAGTCGCACCTGCCCCGGAACGCCCACCCTGCGCCGGAACGCCCAAATGTGGCGCAGGGCTTTACAACGTGACGCATCTGCCTAGATGCGTCACGTTGTAAATGGGTCGCAGGGATGCGCCACGTTTACGCCGCCGTTGCGTGATGCAACGGCGGCTTTAACGTGGCGCAAGTCCAACATAAATCTGCCCCTTAGTATATAGTGCCTTAATTATAATGTGCCTCAAAGCATGTGCATTTACGTTTATACGCAAAATAGTGAAAAGCACTAATGCTTGCAGATGTGTGCTGCTGCAGGGATCCACTCGTGTCCCGCCACATGAAATGTGATATACGAGCAGCTGTCAAGTACAGCCATGGCCCTGACGGCAAACACAAACGATACCAAATTGGTCCAAGACTTTGATGCCACCCCGCACTGAAGCATCGGCTTGGCAACACGCTGGCTCAATACACACGAGATATGGAAATGGGGTAAATTGGCAGGGATTCCGAGGGACAAGATAAAAGAGGAAAGTGTAGCAGACCAGGATAATAAAATATGTTTTTTTTCTTCTGATCATTAATCCCTATATTTGCGCGGCGTTGACCCATAAATGTAACACGGGTATTAATTGTGTATCTCTGATCAGTGGTTGTGTCTTCAGGCGGCTTTGCTTAGCCACCTGGGCGAGGGATTAAAGGCTTTCCCGCCCCGGGGCCGCTGCACTTTAAGGACTATCTCATGCACATACATTAGACAAACAAAAAGTCTGAGAGGTATCATGTCATCGCTGAGGTGCTTTTGGTGTCTATGGAGTCGACATCTGCGTTAAAAATATTCAAATGCCCTAAAGTGAAGTAGAGAAATTGTTTTTTATTTTTTTTGTTTAGGAGAACAGACAAGGCTTAAGCATCAGTGTTCCTGTAATAACAGAAGCAAAACAACGTTTCAATAACATGAAATTCGCTTAACCAGGAATCATAAGGAAAATGATAGGAAACCATGTGATCTAACCTGTCAGACTTTATTTTTTTTCTGGAACACCTTTTTTTTTTATTTAGACCCATACATAAGTCAAGAGCCAGGCAAAAAAAAAAATATTTTCAAAGAGGTCACTACCTTTTTGTGTTTTACGGATATTTTTAAATTATACTCACTTGGGGCCCCATTTGCAAAGAATTGGCGTAGGGCAGCCCCGCAAGTCTTTTTGCGTTCTGCCCTACGCCGTTAAAAAAGTGCAGGAATGCACCGTATTTACAAGATATGGTGCATTCCTGTCTTTTCTGCCTGTGCCGGTGCATAATCTGGTGCCCAGTGCCAACGCAGGCACCATGGTGCAAGGTTGTCTGCATTGTTGGCAGGAATGTTTTTCTTCAGGCAGGGACATCTTACTGCACAAAACCAATTCATGGTCTTTAGTGCGGCGCATAATCAAGGTCCCCTTCAGGAAAGGTTCTCATGGTATCGCCCGACGAGGAAACTCCGCTCCTCGAGTGCGTGCCTGTTGACGATTCCCCGGTTCAAACGCTCGAGGTTAGGCGGTAGGGCATTCAGTGTGGCCGGTGCAAGGCTGTGGAATGAACTTCCTCTGAGCCTTAGACAAGCCAACTCCTTGTCTGAGTTCCGTAGGAACTTGAAGACCTGGCTCTTCCCTAAGGTGTAAGCTCTGCCCTCCCCATGATGCTCGGTTGTGACCTGCTCCATCTTGGTCCAGACTGTTGTGACCTGTTCCATCGAGGTCTAAGTCTGCTGTTTGAAGCGCCAGGATGCCCGTAGGGCGACAGTTTGCGCTGTATAAGTGTACAATCAATCAATCAATCAATGGAGGCATTTTTCTATTTTTATGTGTGCTGCACAACATAGCATACATAGAAAGTGAGAAAACAAGAAGAAATAAAGATATTTCTCTTCGTTACACCTCCTCTGGGAAGGGGAACAGTTTCGACGCATTCCCAGGTTTACAGATTCTTGAAAAAATAGGAACGTGTCATAACCCATAGGTGTTGCATTGGAAAACCCACTGTACTGCCCATGGAACGCCCCCGCTGATGCAGTGTAAGGCAACGCAGCGCTTGTGCTGTATTGCCTTATACCATATCTATGAGGCCATGAAAAGCCACGCAAAGTACCTTTACGTGGCCTCATAGATATGGGTCTGCACTGCTGGAGCGTCATAAAAAGTGATGCACAGGTGGGGCAAGGGGCTTGTAAATAAGTTCATAAGTCTATTAGGCTAGGCAATACTGCTCTTCCTATTTAAAATGTATTATACTTTGTTCATGAAAGTTTAAATTTATCGTTTGTTCTGCTTCAAATGCTAACGCATCAATAGATGTGACATGGCAGTTCCTTACATGCTGGCGCGTAGCTTAGTCAGTGAGATTCGGGGAGGGAGGTGAATCTCAAAGTTCCCAACTAAAAAAGTAGTGGCGTGGCTAAAAACCATTGGCAAAGCCAATAGGAGGTGTGACCTGTTGCATTTGCCAATGCTTGTTTTGCAAACTGCTCACTAGATATATGAGTTCCTGATCAGAACAAGCATTGGCATAGCCAATAGGTCTCACCTTTGGGACCTTATAAGTGTTTAGCCATGCAGGACACAAGCCGCAAGTCAGAAAGTAGACTGGACAACCAGTCACATTTCGTGTAACAGCAGCAGGTCCCGAATAGTTCCATCCTAAACGTGCGTGCCCTGAACGCCCTCTAAGCAGGATTAAGCAAAAAGCATTAATGACCGTGCTGTGGTGGGTGTGGAGGGGACCAGAAAGGCAATAAGGTAAAGTGTGCCAGCCAAGGAGGAACTGGTCCATTAAGCGGGAGGCGGCTACTTGAACCATGCATCAGACCTTATGCGAATTGATGCACAAATGCATGCAAGGAGGTGATGTGTATAATCTTCGAAATAAATTGGAGTCCAATGGCCATCGATGTACAAGATGGTTTGTGTAAACTAAATTCGGAGTGCTCATTTTTCAATTTCAAATTGATGTGTGGCCAAAGCATCTAGATCTACCTTCCTGTTAGTGGTAAAACTTCCACACAAAAACATATAAAGGTGTACTAATGGAACAAATTATGTTGCCCAGCGATCTGGTAACAGGCCTTTCAAACAAATTACAAAATGCAGCATGGCAGGTGGCTTTCTAAGTAAAGGGTGGGGTAAGAAATAAAGTGGTAAGAATCAACAAACATGTAATTTGTCACCGGATTCTTGGTGTACCGTTTGACAGCCCATAAAAATGCAAAAGCACATTAGACCATACATATCAAACCTGTTTGCAAATATATTTTTCATGGGTAAAACTTTAATCATATTTAGTTGTAAATGTTGTCAATGCAGTTTGTTTCTATGAAACCAGACGCATGATATTCCTCTATCTGGGATTGTTCAGGACCAGGCAGTGACAGTTTTCTGAGTTTCTTTGTTGAACATCAAACCTTTTCCTGGAGACGAGGTTGAGGCCAGCAGAGCTGTGCTCCACAAAGGTTGTCCCCAGACTGCACTCCTGGTGGTCATAGTGTAGGGTGACCAGGCGTCCCGGATTTGCCCGGACAGTCCTGGGTTTTCACCAGCTGTCCTGGCAGATTTCAAGAAATGTAGCTCATGTCCCGGTTTTTAAAGAGGGTCGACTGAAAACAGCGGTAGGTGCTTTTTTATTTTTTACAAAGCAGGGATAGTTAGCAGCTGTTTCAAGACAGCAATTTAAATAACAGGCAAGCTACTGGGTTTAAAAATTGCATTTTATCTATGTTCTTACTGCCTGTTCTGTAATTCTCTGCTGAGGAGCACTGTCATGCTGTGCGCTAGCTTGAAGTAAAATTGTAGTCCTTCTTCTATTTTTGTGAAATGTCCCGGTTTTTGGATCTAAAATTCTGGTCACCCTATCATAGTGTGCACTTTCTAGCATGGTTGCTGGCTTTTTGTTAAATTTTATAAGCCGCCCTTGTGCTTTAAGATTCCATTTCAAAATCTCCCTACTAACCTTCATGGCCCTGTTCGCTCTCAGCCTGTGTATCTGTTGGAGCCAATAAAGGTCGCAGTTGGTAATGGGGCTACAAGAAGCCAGGCTCTGCTCTGCTTTCATATTCAACGATTTCAAATGGCTAGCGGCTGGTTTAGAGATTGTTATCAATATAAAATCACCTGATGCCACTTTTGACTCTACCACCAGCACGCTAACCGGTTGAGTTACCTCCACAGTACTACTAGTCGGCAGAGCTAATACCACCAAGGGGCAGATTTTGGACGGTTTCTAAATTACTGTCTGACTCTAAACCAATCAATGTTTTCTACAGAGGGCTTGTCAGCTGCTGTTTCTCGCCACGGGAAGCCTTAGCGTGTAAAGATCATACGTGTTACATCCACGTGGGGGCCACCCGCCTGTCTGGGATGCGCAACGGGGCGCTGCAGGCGCGGCAAGAAACGCAAATACACACTGTGTTGTGGTTAGGCGAGGACTGCCGTGTGCAGCTCAGCCCATATTTATTTATACTCGCGTTCACGCCGGACAGTGTGAATACAGGGGCTGGGACCTTCCGGCTTGCACCGGCAGCAACCACTAGCCCGCTGACCGCCACATCCCATCTCAACTCAGTCCTTGCCTGGATCTCATGAGTCTCACGGTTCACTTACTTGACTAGCAAAGACCCTCAGGCGGGTGCCCGGCTGGGGTTTCCCCCCCAGGGCATACCTTGTCGGGCCTCGGCGGGGGCTGGATGCAGGGACAGGGGTGCAGGGCGCCAACGGTGATCCAAGGGCTTCTGGGGTTGCCTCTGGATCTGCCGGCGATGGAGCTGGTCTCGGATGGTGATCCCCTGCCTCTCGGGGTTCTTCCTGGCTGGCGCTGTGTTTTTCGGGGCTGCCTGCGATGTCATTGTGAGAGGTGGGGTTGCCCAGGGTGCTTGGTGCGTTGAGCTATGAGGGGTGCTCCATATTCCTGCAGGAACCTCTGCAGCTGCTGTTCGGGATCACTTTGCTCCGCTACTGCGATGCAAAGAGTCTTGTTGATTATCCTCATAAAGCATTCAATCTCCCCTTTGGCTTGATTTCATTATGGGGTGATGTGCCTGTGCCGGATGCCGTGGTGTTGGTGGAACTCGCGGAATTCTTGCCCCTGGAACGGTGGTCCGTTGTCGCTGCGGAGTTCATATGGACATCCGAACATGGCAAATATCTTTTCTATAGTGGGGCCAACATGGAGGAAGGCTGTTGAGTTCATGATTTCCACCACAGGGTTTTTTGAATAGCTATCTATTAGGTCTAGTGGGACTTGGCCGTCAGGGAACCTCCCAAAGTCCCCACTCAACTTCTCCCAGGGGCTTTGCCTGTGTTCCTCCATGTGAATAGGTGCACGCCTCTCAGGCCCACTTGTCAGTTGACAGGCTGGGCATCTCCGACTGTCTCTTCCACACAGGCATTCATGCCCAATTCTGTTGTCCGTAGTTGAAGGGATGCAGGGATGACGATGCGTGGTCCTCTGAGGAGGATGCCTTCTTGGGTGAGGCTCAGCTAATTTCTAACACTCCACATGTGCATTAGGCTTTACTTTTCTGGGCTTGACCATGAGTTTGAGGAGTGTGGGAATTGACGCCACTGTCCTACTTGGACAGCGTCCCGGACTTTGGTAATGACTTGGTCCTTTTCGGCCGCTGTAGCCACCTCTTCGAGGGTCAATGCTCGAGGGCATGTGAATGCCGAATTCATGTTCAGGGGGGTTTCGGTGGCGCCGGCCTTTGGTTCTTCACCTCCCACTCCTGTGATGGCTTGGGTGTCTTGACAGGAAGTAGGCTGGGTTCTTGGCGACGGGCTGGTAGGCTACGTCCATTTCGTAGTGCTGGAACCCAATGGCCCACCGTTTTATGCGCAGTGGTGGGTGGGATGCCGATCCCTTGAACAGCGGCACCATGGGTTGGTGATCCGTGATGACGCTAAATGGGTGTCCACATATGTATAAGTGGAAATGTCTGCAGGCCCAACGGATTGCTAGGGCTTCCCTCTCAATTTGAGTGTATCGCTTCTCTGTCAGGGATAGTGCTTTGCTGGCATATTCTAGAGTGGCCCATCCTCCGGGCTCCTGTTCCGAGTGAGGACCGCTCCTAAGCCTACGGAGCTGGCGTCCACCAGTATTTCTGTCTGTTTGACGGGATTAAAGTACACCAGCGTGGTGTGGTCGAGGAGGGCGTTCTTGATGGCCTGAAATGCTGTCTCTTCGGCGGACCCCAATGCCACATGGCGTCTGATCGGGTGAGGTTTCGGGGTAGCTCTACGATGGTGGCTGGATCTGGAATGAAACGACCACAGTACATAGCCATCCCCAAGAAACTGTGGACTTCGGCCACGGTGAGAGAGGTTGATGCGTTCTTGATGGTTTGGGATTTCCGAGGGTCTACCTGTGTACCCTCCTGTGTGAACATGTAGCCGAAGAACTCTGGGGCATATTACCAACAACTAGCGATATTTATAGCTAGGTTGGTTTAACGGCAATAATTTTATTGCCGTGTAGCGACGATTTTTATCGCTTAGTAGCCTTGATATTATCAAGGTTTATCTCCTAAGCGATAAAAATCGGCCGAAATGCATGAATATCGCGGAAAAGTCAGCGATATGCATGCATTACCGAGCAAATGCTCTTAGCCATGTTATCCACCTCCTATTGGATAACATGGCTAAGAACTGCTCAGGGCAGGTGTTACCTTTTTGAGATATTCGCGCTTAGCGCGAATATCTCCAAAAGTTGGTAATAGGAGATAGCGATGTTAGCAACTGTTTCCAGTCGCTAACATCTTGGCACGCCCACTTTGCATGTCATTAGTGATAAATATCACTGACATGCAAAGTGGGGCCCAAGATGGTCGCTATCTCCTACTAGCTGTCGCTAACTGGTGTTAGCGACAGCTAGGTAATAGGGAGATAATTTTATCTCCGCTTTCTTGGCTTTTAAAGCCAAAAAAGCGGAGATAAGCCCCCTTGATAATATGCCCCTCTATTTTTTGTTGGAATAGCAGGCACTTCTCCTTGTGTAGGGTGACCTCATGGTCCAGGAGTCTTTTCAGCGTGGCTCTCATATGCCCGTAGTGTTCTTCGGCCGTCTGCAAGTGGATGAGGATATTATCACTCACGTTCAATACACCAGGTAGCCCGACCAGTATCTCCTTGACTGCGTTTTGGAATATTTCAGCTGCAGAGGATATGCCGAAATTCAGCCGTTTATATCTTCAGAGCCTTAGGTGTGTGCTGAATGTGGTTATGTAGCGACTGTCTTTGGCAAGGGCATATTGATGATAACCTGCATTCAAGTCCAGCTTTGAAAACCATCTTGATCCATTCAAGTCGGCTACAATATCATCCACGGTTTCGTTATTTGGCCTTCGTGTCGAATGGCCTTATTGGGGAGGCGCATGTCAATGCAGAGTCTGATCTTCCCCGGTTGGCAAGGTTTCTCAGCGATCACCATGGGTGACATCCAGGGTGTGGGCGCGGACACATTCTCTATGACCCCTTGATCTTCTAGCTTCTGCAGCTCTTCTTCCACTAGCGGTCGGAGGTGAAAAGGGATCCTCCTGTGTCTTAGCGCTGTTGGTGAGACCGTTGTGTCTATGTGTAAGTGGACGGGTGCCCTCTTCATTCATCCTAGTCCCTTAAACAGGTCTTCAAACTGTGCTAAGCAGTTCTTTTGTCTGCTCCATTTGTACGCTCCTGGCGAACGTCACCAGTCCCAGGTCTTCAGCCGAGTGACTGCTAAGCAGTGCATCTGCCTCCTGGTTGATGACATTGATGTTGATTGTGATTTTTATTTTTTTCGGACTGCACTGGCACGGTCATTTCGCCTCGGAGTGGTAGTGGTGAGCTACCTCCGTATGCAAAGATTTTCGTCTTTGACAGGTCTGAGTTCAGGTTGCAGCCTCAGCTTGTTGTATTGCTGTAACCCCATGACTGTCACTGACGCTCCGGTATCAATTATCGAGTTGACGTCTGACCCTGCTATCTGTATCGTGCATCAAGGCTGGGGCCGTCTCCGAATTTTCAGGGCTTGGGTGAACGAGACTAGGTACGTCTCTTCTTCATCTTCTGATTTAGAGTAGTTCCCCTGGTAAACTGTTTGCTCTTTCCTCTTCCCTCCTGGTGGGGATGCTAGCGAGACACACAACAGCTGGTGGAACATCCTCCTCATCTGTTTGGGTTGGTTCCCTTCCTTATGCTGTGTTTTTTTTCGGCATACTGAGGCAAAGTGGTTTGCGATGCCGCAGTTGGTGCATGTTTTGCCTTGTGCCGGGCATGACTGTGGGGGCTGTTCCTTGTATCCGCAGAACCCACATTGATTCTTTGGGGTTCGTGGCTGGCGGTCCTGTGGTCTGTGGGCCTTGTCTCCCATTCTGTCTTGATGATGGCGCCTTTGTCTGCATCACGCACCAAAGCAAGGTCCATCTCCTCTGCCTGAGCTGCTGAATGGTCATGTGAACGTGCCAGCCCTAGGATGTCGTTCGTGGGTATGTTCAGTTGCCTGAGTATGAGGCCTGGCAGGGTTTTGCTGCGTATTACCAAAATCAGTTGAGCTCTGATTTTTTCTGTGGCTCTGTTTCCCACAAGGTGAGTACCTGGTAGTTCTCTTAGCCGCGCATGAAAAGCGTCTACTGATGCAACCTCTCTTTGCTTGGCTTGTCTCAGCTTGAAATGCTCAAAGTCTGGGTTCAGCTGGGAGTCAAAATGTGCGTTTAGGACAGTGACTGCCGCTGCGTAGTCCTCGGGGGCCCTGTGTCGGGAAGGGTACACAGACAAAATATCGATTTTTAAATATCGATATACAAAAATATCGAAGTTTAAATATCGATGGGACAAAATATCGAAGGTAAGTAATATCGACAGTCTAAATATCGATATTAGTATGATATCAGTAATATCGAAGTTGTAAATATCGATGTCAATAATATCGAAATAAATAACTTCGATGTTATTAATATCAATTTTTAAATAAATTTAGTGTATATTATATTGTATTTATTATGTTTTATTATTTATTTTTAATGTAATTTAATTAAATATTGTCTTTTACTACTGTAGCGGGTTGTGGGTTTATAGGGGAATAGGGTGGGAAGTAATTTAATTATGTTAAATTAATTATTAATTAGTAGGAATTATTAATTAATTATTGAGAATTATTTTTTAATTAATTTTAATTAATTGATTATTTGATAAATATGTTCTGTGGCGGGTTATGGGTTTATAGGGGAATAGGGTGGGAAGTAATTTAATTATAATTAATTAATTAATATATGTTTGTACATATTTAAATTAATAATTAAATGGTAATTAATTTATATTAATTAGTTAATTAATTAATATATTTTGTACATATTTTTAATTATTAATTAGTTGGTAATTAATTAATATTAATTAGTTAATTACATTAATTATAGTAATTCTTTTATATATATATTTTTTTATTCTTAATTAATTAATTGGGAAAAATAATATTAATTATTAAATTAAATTAATTACAGCTAATGTGCTAATATATTTACCTTATTGTTAATTAATAATTAATTGGTAATTAAATAATATTAATTAATTTTGGGTAAAGGAGTATTTTTAGGGTTCAGGGTCAGTTTTCAGTTTTTGGGTAAAGGGGTATTTTTAGGGTTCAGGGTCAGTTTTCAGGTCTTGGGTAAAGGGGTATTTTTAGGGTTCAGGGTCAGTTTTCAGTTTTTGGGTAAAGGGGTATTTTTAGGGTTCAGGGTCAGTTTTCAATTTTTGGGTAAAGGGGTATGTTTAGGGTTCAGGGTCAGTTTTCAGTTCTTGGGTAAAGGGGTATTTTTAGGGTTCAGGGTCAGTTTTCAGTTTTTGGGTAAAGGGGTATTTTTAGGGTTCAGAGTCAGTTTTCAGTTTTTGTGTAAAGGGGTATTTTTAGGGATAAGGGTCAGTTTTCAGTTCTTGGGTAAAGGGGTATTTTTAGAGTTCAGGGTCAGTTTTCAGTTTTTGGGTAAAGGGGTATTTTTAGGGTTCAGGGTCAGTTTTGGGTTTTTGGGGTACAGGGATATTTTTACGGTTCAGGGTCAGTTTTGGGTTTTTGGGGTACAGGCGTACAGGGTAAAAACAAAAAAATATTACATTAAATCAATTAAATAACATTAAAAAAAATAAAATTACATTAAATTATTAAGTGTTTTATTTATTTTAAATGTATATGTATTAGTTTTAATTTTGTTTTAATATTTTTATTTAATATTTGTAAAATTATATGTATTTTAAAATTATTTTTACATTATTATTAATACATTTTAAAAAACGATATTTTTAATTCCGATATTTTTGTACTACGATATTTTTTTTCTCGATATTTTTGTACTTACCTTTATGAAGATAGGATTCCGATATTTTTGATGTCGATATTTTTGTTCCGATATTTTTGTAGTTCGATATTCTGTCTGTCGATATTATGTCAGACATTCGTCGGGAAGATGCTTGAAAAGCAGGTAGATTTCTTCCCCTGCATAATGGAGCGGTAGTGAGCGCTTCACTGAGCCGTCCTTCTCTCTGGTGACAATGAAATCATTTTCCAGGTGGCTGAGCCAGGTCTGCCACCTTGGTGCTGCCATGGCAGGGTCAGCTGGCTCGCTAAATGGAGGCAGGACTCCTGTGGGAGGGTGGTGCATGGTCACAGGCGCTGGGGCTCGTGCGTCATTATCCTGGTCTCCCATGGTGGCAGCCGTGAGTGCTACTGGGCTTCACAGAAAGGGTGTTTCGTCCCAATGACTTGCCTTGGCGTGCTAGGCGGTGGTGTCTGGCCGTCAGGCCGTGTGCGGTCTGCTTGTGAGTGCGGCCTTGTAGTGCATGGGCTGATTGGCCTGGGTCAGTGTGCTCTTGCGTGGCCCTTCTTTCTGGCGTGCAAGACTCACTTGAGGCTGTGTGGGCACCGGTCACCTTGATGAGTTGATGCCGGGGCGGGGACGACTGCTGTGTCCTGCTTTCCCTGGCGTTGTCTACACAACTGGTGAGAGCTTTGGCTACCATGCAGCGTGGACTGTGGTGCCTGTTGATGCTTTGGTTCGTGGAGGTGCTGTAGCTCTACCCAGCAGGGAGTGCAGACGAGCATGCATTGCACCACCCTTATTGCGAGTGTTACATCCACGGGGGGCACCCGCCCGTCTGGGATGCGAGCAACAGGGCCCTGCAAGCACGGCAAGAAACACACACACACACCGTGTCGTGGTTTAGGGGCAGACCACCGTGCGCAGCTCCGCCCATATTTATTTATACACGCGTTCACACCAGACGGCAGAAACGCAGGGGCTGGGACTTTCCGTCAGCAACCACTAGCCCACTGACTGCCACAATACAGTTCAGTCTGTCTTGGCTTGTAGGAGTAAATTAGGCCTGGTTGAGAACCAGGGCACCAGTACGCACTACTTGAATTGAACTTAGACGTTAATACATTTATTAGATTTTCTTCAGTAAATTAGCTTAGGTCAACATAACATTCATTTTCATGTTACATTTGTTCTGGCACATATTCATTTGCCAACAGATACATTGTTATTTGCAATCATTAAATAATAAACATCAGAGTATCAATACATTCAACGTTCACCCAATGCATTTCGGGGCGCGAAGCCCCTTCGTCAGGGGTCTGTGTGTGAAAAAAGAAGAAAGAAAAAGTATAAGGAATCTTTTCACTGTTGATGCACTATCATTAGTAGAACAAAGTATATGAATAGTGTATTCATCTTACCGCAAACTAGGTGGGGTATATTGAACGAATCTCGAATTTAGGTGAATGGTGTGAATCTGAATAGCAAAGAGAACAGGGTTTAGACTTACGAGTATATTAAACCATAGACGTGTGTGGGCATGTAGTATGAACCGTAAAGTTACCTGTATCAATGTGTTGATGTTGTCTGTAAAGACAGAAGAGAGCGAAAGCGTAGAAGGTTTAGGATGCTTTCATTGCACAACGCTGAAAATAAGATTATGGTTCATGTATAATTATGAGACCTCACCTTGTCAGTGCTGACTTGATAATAAGGAGCCTGTGTGGAGAACAAGTAAAATACTATTCAATATTGCTAACTAGTGGTGGTTGCAGTAAATAAACGTGCCGAGAGTGGCAATGTTTACCTTAAAATCCTACTCGGTGGATGTCAGGCTCCACAGGTACTCAAACAAGAAGCCTGTGTGGAAAATAATTGAAGCGCTAATAAATATCCCAAGCTAGCGGTGGTTTACGATAAATAAATGTGCCCAAAGTGACGGGGTTTACCTTAAAGTCCTACTAGATGGACGTCAGACTCTACAAGCGTTCAGGCAGTGTTGTAGTAAAGATCTGCCAAAAGAAATGAACACGAGGTTTTTTTTAAAAAAAAGAGCTGGCTAGCGTATGCTTAAATAAGGGCAGCTGTAGAAATGCTAGGTTTGGCTGTTCCGCGACTTGATCTTACCGGAGCTCGGTGTTCGGTGTTTTCATATCAGCGTTCTTCGTGAGATAAAAGAACTACTGAACAAGGCTATTGACAATGACATGACATCAAAAAGAATGCATAAAGGAACCCAGAAATGTTACAACTGTAAAAACTGTAACAACGTAATCTCAGGAGACACTCTGTTGCATCCACGGACGGGTGAAAAAATAAAATTGAGACACACAACAAACTGCAATTCAGAGCACGTGGTTTATTCCATAAAATGTCCTTGCGGACTGTTATATGTTGGCAAGACAGACAGAAAACTTAAGATCAGAGTGACGGAACATAAAAGCCGAATTCGTAACAAGAATCCCACTGCTCCCCTTGCTAAACATTGGAATGAAGCTGGACACTCCATCGCTCAACTAAGATTCCAAGTTATTGAAATGGTCCCCCAAAGACTGGGCGCTGACAACGCTAAAACACTAATTCAGAGAGAAACATTCTGGATCCGCAAACTTCAAACTCTTACCCCGAACGGATTGAACGACAAACTAGATCTCATATGTTTTCTATAAGCATTCCTATACGTAGGTCATCACTCACCCTTTCACAACACCCACCTCTCAACCTAACATTTTAAAGTTACCACCCCACCCCAGGTATTATTTACTATCCAATCCCACATACTAATATGTATTTCAATTCCATAGACATTTCATTTTCTTCCCTTTCCCACTCCACACTGGCGTCTCTGACCATAAACAGATATATACTGTATTCTATCTATAGAATGTAAATAGGCAGGCATATTTTTTCATGCTCATAATGAAATATAAGGTGTTTATTTGTTTAAGGCTATAAGTCTTGGTCGGTTCTAATCACTCATCTGTACATTCATCTAAATACTTCTTCTTCTTTTATTTTATCTAATCTACTCTGCACACTTCACACACATAGCTAGTAGCGACTTATCCCACTCCAAGATGGCGCTTGTCGCCACATTGCACAGACCACTGAGCTGCTTAACTAATATTGTCCTTTTTAATGTTTATACAGCGTACTCTCTGACATATCATTTCATTAACTCACGCTTTTGTTTGCGTTTGACCCTCTGATAAATTTTGCGAAGACATGGTCGTTTCAACTAAGGAAGGACTAGCCGCCCGTTAACATTGTCTGTGCATTTGCGGAATCGGGACCTCTATAGTCCGTCCTTGATAGCTACGCGCATTACTAGCTTTTTCAAATAAAAGAAGGACTAATTGCCTTCGCGTTATCTCACGAAGAACGCTGATATGAAAACACCGAACACCGAGCTCCGGTAAGATCAAGTCGCGGAACAGCCAAACCTAGCATTTCTACAGCTGCCCTTATTTAAGCATACGCTAGCCAGCTCTTTTTTTTAAAAAAAACCTCGTGTTCATTTCTTTTGGCAGATCTTTACTACAACACTGCCTGAACGCTTGTAGAGTCTGACGTCCATCTAGTAGGACTTTAAGGTAAACCCCGTCACTTTGGGCACATTTATTTATCGTAAACCACCGCTAGCTTGGGATATTTATTAGCGCTTCAATTATTTTCCACACAGGCTTCTTGTTTGAGTACCTGTGGAGCCTGACATCCACCGAGTAGGATTTTAAGGTAAACATTGCCACTCTCGGCACGTTTATTTACTGCAACCACCACTAGTTAGCAATATTGAATAGTATTTTACTTGTTCTCCACACAGGCTCCTTATTATCAAGTCAGCACTGACAAGGTGAGGTCTCATAATTATACATGAACCATAATCTTATTTTCAGCGTTGTGCAATGAAAGCATCCTAAACCTTCTACGCTTTCGCTCTCTTCTGTCTTTACAGACAACATCAACACATTGATACAGGTAACTTTACGGTTCATACTACATGCCCACACACGTCTATGGTTTAATATACTCGTAAGTCTAAACCCTGTTCTCTTTGCTATTCAGATTCACACCATTCACCTAAATTCGAGATTCGTTCAATATACCCCACCTAGTTTGCGGTAAGATGAATACACTATTCATATACTTTGTTCTACTAATGATAGTGCATCAACAGTGAAAAGATTCCTTATCCTTTTTCTTTCTTCTTTTTTCACACACAGACCCCTGACGAAGGGGCTTCGCGCCCCGAAATGCATTGGGTGAACGTTGAATGTATTGATACTCTGATGTTTATTATTTAATGATTGCAAATAACAATGTATCTGTTGGCAAATGAATATGTGCCAGAACAAATGTAACATGAAAATGAATGTTATGTTGACCTAAGCTAATTTACTGAAGAAAATCTAATAAATGTATTAACGTCTAAGTTCAATTCAAGTAGTGCGTACTGGTGCCCTGGTTCTCAACCAGGCCTAATTTACTCTAGATTTCATAGTTTGCAGGCTACATACCAGCACAGCACACATACCGGATTAACGCCCCTACACGTTTAGTAAAAAGAGTGCAGTCACCCTTCCAAATCCATTTGGCTTGTAGGAGGGCATTACCAACTCGTGGTATGTGATCTTGTGACGTGCTCAGCCGGGATGCGTTTTCTCAAATGGTTTTCATCATTTGTGTGCTTTAAGGTATTATTACTGGTACCCTTGGAAGAAAGTAGGTAGATTAAGAGAGGGGCGGGAAATATGATAGACTGCGAGTCAAAAAGTTAAGGTGGAGTCAGCAAAGAGATAACGTTACAGAAAGGAGAAACCGCTGTAGGGGAAGCAGCAAGGACTGAAAAGGAGAGTGCATGAAGCCACTGCACGAAGGACAGAGACTGCAAGAGAAGTATAGTGACGGGTACAGGCAGCGCAGATGACAGACAAAAACAGCAGGAGGAAAACTGCTAGCAGGACAGGTACTGAGAGTAACAGCTAGAACTGAAACAGAGAGGTGTCAGCGATGAAGAAGGGCAGGTGTAAAATGCTTCCACAGGTGATGAGTTCATTGCATTGGAGGACACAGCATTGGTTTATGGGGAAGAGAGATTAGAAGAAGGGACATTAGTAGAGGAGGATATGCAGCAAGAAGTTGCAAACTGGTGGAGTCCAGGGAAGGGGGGGACAGGATAAGGGGGAACTCAACAGTTTGTCAGTGCTGTTTTTCAGAGTACCTCGGATGGGCAACGGCCGCAGGGCAGCCGCAGAGTGCCAGACAAAAGGCATGAGGTGGCAAAATGGCAGGCTCTAGAACAGGCACCAACACTAGCACCAGGTAAAGATCGTGCATGCAAAAATATGGCTGCAGCAATGGTATCCGTAGGTGTGGATGCAATGGAATCGCAGAAAGGGTGTGCACTGCGATTGTACAGAAGTTCTTATGTGGCTGACATGGGAGTATGTACTGAAGAGCAGGGTACGAGGGGGCGATGGTAGAGAAGCCCAGGGCCGGGGAGCAGTCTGGGGTCCAAAGGGGTATGAAGGTGGACACACAGGGTATTAAGGGGCAGGAAGAGAGAAGAGTGTAGAGGGGCAGTGGGGGTCAGCAGGCTGGAAAAGAAGAGGACAAGGTAGAAGGGAAAGAGAGCGTTGAGCTATAAATAAAGAAGCATCCCTCTATGGGGGTTTTGAAACCTTTGGGAGCTGCTTTTCTTGCACCTGTTAAAAGGACCAGGCTGAAAAGACATTATATATCGGCACCCAGGTTCTCCGACGAACTTGGAGTTGTGGAACAGTGCTGTTGGAGGCAGGAAAAACAAGCATCGGCATAGCCAATAGGTCTCGCTTTTCGTACCTTATAAGTGTTCAGCAATGCAACAGTTGACATTGTTGCACCATGGATATTGTACTACATAACTAAATACTTATAAGCTCCCAAAGGCGAGACCTATTGGCTATGCCAATGCTTGCAATGCCATAGTCCCTGCTTCTACCCTGCACGCTGATGCATGCCTGACTGAAATCTGGCACTTACAGTTCTGATTTTATATTTGGATAAGCAGAACTACAATTCCCACTGTGGAAAAAGAAAACTAGGACTGGATGACTTACACCTGCATAAACCTGAACACCACAAAGCACCTGCATATAACTTCCAACATAACACACATCCCTCCCCAACAAGGACACATGGACCCACAACGTGGTTGGGAATTATTATGTAACCCTCTTACCCTCGCAACCACTACCCACACACGTATAAATGTTTTGTTGGTACTTACATGTCCAATAGGACCGCAGGCTCCTTTTGTAGTGCAGCCTTCATCGGGTATGGGGAAACAGCCCCTCACAGCTGAAGATCCATGAGAGAAGGCCCGGCCCCTGTGCCACCTCGAGCACCGCAAATAATGCTTGTCAACCAATGGCTGCTAATAATGGAACTGGACATGAAATGAGCAGTCAGCGCGGTTAAACCCTGTATTTATCTAAATCCCATTTAAGTTATGATGAGAGTGTGATGTTGGGGGGAGGGTCTCCATTCCACTTCGGAGTATATCCAATGTAACCAGGCCACCTGCGCTGAATGATAGATCTGTTGTAAATAGAAGCTGGAGCCTGGTATCATTTAGGTTACTTTATTCAAGTCTTCAAGATGTTAAGGTAAGTTATAGAGAAGACCCACCAGGAGTGACTAGCTTGCCACTCAGCCTGCCTGGTTCCAACTGCCAGTTGTCACCAGGCTAAGCCCCAAACACTCCATGATGTCACCCAAGGTTCTAGTGGTGACATCATGTGAGTAACCATGAAATCCCCAGAGGTAGAAAGAAGACAGGCTAAATACAACAAGATCACAAATAATAAAAGAAGTAGCGCAATGTGAAGCAAGAAGAGAAGCCTCACGGAGGTGCAAGCTGGGATGAATAATTTATGTAAATTGTGTTGACACCACTAGAACATGCAATCAAAGTGCCTTTCAGTCAGTCTAGTATTTCAGACAGCTACATTACGCATTCTGAGACTCGCAATACTTTTTCCATTCTGAGTATGGGCCTACAAGTCCCAGTATACCTAGCTCAGATAGCAATTCCTCTTACTTATAGTGTTGGCGCTCCGTAGTAGAAATAAATAGAAAGTTTTTTACGGAGACTGTTGTAGAAGCAGCCGAGGGCAAGAGACTGCACACTGGTCAAAGAAAGTGGCTGTTAATGAGGGGAAAGACGAAGCGGCTCGAATCAATCAGGAGATGCTGCAAGAGGGGGAGAAACTGCGTAAGCACTAGTTGTTAAAATCTATGTGCTACAGGTTCAACTCAACATTTCATCCCTTTTGAATATGGTAAAAATAAATTCTATTGTGGCCCAGATATCAATTTCCCTTACTTATAGTGTTGGAGCTCCGTAGTAGAAATAAATAGAATGTTTTAAACGGAGACTGTTGTAGAAGCAGCCAGGGGTAAGAGACTGCACGCTGTTAATGAGAGGAAAGACAAACCGGCTCGAATCAATGAGGAGATGCTGCTAGAGGGGGAGAGACTGCGTGGGAGACAAGCTGAAAGTAAAAATCACCAAACGTGCACGCGTTGCCATTGAAAGCAATGCAATGCGTGCACATTTTTGGCCCAAAAAGTGAATCCATTACTAAAGGTCTCCTCCTAAGCAGCGCATGCACTCCTCTACGCCGATGATGCGGTGATCATGGGCTTAACACCGAATGCTCTCCGCGCCCTGGTCAAGAGCTTTTCCCTTTTTATGGAGAAACTGGACCTAAAGGTGAACTTTAAAAAATCATTTGTTATGACCTGTGGGCCAGGGGCTAAACAATTGAACTCCATCTCAATTGGATCAGAGAAACTATACTCCACCAAATCATTCCCATATTTAGGCATGGTCTTTGCTGCGAACGGCCTGTGGAGTGGGCATCTCGCCCACGCCACAGGCAAGTTCTCAAAGGCCATAAATTCCATCTTAGCCTTGCCACGACCAACAAGGTCTGAAACAACCGGGGCAATTATGAAAATTTATAAATTGCAATGTGTCCCGGTTGCAACCTATGGAGCAGAAATTTGGGGGATAGCGAATCCATCTAGCCTGCAGATAGAAGAAAATCGGTTGTGTAGAAAAGTTTTAGGAGCTCCGATTGCCTCTTCTGGATACATTTGTCACGCCGAGCTTAACCTGCCCTACATAACCGACTTCATCGCCACGCGACCTGCAATATTTTGGCTATCGATCTGGGCCAATGAACGTGCCACTTTAACACAGGACATTGTGTCTGAATGCCTGAACTGTGACAAAGGCATGAGTATCCCGTGGCTTCGGGCCACAAAGGAAAGCCTGGACAGTATTGGGAAAATTAATCTTTTCAACAACCCCGCCCAGATCAAGAAATCGGATAAGAAGGACACACAAATCGAACTTTATGCCCTCTTTAGGGAAAAGAGGTTGGACATAGAACTACAAAAACAAACTGTAAAAACTTATGTGACCAATATAAATAATGATCTATCTCCTCAACGACTACCTTTATACCTCAGACTCCCTCTGACCAACTGGGAGAGGTCGCTGTTATTTCGCCTAAGAGCTGGATCCGCAAAATATTCACTCTGCTTTCCCATGGGCTACAGCACATTGAACTCTGGACACGAGCCAAGCCCCTGCCCCTGTGATGGCCAGAGCAGACAAAATGAACTGCACTTCTTTTTCCACTGTAAATTCTTTATGAAGTACATCAAATGGTTTTTAGCTCCATATTTTAAAAAACAAAGGCCAGTCTCCCTAAATCAATCATATCTTATGTTTTTAAACTTAGATAATGCAGACCTGATTTTCCGTGCCTCTTCATTTTTGAAAGTCATATTCCATGCACGGAAATCTATGGAATCTCCCTGAAATGCTAGCACTCAAAAAGACTGTCCCCTATGCAACAGCACTTTGGGTATCTACCATGTACATTGGAATGCACTTTATTAACATTATTTTAATTGTTTACATGACCATTGCTGCTTTCTTTTTAATTATTCCATGTTAATTGTGTATAACTATTTTTTAAAGATGTATTTTTATGCCTATGTGACTTTTATGGATTTGTTACAATCCGAATAAAGTTTTCTTTGAATTGAATTGAATTGATATTAGTCAGTCTTTTTGCAATACGGTGGCATATGCTTTTCACTGCAAACTGAAGATCTGCACAATAAATTTTCCACTTTGTCGTCCACTTCCCAGCCGGACCTGCACTCTTCCATTTGTTTGGCTGCGAATAGTACTCCCAATCAGCTCATTCCACTTTCTAGAGATGAGGTCAATAATCTGATTAAGCCATCTAAATTACTCTCTCTGTGTGATGCTTGTACACTGAGGATTGCCACTGTGGTAGCAGAGATCTTTTCATTTAATTTGAACAATATTTTCCTCCTATGGTGCTGTTCTGGCTCATTTCCTTCAGTCTAAGAAAAAGCCTTTGTTTTGCCTCTCACCCAAAAATCCTTCTCTCCACCCAGTAGACCCCAACAGCTATCGTCCTATCTCATGTCTATCCCTGCCGGGCAAAGTGATTGAAAAAGTCTTGAACAAACAACTTGGGACTCATGTTCAGGCTAACAATCTACTGGGTGGCACCCAGTTTGGCTTTCATGCTGGTCACAGTACTGAGACCGCGCTCATTAAAGACACTGAGGATATCAGGTCATCTCTGGATATGGGTGGCAGAGCTGCCCTCATCCTGCTTGATCTATCGCAACCTTTGATACTGTGAATCATGGGCTGCTGATGGAACAATTTAATAGGACTGGAGTAACAGGTACGGCATGGAAGCTGTTAAATTCCTTTCTCAGCTGCCCTGAACAGTCTGTCCGAATTAGAAAATGTGTCTCAGATGCATACTGTCTGCCATGCATGTCCCCCAGGGGTCCTCACTCAGTCTAACACTATTCAATGTTTATGTGACTGCACTGGCAGAACTGATAAGATCTTTTGGCTTCTCTTTGACATCTTATGTGGACTACACCCAAATTGTCATCTCTCTAGACACAGAGAAGATTGAGAAGGGGCACATTTCTGTGAATGCATGCAGGTAGTGAGCTCATGGATGTCCAGGAATTGCCTGAAATTACATTCTGGAAAGACTGAGGTATTGATTTTTGGTTCTTAGCCATCCCTTCCGATCTACTGCATGGTGACCATCTGAGTTAGGCCCACTTCCCACAGAGGTTAGACTGCTAAGAACCTTGGAGTTCTAATTAATGATAAATTGTCTTATCACGACCAGGTAAATGCAGTCATTTCTTCTGCATACAATACTCTTAGGCTGATCAAGAAGATCCTAGCGTTTCTCCCTGCCAACTTACAGAAAACAGTAGTCACCTCTATGGAGATATCTAAAATAGATTACTGTAATGGGCTCTATCTCAATATCCATCAGCGTGTTCTTAACAAACAACAAACTTTACAAAATTCGGCAGCCAGGACGCTTCTGAAAATTCCTAAGTACCATTCCGTTTCCAATTCTATCAGGAAGTTTCACTGTCTACCTGCAAAGAAGAGGGTACGCTTCAATGCGCTTTGTATTGCTTATAGAGCTCTGCAAGATCAAGGTCCTGTTTTTTTAAAGAAGAGCTTTGCCTGGTATGTTCCAACCAGATCCTTACAATCGACTTCCGCCAAAACAGTACTAGTACCCAGCTTTCAGAGTACTACCTGGGGTGGCTGAAGCTGTGTGCCAAATACATCAAAAGCTTGGAACGAGCTTCCGCTTGTTATTAAAGTGATGCCAAGTCTTTTGCTTTTTAGGAAATCTTTGAAAACATGGTAATTTTCCATTTAGCTGTCTACTTAGGGTCTCTTTCTGTTTTTTTTAGCTAGCGCCAAGACGCCTGCGGGCATTCGAGCACTCTACAAGCATAAATAACATAACATCTCATATTGGCTGCAAAATTCAAAATTTGGAACAGGGAATATGTTGACATGTTGAAACTTTTACTTAGGGAGTTGAGGACTATGGAGAGCTCGACAGAAGAAGAACATGTGCTGGCAAAGCATCATAAGGTTCAGCTGACAATCAAGAACTGGACGACGCCCTTTTTAATATGTGCTAGAGTTAACTCCAAAAAACACCCAGAACGGTGATTGGCCATTTTTAAATACATGGACAAAATATGGAAGGTACAAATCAATCATGGGGATTATGCCTGTGCTCAATATGACAATGAGTTTAGGGCCGACATGGCACTAGATCCCAAGGTTCAGTGGGGCCTTTCCAAATTTGGCAAGACCATATTTATTGTATGTGATCTACCTATTGTGTATCGCCCCTTTAAAGGCCGCCCCACCTTGGAAGGGGTGAGAACAACCAGGAAAGGACAGGGAGCTCCAACAAGTGCCTGCTTTGACTTCAATAAAGGGCTATGCACCAGAGACTATTACAAACTTTGGCACGAGTGCTCAAATTGTGCAAGTATATTAACACAAAAAGTGACGCAGTGGAACCAATTAATTTAAATGATTATTCAGAACAGGTTTATCAATTACCCATCCGACCTGAACACTTCTTCTAGAATAAATCTATACAATTTTTAGTGTCATTTACCGCCCATTACCTCAAAAAATCAATTATATCCACCGGATATGTATTGCTCTTTAGATAATATGATATAGAGCATCCATATAAAGAATAGGGGCTATCTTGAAACAATATGTGAATGCTTAACTTTTCATTTCTTATTTGTTGTATATGTTTTTGTAAATTGCTTGCGTGATGTGTAAATAGTATAATTTTATATGTATAGTACTAAAAGAGTGTATATAGAAAAAAGTATGTGTTGTAAAAAAATGAATATACAAAATATTTGAGTAAATAAAACAATATTCAAAAAGAGAAATACATATCCAGTGGATATAATTGATTTGTTGAGGTAATGGGCGGTAAATGACACTAAAAATTGTATAGATTTATTCTAGAAGAAGTGTTCAGGTCGGATGGGTAATTGATAAACCTGTTCTGAATAATCATTTAAATTAATTGGTCCCACGGCGTCACTTTTTGTGTTAATGTATATTTTTCCCAGATGCTTTTTGGGTTATAGAGGGAAAACCCCTTATTGTATTGAGGCAAACTGTGCAAGTAAACACTTTCTTGTCAATTGCTAGGAATGGGTGCCCAGTCCAGTAATTCTGCTGGGCGGTGGCAGCAGCAGCTGGGGTCCGGCTAGGCCCAGCAGCATAATCAGGCTGCCGGGTTCAGGGGAGGGCGAGTAGGTCAGGCATATGTAGCAAAAAGCTTGTATGCCCATTGAACTGGACTGCCTGAATTTTTGGTTGTCACTTTATGATCAAAAAGCTGACACCGTTTTGTTGAACGACGGGTTCACTCAAGGTTTCCATCTGGCACAAGAGTGCGTAGGTGGGAAAGCAACCTTAAATCAGTGGGTGCGGCAAACCATGTGGTGCAAGAGAAATCAATGAAATAGACACACAGGACGGGAGGATGGCCAGCCCTTTCAATGATTGTCCAATGCCAAATTTAATTGTGTCACCCACTGGGCTAAGTCCCAAAAAAAAGAAAGGTCAGTTCGGGCTTATTCAACACTTATCCTGGCCGGCAGGCAGTTCGGTTAGCAACTTCATCCCGGAGGAGGATGCTTCAGTAGCATACTTGTCTCTGGACATAGCTTAGGCCATAGTGGAGGGAGTTGGCAGAGGGGCACTCATGGCCAAGAGTGATATCAAGTCTGCTTTTTGCTTGCACCTGGTGCATCCTGATGAGTTTCTGTTGCTGGGTTTCCAATTTAAGGGCAAATGTTATGTGGCTAAGGCCTTTCTGATGGGTTGCTCTATATCATGTGCTTTGAGCATTTTAGCACGTTTATCCAGTGGGTTTTCTCCTGGAGTACAGTGCAGACACAAGTGACTCATTACCTCAATGTTTTTTCCTTGTGGGGATGCCCAGATCCACGGACTGCTAGCAGATGCTGGACAGTTTTTTGGGCGCTCGTGGGTGACCTCGGGTGCCTTTGGCAGCAGAGAAGACAGTGGGACCCAGAAACAGTACTGTTGTTCTTGGGCATTGAGATTGATTCAGTGGTGATGGAGGCCTACTTACAGCTGGAGAAAAAGATAACTTTACACTTGCTATTGGATACAATGTTGGCTAAGCACAAGGTTGTGGTCAAGGAAGATCTAGTGCTGCTGAGACATATACATTTTGCATGTAGGGTGGGTAGAGCCGGGAGGACATTCTGCAGAAGTTATATCTGTCATTGACAGGCCTACCATTGCCAAATCACCATGTATGACTATCTGCAGGGACCAAGGAGGATTTGAGGATGTGGCGTGTCTTTTTAGAATCCTCTAATGGGGTACCATTGGTGGTCATGACAGATTTTGAATTGGATGCACAAACATACTCGAATGCTGCCAAAGGGGTAGGTTTGGGCTTATATTGGCAAGGAAAATGGTGTGCAGAGGAATAGCCCATTGCATGGAAGCGGAGAAGCAGCAGCATAGCCTTTCTGGAATTCTTTCCTCTGGTTGTAGTTGTGCCACTTTGGGGAGATCTGTGGGCACACAAGAAGGTTCTGTTTCATATTGACAATATGGCATTAGTGCAAGCCGTTAATCAACAATCTGCACGGGATGCTCAGGTGCTGAACTTGCTTTGAGTTTTTGTATTGAACTGTTTTTTAAATTTGACATCCTGTTTAGAGGGTAACGTGCCAGGGGTGGACATTGCGAATGCTTTGTCTTGTTCACAGTGGGAGCGATTCCATGGGCTGGCCACGGAGGCAGACAGAGTCCAGACCAGGATGCCTCTGGAGCTATGGTCGGAAGACGACAGAGGATGCTTGGGCTGGTGGTAGGATCGCTAGCTTTGACCACACAGACGTTATATAGCCAGGCTTGGGGGTACTTGTTAGATAGTGGCATGTGTAGGAGAGAGGATTTTTGGTTAAAAAGAGAAGATGTAGTACCGTTTATTTTGCAGTTGATTGAGAATGGGCAATCTAGAGTAATTATCACAGACAAACTAGCAGTCATCGCATTTAAGGGTGCGCTTTTGTGTGGATACACCCTGTCGGTAGGAGAGTCAGAACAAGGATTACAGAGGGATGGGCTAGGGAAGCTGGGCAATTAGGGCCTTCAAGAATGTTGGTAATGTGGGGTTTATTTACGTAGGTTATCTGGACATTACGTGAGATATGTAAGAGCGAACACAAACAAGTTTTGCTCTCAGCTCTAATTACATGGATGTGTTTGAGGCCTTTCGCATGTCCGAGTTACTGCGGGTTAAGGGAATACAGGGGGTCATTTGGAAGGAAGTTCATCTGTGTACAGTGGGTTTACAAGTGTAGGTGCACAAGTCAAAAACCGATCAAAGGGGTCAGGGCATCTCGATTTTGCTTCATAGTTTCCCATTGGTCGTTTTTGCCCTGTAAAGTGGGATGACTCCCTGTGGGCAAGGTTGTCGTGCACGGTAGGTCCGGTTTCTGGCATGTTGACAGCAAGTGAGTGACGGTCTTTCTACTTTTGTTTGTATTACGGAAGGGGCTGACATGTGTGGAGGTTGAGGCAAAAGGACATATTCATTTCCCATAGGCATGACAATGGAGCCAGGCCTGCAGGGCTGGAGCAGGGTGGACTTCATGAACCTCTGTAAATGGGCATCAAACTGCTTTCAGCGCTATGTACGGGTTTGGGAAGAGGTTTGCTAAGCTACTCTGTTCTTGTGGAACGGAGGCTGCACCTACCTCTTTACAGCGGTGTCCGAGCGTGAGAATCCTGTCCCCCACGCTCGGTCGGTTAACGTCCCGGTCACCCAGGACACCCTCTCTTTCTCGTCCCCTGCAGGTGCCGAACCCCGAACGCGGAGAACCGGAAACACTCGCCAGCGGTCCCGGAAGCGGAAACAGGACGACCTCTATCAACCCGGAAGTACCCACCCCTGACCCCGGAAGTGGTCGGGCTGTCAACCAGCCGGAAGATAGAAAAAGCCCCGAGGAGAAAGGAACGACGTTCGGAGCAACCGACTCGTGGCAGGAGGCAGCGGAGAGCGACGAACCCCCGACAGAGAGCGGCACAGCACGGCTAGACCGGAGCGAGGAAGAGGACGAGGACGGCTGGACGGAGGACTGGTGGCGTCCTCAGGAGGAGGCTGGAGAGCGGCCGCAACTCGGACGAGAGTTGCGGCGGGGCACGTGAGTACACGTCACCCTTTCTCAGTGCCCCTGTACATAAAGTTGTATATATAGAGTTGTAAATATCATAGGATTCACGAGCACCGAGACACTGTATATTAATCCCCCTATTTCACGCACACTGTATAGAGCCCGATCACTGCCCAGCACCTGGCACCTCTCTCCCTTCCCCCCTCTTCCTTGCCTCTTCCAACCCCCTTTCCGTCCCTCCCTCACCATCCTCTTTCATACCCTCTCACGCCCGGGTGTAGGTGGAAGCATTCCGACTGTGTTGCTCGGACTAAAGCCCTTACGCTTCTCTCCCTTTCTTCAAGCCTCCGTGGAGCCCCAGTACCATACCGAGGAGACTACTGGTGAAAGCGGGAAGCAGCACTTGATCCAGAATCCACCTCACCGAGCCGGGTCATCAGCCAAGTCCACCATCCCTATCTGCATTGTGACTTTGTATTTCCATTCATCTGTTGAATAAATACCACAGACATAGCTCACTATATTCGGCCTCCCCGCCTGTTATTCCGGTCCGCACGTTCCCCAAGTCCACAATTGGTGTCAGAAGTGGGATATCCCGGAGGCATGGAGGCCGCAGTCAAACAACTGGCGGAATGCCAGGAGCAACTGGGGAAGATGATGGAGAGATTCCTCAAGACGGCTGAAGACGATCGCGGTCAGCTGCATGACGTGCTGAAGGGCCAGGGTACCGCGCAGGACCAAGCTCTCGAGAAGCTCACAACTGTTATGGGGCAACAAAGACCCGTCACCTCCCTACCCTCAGTCGTGTTACAGAAGTACGTACCCGGAGAGGACCCCGATTACTTCTTCACGAACTTCGAGCGCCTAGCTCAGGCGGCTGCCTGGCCCGAAAACCGGTGGGGCCACTACTTAGGACCCCTATTAACCGGAGAACTGCAGGCCGCCTACCAGCAAGCCAACATCCAGGGACAAACACCGTACGCCGACATCAAGACATGCATCCTGGAACGACTGGGGATTGATGACGAGGCATACAGGGTTCGGCTACGGCAAGCAAAGGAAGGACCCCAAGAAACTCCTAGGGCTCTAGCCTTCCGTATTCAAGATCTGGCCAATCGGTGGTTAAAACCTGTTACCTGCTACAGCCACTAAGGAAGACATTCTGTCCAAAATATATCTAGAGCAATATTTAGCTTCCCTGCACCCTGCCACCCAGAAGTGGGTACGCCAACATGCGCGTCTAACGCTCGACAGTGCTGTAGAAATAGCCAGCGCCTATAGCAGAGCCCAGGAATCCCAGCGACCCAAGGAGGAACATCATCCCCGTATACCTCCGGGGAACCCTGCTCGGCTCCCACGACCCACTCCGGTAGCCAGGAAACCCGAGCCCGCTCCCCTTATGCCTTACCCTGTCTTGCCTCGCCCCCACCCACCTGGACCCCAATGTTATCATTGTGGTGGGTACGGACATATTGCTCGCGTCTGTCCTCAAAAGGAGGAGCCCATGGAGATAGGGATGGCGAGAAACTGTGTGTGCCTCACCGCTGAAAGCACTCCTCCTCCGTTTCGATGCCTAGTGCGGATTGAAGGACACCGAGTGATGGCACTGGCCGACACTGGATGCAGGCAAAGTGTCCTAAGACCCCAAGAACTACCTCACCCTGTCGGTCCGGTCACAGGTACCGTGGCTATCAAATGTGTCCATGGCGACACCAAGCACTATCCGACCACCCAGGTCCATGTCCAACACCCCACGGATATGGGAAGTCTACTAACGGTGGGCCTCATACCCACTCTCCCCGAACAAGCGATATTGGGGAGTAACTATAGTGGACTACCCCATCTCCTTCAAGACACCACCGAGTCTCTGAAGAAGTGGTGGGCCGATGCCCCGTTTTCCCGTGAACCCCCTCCTGGACATCCAGCGGTCAAACCATCCAAGACCAAAAGACAGAAAAGGAACGAAAAAAGGGACTTTGCTATGGCCTTTCCTGCCCAAGTCAATATCCATCCATGGGAAACCAACAGGGAGTTCCGCGCCACGCAACAGGAAGACCCGGTGTTGCAGGAGGCTTGGGCCCGTGCACTGGATGCTGAGGATCCCCTACATGTAGGTCCTTATTTTTTTCGGAAAAACGGACTCCTTTACAGAAAGGGAGGACCCCAACAGCCTACCCAGCTGGTTATCCCCGGGTTGTTTCGAGAGAAAGTACTGTTCCTAGCCCACAGCCATTTACTGGGAGGTCATTTCAGTGATGAAAAAACCGGACACACGATCCTAGATACGTTTTATTGGCCAGGGGTACACGGAGAAATCAAACGGTATTGTCGAGAATGCCCAGTCTGCCAACGGAACAGTTGATACCGCCCTCCCCGGGTTCCTCTCCAGCCCCTTCCCATCATTGATGTCCCTTTCACAAGAGTGGGCATGGACATTATAGAACCCTTGCTTCCCTCGAGATCTGGATGTAGATATGCGCTTGTACTGGTGGACTATGCCACCCGCTTCCCCGAAGCAGTACCCTTACGCCAACCCACCACTCAAAACATAGCCAAGGCTCTCATATCCATATTCTCGAGAGTAGGTTTTCCCCGCGAGATTTTAACTGACCAGGGGACACCCTTTGTATCCTCCCTTATGCGCCAGGTCTGCTCCCACCTAGGCATCAAACAAATACGAACAGCTGCCTACCACCCCCAGACAGATGGGTTGGTAGAGCGATACAATGCAACACTCAAAACGACCCTCAAGAAACTTCTAGGCCTCGAAAGTAAAAGATGGGAGGAGATGCTTCCCCTGGCGCTGTTTGCCATCAGGTGTAAGCCTCAAAGTAGCACAGGATATTCACCGTACGAGTTGTTGTATGGGCGAGCCCCACGGACACTCTTAGATAGGGCTAAGGAAGCCTGGGAAGCCGAACCAGACAGAACCCGACCCCTACCCGAATACGTGGACAACCTAAAGACCCACTTGGAACAGATAAGAGTCATTGTGAGGCAGAATCTGGTAGCCGCTCAAGACACCCAAAAACACCCATACGACAAGGGAACCAAACCCCGGAAATTCAATCCTGGGGATCTGGTATTATTACTATTGCCTTCTTCCGACCACAAGTTACTAGGGCAGTGGCAGGGCCCCTTCCCTGTACTAAGAGCCGTGACTCCTGTTACCTATGAAGTGGAAACAGAACCCACCCGAGGTATCACGCAGATCTATCACGTGAACCTCTTGAAGAAGTGGGAGGGAGCCCGTCCTGTCATGTCCAATGCAATAGCCCCCCCCTTTGAAGGATGCATTGACCCTGACCTCCCAGAACCCAACAGACAGGATCTCAGGCGAGCCCTATCTCCGGTACAAACAGTATTCTCCTCCCTTCCAGGACATTCCACCGTGGTTGAACATGCCATAAATACTGAACCAGGAAAAACCGTGAGACAAAGGCCCTACCGCATCCCCGAAGCTCGCAGAGCCATCATCAAAGAGGAGACAAATCAAATGCTGAAAATGGGCATCATAGAACCCTCCAACAGCAGCTGGAATTCCCCGATTGTTCTAGTGCCCAAGCCAGATGGCTCCACCAGATTTTGTATAGACTTTAGAGAAGTAAACAAAATATCGGCCTTCGACACCTACCCCTTGCCCCGCGTAGATGAAATGGTGGAACGCATAGGCAAAGCCAAGTACATAAGCACCCTTGACCTCTGCAAGGGTTACTGGCAGATCCCTCTTAAAGAAACAGACAAACCCAAGACTGCCTTTTCCACCCCTGAGGGTTTATTTCAGTTCAAGGTGATGCCCTTTGGGCTTCACGGTGCCCCGGCTACCTTTCAAAGGGCCATGAACTTGGTACTACAGCCACACATGAGGTACGCCGGGGCATACCTGGACGACATCGTCATTTATAGTGACAGTTGGGAGCAGCACCTACATCATTTACGAGCCGTAGTGACCTCTTTAGGGAACAATGGTTTTACCATCAACCCCTCCAAGACCACCCTAGCAGCCCAGAGTGTGAAATACCTCGGATACCTGTTGGGGGAAGGACTCATACGGCCTCAGAACAATAAGATCAAGGCCATTCAGACCATCCCCTTCCCTCAAACCTGGAAGGAACTTCGTGCCTTCCTTGGATTATTGGGGTACTATCGGAGGTTTATCCCGAATTTCTCACAAACCGCAGCCCCTTTGACTGATTTGTTGAAGAAAACCACAAAAACTGAAGAAGCGCTCAGACATCCTTCAGCCGTGGTAGTACACTCCTTTGAGCAACTGAAACAGTCCCTGGTTTCGGAGCCAGTGTTAGTCAGCCCGGACTATACACAAACATTCATATTGCAGACCGATGCCTCGGATCAGGGCTTGGGGGCGGTGCTCTCACAAAAGGACTCGACAGGGGTCGAACGGCCAATCCTATACCTCAGCAGAAACCTCTTTCCCCGAGAAGTAAATTATGCAGTGGTGGAGAAAGAGGCCCTAGCCATTAAGTGGGCAGTAGAAAGCCTTAGGTACTACCTCGAGGGGCGTGAATTTATACTATACACCGATCATGCCCCTCTGGAATGGATGGCCCGCAATAGGGGCCACAATGACCGAGTCCTTCGGTGGTTTCTCTCCCTACAGCCCTTTAGGTTTAAAACCTTACACAGGAAAGGACTACAACAGGGCAACGCTGATTATCTGTCCCGGTATCCACCTCCCAACCCCCCTACAAGAAAGACAGCTAGGGAAAGGGGATGTGGAACGGAGGCTGCACCTACCTCTTTACAGCGGTGTCCGAGCGTGGGAATCCTGTCCCCCACGCTCGGTCGGTTAACGTCCTGGTCACCCAGGACACCCTCTCTTTCTCGTCCCCTGCAGGTGCCGAACCCCGAACGCGGAGAACCGGAAACACTCGCCAGCGGTCCCGGAAGCGGAAACAGGACGACCTCTATCAACCCGGAAGTACCCGCCCCTGACCCCGGAAGTGGTCGGGCTGTCAACCAGCCGGAAGATAGAAAAAGCCCCGAGGAGAAAGGAACGACGTTCGGAGCAACCGACTCGTGGCAGGAGGCAGCGGAGAGCGACGAACCCCCGACAGAGAGCGGCGCAGCACGGCTAGACCGGAGCGAGTAAGAGGACGAGGACGTCTGGACGGAGGACTGGTGGCGTCCTCAGGAGGAGGCTGGAGAGCGGCCGCAACTCGGACGAGAGTTGCGGCGGGGCACGTGAGTACACGTCACCCTTTCTCAGTGCCCCTGTACATAAAGTTGTATATATAGAGTTGTAAATATCATAGGATTCACGAGCACCGAGACACTGTATATTAATCCCCCTATTTCACGCACACTGTATAGAGCCCGATCACTGCCCAGCACCTGGCACCTCTCTCCCTTCCCCCCTCTTCCTTGCCTCTTCCAACCCCCTTTCCGTCCCTCCCTCACCGTCCTCTTTCATACCCTCTCACGCCCGGGTGTAGGTGGAAGCATTCCGACTGTGTTGCTCGGACTAAAGCCCTTACGCTTCTCTCCCTTTCTTCAAGCCTCCGTGGAGCCCCAGTACCATACCGAGGAGACTACTGGTGAAAGCGGGAAGCAGCACTTGATCCAGAATCCACCTCACCGAGCCGGGTCATCAGCCAAGTCCACCATCCCTATCTGCATTGTGACTTTGTATTTCCATTCATCTGTTGAATAAATACCACAGACATAGCTCACTATATTCGGCCTCCCCGCCTGTTATTCCGGTCCGCACGTTCCCCAAGTCCACAGTTCTCTCATGCAAGTTTTGTATTTTTCAGGTTCGGTCCCAGGCTCAGACATATCCGGCCTGTCCATTTGGATAGTTGGCCATTCGTTTATTAAATAGGATGAAAAACAGGCGAAGCAGAGCAGGCTTAACTTGGGATTTGCTCCTCAACGTTTCCAACTCCGGTTCCATGGAAGAGGGCGAATGTGGTGGAAGGAACTGCTACAATGTTTGAACAGATTGTTAGTAAGGGACGTTGTCCAGACATATTCACTGCTGCATTTTGGAGAGAATGATTTAGTTGTGGAGCAGGGGTGTCTTTGATGAGGGCTATGATGGATGACTAGCAGGAGACTTTACAGCAATGGTCAGAATACCAAACTATGAAGACGGACTTCATACCTTCCGGGGAGTGGCGTGGGGCTTTGAAACCGGCAGCAATCGAAAAGGTGAGGAAGAATGTGAATAGGGAAATTAAGTATTTTTGAATGGAAAAAGGTGTAAGCAGGATAGAACACAGTGATTTGAAGTACGATGAAGTTGAATTTTTTAGTGGTGATGGTGTTCACCTTTCATATTACAGGATGGAACTTTATTTGTTGCAGATTCAGGAGATTAAAGGTCTCAATTAATGAAGATGTGTCCAGGAGTTAGAGAACTGCAGGTTTAAGTTTTGTGGGGGTGGGGGATTGTTTAGGGGTGGAGGTAGTTTACCATAGGTAACATATTTGTATAGTGAGGTTGTAGTGTTGTAAGGCATCAGGCCAAGGGTTTTAATTGTCATGTGCACCTGTTTAAATAAAGGTTGCTTTTTTCACACTACTTTCATTGTCAGTAGTCTGTGCTGCTCCCCATATTCCCCAAAGGTAATTTTGGGCAACAGATGACAGAGCAAAATACAAATGTGGCCAACTTCTAAAGTAGCTCACGGCCTAAACATCCGTTGCTTGGTTTTTTGAGGCTGAACTGCTAAGCGTTTTTAGTCCAGATAACAATATTCGATGGCCAAAGTTTGCATGCACCAACTCATCATTCCATTAAAGCTGCTGATGGAACTCTGAAGCGCCCAACTACATCACCAGCGTTCGCTCCCTGAACATCAACGCCATTGGACCTCTAAGGGGTATATGTATAAGGACTGGCGATAACTAACGTTACCGTCAATTTTTTTATCACTGCGTACTGCCGAAAACTATCGCCATGTTAGCGACGTATGTACAAGTCGTCGCTACGTGGCGATAGTTTCTCATCACGGCAGAAATTGACGCGTTAAGGCGATATAAATCCTGCCGATAACGCGTGAAAAAAGTGGCGGCAGACCAGTCAGTGGCCAGAAACTGCACTCTAATTAGCGTGACCCCCCTTTTTTTCACGTTAGGCAGGAAAAGCGACTACAAAACGCCTGTGAAGTATCACAAACAGAAAAAAAAAATTCTGAAGAACCATGGTGGAAGCTGGACCCAGTACTACAGGAGACAACAACCCCCCAAACAGTCAGGAGGAACAGCAAGAGAGCCAGGAATAGGGCATGGGGAAGAGGAAGAGGAAAACCACGTTCAGCCAGCAGGAAAATCAGGTCCTGATTGTGGAAGTGACAAAGAAACAACACCAGCTCTTTGCCAGCTCCACTGTGTCATTGGGGAACAAAAATGCAATATGGCAGTCCATCACAGCCAAGGTGAATGCTGTCGGAGAGGTGAGGAGGACACTGATTGACTGCGAGAAGCGCTGGCATGATGCTTAGCACATGACCATGGAGAAACTGTTGGGCAATCGAAATGCAGCACTGCAGACCGGTGGTGGGAGCCCAGCACCACAGGAGGTGCTGGATGCCTAGGAGGAATAGGTATCCACAGTCATCTGCGAGGAGTTGGTGGTTGGAATCCAGGGAATGGATACTGCTGAACATGACCAGCCATATCAGCAACACAGTAAGTAACCACCAGGGACAGGGTGGATGGGCCCAATGTTACTTCTGCACAATTAAATATTTCCCAGTGCACATACACAATGACTGCAGATCTTGTCCCAGATACTCCTGCCCCTGGGGGTATAGACACATATCACCCTAGTCAACAAATATATTGCAAGACACATATTGGTGGGGGCACAGACTTGGAAATCTGCACAGAATAGTTATTCAAAATATAGCCAAAGATTCATATCAGACCACTAAATAACGGCAACATTAAAGAGCAAAGGGGCACATTGCCTGGAGATGTGGCAGGCTGTCAAAATGGCCCCTTTACCTCAACACCACACATATACAATTTTTCAGCATAGGGCTGAATCTCTTTGATGACAATATGAGGATGCACTGTGAACACCACTGACTATGTGCATAAGTGAGCATGCCACTACCAATGTCAGCATACATGCACCAGTGTGTACTTGTGTCTGAGTTGGGTGCAAGAATTTGTATGTGCAGTAAGGTCCCCATTCATGCACATATACAATCTTCAAATCAACTCAGACACCCTTGCATAATGTGACGAAAAAGGGGCTTGTACATTTAGCCCTGAGTCTACTAGGGGAATGAGCACAAGGAGACAGCTTGACAACACCATTGCAGTGCCAAGACATGCCAAATACTTACATAGGGCCATCTTTGCTAGGTGGTTGGGGAATGTGCCATTGGTAGCCTTTGCTGAAAGCTACACCCTGCAACTTTGGGGAAGCTTGTATGCAGCATACCTACAACAGTACTGTGCAGACCTGTGTCTGAACCAGCACAGCCTGAAAAACACTACCTCATTGTGCATGATCTGGCCCACTTGCACAGTCATCTCAGTCAAGGATGTACACGCATTCCATGTCTGGTCATACTCATCACCAACACCACTCACATGTCTCCTCTCCTGTCTTTACACTCTGTAATCCACATGCATGTGCTGTAGTGGCAGAACCCATTGATATTTCTTGCACGGGTATCACTGACTGGGAAGTGATAAGTTACATCCGGAAGACAAATGAATTGCTCCATCTTCACTTACTGATTTGTACACCCTTCACACTTCCACAAAACACCATCACACTGGAGGCAAGGTACATATGATACACACCCATACTGCATATTACTAAGTACATGATTTGACCAATACGTTCATCCCATCTCACAATGACAATATTTAATGGGTGAACTCAGCAGTGGGGTGTGGGTCCCTGAAGGCGTCGATATCCCCCTGTGTGATGAGTGGTCTGCCAGCTGTGAGACATGAAAAGAAACGTGTGTTGGTAACAGATGTAAATTCACACATGTGTCCTATTCATCATCCAATTCCTCACCATCAATGTCAATACTCTGTAATTGAAATGTTGCACTTCATGTTGCATACATGATTGTGTCTAGTTTGCCTGTTAATCCCACAAGACATGATAATGCAGAGTTAGGCCAAACAAGACAATCATGCTTGCATATTTGCACATTTTGCAGAAACGGCTTGTGTGACACATTCCCAAGGCCCCGTTTCTCCCAACAACATCATGTTCTCCATGCTCTGTAGACAATATCATTGCTGCAGATCACACAAGGGTGTGTCACAACTATTGATAGTGTATGACACTCTGGAGATGTCCTATGATAAATGTCAAATTTCATACAACGTTACATAAACCCTAGGTACAAGGGCAGCGTACATAGGAATAGTAAAGGTCAGGGAAAAGCTGATCCTAACTTACCAAAACTAGGAAAAAAGCATTATTCCTTTTTGCTTTTTCCATGTGTGCTGCCTTGTGCAGCACATATGTAATAAGCAAAATGCTTTGGATTGTTTAAGGCCACCCTTCTTGTATATGCAAAATCTTTACCCTGCACACAGACACCCTTGCACTATGGTGCAAGGGTGTAAGTGTTGGCATTTCACTGCTAATTGTTGCACCAGCGCAGGGGGAAACGCAAGCCTGCACCATATGCTTGTAAACATGGTGCAGCGTTGCGATTCTTAAGTAGCAAAGTTAGGCATGAAGGCATGACGTTTAACGCCTCACTCCGCCACTTTCTTGTACATATACCCCATTGTGTTACAGACATTATTTTTTATTTGTTACAAAAGTGTTCATTTAACTATTTTGAGGCTGTACTTACCACCTTGTTGGCCAATGAGGACTCCCAGGAGGTCCAACATGTCACCCTCATGCCCCACGCAATACTGCCGTCGGTGCTTCCATTGTCGGACAGTCCAGTCCACACCAAAAACCAGCAGCATCTGGCTCCTCACATGCTCCTACTTCACTTTCTGCACACGTACGGCATATCCCTGCAGGATCCAATCTCCACTTTCAACCATCAAGGACAGATAGTACTTCACTAGCCAGAGGAAGCCCCCCAATGCCCCCTCCAGCAAAAAAAGAGAAAGTGAAATTACACAGTACTCCTCCAGGCAACAGGATGCATGCCGACATCCCTTCCTGTGTGTTTGCGGCCCGTTTTTTGACTATGGGGTGAGATTCTGCATGCAAATTGGCTTTAGCTGTAATATTCTGTGTTGTCACATGTATTTAGCTATTATTTTCCCTCGCGGTTATGAAAACATTGTTGTCTTAGCGTTAACGCGCTACAACTTTGGACGCTAAGGGCATGTTGTTCCTCAGATGAACAGTATTTGATTAAATTACCTCTAAGACCCCAAACACACCCTAAAATCCATCTCTGACCCCAAAACACATCCTAAAATTCATCTCTGACCCCAAAACACCCTAACATTCATCTCTGACCCCAAAACACATACCCACCCCAAGACCACACTCAGAGGCACCCTCCTCTACAGACCACCAGGACCCCGTGCAAAATTCAGTGAAGACATCACGGACTTCATCACTCCACACGCGCTCCCCTCCAAAGATTACATCCTTCTGGGGGACCTCAACTTTCACCTTGAAAAGAACAACGACCGCAACACCGCCACCCTCCTGGACAACCTCGCAAACCTCGGACTTAAACAACTGGAACTGGTCACTTCCCCCACCCACATCGCAGGTCACACACTCGACCCCATCTTCACCTCCAGCAATCATGTCTCCTTCAGCCATACAACGGATCTCCTCTGGACTGACCACAGCTGCGTTCACTTCACCTACAACAAGCCTAAACCCATCAACCACCCCCAACCAACTCTACAAAGAAACTGGAACAAAATCACCATCGACCAGATCTCCTCATCGCTCCTTCTAAACACCCCAGCCCACTCTTCTAACCCAGACCAAGCCGCCGCCAACTTCACCCTTTGGTTATCCAACACCGCCGACACCTTAGCACCACTGAAAAAACGTCAAAGCAAACCTGGCAGCAAGAAGGCCTCATGGTTCAACGATGATCTTAAGAAGTCCAAGAAACTCTGCCGCTCCCTTGAAAAGACCTGGAAAAAAGACCCAACCACTAGCACCAAAGACGCCTTCAAAAACGCCACCCGCTCACACCACCAACTAATCCGAAAGGCCAAGAAAACAGCATTCAAGGATCGACTAGACAACAACGCCCACAACAGCAAGGAACTTTTCAACATCGTCAAGGAATTTACCAATCCCTCGGCCAACTCCAACGACATCACCCCCTCCCAAGCCCTCTGCGACTCCCTAGCCTCATTCTTCCACAACAAAATTGCAGACATCCACAACAGCTTCGACAACCAACCCGGAGACCAACCCACCCAACCATATGATGAACATTCTCCCCCCTTGAACACCCTTAACGACTGGAACCCAATCTCCACTGAGGACACCATCCGCCTGATGAACTCCATCCACTCAGGATCCCCCACAGACCCATGTCCTCACCACATCTTCAACAAAGCAGACTCCGTCATAGCACCGCACCTCCGAGACGTCATCAACTGCTCCTTCAACTCCGCCACCTTCCCAGAAAGCTGGAAACACGCTGAACTCACCGCCCTTCTGAAAAAACCCACAGCGGACCCCACCGAACTCAAAAATTACCGCCCAATATCACTCCTTCCTTTCCCGGCCACAGTCATCGAGAAAGCTGTCAACAACCAGCTCGCCGCTTTCCTCGAAGCCAACAAATCCCTCGACTCCTCACAATCTGGCTTCCGAGCAAAACACAGCACTGAGACCGCCCTCATCGCAGCAACAGACGACATTCGAACTCTGCTGGACAATGGAGACACAGTCGCCCTCATCCTCCTCGACCTCTCTGCAGCCTTCGACACAGTCTGCCACAGCACCCTCTTACAACGCCTCAGAAACATCGGAATACAAGGAAAAGCGCTTGAATGGATCACCTCATTCCTCACCGGAAGAACCCAGAGAGTCCGCCTTCCACCATTCAAGTCCGAGGCCACTGAAGTCATCTGTGGCGTACCACAAGGATCCTCACTCAGTCCCACCCTCTTCAACGTATACATGAGCCCCCTCGTGGCCATCGCACGCCAACACAACCTCAACATCATCTCTTACGCGGATGACACTCAACTGATCCTATCTCTCACCAATGACCCCAGCACCGCCAAAACTAACCTACACGAAGGAATGAAAGAAGTTGCCGAATGGATGAAACACAGCCGTCTGAAACTGAACTCAGATAAAACAGAAGTCCTCATCTTAGGTACATCCCCCTCTGCATGGGACGACTCTTGGTGGCCGGAAGCCCTTGGAAAAGCACCCATCCCGACAGACCACGCACGGAACCTAGGTGTTATCCTGGATTCTTCACTTTCAATGAACAGACAAGTCAGCGCCGTATCCTCATCCTGCTTCAACATTCTTCGCATGCTCAAAAAAACATTTCGCTGGATCCCCACCGAAACCAGAAAAACAGTCACCCATGCTCTGGTCACGAGCCGACTGGACTACGGAAACACCCTCTACGCAGGTACTACCGCTAAACTCCAGAAGAAACTCCAACGAATCCAAAACGCCTCAGCCAGAATCATATTAGACATCCCGCGTAACGAACACATCTCTGGTCACCTGAAAGACCTCCACTGGCTACCCGTCAACAAGAGGATCTCGTTCCGACTGCTAACCCACGCACACAAATCACTCTACGACATCGGACCAGAATGCCTCAACTCACGACTGTCCTTCTACACCCCCTCCCGCCAACTACGTTCTTCCAGCCAAGCCCTCGCCACTGTACCTCGCATCAACAAGACAACCATGGGAGGCAGATCCTTCTCATACCTGGCTGCTAAAACATGGAACTCACTCCCCACCTACCTTCGCCTTACCCAGAACCACCTAGCATTCAGAAAGCAACTTAAAACGTGGATATTTGACAAGTAATCCTCTTCCCCTCCCTAAGCGCCTTGAGACCCTCTGGGTATGTAGTGCGCTATATAAATTCTTTGACTTGACTTGACTTGACTTGACCCGCAAACTTTCAATTCACCATTACTAACCACACAATGTTTAACTTTCACTTGTCAGATATATGCACTTATGAAGAGGATGAACATGCGCACAAGGTTTTGGATGTTGTGATGTTTTATTGCACAAACTATGCTTATGTGCATTTTGTACAGAAATGAAAAAAAGCGATGTCATATTTTGACGTGCTTATGTGAAGAAATTATTGATAATTCTGTCCCTTTGTACTGTTCCTGCAGCAGAAGTTGGGGTGTGTGCAGCATCAGCCTTGTCTTCTTGGTCATCCTCAGGATTGTCTGGTTCATCTAGCACTTCAAACCATGGTGTATTGGTGCGGACACATATGTTGTACAACACACAAAATGCCACAATGATCTTGTACACTAGTTCAGGGCTGTATAGCAGTCTGCTGCCTGAGATGACGAGGCACCGGAACAGTGAATTAAGCATGCCAAATATTCTCTCCACATGGACCTGGTGCATCCAAGGGCAACATTGTACTGTCTCTGTGCCTGGGTGTTTGTGGCTCTAAGGGTTGTCATCAGCCATGGAGAGAGTGCATATCCTTGATCACCTGTGACATATAATGGAGAGATGTGTCCATTAGTATTTGTGCCTGCTGTTCTTTGCAGAGTTTCTATTTTGGGGTGTGTGATTTGTGATACTTTGGTAATTCGGGTTTGTCATGTGTAGCTTCAGACAATTGACCAGCTTCAATGCAATTAACATTGCCTCCCTGCTGCTCGTCTCTCCCCCTACTCTATTTGATGGTGGCGGTTGTGTGTTTGCCTCTCTGGCGCAAAAAACGTGTGCCAAAGGCAAGCCTGTCTGCGCCCGTCCGAGACCTGACCACAAAGAGCGGCAGGCTCCCTGGCTCTCCTAATGTCTACGACTACGACTTATCCGCTGTCCTCAAACTCAACCCCGCCAACAGGCCACACTGAACACAACCCAATGCCAGTTCTCCTGCTGCCACTGCCACAAGACCTTCACCACTGCCATGGACGCCAACACCACTAACGCGCTAGATGCATTCTCCTCATCATGCGCTCCCTGCACAGACACGCTGTGGAAATCTGGAACCTCCGGGACACACTCTAACCCGACATTGCCTTCTTTACAGACACCTGGACCACCACCTCCTCCGCCCCTGATATTGCCATTGCAATGCAGGACAAATACAAGATCCAGAGGGAGGACCACCCGTGAGGAGTCCTCGCCATCGCCCACAAAAACTACCTTTGCCTCTCCATTTCCAGCTACACCTTCCCCGCCACTGAAGATCTGTACTTCCAGGTCCAGACCAGCCCAACTCCACACTCTGCGGCACACTTGCCTACAGACCCTCGGACACCTGGACAGCTTCGCCAACACCATCACCGACCTCATCGCACCACACGCCATCGCCTCCATGGACTACATACTCATCGGAGACCTGAAGTTCCACCTCAACAACACCAACGACCCCAACTCCATTACCGTTCAGCAAAAAGCTTGGCAACATCGGAATGAATCAACTCTTCACCACACCGACCCACAAGGTAGGAAACACCCTCTACCCCATCTTCGCAGGACGAAACATCATACACTTCAGTCACACCACGCAACACCCATGGACCGACCACCACTGCGTACACTTCCTCATTGACAAACCCAAGCCAGCCAAACCCGCACCCCACAAAGGAACTGGAGCAGAGTCACAGAGGAGCAGCTTAAATCCACCCTCAACCACAAAACCCCCACCGCTGCAGCAGACGCAACCGCGTTGCCAGGGAATTGCACACATGGATCTCCAACTGCGCAGACAAACTCGCCCGCTATGCAACTCTGACAGACAGCACACCAGAAAAGCCACCTCGTTCACCACTGACCTCAAAGAATCCAGATGCACCTGCAGACGCCTGGAGAAGAACTGGAGAAACAGCAAGACACCTGTAAACTTCACCACCTACAAGAACGCCATAACAAAATATCGCAAACGCATCTGTACCACTGAAAGGAGCTTCATCCACAACTAAATTGTCGCCAACTCCACCAACTCCAAAGACCTCTTCAACGTCATCCAGGAATTCACCAAGCCCCCCAGCTAAGCCATGGACTACGCTTTCCTGGATACGTCTCAATCCGCAGCAACGACAGTACAAAGTCTGCCCTACTTGCTGCCACTGATGACATACGCATCCTCCTCGACCAAGGCCACAATACAGCCCTGTTTCTACTCGACCTGTCAGCAGCATTCCACACTGTCTCCCATCTCACACTAGTGGCCAGACTACATGATGCCGGCATACAAGGACCCACCCTCGACTGTATCTGATCGTTCCTCACCGGCAGAAGCCAAAGGATCGGACTGCCACCCTTCCTCACCGAACCCAGGAAAATCAACTGCTGAGGGCCCCAGGGATCATCGCTCAGCCCAACTCTCTTAACCATCCACATGGCCCCCCTCAAAGCCATTGTCCAACAGCACGGCCTCAGCATAGTATCCTACGCGAACGACAGCCATCTCATCCTCTCCCTCACCAAGGAGCTCACTACCACCAGACTCAACTTACAGGAAGGAATGCAGGAAGTTGTGACCTGGATAAGCAACAGCTACATGAAACTCTATGTGGAGAGGACAGAAGTCATCATCCTCGGGAGCACCCCAGCGGCATGGAACAACACCTGGTGGCCTACTGCCCTTGGCAGCCCCCCGGCCCACACAGAGCACGCCAAAGACCTGTGCATCGTAGTGGACTCCTCCCTCTCCATGAACTGACAGGTCACCGCCGTCGCCTTCAGCTACTTCAGCACCCTCCACATCCTGCATAAGAGCTTCAAATGGATCCCCACGAGTCAAGAAAGACAGTCACCCACGTACTCATTAACAGCAGACTAGGCTACGGAAACGCCCTCTACGCCGGCATGGAAAAGTCTCTGCTCCTCAAGCTTCAGAGTATGCAGAACACCGCCGCCAGACTTGGGCTTCTGTTCACATGTTCATCATAGGTCCTGACCCTCCATCACACCTACTTGGTTCCCACCTCTCCCAGCATTTGCAGATATGTGTGACGGAGGGGCAGGACCTTTGATGAAAATGTGTCTACATGACTAAACACAGTATCCGCAGTCCCTTGGGTTCTTGTGTATGGTAGGTGGACATGTTACAAGGCATGTTGTATGACATTTGCTACATGTGCATTCTCACATTTGTGAGCTACATGATTGTGGACTTGAGGTGTGTGGTGGGTTCAGTTAGTTCTTTCCAACAAGCAGTCCATTCCTATATGTGCCATTCTCAAACCGCTGGTTGATGATGGATTGCCGGAAGATGTAGAAGTCATAAACACTCCCTGGAAGCTTGGCAACAACACAGGTGAACACGCCCCGGTGGTCCATGATTGCCTGCACATTCATGGATTGTGTGTGCTTCCTGTTCCAGTAGATGTGTGCAGTGTCCACAGGAGGCACCAGAGGGACACAGGTGCAGTCAATTGCCCTCAACACATGCGGAAATCCAGCAATGGCATGGAAGCCTTGCTTGGTGTCAAGCTGTTCTTGCGCATTGTTGGGGAAGCGTAGGTGCTGTAACGTCAGACTGAATATGGCATCCAAGACAGTTGGGAGGAACCTTGAAAGGGATGACTGGGAGACTCCCCCAACTCTGGCAGTGGTTGATTGGAAGGTACCAGAGGCCAACATGTGCAGCACTGCCAGTAGCTTTGTCTGCGGAGGGATGTTGGTGCTACGCTGTGTTGGTGCCTGCAGCCTGGCCTCTATCTGGGTCAGTATGCGGAGGTTGGAGGACCTTTTCAGCCTGTAGTGGGCTATCACATCCTCCGGCGTTAGGGCTATCAGGGTGATGCGTTGACGTAGACCCGCTGTCTTCTTTGGCGCTGCCTCCGTGCTCCGTGGTGGTCCTGGGGCGGGGGCAGTGGCGGTGGTTGTTGTGGTCTTCTTGGTGCTCCAAGCTGCATGAGTAGTAACTCCAAGGCATCAGTAGGTTAGCAAATGTGGCTCTGAGCTACTCTCCCTTATGTCCTGTTTTTTATCCCCATTTTTAAGACCACCTTTTTTCTGGTCTTGAAAACCAGCCGCTAACATGCCTTAGCGGTTGTTTTTGTAACGTATAACCTGACCAGGGGATCATTGTGAATATCGCGAAGTGGGGTTAGCGGGTGTTTTTGCACGGGGACGCCTACCTTGCATCTCATTTTCGTTACCAATCGCGAACAGAAGTGGCGATCGGAAAAATGGACGATTTCGCCAGTGAACTGTCGCAACCGCAGTTGGCTGAAACTTTTGCATATGGCTATAAAAAAAAGCCGCTGTAACATTTAAAAAAAATTACCCTACTGCGGCGTTAACTCCTTGTACATATGCCCCCAAGAGTCCAGGTCCCGATAACCACATAATGGAGAGTACTTGAAAACCATGCATTGGCTCCCCAGGCCTATCTCAAGACATCTATCCCCCTCCCCTGCTCAGGCATCTGTTTTGGCCAATTTCCATATTCATGAGTCCGATCGCTGCAAGGGGGGAAGGAGAAAAGGCAAGGAAGCACGCGCTGTCAAGAATATTCATCAGCGCATGGCGAATTTGACCTCATGCTATAGTTGCTCCTGAAATACACATGCATGATAATTTAGTCCGGTGCCTGAAAAATTACGATCATTTGTATTCGATAATATTAATACCATGACTGCACTGCTACCCCTGACCCCCCCCCCCCCCCCCCAATCTACATACATCAAAATCCCCGTGCCTTCTCACACCCACTTCCGACGCCTTCGTGTGCACAGCGAACATTATTTTGATCAAGCAACAAGATGAACATTACAATATGGGACACTGAATTTTTAATTTTCTGCATGACCTGGAAAGTGTTTAATGCCGCCTTTGTTTTTGCAGTTCAAAAGGCCCTATCTGGGGTGCAGACAAGCGGGGGGGTAGCGTCACCTCCCGCGCGCCGTGCGCGCGGCACAACCCGGCCCGTGACACGAGCAGCCGTCATTATTTCAGACACTAATTCATTCCTTTGTGACATTACTCAATGAACCTAAAATGCGCAGATTTGAATTGCTCTTCCAAACACATCGGCTCATGGAGGAGTCTTGAGGGAGTCTTCGGATTTTTTCTTTTTTAATTAATATTATTCCTAGGCAGAAAAAAAATGCATCTTCCTCGGTTACACGATTAAAAAGCTGTCGTTTGTTCAAATTACGGTTGAACAATTATGATAATATTGGAAACAGTTTTTTTTATGTGACATTGCCTTTTGTTAGGCTACAGAGATGATATAGTGCATGTACAGAGGGGTTGCCACTCAAAAGATTTGTTGTTCTCTTGAGCGAGCCCAAGGATCCAGGTCAACCTGCAACAGTTTGAAACCACCACAGTCTTAGTTGAAAATTACCTAATCGGAAAGCAATTGCGCTCATGAAATAACCCGTTAAGGCTCCTCCTATAAACATGTGTAAATAAAAAAAATACAAAATAGTGAAGTTTCCTCTTTATTACAGATGAAATAATATTTTTTTCTCAAATAACCCAGGAAATAACTATGTGAATTTCCACTGCATTTACGTGTTTCACTGTGATCGTCGAAGCACAATACATGGCATTTTGATTACTTAATTATGCTGAACACTCGCTCTTGACATTGGCGTTTCACCTGATCTCAGCAACTCCTGAGGTCGATAAAACAGTGTATCATTAGTCTGACGAACAGTAACTCTTTTTATGTACACGAAACAGAAAAATAAATTGCAGCAGCACTTGCTGTATAAAGCAATGTTTAATATAAATAGTCGTATTGTTAATGTTGTGTATGGTTTCAAGCCACTAGTATGAATATTGGATTCGAAAGCTAGTTATTTCCTGCAACTACGTCACAACAATGGAAATTAAGTTGATTTCACTGCTGCGACAGCGGAAGGCAAGCTTGCCGTCAAAGACTCAAGCTGTGGATGGGATGGTTGAGACGGTCCAACCGCTCCTTCGCCCATCTCAGATCTCTGCAGACCCGAGGGAAGGAGGTGAATTAGGATGGAGCTCTTTCACCCCTAGATGCTCTTCTAATAATGTCAGTGTGCACAGGCCCACAGATGACAGGGCGCTTGAGTCTGAGCTCAGGTGGCCCAATCAGAGCATGTGTCAGCACAGAAGCCAGATGTCTGTTTTCACACTGAAAGTGGAACGCATGACCTTTGGAGCTGGGGGAGGGAAGGTTCAGGAGGTGGTGGGGGATGATGGCTGGATGCCTTTTATTTTTTAAATATATATTTGGGCATGAGTGTTCTCAATGGTGGTGGGGGAGGGTGGCCCTAAGGCTCGTATTTTTATCTAATATTTCAGAGGGGAGAGAGGATGAATCAGAGGTTGGTCAGGGAGGGTGGTAGAGTGCCAGGGGGCCTCATTTATGAGGCTGTGCGTCACTTTTATGCCGCCAGAGCGTCTCTTTTTGTGACGCACCAGTGGCGTAAAAAATGCGCCTTGTTGCCCCATATTTACAAAGTGACGCATCTAGGTAGATGCGTCAATTTGTAAACCCCTGCGCCACATTATACCTGTGCCAGGTATAATGTATGCAAGGGGGGCGTATTGACGCAAGAAAGGTCGTAGAAGTGACGCAGTCAAATCTATGAGATTTCACTGCGTCACTTCTAGGACGCCGTTGCGTCAAAATCTTGCGCCTGCCTCACAGCAGGCATAAGACTGACGCAGGCCCTTTCACAGGGGGCTTGCCCATGTGAAAGGACACATTGCTGGAGTTGCGTCACTTTTGTGACACACTCCAGCAATGCGTCACTTTTGCGCTTACAGATACGTCAGAAATACTGACGTATCTGTAAATCCTTGCGCAATGATGCGTCATATTGTAAATATGACGCATCATTGGGGTCGCAAGGAGGGCGCAATGATAAGTGATGCATCGCTGTTTTCTCGCAGCGATGCGTCACTTCTCATAAACGAGGCCCCAGGTATATTTTGTTTACTATTTGGTGGGGGAGGGTTTGGCCAAGGGAGGTGGCACAGGCTCTAAGGGAAAAAAGTATTGCGTTTTTTTATATGGGGGAGATAGAGGGAGAAGTGGAAGGGAAGCAGTTGTTGAGGGCATGGCAAAGAGCAGAGGGTTGACGAGAGTAAACATGCCGGAAGTAGAGAGTGTTGTATGGCTCACCCATAACACGCAGCTGCACCAAGGCACCAGCTCGTGGCCAGGGGTAACTCATGGGAGGACATACTCAGTATAAAGTTGTTTCTAATTAGTTATCAATAATGGAAAATCGCTACTTATACTCTAGTAGTATAATAGATTATGAAAGTTGTAGTTGTGATGTCCCAGTGCTGCTGCCAGCTGACTGTAAAATTCGGGTCACTGCGCAGAATTATAACTGTCGGTTTCAATAATGAAAGGGATAGCTAGATTTATAGCTCTATTTCTTTTGAATAATTTTGTTTTAAAAAGTCACAGGCATTCAGGGGCGTGGCTTGCGCGCCGCTTCAGCATGGCGTGTTGCGCTTGAGCTCCGAGGCGAGTTTGTCCCGTCGAGCAAATTTCTCCGTTTCTTGCTGCCCTTGTTTGCGGAAAAGGCAACCCTCATCAGTGGAACATGCAGAGAGCTGATTGATGCTGTTTTCCTGATGTTTTGGTCACCGGCTGCATGATTTCTGCCTCACGCTTCAAAGGCGCTCGCATTCCTCACAAGCGGCCGCCATTTTCCCGCTCTTGACGTTCCTGTCATTTTACTTCAGATGCGCCGCTTTGGATACAAATTTGCAGTGCCACTTGACTGACTAGTGCGTTTCTTCTATGAGGCCTACTACTGGTAACATTTTTTCCTTTTTTCTGTTATTTTATTGTTGCTTGGCTGGCTCTTAAGCTGCTCACGCGCTGTTTTTTCTCAGAGCGCTTCTCTCATAGAGGTGTCGATATTTTTTTTTCCTACGAACTCATTACTGTGCTCCCCTGCTCTGCACATACTTTCGCCGCTAGTACTATCTTAGCGCACACTGATCTCAGTTTCCTATATCTATTTTTGTCAGACATTCTGCGCAGCTTCTGTGTTCCTTTTTCCCTCAAGTGGTATTCTTGGAGTCTACTCCCTTAGCACTGCAACTATGAATCGTTCTTCGACCACCAAAGACTCAAAAGATGTTGGCACGTCATTGAAAAGGCTTAAGTCAGTCTCTCCGACGCCCGAGTCTCCTCAGTCAGACACTGCTTCCACATTGGACACGATATTAGCGCGCCTTAATGAAGTGCATGATATTGCTCAGTCAACAAAAACTAACACAGACTTGTTACAAGTGGAGGTGTCTGCTATCAGAAATGACTTTAAAGCCCTTTCTCTTCGTGTATCTGCTACAGAATCACGAATCAGTTATGCAGAGGATGGTATACAAAAACAATCCAGATCCCTCAACCACTTGGAGCGCTCAATGGCGGCATTGCGCAGAGATCTCACTGAGCAGGAGGACCGTAATCGTAGATCTAACCTACATATTTTTGGTCTACCGGAAGATTCAGAGAAATCATCTTCCTCTATGATAGAGTTCTTATCTCATTGGATTCCGGACACATTACAAATCTCATTCCACAGAGAGTTTGAGATAGAAAGAGCACACCGTGTTCCAACGTTTCGACCTAAAGCAGCAACCCAGCCAAGAGCAATCATTTTTAAACCTCTGCGGCATCAGCATACTGAGTTGATTCTCTCTCATATGCGGAAAGCTAAACAAGTCATCTGGGATGGTCATCGCATCTCCATTTCCCAAGACTTTGCCAGAGACACGGTTATAAGGAGGAAAGGCTTCCTGAACCTTCGGAAACGTCTCTCTGAAATGGGCATTCCTTTTTCGTTTTCTGGTCCTTCAAAGTTCCGCATCACTCATAAAGGACGCTCCAGAATCTTCGATGAGCCAGAGGATTTGGCTACATTCTTGGACAACCAGTTGGAGATAGAGATGGAGATCCAAAGAGCAACTTCACAGACTCCTGGTGCCTCGGGCACTTGATCTGTTTCTTGTTTGTTTCTGGATATATTTTTTCTGTCTGCTTGCTTCTTTTCTCTCTCCAGTTGAGCTTATGTGTCGGTCTTTCCTTCTGGGAATGTTCGTGCTAATTCTGTTCTTCTTCTATCCATACTAATCTCGATTTTATCTTTCTTCCTCACATTGTACTTGTCTATCTTACTCATGGTTTTTGTCCTACAAGAACACTTTTTTCTCTTTCCACTTTTTTCCTATTCTTCTATTCTACTCCGTTCCCTGGTTTTTTTACTTGCCTTGCTCTCCTCTTTTATTATCATGCCTTTTGTTTTGCTTCCTTTTTCTCCTCTTTTCAGAGCTTCCTATCCACATTCTCGCTCTTTTATTTCTTATCTGTCGTCCTTCTCTGTTCTTCCTGCTTATTTCTTCACATTTACATTCCTTTTTCTATTACAGGTCATTTTCTATCTATCTTTATATGCCTACTCTCCTATTTTCCTACATTTCTTTTCCCTTACATCTCTACTTTCTTCCTTCTGTGACTCAGTTTCATACTCTTGTCATATATAGTTATAGCTTGTTCTTTAATTATGTTGTTATCTTTTAAAATATGCATATTATCTGCCTTGCATTTATCTACTGTTTAGGATTTACCTCATATAATTAGTGTGTTATTACTTATTCTACTAGTATTGCTTATTATACATATCTCTCTCGCTAGGTGTTGATATGTTACATTTGGGTGTAGTAATCTCTTCATTATCAGTTTTGATATTTGCTTTCTATGATCCCTTATTTCTATTCTCTCTCTCTTTATCTACCTAGTTTGCTGTTTTCTGACAATTCTTTTCTCATACATCTCTATTCTCTTGCTTCTGTATTTCAACTTCATAGTATTGTCATATGCAGTTATAGCTTGTTCTTTACTTATGTTGTTAGCTTTTAGAATATGTATTTTATTCGCTTCGCATTTATCTACTGTTTAGGCTTTATCTCACATAATTATTTTGTTATTATTTATTCTACTAATGTTGCTTATTATAGATATTTCTCTCGCTAGGATGTTGTTATTCTACACTAGAGTGTAGTAATCTTCTCATTCTCAGTTTTATTATTTGCATTATACTGATGTCTTGCGGTACTATATGTTCCTTGTTACCAGTTCCGATTTTCCTGCTATCAGCTACTATATTTCAGTATTGGGCTACTGTTATTACCCACTTATGCTCCTAGTACGGGTCCCTTGCTCGCCTTTTCCACGTTCTCCCTTGCATGATGTTGGTCTTTTTTAGGCCTCCCCTCCTGCTTCTTTTCTCTCTCTTTTCTATTCTTTTTTCATCTCTTTTTTCTCTTCATTTCTCCTGGTCCTCCCACATGGACGCTCCCTCAGTGTTTCTTTTGTTTAATGATTGGTCCCTTGTATTTATGGCGTTGGTTCTTTTTCTGTTATCAGTGTCGTCTTCTTTTTACCCCTCTTTTTTTACATGCCGGGTTTAAATGTGTTATCCCTTAATGTTAAGGGTTTGAATCACCCGGTGAAGAGGTCGAAAATTTTGGATTACTGTAAGTCTCTCTCTGCAGATTTGGTTCTTTTTCAAGAGTCCAAGATACCTAATAGAGAAGCGTTGTTTTTGAAGAAGGAATGGGTTTCGGATGTTTCTTGCTCTGATGCCTCTGGCAAACGGAATGGGGTTGTTACTTTAATCTCAAGGAACTCTGGTTTATCAATACTCTCTTCTGATCATGATTCTGAGGGTCGGTGGCTGTTATCTAAATTGTCGGATGGACAACACGATTTATATGTTATGAATATCTATGCTCCGAACGTTGATGATCCAGCTTTTTGGAAATCCATTACCAAAAAATTAAATAACACCCCACACGCTGGTAATCTCATTGTTGGTGGCGAGTTTAACTTACCGATGGACCCTCTCTTAGATAGGAATTCTTCGTTTCAGTTTCGCCCTCCTAAATCCCACAAACAAATGCTTAACATGTGTTCCATCTCTCATCTTCACAATATCTGGCGTCTCCATAATCCCACTGGTAGTGATTTTTCTTTCTTCTCTTTGCCTCATTCCTCCTTCTCTCGTATTGACTATCTCCTAGTTCACTCTTCTTTTGTTTCATCTTCTTCCTCTCCGCTTATACACCCTATTCTGATCTCTGATCATGCTGCGGTCAGTTTTACGCTATCATCCTTTGCCCCTAAACCACGCGCTCGTTCATGGAGATTAAATACTGAAGTGTTGCATGACCCTTCTCAGGTTGATGAATTTTCTACGGCTATAGATACTTTTTTCCGTGAAAACGAGGGTTCTGTCTCTTCCCCAATCGTTCTATGGGACTCCTTTAAATGCACTTTCCAGGGTCAGGTCATTAAATGTATGTCCAAACGTAATTCAGCTATTAAGAAAGAACTTACAGATTTGTCATCGGAAATCAAAACTCTGGAAGCTTCCTTTCGGCATTCTAAAGATCCGACTTGCTTACAACAAATCAAGCTACTAAAATACAAATATAATACCATTGTTACTAAAAGGGCTCATATTGGTGTCCAAGCACAAAAGTCCAAGAAGTTGCTATTAAAGAATCGGGCTGGGAAACTGCTGGCTGCTACTTTAAAATTTCAAGATTTCTCTTTTAAATCCTCGCAAATCTCTTCTATTACGGACCACACAGGCTCTAAAAAATTCCAAACAGGGGAAATACTTGAAGTTTTTCGCGACTTTTATAATAAATTATATACCCCTTCTAACCAATCCTCTTTTGACCAATGTCAAGATTTTCTAAAATCGGTTCCGATTCAGTCGGTCTCTGAGGAGGATCTCTCTTTTCTAAATAAACCTATTTCTCCCGAAGAAATAGTGTCTGCGATCAAGGCTACTCGTTCTGGTAAAGCTCCTGGCTCTGATGGCTATCCAATATTATTTTATAAAACTTTTCTCCCTTCGCTTGTCCCTAAGTTGCAATCTGTCTTTGACTCTTTTGTTAAGGATGGATCTGTCTCTGGTACGGCTGCTGAAGCCACCATAGTTGTGCTCCCGAAAGAGGGGAAAGATCATTCGGATCCTAAAAACTTCCGACCTATTTCTCTCCTTAACATGGAAGCAAAGATTTTTGCTAAAATTCTGGCAAAAAGATTAGAATCCTTTATTCCCCATCTTGTACATCCTTCCCAAACTGGTTTTGTAAAAGGTCGTCTTGCAAGGGACAATATACGCACTTTCTGTCATGTTATCGGTGCTGCCAAGCGGTCTCAACTTCCTGCCGCGGCCTTGGCCCTTGATGCGGAAAAGGCCTTCGACAAGGTCTCTTGGCCATTCCTTCGAGCTGTCTTATGCGCGCATAACCTTGGAGACTCTTTCATTAATATGGTAATGTCTTTATATTCCCAACCTAAAGCTAACATTAGAGTCAATGGTGCTACGTCTTCGTTTTTTAATCTTCGCCAGGGCACGAGACAGGGCTGTCCCTTATCCCCACTTTTATTTTTATTATCTATTGATCCTCTTCTTCGTTTGATTGACCTACACCCTAATATTAAAGGTTTTTCTTTTGGTTCTCACTGTCTTAAAACTGCCGCATACGCGGACGATGTTCTTATTTTCTTGGATGATATAGCCTCGGCCATCCCTGCTATTTCTGACACCATCTCCTTGTTTTCAATGGTCTCGGGTTATACCCTAAATAAGGATAAGACAGAGATGTTCCCTCTGAATGCCTATTTTTTCCTGCTCATATGGGCTCGGCTGGCTTTAAGTGGAAATCTACACATCTGAAGTACCTGGGGATTTATTTCTGTTCTACTCTTCATGCCACCGTTGCTTATAATGAATCTCAGACTCTCCTCAAAGTGCGTCGTCTTTTGGATACATGGTCTCCGAAACATATCTCATGGTGGGGTCGTTTACAAACTCTAAAAATGATGATCACGCCCATTATTAATTTTGTTTCCTCCATGCTTCCGCTTAAATTATCTGATTCCTTTTTTCGAGAAATTGATGGTCTGACTTCTAAATTTCTGTGGAATGACAAACGAGCTCGATTAGCATATAAATATCTGCGTCGACCTTGTGATATGGGAGGTTGTAATTTTCCTGATTGGGAGAAATACCAAACTGCCTTCTTGGCCTCTCAGGGTGCTTTTTGGTTCTCTCCTCCATCTCGTCATGTTCCCTCTTGGTTGCTTATAGAACAGGAATTAGCATCACCTTTACCTATTGCCTCTTTCTGTACTACATCTACTTTGCATATTCTGTTTTCCTGTTCTATCATTATTGATACAATTGCTGCGGTCAAGAAATTAGATGGGAAGGTGGCAATTCCTCTACATAAAACTAGGTGGTCATCTATTTGGCGAAACTCCAAAATTAAGCTTAATATTTCTCCCACCCTCATGTCATACTGGGCAGGAAAAGGAATCTCTCTTGTTCAGCATCTGTATTGTGATTCTGGTGATCCCCTACCTTTCTCTACCTTGGCTCACAAACACTCTTTAACAAATCTTGACTTTTATACCTTTCTTAAAATCAAGGTAGCTGTTTCTAAAGTCCGTCTTCACCCCTCTTCCTCCACCATCTCGCTTTTCCACATTTGGCTCAAATCTGGTCATGTTGCCTCCAAAATCTATAAATTTCTGTCCTCTGCTTCGCTTCCTGAACAGACGGTTGCGCAACAAAAATGGTCACGCCATTTTGATCACAACATCACGGACCATATTTCGTCCGAAGCTTGGCAATCTATTGGTAAATTAGCTCTCCGTAATAAAATAGCTCCTTCCCTAATGCAATCTAAGTTTTTCTCGATCAATCTCCACCATTGGACGCCTGTGCGTCTTCATTCGCTCAACCTTAAGGACGATGATCTCTGCTGGAGTTGCAGTTTGGTGGCTGGTGATTTTCCTCATATGTTTTATCATTGCTCCTTACTTAAACCTTTTTGGGACCTCATTCAGAAACATTTATCTCTTATTTTTAACATTGAGCTCCAACTTTCCTTTCCTTTAGTTTTATTAGGCCCCTTGGCTGCTCCTACTCCTCTCCCTCTAGACCCTTTGGAATTACAGTTACTAGATCTTCTCTTGACTGTAGCGGTCAAAATCATTCTTATGGAATGGAAATCCTTTTCGTCTGTCTCTTATCATACGTGGTGGGCGTGGGTATCCTTTTTACGCAGTGCCCACACCTCGGTTGACCAAGCACACCTTTCGCCTTCCATTTCTAAAGGGGTTTGGACAGCCTTGGACGATTATATGAAGTTGTCCTCGAAAGGGTTGGTCCCTCAGTTCCCTTTTGATTTGTCTGTCTAATTGTTGTCTGTTTTTTTGTTCTAGATTGGGTCAGTCCTGTGGGAATCCTTCTGCTTCTTATTTCTTCTTTCCTGTCCTCTCTTCCCTTTCATCTTTTCTATTGCTTTTTCTCTTCTTTCCTTTTTTTCTTTCTTTTCTTCTGTTTCCTCCCTTGTACCCATCCTCGAATCAGAAAGTGATACGTTTGCTTATTGTTTGCTAAAGGCCTATACTTGATCAGATCCTCTACCTATCATTGATTGCTTTTTAATTTTATTTACAGCTATTTTATTTACTTCCCAAGTCTAGCACATGTTTATATTTTTCTCTTGAGTCACATGTATCACTTATATTGTATTTGGTTTTTACTATTTGTATCATTATCTCTCTCAATAAAATCTTCTTGAAATCAAAAAAAAAAAAGTCACAGGCATTAATCCACAAGAAGACATGTTGCACTTTTGGAGTTCTGCACACATCAGTTCTTTGCACTCAACAATGTCTTTGCATACCTTATTGAAAGTACTTAAAATATTTTTTTGCTACATATTAACAAATTAAACACTGCATATGGCTTATTTATTTTCACAGTAGGGATTCCACATAAATGTTCCATATTTGCAACAATAGCAGTAACAGTGATGAGGCAGGGTGGTGGAGGGGAAGTGCAAAGACGACGGGATGAGGAAAGTAACATTTAAAAACTCAATAAAACCACTTACCTTGCGCTCGCCGCATCTTGGAATCAGCGATGCGGCGATGGCAAGGTAAGTGTTTTATTTAATGCGATTTTATATAGCGCAAACATTACCCGAAGGTGTCAGAGCGCTTTACAAAAGAACCAGTTGCGTTACATAAGGACTTTGGATTACACGAGTTACATAAGAAATACAAACAGAAAAAAATGGCAAATGTACAAGGTGTAAAGTCACTCAAGGAAGAGATAAAAACAGGAAAAAATTGCACATGTACAAGTTGAAAGTCACTCAAGGAAGAGATACAAACAGATAAACTCTAAAGTCACATATGAATGGTAGTAAGTACAAAAGTCTACTACATATACTAGTGGTTAGAGTTCTATATATACAAATAGTAAATTCACACAGGATTACATTTAACAGCAATTAGGCTTGGATAATTATATAATACATATTTACATATATATTTAAAGCCCCCCAGAAAAAGAGAAAAACGATCAAGGGTCATTAGGAGGAGTCCTGAGGGAAGAAGGAACGGAACAAAGGTCAGGCAAAATGGCGCGTCCGGGTCTCGGGTATAGACGGAGACCATCTCAGGTGGGAAGCACAAAAGTCAGGAAAGTCAAGAATCCAGAAGAAGAACAGGATTCCATGGAGTAGAGTCAGAGGGGGGATGCAGCATAGGAGAGGATTCCTTGGCGAGGGACTGGCTGTTGAGATGGTCCGGAGTTATCTGGAGGCATTATGTCTTCCGCAGGCGCCATTTTGGAGTCAGGCAGCGCGGATTTCAGAGTTCGGGGGTGTCGGTATATAAAAATCCTTGTCCTGTATGTCTTGCCCGTTTCTGTGTCCACTGCCGTACCCAGATAGCTGCCTCAATGCCTACCTGGGCATGCCGCTTCTCTCCCCACGCTGTGCAGTATCAAGGGGCTATGGCGGCCGCGTTTTCCTGTTTTGCTTTTTTTGAAAACAAAAAGAATTATTTTACTTTCCCTATCCTATTTTCTGTCCACTGCCCCGCGCCCCACCCCACCCCACCCCGCTTCACCACTGTTACCTGTGCCGGCCACGCCTGAACAATAGTATCCCTTTCATAAAGAGCAGCAAGAGACAAATGGCCCAATTTAAAGTTTGAAGGACAGAGTACTCCATTGCAAACGTGGCAACATATTCTGACCATCGGGTCCACGCACTCTTTAACTGTCAGCTTCCTGAAGGCAGTTCCCCGCTGGTTCTTCCATTATTAGGCCTACCCCGATGGTCGAGTGGAGAAGGGGTTGTAGACTAAGGGCATCAGACTGCCCATGCTATTTACAGCGGACAGCCTGATGTCCATTTTTTCTGTATGTCACCAGCAGGTAAAACCTGGGAGTCACCATAGAAAAAAAAACAATGACTCCTAAACTCTTGAAGAAAACATCTAGCGTATATTTTTTTGTTTTTCAGAAACAAACTCCTGATTTGGGAGTTAGTTTCTGAAAAACCAAACAGTTTGGTGCACAGCTGCCTAAAAGACACCGTATGTGCACCAACTTTCATTGCCACTAGAGGAGCCACTATTGCGGCGGCTCCTATTGAGGTGCAGAGATTACAGCAGGGATGGCGGTGAGCTCATAATCTGGTAGGAGGTAGTCTGGCCGGAGAAAAAGAGATCACCTCCCCTACCCTAGCAGATAGCAGGCCGCTGGCCAAACTTTAAATCAGACCTATAGGATTTTACTGTGGTTGGGGGAAGGGTGATAAGGTGACCATGATTTATAAGGAATAAAATACCACTGTTAGAGAATAGCAGGTAACAAAAATGTCTGTCAAGTTTAAGTCTTTCTTTAGGATTTGTTTTAACGAAATGTTCATAAATCTCGAAAACGAATATTATTAGTATGCTCTAGATCTTTCTAAATTCCTTCTTGTCTTCTTTTGCAGGTATGGTGATTAAAAAAGCCAGGATCGGGAATGCACCTATGGAAACCCCCCACTGTCTTCAGGTTGGTTCCTCAGAGCACCACTACACCTCGAGAAAAGACTAGGTAAGTGTAATAATATTTTAGGAAATGTATGTTATCTATAAAAAACCAAGGCTCTGATTACAAAAAACATGTTAAATTGCACTCTGTTCACAAACACTTGTTTGCCCATGTATCACAATTATAAGTGGTGTGATGATTATTGCAATTGGAAAATTCTGTGTGCTACAAAGATTGGACCATTTGTTAAATTTCTGCAGGTCAAACCTGCTGGAATTTAACAAAGGGGAAATGGCCCATTTTTAATAGACATGTGGATTTCAGTTCAGTTAAGAAAAAGTTATTCATCAAAAACTTGGAATGAGATAATTATCCCATCTGATAAAGTCTAAACACATCAGTGTCGGATTTTATCCAGGGAATAAATACTATGCCACTCATAATGAGGGCTCTAGTATTTCTGATTTCTCTCTCTCTTTTAACATAGTCTTTTCAGAGACTTCAATGTATCTTCCTCTCTTGTATAAAGCTTGGGTTGGCTTGGTATATGTTATAAATAAGAAATATGGGCTTGATTCACAAAGGTAAACGTACACTTTTGTGTAAATTTAAGGTTGTTTGCTATTCTCAAAGGTATTTTACTTGTAGTATATTTACGACTGCAGAGTCTCTGTGCAAACAAAGATAGGACTGTCCTTAGCTAACATGGTTGGATATGTTCGGGAAGATATTGAGGATTTCCTTCATTTGTTTAGGAGCCTCATATATATATTTGGCGTGGCATTTTTGTGTGCACTACCACCTTAAGGTAATCTCTCTTGCGATTCTTGCAGTTACCCTTCTGTGCCTCAGGAAATGACGTGCATCATTTGCATTCAAAGTTCAGGCATTTCCTTTTCATTTCACTCAGACCACTGCTGTATTATTTATATGTGGATTTTTTTCCTGGGCTTCATCTTTTTCACTCAACAGATGCCAACTCTTCAAATATGTTTGATATTTTGTGATAATAGTTATCTAATAGGATCTCAGGATTGGACAAGTTAGGAACTTTGTTGTCTGCTGCTTTATAATTCATCATTGTCCTCCTTCTATATGTAATTTACCTGGTTGGAATATGAATTGCTTCTGGCTTGGAGTATGATGGCAGCTGGTACTAAAGAGAAGAGAGGAGGAAGAGGGTGATTAATACATAGTCCATTGATTTGGATCTACAGTTATCACATTTAATTTTTATTGGTTAAAAACACAACACAATATGTTATATGCTGTTTTGTAACGCGCACAACTACTACCACCGGAGTATCCTGGCGCGGTATACCACTGGGAAACCCGTCTTGGCTTTCCCTGTGGGATGGTCCCTACTGGGAGTCCCCAAGGTGGAGCCAGGCATCCCTGGCATTGATGAGGCTGTTGTGGAGATTAGGCAAGCTAATGCCCAGAGTTGCCGAGTGGGACCCCTGGTTAGAGTAGGCACCAAGGCGAGAATTATCGAGTCCAGTGACTCTGGTCCACGACCCTGCCGCGTCGGGAATTGAACCCTGGTCCCGGTCCGACTCCTGCTTCCGGGTCTGAGGCCTCTAACCAGTGAGCCACACCACTCTGCTTCATTAAGTAACACAGATATTAACGTGCGGTGTGGAACAAGATGGTAAACACATTCTACATACATTGATTGAATTCTGTGGGCCCGATTCACAGAACTAACAAGATAAAATCCTAAACTTACTAATATTTTGGTATTCACAGAAGGCACTTACTCATTTTGGTATTCACAGAAGGCACTTACTCAGTCCGGTGTTAACAGAAGTTAGGAGTCCTAACTTTAGGACTCCTAAATGCCTTCTGTGAATACCGAAAGTCTTAAAGTTAGGATTTTTGTCAGTTTAGGAGTAGTAAAGTTAGGACTCCTAACTTTAGGACTCCTAAATGCCTTCTGTGAATACCGAAAGTCTTAAAGTTAGGATTTTTGTCAGTTTAGGAGTAGTAAAGTTAGGACTCCTAACTTTAGGACTCCTAAATGCCTTCTGTGAATACCGGAAGTCTTAAAGTTAGGATTTTTCTCATTTTAGGAGTAGTAAAGTTAGGACGCCAGAGCTTTTCAGTCCTGCCTGCCACATCACCCACCATTTCAAGATTGGGTCTAATCACCACTTTACCTCCACTAATAACCTCTATCCTGACTATCGCCACCCCATATTTCTGTACCGAACCCACAAACACCTCTACCTAAGCACATTATTCTTAATCACTACCTATGTTTCATTATTAGAACCCACACACATCTCTACTTGTGCAGCTTGGGCCAACGCACAACAGGGGAGGCATCAGATGTGGGGTGGAAGCAGGGTCTAGCACCTCGATAAATGAAGGTAAGGCCAGATTTCTGGTATACTTTGGGTCAAGTGTGATGTCTTCTGCAAATGCGTGCCCCTCTTTTTCTGCAAAATATCTGCAACTAGAACTCCCCTGGAATCAAACAATTTAATTTGGGATTACCTCAATATTAAAACCTCTAGCAGGTTGATTAAAATGCGCTCTCCTATCTTTATGGAAGACTTTGTTTCTTTCATACATAGGCAGGAAGAGGTTAATGTGAGGAGAAACTGCGAAGACAGTATCCGGCGTTTCTCCCCACTTTATCCACAATGTTTTTACCCAAAATACTTCAACGTTTGGAGTAAAAAAATGCACCTTTAGCACAATTTTGGATTGAGTGAAAAAATGAGGAAAAATTGCAATTCCAGCATTTTTTCCTCATATTCTCTGTGTTTTAGCACAAATAAACAAATCCTTAGAAAAGTAAAACAACAGTGGCAGAGATTGTGAAAGATTTTTATGGATGTGAGAATTGTTAAGACAATTATCAACATGTATGTGAAGTTGATTGCATTTAGTTTAACATTCGCTAATATTGGCCTCGATTTCAAAAGGGGTAGTGGTGCTTTCAGTTATCTTTTCTGAATGTGGTCATCTGTTTGTATTTCACCCCACAAACAGACTATACCCGAATAAGCACCTTTGTGACTCTGCTTTGAAATGTAATGTCCTTTTCCTGGGTGTAGAATGATGTTTCCAATGTACCACTGAGAGTTCATTGTTTCAAGCTCTTACCTATTGGGCCGCTGTGAATTCTCATGAGAACTTCTCCTTGTATAACAAGTGGCAACATTTGTACCAACCATTTTAATGACTAGAGGGCACAAGGGATGCAAACTGCATAATGTGAATCTGTGGGATAATGCTGAATATTGTGGTTTCACAAATTGTATTATTATTTTATTAACCTGATCCAAATTGTGGTACCCTTACACAATTGTATTTATGGATGGTTTTCATTGTATTTTGCATTATAAAAGAAGTCCATTCCTGAGGGCTGTGGATTCATTCTCTCTGATCTTCAGGAGGGGACACTATGTTGGTCTGATCCCTGATTTATACCTTGATTTATTCTTTAGGGCTGAACTGTATGTCATTCTGCTTATCCATTTCCTGCATTTTATTCTTAGCACTGTTCTACTACATGATAATTGATAAACTGACTGACTCCTAACCATTTTCATTAACTTTTTGTAATGATCTGAATCTTTTTAATAATCCCTCATGGTTGTTCATTTTCAATCCTTGTCTCGTTTTCATCGGAGAGTCGAATGTGCTTTACTATTTACATTGAAGTTTGCATCCTAATTTTATTGACCAGGTCCATTTGAGGAGGAACAAAACCCTTCGGGCTTAAGAACACTTCCTGGCCCGTCAGATGTGAGTCAAAGCCGGTCAGGTGCCTTAGTGGACTAATGCGTCCACTGTAGTGGCCTATGTTTGATGTCATGTTCACAGGTTCAAATCCTAGTGGGTTCACTCTGCCTTTAATCCTTCTGAGGTCAATAAAATGATTACCATTGAGTTTCTATAAACATCTGTTATTCTGCAGCAAGATACCCTTGGGTGACCAAACGCTTTACAAATATGTCATGTTATATTTGGCTTTTATAGAAAAAGGGCTAACAGCATCGATTTTTAAACTTGTTGAATCTCAGTAAAAACCTTTTCTCTTTTTTTAAAAAAAAAAAGAAAGTGCTGTAATTGATTTTTTTTTTTTTTTTTTAAACCTTTATTATATGCGTTCAACACAAAGGCATGACAGTTACAGCATCTGCAATTCAATATGGCAATATGTTTGGTACATTCATTAGAGAGAAAGAAAAAGATGAGCATTAGGTTCAACATCAATACTGCGGCCAGCACAATGCATACACATTTCCCAATGTCCCACAGTGGGCGGTCAAGTGGCTAGAGCCCTCTCATCCTATCCAGCCGGGGGGAGGGCACACGGAAAAAGGGAAACCACCTCTCCCCGCGTATAGTTGGAACATTAGTCAAATAGGTGCACTATTGCGGTCCATCCCAATCCTGTATCGTCGCTGTCTGTATCTGTCAGCTAACTGCGTAACCTTGTGCAGTGGCATGCCCCTTGTGTATCCAGTGTGTGCCTCCCCGCCCTGCACCTCAGCGTGTGATATGTATATGAGTGTACAACATGAGATTCAACTGAGGACGGTATGCTGTACTTTCCCACCACTGTGTCGCCCTTCGCTCCATGCTATTGCAGTATACATTGTGTATACATGTCCACCATCCCTTAGTGCCACGATGATGGGAGGGTTAGCGGAATTCTGTCACTAGAGCCGTATCTCATGGACCTCAATTACCCAAGTCTCCCCCACAGCATTCCACCAACAGGCTCGTCGTCATATCCCGATTTAGGTGTCACCATGCGCAGCATGTAGTGTGGGGTGTAGTGGGGTGTATGAAGTGTAAAGTACCGATACGCTCATGGGCCCGGGACCGGCTCGTCGTCTCCAGAGGAGTCACTTTGCGTCGCCTGAGCCAGCCAGTATACCTGTAAGGGGGACCAAAAGTCACCGGGAGCACAGCGGGCGGGTAGCAGTTCCGCATACACGCCATGTTGTTCCTGACAGTATTGGAGGTCGTCCAACCATTCCTTAAACTTTGGCGCTCTCCCCCTTCCCCATCTGCAAGCAATCCTCCGCTTAGCGAGGAGTAACGCAATGTCAACAAATTTACGATCCGATTTGGGCACATTCCTGGTATATCCTAGCAGCATCACTATCGGATCCATAGGGAGAGGGCCAGCAATCATAACTTGGAGGGCGGCATGTACCTGGCTCCAGTAAGTCTGTATTGCTCCACAGTCCCAGGCAAGATGCAGGAAACCCGCGCCTTCCATCCGGCATCTAGCGCACCTATCATCTGCCGAGAGGCGAAACCTCAACTTTTTGACTGGTGTATAATAATATCTTTGTACAAACTTATAATGAATAATTTTCATTCGGCAACTGGAGGATATTCTAGCCGTGACCGAGCAGCAGTACCTCCACTGTTCATCCGTGAGTGCGACTGGTAGTTCCGATTCCCAGTCAGTCCGTGCTTTAGACAGGACAATCGGGCGCTGCTCACGAACGGCAGCATAGAGTTTAGACACCAAGTGCGTGCCATCCGATACGAGCATGACATGCAATGGTAATACCGTCCCTGGTTCCTCCGGGAAGTTAGGGAGAATATCTCGCATACCCTGTCGGAGTCGAATGTAGTAGAACACCTCCATAGGAGTCGGGGGAGCATTCTGGAACATCTGATCCTTGGTGCGGAACAGTCCATCCTGAAATAGGTCTCCCCACGTATTGAGGTGTATGCGGTGGCACATCGATCGGAAACCTCCCTCCAGTAAGAGTGATAGTTTCGGATGGTATGCCAGAGGCAATGCCGGCGAGTAGAGCATGGGGGCGTCCAGCGGTTTGGTCACTCTCCGCCAGGCATCAATGGTACAGGTCAATGTAGCGGCGGGCGTCTCAACATCCCCAACCAGTCCCATCAGCATGCCCTCGAGCGGGAGTGGATGCACGATCCAGTCCTCCGCAGCGACCTGTGGCATAAAGGGAACGGGACGAATCCAGTGATAAGCATGCTGCGCCTGCGCACTGAGATAGTATACTTCCAAGTCGGGCACATCGAATCCACCCCTATCATACGGCTGCATCAAGACCGACCAACTAAGGCGTGGTTGTTTACCTCCCCAGAAAAGGCGAAGCAGCTCAGAGCGAAGTCTTTTGAAAAAGTAAGTGCCTGGGTAGTATGGTATGTTTTGAAATAGATATAAGAAGCGTGGGAGGCCGACCATCTTGATCAGGGAGGCTCTGCCTGCCATCGAGAGCGGGAGTGCCAACCAGCGAGTCACATTGTCAGCCAGTCGTGTAATGGCTACACCATAGTTTAATCGGATAGTGTCCTCCTTATTAAGCGATATTTCAATCCCAAGATATTTCAAGTCAGAATTGCACCACTCCAAGGGGTAATCCAGCGGAAATCGGGTGACCGAGGCCGTGAGGGGGAAGAATTGCGACTTTTGCCAATTAATATGCACACCGGATATGCCTCCAAACGCTACAAATTCCCTCAGAAGCGGATTGAGGTTGTCTCGTGGGTGGCGCACATATAGGGTGACGTCGTCTGCATAGAGGGAGATGCCAATCTGCCGCTGGTTACAGTTAAAGGCCCTGTCTTTGTGTAACTGTCGAATTCTGCAGGCCAGCGGTTCTATTGCCAGGGCGAATAGTAAGGGCGACAAGGGGCACCCCTGCCTAGTCCCTCTCGTGATCGGCATCTGTGCCGAAAGCACCCCGTTGACGACGACCCTGGCGACTGGGGAAGTGTATAGCAATTTCACCCAGGCGATAAATATCCGGGGGAACCCCATTCTGCCCAAGATAGCCAGCAGATAACCCCACTCCACTGAATCGAACGCCTTGGTGGCGTCCAGAAACACAGCAGCAACCGGCAATTCGGGTGCAATGGAAGGAATTAGAGAAAATAACGTGCGCAGATTGTGAGATGTGGCTCTCCCCGGAACAAAGCCAGATTGGTCCGGCAGTACAAGAGTAGTCATAAGTAGGGACAGTCTAGTTGCCAATACTTTCGCAAGAATCTTCGCGTCACAGTTCAGCAACGACAGGGGTCTATAAGCATCAGTGTCCGTTGGATCCTTTCCCGGCTTCAACAGCGAGGTGATCGCCACCTCCCTCATGGATCCCGGCAGTATCCCCCACCTCCAGCGATTCCTCGAAGACCTCTTTCAGTACCGGCGCCATAATATCGATGTAACATTTATAGAATTCGGCCGGTAGGCCGTCTAGCCCTGCTGCTTTGCCATTACTGAGGGACATGATCGCTTCTCTAATCTCGTCCAGTTCGAAAGGGCACCCTAAGAACTCCCTGTTACCATCACTTAACCAGCAAAGCGCTATGTCTTCCAGGTAATTACCGAACTCTACCTCACCTTCCTGCTGTGCGGAGTATAGGCGTTTGTAGTGTTGTAGGAAGGTGTCTTGAATCCCCTTAGAGTCCTGATGGATCCTCCCCTCCTTATCAGAGATTTCTAGGATATGGGAGGCAAAGCGCTGGTGCCTCGTGAGTGCCGCCAGTACCTTCCCCGGTCGGTCCCCCTCGCAATAGCGCCTAGCTGTCCAATATTTACCCCGGAATTTTACCTCCCTGGCTGCTTCCTCCTCATAGGTCGTCAGTTTAGCTCTGAATCGTGCCGCCAGGTCAGGGCTGGGATTCCCTACCATCTCCGCCTCCAGTGCCTTAAGCTCCCCCTCTAGTGTAGTTAACGTGCGCACTATGCTTCTCAGTATTCCACAGCTTTAGGAGATCGTGACTCCCCTCACAGTGACTTTAAAAGCTTCCCAAATGGTTTCGACCTTATCCACAGACCCCTTGTTCCTAGGGAAGAAGGCCTCGATCTCTTCTCCGAGTTTGTGTTTAAAGACAGGGTCCAGCAAGGCCGAGGGGAAAAGCCGCCATGGTGGTCTTACCCTAGTATGTCCTGGCATTTCGAGGACGGTCAGTACCGGGCAATGGTCTGAGTACGTGCGAGGCAGATATTTCACCTGAACTATCCCCCCAGCGAGGCCCCGTGAGACAAAGCAGTAGTCGATCCTTGCCCATGAGCGTGCATGTGATGTGAAGTGAGTGCCTTCGCTAGCCGCTGGATGTGTGTGCCTCTAACTGTCTACTAGTCCTGCCTCCGTAAGTATCCCCTGAAGAGCGTCTCTGGCCTTCGTGTTGTAATGTCCACTACCGTCCGATCTATCCACCGTGGTATGTAACGATAAGTTGAAGTCCCCCCCCCAGACAATGTGCGTGGCTTCGGTCTCCAACATGTGGCCCCATAATGACAAGAAAAAAACAGGAGTATCGACGTTAGGTGCATAGCAATTCACAAGCATTATCACATCGGTTCCCAGCCTCCCCCAAAGGATGACATACCTCCCCTCCTTATCCACTCGCATACCCAACTTTTGAAATGGCAGCCTCTTATTGACCAATATTACCGTCCCCCTAGAATATGTGGAATAGGAGGAAAACTCTCTCACACATGCCCATCTGCTCGCAAACTTGGGGGCACTACCCGGGCTAAGGTGGGTTTCCTGGAGCATCGCTATTTGCACATGGTGCCGATCTAGATATGCAAGTACATTTCTGCATTTCCGGGGGTCATTGAGTCCCCGGACATTCCAGGACATTACGGCGACTGTATCCAAAGTATCATCACCTACATGCGTTACCATATCCCTGAATGAAGCCAACAGCTGATGTTCCAGCTCTCAATCGAAATGTACCAATTGTCAATCTCTCCGCTGCCCAATACAGTCTCGCCAATCGAACAACCATACTCACACACATGCTCCCAACAGTACCTGTACTCCTGCCAAAAACGCCATACGCATCAAACTCGCCACTTCCAACAACTAGCAGCGCAACACACGAACAACCCCCCATACTCCATGCACAGCCACCCAACCCTGGCTGTCCATCCCCTCCCCCCACCCACTGAAGCAACCCAAACTTGCCAGTACCTTGATCCCCCCCCGCTCCAACCCGCGCTTTCAAGAACAATAGAAAAACCATGTGGGGAATTCCCTCTTGGGAACATCAGAGGTACGCACAGAAACACCCCAACTCTCCCCCCGACCCGCATGCAACATACGGGAAAGACAGAGAAGGTGGGGTGGTGCCTGGCATGTATCGTCCCTGCAGGTCAAAGCCCTCTCGCCATCCCAGTGTTTCTCATCACCGCCCTTTAATCCGGAGGATGGGCAAATGTCCTGGGGCGAGTTCCATCAGTGCAACGACGGTACAGTAATCAAGCGTTCGTGAGGGCTTCACCACTCCGGCCTCCTCCTAGGCCAGCAGTGTACTATACAAGAAAAACCTTGACGCCTGTAAGCCTTCCGCTGCCCACATGTCCTCCCGCTGCGACATGCATCTGCTCGATCTCAGCACCACAGTAGCATTGGGATAAGATGTTCAAAAGCCATTTATCGGTCAGCAGTCTCTTTAGGATGCAAGGCAGCCCTCAGTGGTGCCTCCGCAGGTAGTGCAAGGCAGTTCCAGCATCCAGAGCATACAGTTTCCGAATTAGTATCCATAGTGCATCCAGGAGCTATCGAACAGACGAGCATAAGCACCCCATCATGAGTCATCTTGCTCGGCTGGGTTTCCTGCGGCCTCTTCCTCCTCATCGTTGCGCCTGTCCCTCCTAGTAGCGCAAAGTTTTTTTACGTAGTCCTCAGCCTGTTGCGGGTTCGTAAAGAAGTGCTGTTTGCCCTGATGGGTCACCCTGAGGCGTGCCGGGTATAGAAGCGCGTAGTCTACCTGCATGTCCCTTAGTTTCTTTTTCACATCCAGAAATGTTCTCCGCTGGTCCTGTACCATGGGTGTGAAGTCTGGGTATAAGGAGAACTGCACCCCATCACAGGTCAAGTTCCGGTTTGTTCGGGCCGCTCTCAGCGCCGCGTCTCTGTCGCGGTAATTGAGTAACCGGGCGATGATGGGACGTGGCTGCGCCCCTGGTTTGGGGACCGGGCCCAGGGAGCGGTGTGCCCGCTCCACAATGAACTGATTGGAGAAGGCCTCCTTTCCTACTGCGGTGATCAGTATGCGCTCCACGTAGTCCTCCATCCGTCCGGTGTTGGTGGATTCCGGAACTCCCGTGACGCGAATGTTATTGCGTCTACTCCGCGCCTCCAACTCCTCATTCTTAGCTGCAATTACTCTGAGGACATTATCCATTCGGGTTAGGCGCGTTTCGTGAGTGTTGGATGTGTCCTCAGCAGTGGAGATGCGCCGTTCCGCCTCCGTGAGCCGCTCTTCGTGGACTTCTATCTTTTGTGCAACTCCGTCCATTCTGGAAGATAAGCGGTCAACCTTATCTACGATTGTTGCGAAGCCCTGCCGCATCTCGTCGATAAGCAGTCGCAATTCTGGAGCCACTGGTGTATGGGCCGTCTCAGCGTTTGATGGTCCTGGGGCACCGTTGGATGCCGTGGTGCCTCGCAGCGGTTTTTTGGTGGCTGGGGCTCGAAAGACAGTTTCGCCTGTTTAGCGTCATTTTTGCCCATGGTGCCCAGTCTGTTGGCGCCAATCGGGCCGGTAACTGGCGAGCAGCTAGTAGGTGTCCCTCCGCCAGTAAAAGGCACTCAAGCCGGCAGCCCACAACGTGACAAATCCCCCCAGGGCAGTAGCAGGCAATGAGCAGGTCGGCAAATCCTCGCCCTAAGTATAATGTCCAGGGCGCCTAAGGAGCGTACGCGCTGGCAGCCAGACCTCAGCCCGTCCAAGTAGGCACGAGCAGTCGTAAGCGACTGGGGCACACAGGAAGCGGAGGGCAGTGCAGTGATGTTGGGCCCACCCCGTCCCTACAATCGACCGTGAGTCCGACCTTCCGGATGGTCCTCCGGGTCCTTAGTCGCTATGCCTGGTGGCAGCAGTGTCCCCCAGGTAAATCAGGGAGGCCGGCGGGGAAGCGTGTAGCAGGGCCGGGTGCGCCGCTTTCTCCTCCGGCAGGGCCAGGCGAGGTGTGCCGTGTATACCGGGAGTGTCACCCGGTCTCAGAGACAGTGATACGGCACGCCACTCGTCGCAGCACTCTCAGGGGTGGCAAGACTCACCTCCACCAGCCCCCGATGATCCGTCTGCCGGTCGCCCGCCCCTCAGGCCGTGGTCGGAGATTTCGAGGCCTAGCAGCCTCGTGGGGAGCCGCGGCCTCGCGTAGGCCAGCGTCCAGTGCGCCGCTGCAGCCCTCCGTGGCGTCTTCTCCCGGTGGACGCTCACCGCGCCGTATCTCGGGCGCCGGACCTCAGATCCTCACCAAAGTTGGGCAGAACCAGCAGCACTGGTAGTTCCACACTCGGTGCGAGTTTCAGGCTTCAACTCACAGGGGAAGCATATATTTGCAGGATGTTTCTGGCCAGGCAGCCAGAGCCTCACAGAAGTGCGGCCATTAGCGTGTGCGCCCTCTAGCGCCCCCAAGTGCTGTAATTGAAGCCTTTGCCTCCACCTGTCTTGTTCCATGAGCGCTTTTGTCATCTGTGGGCCTCACTTAGGGCCAGTCCATTTGTGGTCCTCACTTAGGGCCGGACTGGCCATAGCGGGCATCAGGTATTTTCCCAGGAGGCTGGAAGGTTGGGGCCGGTTTTGCAGCAGTGGGGGCCTGTACATTGTTACTGGGGGCTGGTTTTGCACCGGTGCTGCAATATCCCCCCTCAGCAACAAAAGTAGCAGTGCTTCACACTTGACCCCACCTGTCCACCCCCTGGTCCTACAAAATGTCCAGGGCTGCTTTGGGTTTTCACTCCTGCCCTGGCCTGACTACTATTCAAGTGTTTCTGTGGAAGTGATCAGGAAGGGGGGCGGGGGCTTCACTCTTTACTCCAGCCCTCAGAATATTGCTCCAGCGGCGAAGTGTATTAATATTAAAAAAAAAAAAAAAAACTGATTGGCTGACTGACTTCATCAAAAATGGCACGCCTCACGGCAGCTGACATGGATTCGGAATTATTTTTAAATCCAATTAATTGTCACGGAAGCTCGCAAATAGTCTCTGCGGCCCAGCTCGCCCACAGTGAGCGCCATCTTGAACTCCATTGTCGTCAGGCGGAGCACTGACTGCAAGAAGGCCTGGGATATTTCAGTGCATGTTCTTGTTTAATGCATGCTCAAACTTAAAGCAATGATATTGAAATTGTGCCACGTATGTGATAACTGTACACGACAATATGGCCAGAGCATAAAACGTCACTTTCGTTAAAGATAATATTTGTCAGATGACGTTATCTTGATGATAACACTGCAAATAATTTTTTCATCTTTGAAGTACTGTTACATTTTATTGAGACAGGGTAAACGTGGAATTTTCCATTTAAGATACTAAAATCTCAAAAGCAGCTCATTGTTTTTAACGCGCACTGAAACAGGCCTTGGTTGGAGCCTTGGAGGCCATCCATATACGGTTTGTTTGGGCAAATCTGTCAAACAAATAGCTCTGCAGAAGGTGCCCATTCACATCGTGCACAAACAGCCAAAAGTGCATGCACAAATAAAAATATGGTTATGCACATTTGCCTTCGCAAAACGGGCTATTGAAGTAAAGAATAGGAAATGACACGTGGCTATGAAAAGCTCTAATCAACATCTCATTACATACACAAATGAGCCTCATTACACGAGCACATGCCAAATTGGAAAGCATAATGGCATTTGCTAATTGGGGGGCAAACAATTGCAACACAAATCTGCACCTGTGCAAAGGGCTCCTAAACCCACATGGACTGAAACTCATAGCAGACCACACCACAGCAGATGCTGCCGTCACATCCACGAGAAACAAACAGCTTGACAGGCAACTCACCACGACGGAAATATCCAGGGTGCAGTTGGTCATTTAAGAAAATAAATTATTAAAATTTGAGAGACGGCCATTACCGTGATTTAAAAAGAAAACCACTGATTTTAGAGCTCATTACCCCTAAAATCTGTATTAGAAGCCCATGTTCATTGTTTCACAAATGTTAACTAACCAGCACAACAGCCAGGGCATCACAGAGAGACAATTCTCAACTCAAGACCTGTATGGATTAAATTGGCTGTTAGGATGACGCGCCTGCCATATTGTCCTTTGTGGCAGGGTCAGACTGGCCTGTAGGGCAATCTGGCGTTGCCAGAAGTGCTGGAGTCACAGATCACTGTGTAAGCTGCTTTAGGGCTATTTGTGGGCCTCTTTTATAATCTAGTGGGACGGTTTTACTGTTGATTTCTCTGATATTACCACAAACATCACCCTCTAGCAAGGACAAATGCAAGCAGTCACCCACACCTTGCAAAACACGTGTACAACTTCAGTCAAGCAGCAGGTGGTTATGCATTGAAGGCACGCTCCTCAGTCAGTGTACCCTGAAAATGGATATAACAGTATTAATAACTCATAAAGAGTGGTTCTCTAAGGAGGCAAAGAGGTCACCAAACACATTTAATGAAACTACAAAAGTTCCACAATTGGAATAAACCCTAGAGCACTCTTGATAATTGTACATTATTCATCATCAAGTCAAAAAGTATCCCTGAATTTTGTATTTCAATCTTCTGAAACAGATCCAAAGGCTTCTTGTAAACACAAGCCCCATCTCTCCAAATCCACTTTAAGCCAACTCGTGTTTCGGCGTTATGGAAAAGTTACCTCCGACTTCAAGAATACAATCAAATATAAAGTTTGGAAAATAATTGTTTCATGACCGAATTTGACAGTACCACCACCAACTCAAAGAGTGCAATACGTTTTATAGTCGGTGAAACAAGCACATATTTAAAATATATCTCATTTGATGTCCAGGGAAAACCCAAATTACAAGGCAACAGATACAAATGAAGTAAATGTTTCCAACAAAATTATGATTATAAAATATGTTCACACCAACTCAAGATAGACCTCAACTCGTGGTCCCATCTACTCATGCTCACAATTTTTTATTAAACAACCTTGTGAACGTGCTTAAACCAAAAAGTGCCCTTTCACATAAAGGATACCTGTCCAATTACCAATTACTTGAATAATGAAATACGGGGTTTACATTTAGAGTAATAGAGCTTTTGTGATGATATGATAACAGGTGTAAGAAAGATACGCATCACGCTACCATAAATGAAACAATAAGTGTTTGTTTACTGATTACATAATTTGGTAAGGTACCGCCAGACACCTGTTGAGCATGTACACATTGCAGTTTTGGTGAAAGGTTGGATTAATATAATGTTATTACTTTTAATCAGATGTGGTGATTGGACCGGTATCCTTTATGTGAATAGGTACTTTTTCATTTAATCATGTTCAATTCACATAAGGGTGTTTAATTAAATTTGTGAACCTGAGTATATGGGAACAAGAATTGAGTTTTATCTTGAGTTGGTGTTAATTTATTTTATGATCACAGTTTTGTTGGAAAAATGAATTTCTTTTCAACTGTTGCCTCATATATGTAAGCTGGGTTTTCCCTGAGCATCAAATGAGATATATTTGAAGTATGTGTTTGTTTCACCGATTACAAAGCTTATTGCACTATTTGAGTTGGTGGTGGTAATGTCAAATTTGCCCATGAAAAAATAATTGTTGGGGGACCTTAGAACAATGTTTAAACCTCAGCCTTATCATTAAGAAGTATGTTATATCCAAGAAAGGGGCACTTAACATGACCTTTATGGATTTAAGCAGTGCTTTTGACTGGGTTAACCAGTCTAAGTTGTGGGACATTTTAACTTGCATTGACATGCCTCCTCCACTGGCCGCTTTCATACGAAAAATATTTGTAATAATAAGTTGATAATAAGAGCAGATCTCCAGAAGTGAAATAGACAAACTTTGTGTCTCATTTGTTCTCCTTTGTTATTTGTTTTGTGGGTTATGGGATTTTTTTATATTGTTTCACTATTTGTGCTGTACATTTAAAAACATTTTTTTTAAAATAATCTTTTTATTAACAAATTACAAAGAAAGAAAAAGACATCGGGTGAGTTAACAGTTACTTCTTGGTCGAAAATACAATGTCATTTAACAGAATCATAAGCCGATATGTGAATATGGATCACAGGGATTCTGGCGCTTCCACCTCTACTTGTCTCGCTGGAGGTTCACAGATCTCCCCTCTGTAACTATTCCAGGTTCCCCACACCTTCCCCCATTTCGCAGGATAACCCCTGGCCACATACACTGACTTCTCCCTGAACATACACCAATCTTGGTTTTCCGCCCATTTGGCTACCCGGGGTGACTGAATGGCCCCCCACAATTGCGCAATATTTCTTTTTGCTACCATACACACCAGTGTCACCCATTGCTTCCCATAAGTGTTCAGGTCTGAGGGTTCCCACACATTCAGTATACACCTCTGGGCCTCCAGTCATATCTCCACCCCCAAGGCGGCTCGCATCTGCTCGTGAATATTATTCCAATATTCCTGTATTTCCGTACAGTGCCACAAAATATGAATGAAGGTGCCCAGTTCTCCACATCCCCTGCGGCACTCCCCATTCTCCATTCGACCCATTCGCATCAGACGTGGCCCAGTTATGTATGACCTATGCAAAATCTTTAGCTGCACCAGCCGAAGTCTCATCTGGATCGCAACTACTCTAGGGGAGGAAACCGCCTCTGTCCAGTCCTCATCATCGAGCTCCATGCCCTCCGCACTCCATTGTGTCCTAATATGCCCCAGTGGATCATCCATATTGTTGATTCGTTTTTTGTATATTAAAGAGATGGTTTTCTCGGGAAGGTAACCATCCAACACTCGGTCCTCCAGGGGAGAGGACTTTGGAAGTATAGTGCCCACAGGTATGTGTGCGCAAAGAGAATGTCTAATCTGCAGAAAACGATAGTACTCACTATCGTGCAGTCTATATTGTTGCTTGAGAGAGTCAAATGTAAGTATCATGCCCCCACTCCACATGTCTTTAATCTGTGTGATCCCGATGAGGACCCACCTGTCAAACCCCTTAGATTTCCACAAGTTACCAAGCTTCTCTGAATTCCATATGGCAATGGCCAAAGTTAGTTTCCCCTCCCAGGAAAGACATCTATTGACCGCGTGCCACACGTGGACTGCATGCACCGTAGGACCTGTAAGGGAATACCGTCGAGGCCTGGCGTACAGTGCCCTGGTGAAATCGCCACCTGGGGCTTGGCCACGAACCGTTGCGTATACTGGATCCCCTGGGGGTCTGTATATTACATGGTTCACCGCAGCAAGCTGTGACGCACAGTAATATTTCCGCAGGTTTGGCAGTACAATCCCTCCGCCATACCAGGGAAGGGTGAGTTTAGAAACTGCTATACGGGGTCTACCGTCCCACAGTAGCCTCCTCTGAAGGCCCTCTATTTCTTTGAAATATGACGCCGGCACCGTGTCCATTGTATTTTGGAGTACATAGAAGAATCGGGGGAGAGCCAACATCTCAAACAAGACTGCCCTACCCAATAGGGAAAGTGGCAGGGCATGCCAGCGCTCCATATCCCTTTTAAATCGGTTCAAGGGGAGTCCCAGGTTATTGGCATGTCTCAATTTTGTATCAAGTGTGACATAAATACCTAGATATTTAAACCCAATTGGCTCAATTTGTACAGGACATGATTGCGGTATCACAGGTGAATCGCCCTTAAAGACGAAGAGCACTGATTTTGGCCAGTTAATCGCAAATCCAGAATATCTCCCATATATGGCTAGCACGTCAAGAAAGCCAATCAGGGACTCCCTAGGATTCGTTAGATAGAGCAATATATCATCGGCATAGAGAGAAATGTTGTCCTCCCACCCCGGCGTCCACCTCAAGCCACGTATCGTTCGATCCATCCCACCCATGCCACCAGAGGCTCCAATGCTAGGGGAGAAGTGGGGACAAGGGGCACCCCTGTCTCGTACTCCTGCCAAGAGGAAAGTCCGCCGACTTACAGTTGTTCACCACTACTCTAGCCAAGGGATCCGCATATAGCAGTCGTACCCAACCAACAAACACTGGACCAAAACCCATCTTCATCAGTACCGCAAACAAATAGGACCACTCGACCCTATCAAATATCATAGTGGCATCCAAGGACACCAGCGTTACCGGCTCATGAATCTTCGGGCACCACCCAGCATCCCATGCAACCTCCGCAAATTGAGAGCCATGTTTCGGCGTGGCATAAAACCCGACTGATCTGGGTGTACCAAAGAGGTAATCACCTTGACTAATCTAGTCGCAAGGAGCTTTGCTAGTATTTTAGGCTCGGCATTTAGCAGTGATATAGGCCGATATGAAGAGCAGTAAGTCTTGGGACTGCCTGCCTTATAAATCACCGTAATATTTGCAACTCGCTGATCATATGGGAGTCGACCTTTCTCTCTACTTTCCACGAACATGGCTCGAATATACGGAGCGAGTTTATGCGCATTCAATTAATACGATTCCATTTGGACCGGTCGCCATTCCTGATCTTACCCCTCTAATGGCTTGTGCCACTTCATCATCAGTAAAAGGGGAGTCTAAGTACCCTTTGTCCTCCTCTGACAGCTCGGGCATACGAATATGTTGCCATTTTCCACCTCCGTGTATCCCCCACCGATGTATACACTTCTCTATAATAGTCGGAGAACACATCTGCCACTGCCTGCGGATCCGTAACTATGGCAGCGTCTTTCCCCTGTATCTCTGGCACCAGTCGTGATGCCCACTCCTCACGCTCCAGCCACGCAATCAGCTTACCAGCCTTGTCTCCATGTTCATATATGCGACTCTGAGTAGCATTATTCTGAGCAATAGCTCTATCCCTGGCAAGGCCTTTATATTCTTCCTGCCATAGTTTTAAACAGTGTAGGTCCATTGGAGTAGCTGTCTCAGTCGCTCTCTCTTCCGACCTGATCATCTCTGCTTCTGCCCTCTCAACCTCTGCCTGAAGCTTCTTTTTCTTCCCCGCTACTGAAGACAGAACCCCCCGCTTATCACCGTCTTATACGCTTCCCACAGGAACTGCGCAGATTCAACCGTTCCCAGGTTTTCTTGGAAGTAACAATCTGAAATCGTAATAACCTCTTTCTTGATTTCTGGGTCTTTGAGGTGCCAAGCACTGATTGGCGCAACTCTACCTACTGCGGGATGCCCAAGCTCCACCCGTAACCACATTGGAGAATGGTCGGAAATGCCTCTACCAAGGTATCTTGCCTCTCTAACCGTATTAACATGTAGTCTAGTCTGGACATGCTGCGGTGTGCGGCAGACACATGAGTGAAGTGCGTTTGGGTCAGGTTACGTACCCGCCAGCTATCTACAAGCCCCATCGTTTCCAGAAAGTCTGAGAGCCATCTATGAGCCGGCCTAAGTGCTCTCGCAGGGTATCTATCCATCTCCCCATCGAGCACCGCATTAAAGTTGCCTCCCAGCACCAAAACGCCCAGGGGCAAGGTAAGAAAGACAGTCCTCAGATCGTGAAAGGTATCCGTTTGGAGGCCAGGCGGGACATATATCGACAAGAAAGTGACCGTTCCCCCCCCCCCACTGTCCAGAGACCCCGATATAGCGGCCCCTCTGGTCGGACAATGTAGCTTGGACCGTCAAGGGGAAGGAGTTTTTCAGCAAGATCCCAATCCCCCTGGATCCTGTGGTAAACCCGGCGTGGGCCACAAGTTTATATCCTCCTTTACGGAGGGCCATACCACGGTTGCCAACTAAATGTGTTTCTTGCAATAGCACTACATCTGTAAAGTGCCTTCTCACCAATTGATTAACCATACCTCTCTTGATCTTGTCCCCCAGGCCATTCACATTCCAGCTCAGCACTTTTATCCCCGATCCCTGTCTAACACTCGACATCTGACCAAAATGCGTATCGTCGAACTACTGCATTACCACCCGGTGTAGAAAGGAAAAAACATAAATTAAAACCCAACAATGTAAACATTACTGTATACAATAGGATCTCAAAACCAAATCTCTTCAACCACCCCATATACCACCCCCCCTCCCTGCACCCCTGCATATGGTTAACACCCAACCCCAACTCGCAGTATGTCTGTCGCCCAATTCACCCTCTAAAGGCTAACTAAAAGTAGAAAGAGGAGGTAACCATTGCCCTACCCCTCCCCTCCAGCCCCGAAAGGAATCTCTTGTGCCCTGGAGCAGTTCACAGCCATCGTGTAATCTATTAGGATAAGGGGAAACAACTACCGGACCGCCCCCACATACGAGTCCCCCAGCAGATCAAACAGTTCCATCGCCGCCGGTTTTCCTTCCCAAGCCTCTACTCCCCCCCTCAGGTTCCTGTTCCGCTGCCCTAGCCGGGGGTCTGCTCTCAATCCAGTCCAAGGCCACTTGTGGGTTGTCAAAAAACCATACCTTTCCTTCGACCTCCACCTGTAGCCGAGCCAGATACACCATTGCATAGTGCAGTCCCTTGTCTCTAAGTTTCTTCTTCACATGGAGGAAACTTTGCCTTAACTTCTGTACAGCCTGGGTGAAGTCCGGGAAGAAAGAAAGCGTCGCATTTTCATATTGCAGGTGAGTCCCAGTCCGCGCCGCCTGTAAGATAACATCCCGGTCTCGGAAATTTAGTACTCTGGCTATCATCGGGAGAGGGGGCGCCCCAGGTCGCGGTCTCCCACCCGGCACTCTGTGAGCCCTTTTGATTGTCAAGAAGTTGCTTAGACCCCTCGGCTTGAGATGATTGAGGACAATGTCTTCCACAAACAAATCCGGCGCCTCCCAGGATACGTATGTTGTTGCGTCTTGCCCTCCCTTCATACTCATCAAGCTTCCAATTCGTGGCATCTCGGGATGTTTTAAGGTCACGCACCTCCCTCTGCTACGTCATCCGTCATACTAGCCATTTTGATGTCTAGTGACTTCACCTTCTCGCTGGCCTTTGTTAGGTCCGCTCGTATCAGGTTGACCTCTATCGTGACCGCGTCAAGTTTATTATCCAGTGCTTCCATTTTACCCCCCGGAAATGACTGGACGCCGTCTATTGCCACCATAACATCTGTCAATGTTGGTTCCGATAGGGCTCCACTCGAGTCTCCCCCTGACGACATGGACCTCCCGGACTCCACAGGTGACCCTTTGGGCAACGTATAGCGGTCGAGCTTAATAGATTGTACTGGTTTCGAACCTCTCGAGGACCTGGGCAGAGTCCTGTACGAGTCCTGCTTCGTTTCCATCACAGCGGTCGCCACCCCTCCTTGGAGTCCCAACCAACCACCTCAAAACTGAGAATGCAAATTTTCCGCTGCGGCCAAGGAAATGCAGTAGTCCCCTGCTGTGTATAGTGACTCTCTCAGCACGCCTCCACCTTGATACACACATATTGATAGGGACCTCTTCTAGGTGTACCTTCGAGTGATGACTATCTCAGCAACCTCACAGCTCAGCAGGTTCAAGGAGCAGGTGTTAGCAGCAATTTATCCCACAGCAGGAGGCAGCGAGTATCCCATCCAAATCGCAACTGCAGCAGCGAACATCAGGACAGCACCAGGTGGCACCCACCGCCCGACATAGAAGTAGTGCAGATGGCTTGGGGCCACTATCCCAGTTCTCTCCGGCAGCTGCCTCAGCCAAGTTAGGTCTAACAGCGCCCCATCCACCACTGAGCGCGCCAAACCAGCACCATGTTCTGGTCCTGCCAAAGTGTTCCCTCTGCCTTGTCTCTGCCTTTGGTGATCTCCAAGGCCACAACCGCCACGCCTGTGGCACCCCTCTGGGACCCTGGCGCTGTATCGGCAGTATCTGGAGCTCTCAAGTCGGCCGCCTCCCCAGTAGGTTGTCACTCCGCCCAGGTGGGCCACACATCATGCTCCGCCGTCCCCAGGGGCCCCAAGCGCCCCAAACGGCTCCTCCTCCTGTGCTGTACATTTTTTAAAGCTATTTTAGGATATTTTATTCCTCAACATACAAGTTAAAGAAGATATATGTGTATCGTTCATTACTGTCTAATTAAAACTACATGTATTTTTCACATCTTTGTGTGATATCCGTTGATGGTAAGAAGGTGTTTGGAATGTCATCGATACTGTGGCATGGCGTATGCAGCGTACTCGCTGTCCCAGATATTCACACTCGATATCTGATCCCCAGGCTGTCTATGGGCGCTTAGAATTTCAACCTGCTGAACAACACACGCAGCTCATTCCCGGATTCATTTCCACACTCCAATTCCTATTATTTGGTTAATCCACGTACTCTGAATCCTCTACTTTCAGCTTCATTCAAGGTCCCTACTCAGGACTGAATATTATCTTAAGAATATCCATTTCCCTTCGCCAGCAGGGACAGAAGTACAACCGGCAGAGAGACTTTCATCTCATGTTGTTTTTCCAGAAGCCCTGAAGAAGTTGTGGGGTACCTCCCAAGACGAAACACGTGTTGGCTGGGCAACCGCTCTGGAATAAAAGAAAAAGAAAAAGAAAACTTTTGATTATTCATCTTTAAAGTCACCGTATTCAAGTGGTGTTGTGCTTTTACTCTGTGACCAAACACGAAACAGAAAATTGACTTGCAGATACTGTTTATGTGTGCACAGGCTTGGGGTTATTGTGTTTGGAATGAAGTTTGGATGGGTAATAGGTTTGATTGTTCGTGATTTGAAGTTGATTTTGCACATTCATCCTAAGGGGAAAAGTTTTTGAATTCTACTGTCTAACGGTAACCTGTCCCCTTGGTGTGTGGAATCCCTCTTGTTTTTGAAAGGTGTTCTTCTAGCAACACTATTGCAGGCAGTCAATTGCCCATGTGGGACTTCGGTGTCTTGTTAAAACACAGTATTTCAGAGTCATTCTACCTTTCTGCTAGATTGGTGAGCTGCATGACTTGAGTGCCAGCTGACTTTTCTGCATAAGATCCAATTAAGTACAAATTTGAAGGAAGTTGTAACACAAGCTAGCATAAATGTAAAACTGCAGTGAGATCAGGCGTCTCTGGTGTCACTCCTTGTTGTACATGGAGGATAAAATACTCTTTAAATTGACCATCAAGTGAACCACTGACACCAGGCACTCATAGGAGGGCAATCAGGATTTGCGCATTACTAGAAGGGAAATTGTGATTTGCCAACAGCACTTTTATCATTATTATCTGGCAAAGCTTTTTACTTTGTGATATGATTGGGTAGTGAGGACCTGAGAGGAAAGGACAGACCTCATCCTACACATATATTCATACGGTCATGAAATAAGTTTACAAACACATTGCATGCTTAACCAAAAAGTTGATGAAGGCATCTTCCTTGGCTGCAGCCATTTGCCATATGGCAAAGCATCCTCTGTGCTTCTGCTATAGCTCCACAATCATTGTACTGCTGCTCTGTATGCCAAAACTACGAGGGGCAATTTTACCAACAAGTCGAAGGGCAGGAATGCGATGTATTTAACAATAATATAAAACATACCTGTCTTTTATGAGCACTGCTGCACAGTGTGCTGCCTAGCGCCAACGCAGGCACCCTTGCACCATGGTGCAAATGCGCCTGCTTTGTAAGCAGCATTGTTTTTGTGCAGTAGGTAAACATTCTTACCCCAAAACAACCCCCTGAGGCTTATTCCTCTTCGAATGTGTGCTGCAGAATGCAGCACTTGTAGAAAGAGGAAAGAATGAGAATGTTAAATTTGGGGGTCTCTAGTTGGCACAGGTAGGTACTTGTGACAAATAGGGACCCTCTCCTCTAGTCAGGATAAGGGGATTACACTCCCAAAATAACCCCTGCTCACCCCCTTGGTATCTTGGCACGAGCAGAAGGGCTTTACTTCAGAGGCATTGTAAGTTAAGCAGTTGTGACCACATACAGTAACCCAGTGACAACACTACAAATGGACACCAGTCAGGTTTTATATAAAAAATAAGTATACTTTATATAGAGTTACCACAAGACCATAAACAACAAAAATACACACTATTATTACTTTAAGATGGTAGATTTAAGCTTAGTTCAGTTCAGTTCTTAGATGCTACACTCTGCGTCAATGTACTTTAGGTTGCGTTGGGCTTCCACGACAGGCAATGTTGCAGCGACGGGAAGTGCGGCAAAGTTCAGATACAAAGAAATAAAGACGTGAAGATCTTCCAGATGCGGCACGCTTATCGGGGATGCGAGAAGTTCTCGGTTCGATGCATGGACTGCAGCGGCGACAACCTGTTGATGCGACAGCAGCAGCTCCAGCAGCGACACTCTTCTCCCACGATGCGACAACTACAGCGGCGACATCCAAGATGCGATGGCAGCAGCTCCGACGGCGGCGCGCTTCTCGGGGATGCGAGGGGCTCTTGGTCGATGCGGTGCAGTGCAACAGTTCCAGCGGCGACACCCTCCTTCGGAGTTGCGACGGCAGGCACAGGGACAGTGGGTATAGAGACAAAATATTGAGTTTTAATTATCGACTAGACATAATATCGAGTAAAAAATATAGAATAGACAAAATATCGACTAGACATAATATAGACTACCAAAATATCGACTAGAAAATTTTAATATCGAATAGAATGGACAATATCGAATCAAAAATATAGAATGGACATAATATGGACTAGACATAATATAGACAACAAAAATATCGATTTAAGGTAAGTTAATATTAATTATTAATTTTTGTGTAATATAATTCTGTAGCGGGTTGTGGGTTTATAGGGGAATAGGGTGGGAAGTAATTTAAGTATAATTAATTAAATATGTTATTTTAGTTATTGGTATTTATTTAGAATTAATTGTTAATTAATTATTAATTGGTATTTAATTAAAATATAATTGTTAATTAATTTTAATTGATTAATTGATAAATCTGTTAATTTTAATATTTTATTTTCTGTGGCGGGTTGTGGGTTTATAGGGGAATAGGGTGGGAAGTAATTTTATTATGATTAATTAAATATGTTAATTTATTTATTGGTATTTATTTAGAATTAATTGTTAATTAATTATTAATTGGTAATTAATTAAAATATAATTGGTAATTAATTTTAATTGATTAATTGATAAATATGTTAATTTTAGTAATTTATTTTCTGTAGTGGGTTGTGGGTTTATAGGGGAATAGGGTGGGAAGTAATTTAATTATAATTAATTACATATGTTAATTTATTTATTGGCATTTATTTAGAATTCATTGTTAATTAATTATTATTTGGTAATTAATTAAAATATAATTGGTAATTTATTGTAATTGATTAATTGATAAATATGTTACTTTTATTACATTATTTTCTGTAGTGGGTTGTGTGTTTATAGGGGAATAGCTTGGGAAGTGATTTAATTGTAAGTAATTACAGTTTTTAAATACTTGTGTTGTGTCTAATTTTTATTTATATTTATATTGTAAATTAATTGATTGGTAATTGGTAAATAATTAGTATTATTAGGTATTTTTATTATTATTTAATTTGTATTTGTAATTTTAATTGATTAATTAATGTTTTATAAAATTGTAAAATATTTGAATTATTTTGAAATTGGTATCTATATTTATGTTATTTATATTTATATATGAAGTATTTACTTTCCCTACTATTGCACTCACTGGAGTGGGAATAGTAATTTTTACCCCTACGCTATCCAACGCTTTCCCTACTGTTGCACTCTCTGGAGTTGGAATTGTACTTTTTACCCCTACGCTATCCAACGCTTTCCCTACTGTTGCACTCTCTGGAGTAGGAATAGTAATTTTTACCCCTACGCTATACATTGCTTCCCCTACTGTTGCACTCACTGGAGTGGGAATAGTAATTTTTATCCCTACGCTATCCAATGCTTTCCCTAATGTTGCACTCACTGGAGTGGGAATAGTAATTTTTACTCCTACGCCATCCAACACTTTCCCTACTGTTGCACTCACTGGAGTGGGAATAGTAATTTTTACCCCTACGCTATTCAATGCTTTCCCTACTGATGCACTCACTGGAGTGGGAATAGTAATTTTTACCCCTACGCTATCCAACGCTTTCCCTACTGTTGCACTCTCTGGAGTTGGAATAGTTATTTTTACCCCTACGCTATCCAACGCTTTCCCTACTTTTGCACTCTCTGGAGTAGGAATAGTAATTTATACCCCTACGCTATCCAACGCTTTCCCTACTGTTGCACTCACTGGAGTGGGAATAGTAATTTTTACCCCTACGCTATCCAACGTTTTCCCTACTGTTGCACTCACTGGAGTGGGAATAGTCATTTTTACTCCTACGCTATCCAACGCTTTCCCTACTGTTGCACTCTCTGGAGTTGGAATAGTTATTTTTACCCCTACGCTATCCAACGCTTTCCCTACTGTTGCACTCTCTGGAGTAGGAATAGTAATTTTTACCCCTACGCTATCCAACGCTTTCCCAACTGTTGCACTCACTGGAGTGGGAATAGTAATTTTTACCCCTACGCTATCCAACGCTTTCCCTACTGTTGCACTCACTGGAGTGGGAATAGTAATTTCTACCCCTACGCTATCCAACGCTTTCCCTACTGTTGCACTCACTGGAGTGGGAATAGTAATTTTTACTCCTACGCTATCCAACGCTTTTCCTACTGTTGCACTCTCTGGAGTTGGAATAGTTATTTTTACCCCTACGCTATCCAACGCTTTCCCTACTGTTGCACTCTCTGGAGTTGGAATTGTACTTTTTACCCCTACGCTATCCAACACTTTCCCTACTGTTGTGCTCTCTGGAGTGGTAATAGTAATTTTTACCCCTACGCTATCCAGCGCTTTCCCTACTGTTGTGCTCTCTGGAGTGGTAATAGTAATTTTTACCCCTACGCTATCCAGCGCTTTCCCTACTGTTGCTCACTCTGGAGTGGTAATAGTAATTTTTACCCTCTCACTATCCAACGCTTGCCCTACTGTTGCACTCTCTGGAGTTGGAATAGTAATTTTTACCCCTACGCTATCCAACGCTTTCCCTACTGTTGCACTCACTCGAGTGGGAATAGTAACTTTTACCCCTACGCTATCCAATGCTTTCCCTACTGGTGCACTCTCTGGAGTGTGAATAGTAAATTTAACCCTCTCGCTATCCTACAGAAAAAATATTGTATATGTTTTGTTAATAATATGTATGTGTATATATATATATATATATATATATTAACTGAAAAAACGTAGGTTTTACACACGTTATAGTTAGGAAGTAGCCTTTACAAAACCTTTGAAATTCACTGAAAAAACTATAGGTTTGACACATGTTATAGTTAGCTGGACATTTCACTCATATAAAACCATTGAAATTCCCCCGTTATAGTTAGTTCAGATAACTATAACTCGCGCGCCCGCAATGCACTGCTGATGACCTCACATAATACACATAATACATCACTCATGACATGGCTGATTTTTTTTAAATCACAGGGTTCGCGCACCGTGCCCGCACCCCGCGATTTTTCCAAAAAAAATTTTTTTTTTGCCTTGGGGGTCCCTGTGGGACCCCCTGAGCAGGCCTAGGGGTTCAGGGTGCTTCTACCCTGACCCCTTTTTGAGTTCTACACGTTTGTTTTTCTGCTTTCCTGTGCCTCAGTCTACCGAGGCACAAGATGGCTGCCAACAATTTCTGTTTTAGAGTGTTGACAGACACTGGCAGCCAATCAGCATGAAGCTCGTGCACAGCAAGGTGCGCGCACGTTCAGCTTATAGATTTATAATTGATTTCAACTTTAATTTTCTCAGCAACTACTGGATGGATTTATACCATTTAAACAAAAGCGTGATCTGGATACCAGACCCTACTATTTTCCCAAATTTGGTGTAATTCTGTTCAGCAGTTCGGGCTGTAGCCGTGTCTAAACGTCCTATGGAAATTAACATGGGAAAACACGTTTTGGGACACCCCTTTTTTCTCGGCCCCCGCTTGACAAATCTTCCCGAGACTTTCAGGGAAGGAGCGGGCCATCTTCTTTGAGAAATTTGCATAGATTTTTCAATCGGCGCCAAAGTTATTCCCAATAGAATGTTGCGGATTTCCTACGGAAACTAGGTCCTAACTATAACTACCTACTGCTGGCGACGGCCAGTAGGAAATATATATATATATATCCAGCCCCGAAAGGAATCTCTTGTGCCCTGGAGCAGTTCACAGCCATCGTGTAATCTATTAGGATAAGGGGAAACAACTACCGGACCGCCCCCACATACGAGTCCCCCAGCAGATCAAACAGTTCCATCGCCGCCGGTTTTCCTTCCCAAGCCTCTACTCCCCCCCCCTCAGGTTCCTGTTCCGCTGCCCTAGCCGGGGGTCTGCTCTCAATCCAGTCCAAGGCCACTTGTGGGTTGTCAAAAAACCATACCTTTCCTTCGACCTCCACCTGTAGCCGAGCCAGATACACCATTGCATAGTGCAGTCCCTTGTCTCTAAGTTTCTTCTTCACATGGAGGAAACTTTGCCTTAACTTCTGTACAGCCTGGGTGAAGTCCGGGAAGAAAGAAAGCGTCGCATTTTCATATTGCAGGTGAGTCCCAGTCCGCGCCGCCTGTAAGATAACATCCCGGTCTCGGAAATTTAGTACTCTGGCTATCATCGGGAGAGGGGGCGCCCCAGGTCGCGGTCTCCCACCCGGCACTCTGTGAGCCCTTTTGATTGTCAAGAAGTTGCTTAGACCCCTCGGCTTGAGATGATTGAGGACAATGTCTTCCACAAACAAATCCGGCGCCTCCCAGGATACGTATGTTGTTGCGTCTTGCCCTCCCTTCATACTCATCAAGCTTCCAATTCGTGGCATCTCGGGATGTTTTAAGGTCACGCACCTCCCTCTGCTACGTCATCCGTCATACTAGCCATTTTGATGTCTAGTGACTTCACCTTCTCGCTGGCCTTTGTTAGGTCCGCTCGTATCAGGTTGACCTCTATCGTGACCGCGTCAAGTTTATTATCCAGTGCTTCCATTTTACCCCCCGGAGATGACTGGACGCCGTCTATTGCCACCATAACATCTGTCAATGTTGGTTCCGATAGGGCTCCACTCGAGTCTCCCCCTGACGACATGGACCTCCCGGACTCCACAGGTGACCCTTTGGGCAACGTATAGCGGTCGAGCTTAATAGATTGTACTGGTTTCGAACCTCTCGAGGACCTGGGCAGAGTCCTGTACGAGTCCTGCTTCGTTTCCATCACAGCGGTCGCCACCCCTCCTTGGAGTCCCAACCAACCACCTCAAAACTGAGAATGCAAATTTTCCGCTGCGGCCAAGGAAATGCAGTAGTCCCCTGCTGTGTATAGTGACTCTCTCAGCACGCCTCCACCTTGATACACACATATTGATAGGGACCTCTTCTAGGTGTACCTTCGAGTGATGACTATCTCAGCAACCTCACAGCTCAGCAGGTTCAAGGAGCAGGTGTTAGCAGCAATTTATCCCGCAGCAGGAGGCAGCGAGTATCCCATCCAAATCGCAACTGCAGCAGCGAACATCAGGACAGCACCAGGTGGCACCCACCGCCCGACATAGAAGTAGTGCAGATGGCTTGGGGCCACTATCCCAGTTCTCTCCGGCAGCTGCCTCAGCCAAGTTAGGTCTAACAGCGCCCCATCCACCACTGAGCGCGCCAAACCAGCACCATGTTCTGGTCCTGCCAAAGTGTTCCCTCTGCCTTGTCTCTGCCTTTGGTGATCTCCAAGGCCACAACCGCCACGCCTGTGGCACCCCTCTGGGACCCTGGCGCTGTATCGGCAGTATCTGGAGCTCTCAAGTCGGCCGCCTCCCCAGTAGGTTGTCACTCCGCCCAGGTGGGCCACACATCATGCTCCGCCGTCCCCAGGGGCCCCAAGCGCCCCAAACGGCTCCTCCTCCTGTGCTGTACATTTTTTAAAGCTATTTTAGGATATTTTATTCCTCAACATACAAGTTAAAGAAGATATATGTGTATCGTTCATTACTGTCTAATTAAAACTACATGTATTTTTCACATCTTTGTGTGATATCCGTTGATGGTAAGAAGGTGTTTGGAATGTCATCGATACTGTGGCATGGCGTATGCAGCGTACTCGCTGTCCCAGATATTCACACTCGATATCTGATCCCCAGGCTGTCTATGGGCGCTTAGAATTTCAACCTGCTGAACAACACACGCAGCTCATTCCCGGATTCATTTCCACACTCCAATTCCTATTATTTGGTTAATCCACGTACTCTGAATCCTCTACTTTCAGCTTCATTCAAGGTCCCTACTCAGGACTGAATATTATCTTAAGAATATCCATTTCCCTTCGCCAGCAGGGACAGAAGTACAACCGGCAGAGAGACTTTCATCTCATGTTGTTTTTCCAGAAGCCCTGAAGAAGTTGTGGGGTACCTCCCAAGACGAAACACGTGTTGGCTGGGCAACCGCTCTGGAATAAAAGAAAAAGAAAAAGAAAACTTTTGATTATTCATCTTTAAAGTCACCGTATTCAAGTGGTGTTGTGCTTTTACTCTGTGACCAAACACGAAACAGAAAATTGACTTGCAGATACTGTTTATGTGTGCACAGGCTTGGGTTTATTGTGTTTGGAATGAAGTTTGGATGGGTAATAGGTTTGATTGTTCGTGATTTGAAGTTGATTTTGCACATTCATCCTAAGGGGAAAAGTTTTTGAATTCTACTGTCTAACGGTAACCTGTCCCCTTGGTGTGTGGAATCCCTCTTGTTTTTGAAAGGTGTTCTTCTAGCAACACTATTGCAGGCAGTCAATTGCCCATGTGGGACTTCGGTGTCTTGTTAAAACACAGTATTTCAGAGTCATTCTACCTTTCTGCTAGATTGGTGAGCTGCATGACTTGAGTGCCAGCTGACTTTTCTGCATAAGATCCAATTAAGTACAAATTTGAAGGAAGTTGTAACACAAGCTAGCATAAATGTAAAACTGCAGTGAGATCAGGCGTCTCTGGTGTCACTCCTTGTTGTACATGGAGGATAAAATACTCTTTAAATTGACCATCAAGTGAACCACTGACACCAGGCACTCATAGGAGGGCAATCAGGATTTGCGCATTACTAGAAGGGAAATTGTGATTTGCCAACAGCACTTTTATCATTATTATCTGGCAAAGCTTTTTACTTTGTGATATGATTGGGTAGTGAGGACCTGAGAGGAAAGGACAGACCTCATCCTACACATATATTCATACGGTCATGAAATAAGTTTACAAACACATTGCATGCTTAACCAAAAAGTTGATGAAGGCATCTTCCTTGGCTGCAGCCATTTGCCATATGGCAAAGCATCCTCTGTGCTTCTGCTATAGCTCCACAATCATTGTACTGCTGCTCTGTATGCCAAAACTACGAGGGGCAATTTTACCAACAAGTCGAAGGGCAGGAATGCGATGTATTTAACAATAATATAAAACATACCTGTCTTTTATGAGCACTGCTGCACAGTGTGCTGCCTAGCGCCAACGCAGGCACCCTTGCACCATGGTGCAAATGCGCCTGCTTTGTAAGCAGCATTGTTTTTGTGCAGTAGGTAAACATTCTTACCCCAAAACAATCCCCTGAGGCTTATTCCTCTTCGAATGTGTGCTGCAGAATGCAGCACTTGTAGAAAGAGGAAAGAATGAGAATGTTAAATTTGGGGGTCTCTAGTTGGCACAGGTAGGTACTTGTGACAAATAGGGACCCTCTCCTCTAGTCAGGATAAGGGGATTACACTCCCAAAATAACCCCTGCTCACCCCCTTGGTATCTTGGCACGAGCAGAAGGGCTTTACTTCAGAGGCATTGTAAGTTAAGCAGTTGTGACCACATACAGTAACCCAGTGACAACACTACAAATGGACACCAGTCAGGTTTTATATAAAAAATAAGTATACTTTATATAGAGTTACCACAAGACCATAAACAACAAAAATACACACTATTATTACTTTAAGATGGTAGATTTAAGCTTAGTTCAGTTCAGTTCTTAGATGCTACACTCTGCGTCAATGTACTTTAGGTTGCGTTGGGCTTCCACGACAAGCAATGTTGCAGCGACGGGAAGTGCGGCAAAGTTCAGATACAAAGAAATAAAGACGTGAAGATCTTCCAGATGCGGCACGCTTATCGGGGATGCGAGAAGTTCTCGGTTCGATGCATGGACTGCAGCGGCGACAACCTGTTGATGCGACAGCAGCAGCTCCAGCAGCGACACTCTTCTCCCACGATGCGACAACTACAGCGGCGACATCCAAGATGCGATGGCAGCAGCTCCGACGGCGGCGCGCTTCTCGGGGATGCGAGGGGCTCTTGGTCGATGCGGTGCAGTGCAACAGTTCCAGCGGCGACACCCTCCTTCGGAGTTGCGACGGCAGGCACAGGGACAGTGGGTATAGAGACAAAATATTGAGTTTTAATTATCGACTAGACATAATATCGAGTAAAAAATATAGAATAGACAAAATATCGACTAGACATAATATAGACTACCAAAATATCGACTAGAAAATTTTAATATCGAATAGAATGGACAATATCGAATCAAAAATATAGAATGGACATAATATGGACTAGACATAATATAGACAACAAAAATATCGATTTAAGGTAAGTTAATATTAATTATTAATTTTTGTGTAATATAATTCTGTAGCGGGTTGTGGGTTTATAGGGGAATAGGGTGGGAAGTAATTTAAGTATAATTAATTAAATATGTTATTTTAGTTATTGGTATTTATTTAGAATTAATTGTTAATTAATTATTAATTGGTATTTAATTAAAATATAATTGTTAATTAATTTTAATTGATTAATTGATAAATCTGTTAATTTTAATATTTTATTTTCTGTGGCGGGTTGTGGGTTTATAGGGGAATAGGGTGGGAAGTAATTTTATTATGATTAATTAAATATGTTAATTTATTTATTGGTATTTATTTAGAATTAATTGTTAATTAATTATTAATTGGTAATTAATTAAAATATAATTGGTAATTAATTTTAATTGATTAATTGATAAATATGTTAATTTTAGTAATTTATTTTCTGTAGTGGGTTGTGGGTTTATAGGGGAATAGGGTGGGAAGTAATTTAATTATAATTAATTACATATGTTAATTTATTTATTGGCATTTATTTAGAATTCATTGTTAATTAATTATTATTTGGTAATTAATTAAAATATAATTGGTAATTTATTGTAATTGATTAATTGATAAATATGTTACTTTTATTACATTATTTTCTGTAGTGGGTTGTGTGTTTATAGGGGAATAGCTTGGGAAGTGATTTAATTGTAAGTAATTACAGTTTTTAAATACTTGTGTTGTGTCTAATTTTTATTTATATTTATATTGTAAATTAATTGATTGGTAATTGGTAAATAATTAGTATTATTAGGTATTTTTATTATTATTTAATTTGTATTTGTAATTTTAATTGATTAATTAATGTTTTATAAAATTGTAAAATATTTGAATTATTTTGAAATTGGTATCTATATTTATGTTATTTATATTTATATATGAAGTATTTACTTTCCCTACTATTGCACTCACTGGAGTGGGAATAGTAATTTTTACCCCTACGCTATCCAACGCTTTCCCTACTGTTGCACTCTCTGGAGTTGGAATTGTACTTTTTACCCCTACGCTATCCAACGCTTTCCCTACTGTTGCACTCTCTGGAGTAGGAATAGTAATTTTTACCCCTACGCTATACATTGCTTCCCCTACTGTTGCACTCACTGGAGTGGGAATAGTAATTTTTATCCCTACGCTATCCAATGCTTTCCCTAATGTTGCACTCACTGGAGTGGGAATAGTAATTTTTACTCCTACGCCATCCAACACTTTCCCTACTGTTGCACTCACTGGAGTGGGAATAGTAATTTTTACCCCTACGCTATTCAATGCTTTCCCTACTGATGCACTCACTGGAGTGGGAATAGTAATTTTTACCCCTACGCTATCCAACGCTTTCCCTACTGTTGCACTCTCTGGAGTTGGAATAGTTATTTTTACCCCTACGCTATCCAACGCTTTCCCTACTGTTGCACTCACTGGAGTGGGAATAGTCATTTTTACTCCTACGCTATCCAACGCTTTCCCTACTGTTGCACTCTCTGGAGTTGGAATAGTTATTTTTACCCCTACGCTATCCAACGCTTTCCCTACTGTTGCACTCTCTGGAGTAGGAATAGTAATTTTTACCCCTACGCTATCCAACGCTTTCCCAACTGTTGCACTCACTGGAGTGGGAATAGTAATTTTTACCCCTACGCTATCCAACGCTTTCCCTACTGTTGCACTCACTGGAGTGGGAATAGTAATTTCTACCCCTACGCTATCCAACGCTTTCCCTACTGTTGCACTCACTGGAGTGGGAATAGTAATTTTTACTCCTACGCTATCCAACGCTTTTCCTACTGTTGCACTCTCTGGAGTTGGAATAGTTATTTTTACCCCTACGCTATCCAACGCTTTCCCTACTGTTGCACTCTCTGGAGTTGGAATTGTACTTTTTACCCCTACGCTATCCAACACTTTCCCTACTGTTGTGCTCTCTGGAGTGGTAATAGTAATTTTTACCCCTACGCTATCCAGCGCTTTCCCTACTGTTGTGCTCTCTGGAGTGGTAATAGTAATTTTTACCCCTACGCTATCCAGCGCTTTCCCTACTGTTGCTCACTCTGGAGTGGTAATAGTAATTTTTACCCTCTCACTATCCAACGCTTGCCCTACTGTTGCACTCTCTGGAGTTGGAATAGTAATTTTTACCCCTACGCTATCCAACGCTTTCCCTACTGTTGCACTCACTCGAGTGGGAATAGTAACTTTTACCCCTACGCTATCCAATGCTTTCCCTACTGGTGCACTCTCTGGAGTGTGAATAGTAAATTTAACCCTCTCGCTATCCTACAGAAAAAATATTGTATATGTTTTGTTAATAATATGTATGTGTATATATATATATATATATATATATTAACTGAAAAAACGTAGGTTTTACACACGTTATAGTTAGGAAGTAGCCTTTACAAAACCTTTGAAATTCACTGAAAAAACTATAGGTTTGACACATGTTATAGTTAGCTGGACATTTCACTCATATAAAACCATTGAAATTCCCCCGTTATAGTTAGTTCAGATAACTATAACTCGCGCGCCCGCAATGCACTGCTGATGACCTCACATAATACATCACTCATGACATGGCTGATTTTTTTTAAATCACAGGGTTCGCGCACCGTGCCCGCACCCCGCGATTTTTCAAAAAAAAATTTTTTTTTTGCCTTGGGGGTCCCTGTGGTACCCCCTGAGCATGCCTAGGGGTTCAGGGTGCTTCTACCCTGACCCCTTTTTGAGTTCTACACGTTTGTTTTTCTGCTTTCCTGTGCCTCAGTCTACCGAGGCACAAGATGGCTGCCAACAATTTCTGTTTTAGAGTGTTGACAGACACTGGCAGCCAATCAGCATGAAGCTCGTGCACAGCAAGGTGCGCGCACGTTCAGCTTATAGATTTATAATTGATTTCAACTTTAATTTTCTCAGCAACTACTGGATGGATTTACACCATTTAAACAAAAGCGTGATCTGGATACCAGACCCTACTATTTTCCCAAATTTGGTGTAATTCTGTTCAGCAGTTCGGGCTGTAGCCGTGTCTAAACGTCCTATGGAAATTAACATGGGAAAACACGTTTTGGGACCCCCCTTTTTTCTCGGCCCCCGCTTGACAAATCTTCCCGAGACTTTCAGGGAAGGAGCGGGCCATCTTCTTTGAGAAATTTGCATAGATTTTTCAATCGGCGCCAAAGTTATTCCCAATAGAATGTTGCGGATTTCCTACGGAAACTAGGTCCTAACTATAACTACCTACTGCTGGCGACGGCCAGTAGGTAATATATATATATATATATATATATATATATATATATATATATATATATATATATGAGAATAGGCGAACCAGAACTGCATCACGAACCTTGTTCCTTTGCTCTCACGCTATCGAGCTACTTGTTGGGAAATAAAGCCCTTACCAGAAGCCCCGCGAGTGTGGTTAGTGTTTTTTCAAATACACGAGCCTGCATATATATATATATATATATATATATATATATATATATATATATATATATATATATATATATATATGACAACAAATTTCCTGTCCACCCTCCCGGGCACAGAAAAAGGTCGGGACCCTCCAAGATGCTCAGAATCTTTTATTCACCAACAATGGTTAGCAAAAGCCGACGCGTTTCGCCGTAAGGCTTGACCGTGACCAAGCCTTATGGTGAAACGCGTCGGCTTTTGCTAACCATTGTTGGTGAATAAAAGATTCTGAGCATCCTGGAGTGTCCCGACCTTTTTCTGTGCCCGGGAGGGTAGACAGGAAATTTGTTGTCATATCATCAAAAACGCTGGTTTTGAGGAAGGGACCGCTGCAAAGCCAAGAGCCCTGGATTACCGGCACTTTGTGCAAATATATATATATATATATATATATATATAGCTGCACGCTCGCTCGTACTCCAGAAAGCAGACGGCACTCAGAGCTCGATGTTTCTTTTAGTTTATTGACAGACCCCCGTCACCCCAACCAAAAGACAAACGCGTTTCGCCGTGAAACGGCTTCCTCAGTGTCAATTGTGAATGATAAGAATCGCCATTTAAACTCCAGCTCTAACCACAATAGAAAGAGGACTAAGCCCAACATTACTTGAAAAAATAGCGGCAGACATATTGTAAGGTGCAAATGCTTACTGCTTTTCTATGCAACTTAGGAGAAATGGCGATCAATAAAGTGCTCGTGCATTAAAAAAAACAAGAGGGCAAACAGCTTCCCTCGTGATGAATTTAAACATTCTTAGGCTCACAACCAAATTAAAGAGAAAACATTTTCGACCATTGGAATCATAATATGTACAGTAATACATCGAATCATTATAAATGTATATGTATGGTGGTACTTTTGAATTTGACAATAAATATCATAGCGTGTCCCCCGCGAGATGATAAATTGGGGGCAGACACTAAATTCATTGAAGGGAAATATAGTTGTGATTTAACCTTCTTTTGCACAATCATATATCCAAGTGCATCCTGTACATGTGGTCTTTCTCTTACATGTTGTGTAATACAGGTGAGTGAGTCCTAAAATTGCTCTAATGCCCTGAATGGGCCTATTTGTTTTCTGTTTTTATACATCTAGCCCTGTATGGGCAAGTGACTCCCTGATAGAAGTATATTGGTGACATATAAACTTTATGCAGGGGTTGTGGAGGCAAAAGATGTTAACATATATATTCTACAGAAGTTGCATAAATTACTTGAACAAAGACTCCCCATCTGATCAATCCAAGTGAACCCAAAGTTCCTCATCGTTGTTAAGACCTGTCGGTTTCATCGTTTGGAGGTCTATGATGTATTTGGATTCCATAGCCCTGAGGGTCCTGATCTTATCACCACCTCTCTCCTGTCTCCCTAGTTGGTCTATTAAATAGAATGACAAGAGATCTCTGTTGCTGTTATGGTGGGTCTCGAAATGGCGTGCCACCGGATAGTTCTTATCCCTGTTTGTGATGGCACGCATGTGCTCCAAGATACGTTTCTTCGCTGGATTGATGGTACTACCAACGTATCTCTTGGAGCACGGACAAACCAGTATGTATATAACGAATTCCGAGTTGCAATTCAGGAATTTCGTGATATTCCTGGTTGGTCGTGGGTCTTTCGGTCTGCCCTCGTACTTGATCTTCTTTTGGCTATACTTGCACGCTTTGCAATGCATGCAAGGATAAAAACCTTGTATGGGTTTGGATCTTGGAGCTACAGGGGGCTCAGTGTAGTGACTCCTGGTCAAATGGTCACCGAGTGACTGACAGCGTCTATATGTGATCAATGGTCTAGGCGATATTCTGTTCTTCAGGATGTTGTCTGTAGCCAGAATATGCCAGTTGTTATTAAAGATTTGGACCAATTCTTTCGATCTCATGTTATAAGTTGTTATCATTCTCGTTGAAGATTCTGTCTCTGCCTGTTTGTTCTTGGTCACCAGGAGGTCTTTTCTGTCTATCTGTTCCACTTTCTTTGAGGCTGCTACTAAAGCTGATTTGGAGTAGCCCCGTTCTTTAAACCTAGATATCGCTGCTTCTTGTGCATCTAGGAAATCGCTGGTTTCAGAGCAATTCCGTTTGATGCGCAATAGTTCGCCATATGGGATGTTTTTCACCATGGATTGAGGGTGGTGACTGGCAGCGTGGAGTACAGCATTCCCTGCTGTAGGTTTGCGGTAGAGTTTAGTTTGTATACTACCCCCTGCCGCAAATACCTCTAAGTCTAGGTAGTGGACCGACCTCTCACTTATTTCGCTGGTAAACCTCAGGTTTAGGCTGTTGTTGTTAAGCGTTGCCACAAACCTCTCAGCCGAGGGTCTGTCGCCCCGCCACACCACAAACAGGTCATCTATGTACCTTGTCCAGACCATGATATGGTCAAGACAGTACTCGTTGGTCCCACCCCAGGCCATGTGCTTCTCCCACCAGCCCACGAAGAGGTTCGCGTAGCTGGGGGCGAAGCACGTGCCCATGGCGGTCCCCCTGATTTGGCGGTATAATGTACCTGCAAACAAGAAGATATTGTTAAAGAGACAGAATTCAGTCATTCTCAGTAACATGCGATTATGCTGATGAAATTGCATGTTCTTCTTTTTAAGAAACCATTCGATAGCTTGGAGTCCATCTTGATGTCCAATTGACGTGTACAAGTTTGCAACGTCCAAAGTAATGAATAGCATCTCATTGTCCCAGTGTATTCCATCAATAATCCTCAGGAAATCTTGTGTGTCCCTGACGAAGGACGGAAGATCCTTGACAAATGGAGAGAGGTAGTTATCAATGAATCTGGAGGTTGCTTCCAAAAGACTGCCAATAGAGGAGACGATTGGTCTTCCTGGGGGGTGCTTGATGTCTTTATGCACCTTCGGCAGGTGGTAAAATGTGGGGATGATTGGATGCTCACAATATAGATAGTCATATTCATTCTTGTTCAACATACCATCATCACACCACATTTTCAAAAGTCCATGGTATTCTAGGACACATTGTTCGAATTCCTTCTTGTTAATCGTCTCGTAGCAGTCTTTATCCTCTAGTTGTCTGAAAAAAAAAAAAAAAATATATATATATATATATATATATATATATATATATATATATATATATATATATATATATATATATGTTTTAAAATTAGTTATTATTTTTTTAAAGTTACATTAATTATTTATTAATTTTAAGTTTGATTAAGTATTTTAAGTAGGCTTAAATTAATTATATTTATTATTATATTACTTTTAAATTACTTTTAAGATATTTAAAAAATTCGATATTTTGACTGTCTATATTTTTTCCTATCGATATTTTGGAGTCAATATTTTTGTACTTACCTGTTTGTAGATAGGAAGTCGATATTCTGGCATTCTATAATTTTACCTTGATATTTTTGCAAGTCGATATTTTGACTGTCAATATTATGTGGTGACACGCTCCGACGTCGTTGCGAGATTCTTCTCCTGATGCAGTGCAGTGCGACAACTACAGCGGCGACACCCTACTTCGGAGTTGCGACGGCAGCAGCAGTGACGGCGACATGCTTCCTCTTCGTTGCGGCAAACTTCTCTCCGATGCGGTGCAGTACGACAGTTCCAGGGTCGACACCCTCCTTCGGAGTTGCAAAGGCAGGGCCAGCGACGGCGACACGCTTCTTCTCGCGCTTCCAGCTCCTTGCGACATGCAGTTCCTCAGAAGGCCCAAAACAGCAGCAGGCACTTCCAAAAGAACTCTGGACAGCTGGGGGGTGAAGTCTGCTGTCCCGGTACTGGGGTAGCTCAGACGTGGGTCCCAGAGCCTCCACACCACTGGAGTCAAGCTAGCCGGGCTGATGAGAGGTGTTACCTCGAAACCGGTCCGGTCCTCGGATGCTTGATTCCGGTCTGGGAAAGATATGGCTGTGTAGTTCGGACTGGACTGTTCCCATGGGGCACAGGGTCAGAGCTGATTTGCATAAAGCCATTATCTAACCCAGGGTGGTGTGGATTGCAAAAAACGATGGATTTAGGCCCAGATCCTTGTACTGGGGTGAATGTAAGACATTGATCTACATTCTGTCCATCAAATTGTTTTTTGTAATTTTGTCCCTGAGTGTACTGGGGTAGCTCAGACGTGGGTCCCAGAGCCTCCACACCACTGGAGTCAAGCTAGCCGGGCTGATGAGAGGTGTTACCTCGAAACCGGTCTGGTCCTCGGATGCTTGATTCCGGTCTGGGAAAGATATGGCTGTGTAGTTCGGACTGGACTGTTCCCATGGGGCACAGGGTCAGAGCTGATTTGCATAAAGCCATTATCTAACCCAGGGTGGTGTGGAGTGCAAAGAACGATGGATTTAGGCCCAGATCCTTGTACTGGGGTGAATGTAAGACATTGATCTACATTCTGTCCATCAAATTGTTTTTTGTTTTTTGTAATTTTGTCCCTGAGACTTCAGCAGGAGGCAAGATCTTTTCCAAGCCCTTGGAGATCCTTCACAAGTTGAAAGCAAAGTACAGAAAGTTCCTTTCTCCTTTCTTTGGCAGTAAGGCAACCACTGCAGGCCCCCACGCAGCACTTCAGCTTGGGATTAGTCTCTCCTCAGTTTCTTCAGGTTCCTCTCTTCAGTAAAGGTTTCTTTTTGTAGTCCAAAGTGATCTAATTTCATGGGATTAGGGTCCCAATATTTATACCCCAAAATCCTTTGTTCTCTGAGGGGAGAGGGGCCTTTGCCTATTCCAAACCAGTTCTGAAGCACACTGTTTACCAGACTTATCCTTCCCTTTCACAGTGCAGGGCAGGCACATCAGACGCCTCACAGGAGGTGGAGCCAGCATTGTGGAAGGCAAGTACAGTCCTGGGGCACTTTGTTTACAGGGCTCCCTCTCTTCTTTCAGTGTGCAGGGCTGAGACATCAGCCGCTCCCCAGGGGGTGGAGTTGGCATTGTGGAAGGCAGGCACAGCCCTATTCAAGGTTCAGGTGCAACTCCTCCCTCCCATCTAGACACAGATCTCTCTATTCACCACTGGGTGACTTAGCCTGTCTCCTGGAATTCCCCAGCCCTGTCACTCACAAAACCAGACATAAGAATACACAACCTAGCAGAGGCAGGTTTGAATGGTTAGACAAGCAAATACCTACTTTCTAAAAGTGGTATTTGCAAACACAGAATACAAAATAAACTTTACTAAAAGAGGTATTTTATTATTCTGAGCTCACGCATACTAAACTCGAATTTCTACCATGTTCTCTGAGACAGTTAGGATTGTAAAATGCAATAACTCTAACAGCCCATTCTGGCCTATTGAGAACAGGTAGTCTTGCAATAGTGAAAAACAAAAATGGCTGTAATTCACTATTAGGACATGGCACACACATCAGGGCTTGTCCTACCTTATACTTACAATGCACCCTGCCCTTGGGCCTACCATAGGGGTGACTGATATGAAGAAAAGAGAAGGTTTAGGGACTAGGAAGTGGGTGTACTTGCCCAGTCAGCATGACAGTACCAGACTGCACGCAGGCTCTGCAAAGGCAGACCGTAAACACATTTTACAAGGCTGCTTCTGTGGGTGGCACAACCAGTGCTGCAAGCCCACCAACAGCATTTCGATTTACATGCCCTGGGCACACTCCGTGCACTAGACTAGGGTCTGACAAGTAAACTAAATAGCCAAACATGGAACCACTTCAATTTACAATAGGGAGCACTTGCACTGTTGCATTGGATAGCAGTGGCACAGTGCCCAAAGCATCTAACACCAGCAAAAATACACGAGGCAACAGCAAAAAAATGGAAGGGAGACCCACGCCAATGATGCCAGGTCTAACAGAGAAATAAATATATTTCTCCTCCTTACGCCTTTCCTGGGGATGCCTAGCAGTTTTGTTGCATTCCAAGGTCTACCACTTATGGTAAATCTGGGAATGCATACAAATCCATGGGTGTTGCATGGGAACACCCAGGCACCACCCGTGGATTACCTTCCTAGGACAGAATAACACAACGCAGCAATTTGTGCCGCGTTGCCTAACTGTGGATTTATCAAGCCACTGAGTGTAATTCAAGGTGGCCTTGCATGGCTTGATAAAACTCCCGTAAGGGTTGCGTCACTTTTGGGCCCCACTGCGTGGCTCAAAAGTGACGCAACCATATGATAAATATGCCGCTGAACGTATTGGAGAGATGAATATCATAGGCAAAAGTATTCATGTGATGGCCAGCTTGCCTCACTCAAAGAACAACAGACAAAGGACAACTCAACCACAAAATACTCATTGGCGATCTTGTAATGATGGTGAGTAGAGCATGTCCCTCTTCAATACCTATCTGGCTACCGGTTTGACCCCTTTTCTTTAAAACTCCTCACTGCTTTGATTCCTGGAGTCCTAGTAAACACATGGATGCCTCAAATAGGGGCTACATTTGTAGCCTACAGTATAATAGTAATATTTTACTGTTTGGGCTCATCAAATATATTACATCCCTTCTTCGTTTCAGTATCCTATATAGGTTAACTAGAATATGCAGCTACTCTTATGGAGGCTGATTTAGAGCATCGCAGGTGCAATTTCCATGCCAATGTTTCTGACCAAGGTCCTCTGCCAGGTTGGTTGAGGACAATCTGCTGCATTTATAGATCTATTCCAAGGTGGTGGATATTTTTCCACCACATTGTTTTCTGACCCTTGGTAAGAGCCTCACTGGTGATGTGTCCAAGAAAACCCAACCACTTTTCATGCTGGATAGTGGAATTTCCACCACGTACTAAGGACATTAGAAATGTATCCCCAAACTGAGTGCATTGTCCAAATATCTTGTCTCCCTAGCTTGCTGGTTCAGTTTCCCATCCTGGTAGACACACATACTTACCTTTACACCAAGGGGAAATTTCAGCTAGGATTTTTCTCAGTTTAGGAGTCCTAACTTTACTACTACTAAACAGAGAAAAATCCTAATTTTAAGACTTTCGGTATTCACAGAAGGCATTTATGAGTCCTAAAGTTAGGAGTCCTAACTTTACTACTCCTAAACTGAGAAAAATCCTAATTTTAAGACTTTCGGTATTTACAGAAGGCATTTAGGAGTCCTAAAGTTAGGACTCCTAACTTCTGTGAATACCGAAATGAGTAAGTGTCTTCTGTGAGTACCAAAATGAGTAAGTGCCTTCTGTGAATGCCAAAATGGTAGTAAGTTTAGGATTTTGTCTTAAGTTAGCTCTGTGAATCGGGCCCACAGTGCATAGCACAGGAGATTGAAATTGGCCCTTTGGCGCATAGGCAGCCAGTGAAGCTCTGTCAAACATTCTGATGCAGAGCTATACTTGTTTTAATTACAGACCATCTGGACTACTGCATTCTGGATGACCCGCAATCGAGAAAATAGGTAGTCTGCCATTTCTACATAGAGCGCATGCATCCCCATAATCCAATTTGCTGGACAATAAAGCCTGGGTAATGGTTTTCCTACAGTTCAGAGGAATCCATAAAAAAGTCTCCTTAGTATTTTACTGGATTTCAACCCTGCTTTTGAAAACATTATACTGGAAATGGTCAAGGACTGCACCATTCAAGATAAGTTACGGGCATGGAGCAAATTCTTTCTGCAGTGTACATTAAAGATGCTGTCTTTCTAGTCCCTCAGACATCTGTTCTCCTTCAACATTTTGCAATACCTATATGAAGCCAATAATGAAAATGCTCTGTGCCTGAGAAGTGTACTTTAACTAACTTCACCAAAGGGCTCAGGGCCTGTCCTAATTAATCAAGGGATGGAGTCTATTGCATGAATAATAAGCTTAATAAATCTCAGGGGAGTTCCGTACCGCGATGGTTTATTGAAATTTGGGCCAAATGAACTCAATACCTTACCTAGGGCCTGAGCTACAAAGATTACATTCGCAGAAAGTAGTCACTAATTGCACACCATCTTTGTTTGATTGTCGTATTATTTTGCGAACAAATCTAGGTATAAATAGGCCGGTTCACAAAATGCCTAATCGTGGTGGTCCATAGAACAACTGGTCTAATTGATATTCATTAGGCAGGTGGCAATTTGTGAACCCTGCGATTGGCCACTATCACACGGATGGTGGCCTTCAAGGGTCATCAGATTACCATATATGTGATTGTGTTGAAATAAAGAAAACTTTTTAAGGGAAACAGGGCTGCATTTAAAAAAGTTTTTTTCCCAAATGTTTCACTGAGAGTTGGCAGTTAACCACTGCCTACAGTCTCAGTGAGAAAGCGGTCCAAAGGGGGCTACTTCACCCTTGCAAATCAGTTACCTTAACAAATGCTTCATAGGTCAGGTTATGAATTGCAATTTGGAAAGGACACCCATATTACCCCCACCCCCCCTCTCCAAATAGCAATTTGTAATCCATTTCTAAACCCATTTAGCGATTCTAAAACACTCTTCCAAATTCACATGTGTTTAAAAAATACAAATATTTTTAGTTGTCACAAACGCTCTGATTGAATTGGAGGGTTTACAACAGGTACACCGTTTTGTACATCAGGGCCCTAGTCTTGCAGCATACGTTAAGAATTTGGGAATAGCAATTGACTCTGAACATCAGGTCTCTAAATTTCTACATAATGGGCAGGGGTGGCTCCTCCACAATGACGTTGGAGTGTCGCCCCACTGCCTGGCGCAGAGCCAGCAAACAAAAAATAAAACAATGTTATAGCATTGTTTAATTTTTTGTTTGCCGGCTCTGAGCCAACTTGTGCAGCGAGGGGTGAGGCATGGGAGGTAGGAGTATGAGTGCTTGTGCACTCCCTAAGTACGCATATGTGCTTGGCCTGCCGTCTTATGCCGACCAAAACACACATGTGCACTTAGGCTTTCCTGCCCACACAGGCCAATCCCCTGCTCTGCAGCACAGGGGTTGGATGGGAGTCTATCCCAGGGGCTGCTGGGACCAGGAAGAGGACATCAGGAGCGATATGACGTGGGAACATTATTATTAACACGCCCCCTCCAAAATGCCTCCCCGCGGTTCACCTACCCACCACACCACCCTTTGGTAGTGGTGCACCACCACTGATAATGGACCCAAATCACAAAGATTTTGCTTTGATGTATTATTGTGATACTCCTGGTTTACATCTGAATTTGATCACTAAGTCTGGAATAGGACAAGATTAGTCAGGTATCATGTCTATGACTCAGGGTAAATCCACAAGAAGGGTAAGCCACACCAGCCCTATCAAAATCTGTGTGACTTGAGGCCATTATTTTTTTACATTTGAGAATCATCAGAAAGGTTTCAGAATACCTAAACAGATGTTTACCCCACAGATTGATCTGACTGTAGCCCTGGCTAATCTATATTCCTCCTACAGTCTATATTTGGGCTCTTCTACATTTTATTCACACTCCTGCAGAGATTTCAGAATGCACAGCCCTTGTATTAATGCATCCACTTGATGTCATCACACAAGTACAGCTCTTCATTCCTTACACTGGCTACATAATGCTCAGAGAGTGTAATTTAAGTAGATAGGCTTCATCCAGAAGGCCATTCATGCAAGAGGCCCAAGCTCATGGAAAAAAGATTCCAACTTTAGAAACCTTTACAATATTACATTTATGAGTGACTTGACTGCTAACAGGAAGAACCAGATTTCACATAATAAACAAGTGGCAGTCAGGCATTCAATGCCTTGGCTGCACAATTGAGGAATGCACCACATCTCTGCACTAGACTGATTGATGACCATAACGACCTTATGCACTCTGCAAATATTCAAGTGCTCCCAATTAAAAGATAGTTCAGTATACTGTTCAATGTTGTGTGGGGTTCCACTCACTTCAAGAGGCCATTGCGGTGATGTAAATTGGGATCTGCAAATTGTTAAAACATAACATAACATGATATAACAAAATAAAATAGTCTACCACCTTTTATATGGTGGCATTCCGTGATGCTCATTCCATCAAACCTCATGTTTTTTCTCCCACTGTAATTAAGAGAAATTGGCTTTTCACTCTGGCAGACAAAGGCAGAGGAGCAGATCTATCTCAAACAGCAGAACATCCCATTTGGGCACCTTAGGTGCTGGATGATTTGTCATTTTAGGCAGAACCTATTTTAACCCTCTCCTCTAAGTCAGGCTATTGCATTTTTTGGCCTGCCACTGCCAGTGCTATTGCCATTGATCAACAAAAAACATACAGAGATAGGGGATCTGGGTCAGCTCCTTCAGATATTTGTTTGTTTTGGTCATCCATTTTCAACCATTGCTTGAATAAAGTGTCATTCATATTTTGGATCAACTCAAAAGAGTATTTCTTTCTCACTGTCATGATATTTGTTATTAGTTGTATTATCCCACCTAAAGAGGGCTCCATTGCAGTGCAGAGATGGTGAAGTGTCCAGGTACTGCAACAGAGGTGTACTGTTTTTATGAATGCCTGTGCTTGTCTTTAACTGTCAACCACGTGAAAAAAGCCTTCTGCATATCTAGTCCCATCCTCGCTTGTCAGAACACAGCCATAGCACTTTGTCCTCATGCAATCTTTGCGAGGGGGATCCACCATACACGATTTGTGCATGCTGTCAACTACCAGGAGAGGCTGCCTGTGCCTCGCGAGCTGCTCCTGGAGTAGGTAGGGTGTGAGAGATGGGACAGCGTCAGGTGTAGCAGCCAGGCTAGTAACAATTGACATAGCTTGTTTCTTCCAGATACCAAACTGTAGGCAATACTATCTTTGTGTTGAGGACTGAATAAATTACAGACCCCAACTGCCATGTTAGTTTTTTGGTTGCACAGCATTTTAAGGAAAATGTAATCACGGTGATATGACAAAAATACAAGCATTATGCAATATTTCATTGCCTGAATAAATTAGAAAAACAAATTTAACGCACAAGGGTTGAGGCAAGAAAAGCCTGCACCTGATACCATCTGTGGCTATAAACTTTTGGTGATGGTGCTCATGAAACCAAGGAACACAACCCAGTCTTTTCCTTCATGGGCAAAGCTCAAAATACAAAGCAAAGAATGTGGAATCAGCACCCATCAAGGAAATATATGGAACAGTCTCTGGTGTCTCCAGTAAATCGAGAAAATGAATCTCATAATAAACAGGTCCGGACTGGAGTGATACTTCTTTTCAATTCTTTATTATGATGATCCAAAAACAGATTAAAATGACATGCAAAATTTCCCTTTTAGCCAACGCGTTTCGTCTCATGAATGAGACTTCTTCAGGGCTCATAGAGTTTTCTTTATCAAAATAGTGCAAGCAATTGTTGTTTCTAATAAACAACAATTGCTTGCGCTATTTTGAAAAGAAGCATCACTCAAGTCCGGACCTGTTTATTATGAGATTCATTTTCTCGATTTACTGAAGACAGCAGAGACTGTTCCATATATTTCCTTGATGGGTGCTGATTCCACATTCTTTGCCTGAATAAATTAGTTGAATTAGTTGTTAAGAAGAACTAAGCAAACATAATTTATCCCAATCGGTGGGTAGTTCAAGGACACGCATAGATTGTTTTCTAATAGGGCTTTGTTGGACTTAGCCCTCTCTGCAGGGTTACCCCCAGACTTCATGCCTCATGTTTTCTGAACCCGTTTTTATTGACTTTGAGGACTCTGTGCATTTTACCACTGCTAACCAGTGCTAAAGTCCTTTTGCTCTCGCCTCTAAAAATGGTAAAATAGGCTTAAACCCAATTGACACATTTAATTTACTTGTAAATCCCTTGCAAAGTGGTACTATATGTACTCAGGGGCAGTAAATTCAATGCTACTAGTGGGCCTGCAGCACTGATTGTGCCACCCACTTACCTAGCCCTTTTAAACATTTCTCAGGTCTACCATCACAGCTTTTGTGGGCTATTTTTGGGTGAGACTGTTTTGTTTGTATTAGTTCCAGCACTGACTTTTGACTATTCCGAATCACTTGTTTTTACGCACGGGTTCACATGTCCTTTCCGACGATAGTGGGTACTTCATTTTTATTTATACGGTTATTTTATTCTTCGGGTTCCTCTACTTCTCACAAACCGTTCAACAAATATATTACTTTCATTTCCTACGTTTAATTCTTCAGGAATGGTTTGAGTCACATTCTGGTCATAGTCATAATCACGTGATTGGTTCAAAGACGGAAGTTCATTTTGTGTTTTTTTTTTGTTAGATTGTTTCAAGTTGATCAAGTTCATAGAGTATGTTGGTTAGGAGGCAATATGGTCCACGATGTTCTGGTACTTTGGTACAGAATTTCATTCAGCTTATTTTTTTGCTAAAGAAGGGCAATGTTGTGCCGGAAATGCATTGGAGTAGAGCATAGAGCAGAGGTCTTTAAACTTTTTTGCTGTGAGCCCCCCCTGAGCAAAATGTTTTCAAGCCGGGACCCCTCCAAAACGTTGTCAGTACTTGCAGTAGTGGAAAGATCCAGGACGAGTGCAGGGGCTGGGATTACCATTTCAGGAGTACTTTTTTCTGTAACTGATAATCCACGCTAAATATGACCCTTGTAAAAGGGCAAATATATCAAGCAATACACAACTCCTGATACTTGGGGTGTTATGAGCCCCTCACACTCCTGAGACCCAATGCAACTGCACCTGTAGCACTAATAATAGCTGTAGGCTTGAGTAGCAGACTGTGTGCACTGCCTCGTTCACCTTTACCCCACCATGCATGGCCATCACTCCAAATTTGGAACAGATTCTCTGTCCCTTTCAGAATAAAATTAGCTCTTGCATGTTGTCCACCACTTTGTAGCAAGGGTGCCTCACCTCTAATGCTAGGAAGATAAGCCTACGAACCTCTTTTATAAATGAAGGCAGTCATTTTTGGTATGCAGTGGGCCTCTTACTCCTGGGCCCGAGGGCCATTGCATCTGCTTCAGTAATGAGATCAACTGCCTTGTTAAGTGGTGGTCTTCTCTGACCCTTATTGAAAAAATGGGCCTCCATCTTGCCATTATAGCCCACTTTGTCATCTCTCTGAGGCCTAAGCTAATGTATCTCCTCTGATGACATTTTCCCTTCTTTTGGGCCATTGGTCCGAGGCCCAAAGCAACACTGGCAAAACAATGGTAACAATAGTGGGTCCTAACATAATCAAGAAAAGACAGTAAAACGATACTAATTGGAGTTTATTTAATGCCTCACACCCCTGAGCCCTGTGCATCTGCATCTGTGGCACAAATTATACCTACTACTCTGCACACTCGCTCCACTGGACCATCACTCCTAGATGTTTATGTTATGTTGCTTTGGACCTGTTCCCTGCACAGCAAGTGTAACCTGAGCCCTAATGCTGACCAGGAAACCAGGGTTCCTATCAACCATTTTGCTAGTAACACAGGCAAAATTGGGGTGCACTGCCTTAGTGCCACTGCACCTGCTTTACTAATGGTAGTGATGAATGAGAGAAAACCTCTATACTGACCTATCTAATTTCAACATTGGTCAAAAGCTCAAACCCAAGACATCTCCCCATAAACACAATCTTGTCACATGTATCTTCTTTATAGATTATTATTTTATTATGCATCAAAAAATATGTTTTCATTTCTATATATATGTTTTCTTCGTTTTGTGCTCATAAGGTCAGAAAATCGTACATATGTTTACAATTTCATATGAGTTGAATCAATATGCACATTTAAGACACAAATCACAAAGTTGTGAATAACCTCACAAACAACCATCATACCTACATTCTTATTTTTTTTTTTTTTTTTTTTTTTTTACTTCACAGAATTATAAATACAAAATGTCAGGATTCCACACTATGCCAAGCAGGATTCAAATGTGTGTTTTTCTGGTTTCACAGACCACTGTAGTGATCGTATTAATGAATTGAGTTTTGATAACATTAAAGAACGCGTCCCAAAGATTACTCTAATTTGCATTTATTTTTAGTTTATGGTACGTGCATTATTTTATATGTAGCTTGCTAAATGTGAAAAATCAACAAAATACTTACAGGAAATGTTGCTCTTTTCCTTTTTTTTTTTTCAATTAGCAGAATAATTTATTTTTCGTTATCTACAGGTCAGAGCTCGACAAACACAATATCTAAAAAAACAAACCGTAACAGGAATGATAAAAGGCTTGAGGAGGGAGAAGAGTGTTGGTTCACCCCCCATAACCAGGTGAATAGAAAATAATGTGCTATAGTTGCAGCTTCTCAGCAGCCGGGGTACCTTCCAAACATGCAGGGCGATAACTAGCATCTAACCAATTCTGTCCATTTGGTGAAGGGCACCTCAGTTGTTTACATACATCAGTTGCCAAATATTTCTAGGAGACCACATTGTATCATCTTAGTCAAGTGCCCCATCCCAGGTCAAGGTCGCATGACATTGTGGGTCAAGAGCACCCACCGCTGGTAATCCCACTCTATTAAGGGTAAAAATGTGGCAGGGCAATCATCGTCTGTTTTTAATGGCAAGTTCTCAGTCTGTCCTGAAGCTGCTGAGGGTGCAAGCCAATGATAAATGGCTGATCCACTGCTGCACATTTGTGAGTCTATTACTATCTCCCTGAGGTGGTTTCACTGGTGCTCCCCAAGGCATCTTTAATTGAGCAATTCGCACTGAAAACAAATGGACAATATTTAACTCATTATAGAATTGTTTAAAATAAATATTATTATACAAAATTTGTTAGCTCTTTGAATCCGATTTAAGGGCAGGTGCATGTGTACCTTTACTCACAAGGCAGGATTCAAAGCCACATGTTCCAGATTACTCACTGGTAAGAATCTGGAATAGAGAGGCATGTCTGAGCTGCCTTGGGTAGGTGGGGTGGGGTGGGAAGTAGGGGATGGGTGAAAAATTCTGCTCCGCCGGCGGACTTCACAGGGTTTTGCCCAGTTCCGCTTGGAACGCGGAGTTCTTTCACGTGGCTTGCCAACATAGAGTTGGAGAGCAGAAATTTGCCTCCTAAGCGCAATTTTCGGGCGCCAGAACGTCTCCTGGCAAGATATCTAAATGCAGATGATCACAGCAGGTTGCGACTGTTCGCGTTGAGAAAGCGGTCGCTGAGTGGAAAATCTACTCGATCACCAGAAAGAAGAAGGGCTCTGGCACGCTACGTGGTGCAGTTTGCGCTGATTTTACAGCACAGAAAAAGCTCCTGGCGCTAAGAATCAGTGCGAGGAGCACAGTGTGCTGAACTCTGTGGAATCTCGCAGTTTTTAATGTAACTGTTTTGCTCATCCCTAGTGGGAAGCACTAAGATAAAAGTTAACGGTCATCTGAAAAGGTCCTCTCTGAAATTATACCTTGATTATAAGATACTTATATCTACTATGTACAGCCTCAGGCTGTACAAAAGCCAGTTCATGAAAACCTTTACAAAGCCATCATGTACGGAATCTTCTTACATACAAAGGGTAAAGCGGGCAAATCCAGAATAGTAAGTGGCGCTCATGAATGCCATATTAAAGCCATCATGTATGGTATCTATTTACATACAGAAAGGTACAGGCAAACACACAGACTAACTACAGGGGCCTGTAGAGATTACCATACATCTAGATTTTCCCTTCCAGTAATCGCCAGATGACGCAACTGGTGTAGAATGAGGAAACTTTGGCTGTGTGTGCTGCCCTATTCAAGGTCTATGCTTCTCCTTTTATATTTTATCAATTGCCTATCATTTTTCCTCATCCTCTTTAGAAACGAGAAAGTGACAGTGCTGTGCGTTTACTATGCCCGAGTCCATGTGTGGTTGGAGCAATGCTACGGAATGTGGTAATGACAGATGTTTCAGGGACACTTCACGCAATTTGCAAAAAAATATTAAAACTTCTCTAGAGGCAAACAGGACCCCTCCATCACTGGGCAAAAGCCAAAACTGAAAAGATAACCGTCCTGAAATACACATGGATGATTATCAAAAGCTGCTATGTGAGCACTGTTACATGTTGGTGTAGCTGTGTATAACAGACTGTATTGCCTCATTTTAAAACATTTTCATATAAATAAAGAACTGCTAAATTTCATGAGTCTGCAGCCTCATTTATTACTAATTGTGTGCTCCCTCAAGGACAGCTCTAATCCTTGAGTGTAGGGCTAACTATCTTTCAAGACCTTCCTGCCTTCAGCTTTGACACAGCTCACTGCAGCTATTGTGATTCCAGATATCAGAGACAGGTGGAGAGTTGGCAGAAGCAAAGCAGACTGAAGGAACCAGCTTAAAGTAGCAACCTATGACAGTATCAAGACTAAGGAAAGCAGATCTGACTGAGAATCAAGCTCTGTATATACCACCTTCTTGCATTAAGATATCAAAGTCAACAATAAAGAGGGAATGCAGCACAGCACTGCAGCAGGTATATCCACACAGACGTCTCTGGTATACCTCTTCTCTATGGTCCCATTGTCATCTCTTCGTCAGCCTCTCCATGAACCTCGAAATCATTGTCTATATACAAGTATCAAAAAAGGTCTGTGTATAAAAAAATGGTGGGAGCTTCTTCTTTTATACAGCACAATAGCACCAGTTATCTGAAAAAGCTGCTGCGCTGGTCTGTGGAACAGAGCATGGATTCCCTCTTCACTCCCAGTGTGCACTGCAGGATTAAAAACCACATGAAGGCGGTTGGAGGACTGCTGCAGTTGAAACTGAATAGCGGAAACATTGCCCACTTAGATACTTCTTACTTTAGCCACAAGAAACCCAAACACCATCAAGTTACATGACCGCCGGTTCTCCTTCTTGGTGTCTTGTTCAGAACCAGTCCTGCTCATGAGGCGGCCATGGAAGCGCTGCCGCTGAGCTTCACCATCATTTGCTGGCAGTCATTGTAGGAACGCCGGTCACCCACCTTCTCCAGGGAGCGAGCCGCCTCAGCGAGCAGGACCACCCTCTGGCCTGGTGAGGAAAGGAAGGAGAGGGGTAGGTGGCGACAGGCCAGGATGATGGCAGTAGCTCGCTCCCTCTGACCTGGCAATGCATCAAGCTCCCCGTGCTTGTTGCTCTGAGGGGCACGCCTCCGCAGACTGTGCTCAAGCAGCTGGTGGGTGCGTGTAGGGCTGGCTCCAGCCATCAGACGCACAGTAGCCTCATGCAGAAATACCTTACGATAGGCTGGTCTGAAATTATCTGCCAGCTTTCTGAGACTGCTGAGATCCCGCTGGAACCCAGCCAGCTCAGGTGAGGAGGCATGGGGAGTTTCAGTGCCTGCCTGTACACAGCCGGTCTGCTTCTGCCACAAAGTGGTGCGAAGCGAAATCAGCAGGTCGCAAGTCAAGAGCTGGACCACCTTGTTCAGGTTGGAGCTGGTGAGCCCCCGGTCCATATTCACGCAATTCCACAGAAGGCCACTGGCTTTCTCGCACTGTCCCAGAGCGCCCTGTTGTCCTTCCAATTTACTGCACACAGCTGCTTGCATGGCCCGGCACAAATGAAAGACTGGCTTCAGCAATGGGTTCTCAGTTGCCTCAAGAGATCTTGGGAGTCGCTCCACCTCTGCAAACTGTGCACGGACAGTAGTGTCATCTCCCTGCAACCAGCTGATTGCCATTTTTACCACAGAAGACCACCAACGACACACTGGGTCAGAACCTGAACAGGACTTCAGTGACGAGTAACCAGTAAAGGAGGGTGGGCTGGCGCTGCTGGTTGGGTCTGTGTACGTACTGAGCAGTCGTAGGTACTCCTGCGCACTCGAAAACTCACTGGCTTCTTCATCCATTGCATGGCCAACCTCAGGTTTGACTATTGAGTACATGGCCTTTCTCAGCAGACTTTCGCAGAAGGCCCGGTGCACCTGTGCGATGGGATCCACTGGGTTCCGTGAAGAGCTATAGAGACTGTCCCTGGAGGCCCCCCTAGCTGAACAGTTGTATTCTACGAAGAACTGCTGCCCCAGCGGGTGGCAGAGCCAGCGCAGTGAATCAGGCACCGAAGAGCTGTCTGAACTGGTGCACAAGCTTTGGGCTCGGCTCAGAAAATAACCCGCCATGAAATGCAATCTGCCTTCCAAGAACTGTTTCAGGTCAATGGCTGCAGTGAGATGCACCTCAGCAAGCACGCTGGATGAGATCTTCTCAGCAGCACCCTCGGCTAGGTTGACTGCACACAGGGCTAGATTCAGCCCCAGGAACGGTGAGCTGGATGGAAGCTTCCCTGAGAGATAGAGCTGATGAAGCTTATGATAAACTAGTGCAGCGTCCCTGGCACTTGTCTTCGCCTCATCCTGGAGTTCGGCTTTCTCGCGATGCCCTGGGGTACGTCGCAGCAGCCATCGTACAATCCCCAGCCTCTGCAGGCTGTAGCAGATCACATTCCAGCAAAGACTGCAGCCCAGGTCAAAGCCGGAGGTTGGCAAGGTACGTCCAAGGACAGACAGATAGGTCTGCAAGTTCATGGTGGCTGCAGCAAAATCCTCCCTTGCTAGGTCGAGGTCTGCCTGCTTACGATGCCGCCAGAACTTGACAGAAGACTGGGAGTGGAGCCGGGTGACTGGTTCGCCGTGGATAAGAAGCTTGATGAAAACGCTCAGGACAATGACCCCGTTCACCAACCACAGGACTAGGGTTGGGATCATCCAGTCCAGCTAGCCACCAGCAATACCTGAGACCTCAAACCCCAGCATAGTCCTTCCCGAGCTGTGAAGCACTGCCCGTTCCGACTGCTGCGTCTCTCCACCCTGCAGGAGCGAGGTCAGTGGGTTGAAGGAAAGGCAGAGGAATGTCAGGGCGCAAAGCAGCATCCGTGACCGGTCCAGCATGCCAAGTGCAGAGGACTCGTCTGGCTCATCCTTCATCTTCTCGTCGTCCAGCAGAGGGCTTCCAGGCTCTGAATCCACAGAGTACGGGGAGAGGCCCCCTGGCGATCCAGAGTCCGAAGGAGGAGGGGACATGAGCAGAATGTTGTGGTTAAAGTCATCCATCTTTATGTCCATGCTAGTATCCACCAGGCTGCTGAGGTCAATGCCCTTCAGGAGCTGATTCTTCTGATTGGCCAGTTTAAGGGCCATGTTCTCCTGACGGAGTCGGTTGTTCATCTGCTGTAGGTACTTGATGTAATCAATGGCCTTCTTCAGGACACCTGACTTGTGCATCTTGGAGTCATTGCCCATCACCAGGTCTTTGAGCTCCAGGATCTTATCGTTGACGGAAGAGCGGTATCGCTTCTCGATGATGTTGTGGGTGCTTCGACGCTCGCCCTCCTTGGGTACTTCCAGCTGCTTGAGTTGACCTGGCATTTGCTTTAGTGATTCCTGCCCCATCATCACCGGCATGGTGGTCACAAACGCCCCATTGCCTCCCACCAAGGTCTGTAGAGAGGTCGTCTGGAGAGGAGTGCTAAGAGTCGCAATCCCAGGGGTTGGTACAGTGGCCATCACGGGGGTGTTCTCAGCCTTCAGGGTGGTGAAAACTAGTGAGTCTGTTTTAATGATCTGCGGATGAACCAACACTGGAACCTGCTGCACATGCGATGTCATGGTTTGTACAGTGGCCGGAGTGAGGGTCTGCATTGTGCCATTGGCTGGTGTAAGGGTCTGGATGGTGCCGGAGGCGGGGGTGAGAGTCTGGATGGTGCCGGTTGCTGGGGCGAGGGTCTGGATGGTGCCGTTGGTCTGCATTAAAAGACGCTGAGCCTGCATCGTCTGCATCTGCTGTTGAAGGGCAACTGATTGCACCTGGGACGGGGTCATCAGGTTCTGCACCTGGGGCTGAAACACTGAGAAGCTGCCTGAAGAGTTCTGGTAGATAACGGGCTGCTGGATGAAACGAGTCTGGGTGGCGGTGCTGAAAGCTGGGGTGATCATCATAGTCTGCTGTGGGAGTTGTGGTTGAATCAGTGGTCGAGGCTGGAGAGCCGGCGTTGAACGCTGGGGCTGGTTGGCTGCTGGTGCAACTTTGGATGCAGGCTGTGTAACCAGTGGCTTCAGGGAAAGGGCTGGGTAGGACTGCTGTTGCTGCCCCTGGCTAAACGTCTGCGTGAGAACCGCCTCTGTCCCATCACTAGCTGAGAATGTGGGGCACAGCTGCTCTTCGAAAAGGTCCGGGAAGTCATCCACCTGATTACTAACAAACTGAAGCATTTCATCGATGTCCCCCATGGTCAGCTCGTCCCCCAGCCGGCTTAGACCATCCATGACCTCCAACGACTCCATCCTGCTGTCGCACCGGGAACTGTCACAACGCCATGCCAGGAGGCCCACTATCGCTCTTTTCCTTTTAAGCCACTTAGCCACGTCTTTGAATTAGTCCCAATGTTGCCAATAATAACAGTTGCCATCGTTTTAATGACCTTTACCTTCTGGATGTAAATGAAGACATGGTGGAAACGCGATAAATAAATTTGCACTTCCAGGCCATCTTCATTGAGAAGTATTTACACAGGCCTTTGCGCCCTACGCCCCCCTAGGAACATAACCACGGCCCCCAGGGGGGCGCACCCACAGTTTGAAGACCTCTGGCATTGAGAATGCCAATGATTTTGATTTGAGCTTACAAATTATCAGTGCATTAAAGAAAGTGGAATACACTTTGACTATTTCTTTGATTATGTCTAATGGACTACATGGTTTTATTGCCAAAAACGTATATTGAACTGACTACTTACATTTTTACATTTAAAGTATGGACTGGACATTTAACTTCTGGATAAATTGGGTAAATCTGGATAAATTGGGTCTCAGCTGTGTGAGCAGCAAGTCCGCATATCAAGTTCGTTATACAGCATTTATTGCACTTATTGCAGCTTTTAATAGGGTGTTTTTAAGCACAGAACACATTGCTGCAGCACCATACATTTTGTAGATCAGCAACATCTTCATTAATGGTTGATTACACATGTACCATTGTAAAAATAAGTTTGGAGTACAAGCTAGGAACCGTCTTTTTTTTTTAAAAGACTTAGAAAGCTGGCATTTTATTGTCCCAACCATTTGGTGCCATCAGCCTGTATCTTGGGTGACATGACTACCTGTAGTTGGCAGTTGATCTTTGTGTATGCTTCCAGACAGTGAGACAAAGGGTGAATAGGTGTTGGCAGGATGGGCCATCTCTAAGTTGATAGGAGGTGGAGCTGTCACCTACCATACTTGCACATCACAAAGAATCTGCCTCAGCACACTCAAAAAAGGTTTTACACTAGCCTTGTGTGCCCCCAGACAAGTGAAGGCCGGGGTAGGGTGGCACAAAATCCCAAACATCTCTGGGGTTAGAACCTTCTAGAAACTTCTCCTACTTCAAAGTAGGCACCAAGGATAAATAGTTGCCCCCCAGATCCAACACTTCAGTCGCCCTCTGGGCATGTGGAAGAGTCAGAAGGACTCCTGTGCTACTGTATTCCAAGGACTGCTACTCTGCTGCCTGTTTCCTGAGTAAGAAGAACTGGACCTGCATCTTGAACCCGTCGCACCCCTGAAGATGCTCAGGACCACTGGTGAACAATGCATCCTCAACGCATGACCTTGAATTCCAGCCCCGGATCATTGCTGAATTACACATATTGACGCAGGACTTCACAAGGCTCCACAACCAAAATGTAAGGTGCTTTGTTCAGCAGGCCGAACTTGATCTCTGTAGTTGTCCCGCAATCCATCATGGGCAACTTGCACCTGCGAATTTGTCCCAGTCTGGCTCTACAAATTAACCACAGTTAAAACACTAGTTTTACTTAAATCTTTAAAATTGTATATCTCTGTTCTACTGATTGGATTTTTGTCATTTTGGTGTCAAATAACTTAATAAATGTAATTGTATTTTTCTACATTGGTGTGTGATTTTTCTTGTATTGTGTTTTCCTTTTATTTCTGTTTGTGTACTGCATAAATACTTTACACATTGCCTCTAATTTAAGCCTGAGTGCTTTTGTTCTAAGCTACTAGAGGGCTAAGCACAGGTTTATTTGAGGGGTTTGCTTGTGTTTTACCCTGACAACAAGTGCGGCTGCTGCTTTAGTATGGTTTCGTCCCCTGAATCAGTAACCCGGATTCTTACAGGCATTATTTTATTTTGCTTTCATAATTGAGTACTCTGAACTATGCTAGCTTTGTGCCGATATGGGAAAAAAGTAAGTGCACTTATCTTTTGAAAGCATTCACCGTATTCAGCTTCACTTTCATTTAACCCCTTAAGCGCTGCGCCCATCCAGCGGCCGACGGCACCACTACCTCGGGAGTGCTGCCGTCGGCCATTGGACGTTCCAACTGCACCTGCGCAATGGAACGTTCAGCACTGGAGCTGGACGTTCCATAGCAGCTAAGGTGTTAAAATGGATTATGTACTGTGCACAATAACAGATGTAAACAAGCAGTGTAATGCAAATAGGTCTGGCTTCTTAATTAACTATCAAGCCAGACCTAAAATTCCACTTACACAAATGAGTGCCTCCTCCCCTCTGTGCTGCTGCCTGAGAAAAATGACATAAATGATCTAGTTATCTAAAACACTTTAATTGAAATATAATAGCATGTGTGTGTGTCCCTGAAATTTCAAGGTCCAGGAGAGAGATACATAAGCAAAATGATCACAGTTGCATGGCGGGCAAGCTCTTTTTTTTATGGAGGTACACAATGTTGCCCAATCAAAACATGTACTCCTGGCTCCCAACATGTGGGCAGAGCCAAAGCCCCTCCCCTGGTGGGTCTAACATAAGTGCCTGGTGAAAACTGTGCTGTCAAGGGAGACCATAACAACGTCCTCTACTTAGGGTATTAATACTACTTACTGCTGATCGTGCTCCAATTTACTTCTGTTCTTACCCCAATGTACACCTACATTTCTAGTTAGTCATTTGTACTCTTCCTCTTGCTCCTTACTCCTTCTTACTCATGTGTACTACTATTCTTGCTTACTCCCACCATTACTCCAAATGACTGTTACTCTTATTCCTGTTTATACTTACTATTATTTGCACTCTTACATTACCATACTCTTACTTAATATACTCCAGCATACTTCACAACAGGAATGCCTGGACACCTTGTCACACCTCACTGAATGTTCACCAAAGCTGGATACTTTCATTCTGGCCTCTTACATTGTCGTGTTCTCTGCAGCGGCGCCACACAGCACAATATATTCAAGACACAGGTTGGTTCTAATACGCTTCCTTTATTTAAGATTACATGAGCTGGTCACATGTACGTCCGTCCTGTTGCTCGTCCTGGTCAGTCTGTCCTCTTCCTGTCCCCTGGCCGGATGTGGTGTCCGGTGACCTGGTCACCTCGTCATGACCCACAGGGTCCTAGTGTCCTACTGTCGGTCGCCCATCCCATCAGGTCACGACACCTCCCCCCTTGTTGCAAACAAATGTTCATGACACATTTATCATAATCACTGTCGCCCACCATTGACAGTCCTCATTCACAGTTACACTGAGAGAGAGAGAGAGAGAGAGAGAGAGAGAGAGAGAGAGAGAGAGAGAGAGAGAGAGAGAGAGAGACGTGTGGTATAATCTTTCCACTTTCACTTCTTCCTCTTCTTCCTCTGACCCTCGTGATGAACTTCTCCTTTCATTGTCAACATACCTGATATGTCTTACTGTCGATTCCTGTCGCCTTCCCGTTCTCCCCTTGTCATCTCCTCTGAATTGTGCACCTTGGCACATGCTGGCGTAGTGATTTCTTCCACCACACTTTCTACACGTCTGGCCAAGTGCTGGGCATGGACCTCTGTGTGGAAATTCCATTCCACACTTGTAGCATGTTCTTTCTGGTCGTCTTCTTTCCTTTTGTTCCCTCTAGTCATTCTTCCATCGGTCTGTGCGATATGTCGTGAAGTGTGCGTTTTCTCTTTCAGCGCTCTTCCCTCTTTCCATTTCTTTGGCATGTTCCGTTGCTCTCGCCTCTGCTCTCGCTAGGGACAGGATGTTCTCCAATGAGGTCGGTTCCTTTAGTATTCTTGCTCTGAATCCGGTGTCGAGACAGCCTTCTATGATCCGTAGTCTGATCGCTTGCTCGTTGTCGAATTTGTCAAACTCACAATGAGTTACCAACTTTCTCAGCCTTGTTGCAAAGTCATCTAGTGTTTCGCTGACTCGTTGACATGCAATGGTAAACGTATATCGTTCGAAATCAATGTTGCGCTGTGGGTCGAATTTGGCTGTTAGACATTTCTTTAGTTGGTCATATGTTTTTGTTTCTTCGGTAGGCAGTGTCACCAGTAGTTCTTCCACATCATCGCCTGCTAAGTTCAACATTAATCCTAGCTTCTTTCCGTCTGCTACATCTGTATCTTGTGCATATCTTTCAAACCGTCTGATCCATTTCTCCCACCTTATCCCTGTTTGTGGCTCCGATAGGTTGAAAGGTAGTGGTCTCCTGTATTGCGCGCTGGGCTTTGGATCTGCCATTCTTTCCTTCTTTCTTTGGTCGGCTCTTTTCTTTTGTTTCCTTTCTCTTCTTCTTTTTCTCTTCCTTATTTTATTTATTTCTTTATTTCTACCTCTTCCTCTGTGATTTCAGCGCTCTTCTTGGCACTCTTTTGTTATTTCTTCTACTGTCTCTTTACCGTCTTTATTTTCTCTTATGTGTCTTTGTTTGGTCTTTATATTTCTTTTTCTTGTTGTTTGTGCTTCTTTGTCTTTTTCTTCTTCTTTACTTCTATTACTTTTGTTGCTCTTTTATCTCCTTACTGTCTCTTTCTTTCTCTTTACTTCTATTTCTTTGTTGCTCTTTATCTCTGTTTTCAATGTCTCTTTTTCTGTCAATTTAGTCTTTTCCTTTTTTTCCGCCTGGCCTTGTGATGGCCGCCTTGTTATTTCTGGTGTCTTTTCCTTTTTTGTCCCACACAAAATGGCTGCCGTCGCTCTCGCGAGATTTCGATTGAAAATCTCGCCTTTCCTGGCCTCCTTGCTGATGCTGTGCCTTGATTGGTCCGGCCGCCTGGTTCAAAGATGGCCGCCGAGACTTCTGAGCTCTCGCGAGATCTCGCGCGTCAATTCAAACGAGCTCGCGCCTCAATTGCAAGTGGTCGCGCTCTTACCGCGATCTGTTGTACGCTTTCTTGTCCGTCGGGGTGAGCACCCGCGTCGCTTCTTCACTCTTCGTCCTGGCGCATCCAGGGTGGGCACCTGGTATTCTTCGATGCTGTCCAGCCCAGACACGCGATGTTCCGATGTTCTCCGCGTTGGTTCGTTTCTGACCTTCGTCGCCAGTTGTCGTGTTCTCTGCAGCGGGGCCACACAGCACAATATATTCAAGACACAGGTTGGTTCTAATACGCTTCCTTTATTTAAGATTACATGAGCTGGTCACATGTACGTCCGTCCTGTTGCTCGTCCTGGTCAGTCTGTCCTCTTCCTGTCCCCTGGCCGGATGTGGTGTCCGGTGACCTGGTCACCTCGTCATGACCCACAGGGTCCTAGTGTCCTACTGTCGGTCGCCCATCCCATCAGGTCACGACATACATGACCCACCAAAACCAACAAACTAGGGTAAGGAATTGAAACATGACCAAATGGCTTCCATGTTGAGATCAGTAAGTGATGTACACTTGCCTGACGCATTTCACCAATATTAGGTTCATATGAATTTAAATAGTAAGTGGCCCCCGTGGATTCTCCCATAATGTTTAACTTCATCAATATGCAGTGAATCATAGGCAAACAGACCGCGACATTGAATAAAAATGAGAAATCAAATTTCTTGAAATTGGTAAAAACGTAAATGTCTGTTACTAACAGTGAGTTGTTCATAAGAACTGCAAGGTTAATGCTGCCAAAAACATACTTTACATCATAATCTATTAACATGCCTATCAACATATTTTTGTTACATATGCAGGGTATCACACATCTTTGGAAGCATACACATTGATATATTAACAACAATTATTGTAACCATGCTTATGGAAAATTAATGTTAGTTTAAATAGGTGTAATAAAGCAGTTGAGTTTCAAACTATTATCGTTGAGACATTTATTCCTAAAGGATTAAAATAAGTTGCCATTTTCCACTTCAATATCTTTTCTTCGTACTCTGTCATGAGATGACTTGAGATGCCTGTGAGCAGGAGATAATGGTTGCTCAAACATAGACAATATTATTCTTTGAACAAAAGTAATTTCAGTGCAAACAGGCTCTCGTGTAGATGTCTAGAACAGATGCAGCCCAGCACATTCGGCTGACTGTTTGGTCTGCAGTTACATTGCCTTTACTCCTAGAATAGCCTCACATATTCAGCTAAAATGGCCTCCTTCGGAGTTCAACAAAATGGCCTCATATTTGCAGCTAAAATGGCCTCATGCTCAGCCTACAGGGATCAAAAGGTAGTTAACACCTGCTATTTTACTATTCAAGAATGGGTTATATTCTCAACTTCCTATTGGTAGAAGCATCCCCCTCCTCATTAGGAATGTATACTGTACTTTTACATTGGGAAGTATCTCACTTTCTATTGCAGCTTCTATGCTTTTAACGCACAGTCCACCTATAAGTAATCTTCTTTCTGGCGGGCCCTACTCTTCTTTGCTAAGTGTTCAACTAGCACTAATTGGACAAATGGCAAAAGTAATGCACCAAATAGGCCTGCCAGATGTTTTTGTGGGGCCCATGTTAAAAACTTGATGCAGGACCCCACTGGAAGCTTTTTCAGGGAAAGCTTTGGCATCTGGCACCATCATGGTATGGCCATGTAAACGTTATTAATAAAGGGGCAGGTCTGCTTAACAAATCTAGATTTTGCTGCAGGAATATGGGCTTGCTTTACAAATGTCTAATTAATTGTTGCCGCAGGAATGTGGGACCTAGAAAAGTGTGGCGCTGGGCACACAATGCCCACCCTCTTGCGACAGCCCTGGCACATGGACCATGAAGGAACACTAGTTCCTAAACACTGCTAAGGAAATTCAATGGCTCGTAGGAAATTCAGCAGTGTTAATGACCACAGAAGAACTGCTACCATGGGTCCATCTAATAGGATTTTACACTCCTTACCCACAGGACAAAAGTGGAACCAAATATGTTGGAATAATCCAACACACTAGAAAGATCAAATCAACAACTGTAGGAATATGTAGTACACCAGGAGACACATACCTATCCAACCTCCAGGACTAATGGAAAGGCGCTTTATGACTGAAGGAAAGGTGCTTTATGACCGAAGGAAAGGTGCTTTATGACTGAAAGAAAGCTTCCAATCAAGGACAAATCCTTTTGGATTGTGCAGTAACTTAGGAGCCATCCACTTAGATACACATGAGGTTCAGGTTGAAACTATGACTCCTCTCAGTGAAGAAAGACGAATTATAGACGCTAATCGTGGTAAGCGCATTGCTGCAAGGCAGGGTTAATGGAAATTGGAATGAGAGCCAAGGGGTGATACATGTGGCATGTGTGTGAGTGTGCCTCTTTGAATTCTGCAGTTGAACCCATGTGAAATTGCTCTTGCAAGTTGCCTTGCTCCCACTCCTTTTGTTATATATTTATTCTATTCTACAGTCAATGTCATTGGAAATTTACTTGGTGGTTGACTCAGTCCCTTAAATGTCTAGATAAATTATCAGCGACAGACAGGAGTAATCCCTGGAACTTTCCGTAGCAGTAGGGGAGAAAGTTTTGATGTCAGAGGTTCCTCAGTAGCCATGAGGCAAGCAGAAGGTTGTGGTCAGTGGTAAGAGGGGAACAAGCCAGGAAAGCACAACTTGATGCCTATTGAAAAGTTTTATGGAATTGTTCAGTTTATTAAGACAGATCCGAAGCACCGTTCACTCAGCTGAGTGCCTACAACCAGTGGCCGGCAACGTATATCAGTTAAGAGAGCTTTACACAGCTATGCGCCTACAACCTGGAGGACAGCAGCAATTAAAAGACCATTCAATATTAGTAACAAAGCTGCTAAAGGACAACTAATAATGTAACTCCCCCCTACCTTCTCGCCCCCCCTCCTCCGCACCAGACACCTACCAGAGATTCTGGCGACCCTGCTCCATGTATGAGTAGTAATCATAATATTTGCAGATATTTGGGACATGTGACCTCTTGGAATTCTGTTGAGCGGATCCAAACATAGGGGGCCCAGAGCTCTGCGAATGTCTCCCCTTTGTTCTCTGCTACTAATGACATGTGCTCCACTGCTAATGTGAACCAGAGTTTATGTAACCATGCTGAGTGATCGGGGATGGTCGTAGCACCCCACCGAGCCAGAATCGTCTGACGCGCAGCTAGCAGCGCTAGCGTCATTTACCGGCCTTGCAAGGAGTATACGGGAAAAGTCAGAGAGTTCAGAAGGCCCAGTATGGTGTATGTGGGAAGCACAGGATAGTGATGTCAAATGCCGTATATATGTCGCCCAGTATGTGCTTCCAGAAATGTGATCATTTTGGGCAGTGCCAGAGTAAATGCACTAGAGAGCCCGTCTGTCCAGCACTTCTCTGAACGCCTTTTGTCCCACCTATGGATGTGTTCGGGTGTAAGGTACCAGTAGGCTGCTAGCTTTTATACAGTCTCTGAACCAGCCATGCTGTGTGCAGTGTGATGTGCTTGATGGTGCATGTCTGCCCATTCTTTATCAGAGAGAGTTTGCCCCAGTTCCTCCTCCCATTGCTGGTGGCCCTTTGTTCTACCCCCGTCTTGCCCCTTGGTTAGCATCGCATGAGGCTGTGATATGAGGTGTTTATCATCCTCTTTGCGAGCCAGCCATTTTTCAAATACCATTAGCGGATGAGAGACCGCCTTCCTGTATTCAGGGGTGGTCACCCAGTGTCTCAGTTGGAGATAGTGAAATATGTCAGCCTGGGGAAGTGAGTATTCATGCTGCAATTGCTCAAAGGGAATGATCTCCTGGTCATCGAACAAAGTCCCCACATGTTTGCATTCCTGCTCCCGCCACCTACCAAACACCTCTGAGCTGCACCCTGGAGGGAAATCAGGGTTGTCCACTATTGGGGACATCGGGGATGAGAATGATGTTAGTCCCCTCTCCAAAGCCACTCTATCCCTGTAGTGGACTCGTTGTAGCTCTTGCTGCTCAGCCATTAGTAGAATGTTAGTGGAATGTTGGTGGGATTTTCCACTTAGTTAAGGGGTTGCCACTTATTCTTGTGTACGGTGATTTCCACTTTGCGTGGATAGGTCACTTTGTGATATTCACTCTTACATGCAGATATCACCTGCTGTGTCTCTACTTATTTCTTTAATTATACTGGGTTTATTTATCCACTGTGTGTAGATTCTACGGCTTCTGTAATTTTGTGACAGTGTGTAATTTTATTCTTTTGGTTCTGGTACATGATTCCACACCTTGCCTTGTCACGTTGAACTTATTTTATTGTTCAACAGGGTGCAGTTTTCACTCTTCTCATTATATACTTTTTCTCTCAGTCTTTGTAATATGCTTATGAATTGCATACTATGTCTTTTGCTCTTAATTGCATACTATGTCTTTTGCTTCTTATTAATGCAATGTATTTTCTTTTACGTATTATTGCATATTTCTTTTCACTCACATTCTGTGTTTGCAATTTTACACCAATGTTGATTCATATTTTTTATGTACTTACAGAATTTTTTTGTTTCTGTTCAAAAGGGGGAAGATGAAGTAGTGGACTAGTTGTAGCTCTTGCTGCTCAGCCATTAGTAGAATGTTAGTGGAATGTTGGTGGGATTTTCCACTTAGTTAAGGGGTTGCCACTTATTCTTGTGTATGGTGATTTCCACTTTGCGTGGATAGGTCACTTTGTGATATACACTCTTACGTGCAGATATCACCTGCTGTGTCTCTACTTATTTCTTTAATTATACTGGGTTTATTTATCCACTGTGTATAGATTCTACGACTTCTGTAATTATGTGACAGTGTGTGATTTTATTCTTTTGGTTCTGGTACATGATTCCACACCTTGCCTTGTCACGTTGAACTTATTTTATTGTCCAACAGGGTGCAGTTTTCACCCTTCTCATTATATACTTTTTCTCTCACTCTTTGTAATATGCTTATGAATTGCATACTATGTCTTTTGCTCTTAATTGAATACTATGTCTTTTACAAGTCTGAGCCCTACATTATTCAACATCTATATGGAACCCCTGGCTCACATTGTAGAAGGCTTCGGGGTGGGCATTGTCAGCTACGCTGACGACACCCAGCTGGTGTTTAAGCTAACCCCCGACCGAAGAGAAGATGCCATCAATTTCTCGAACTGCATGTCAGCAGTAGCAGTCTGGATGAATAACAACTGCCTCCGTCTTAATGGCAAAAAGACTGAACTACTGGTGATCGGGAGAGCAGCATCAGCTTGGTCTCGCTCATGGTTGCCTAACGAACTGGGAAGTCCCCCCATTCCTGTGGAGTCAGTGAGAAACCTAGGTGTTATGCTGGACTCTGATCTCTCTGGCAAGACCCATGTCAGCAGGGTAACGGGAAGGTGCTTTAGCTTACTAAAGGTTCTCCGAAAAATATTGGATCTCCTTCCTACCGGAGCCAGAAAGACAATTGTCCATGGACTAGTGACTCCCCATTTGGATTATGGGAATGCCCTGCTGATTGGGCTCAGTCAAAAGGGTTTACATCAACTGCAATGTGTGCAGAATGCTGCCGCACGCCTCGTGCTCGGACTCTCACGTCGAGCTTCCTCAAAATCCGCCCTGGTCAAGCTTCATTGGCTTCCGGTTAGGGAGAGGATTAAATTTAAAACCCTCTGCTATGCTCATCGCATCGCTCAGGACAAAGGCCTTGAATACTTAAAAAACCTCCTCACAATCCATCGCCCTACCCGGAACCTAAGATCATCTGGCATGATGCTGTTTAAACTTCCTCGAATTTTCAGGGCCAGAATGGGTGGCAACTCCTTCAGGTACCTAGCCTCCAAACATTGGAATGCGCTCCCGCTCCACTTACGGATGGAGCCATCTGAACTGAGATTTCGGGGAAAGCTGAAAACACTCCTGTTTCCCAACATGTAACTTCTCCTGAGCTTCTTTTTCACTACTGCCTTCTGATCTTTGTTTTTATCAGCAGTTAGCGCGGGGACACACAGTTTTGTGTAGCCCGGCGCTCTACAAATGATTTATTATTTTATTTTTATTTTTTTGCTCCTGATTAATGCAATGTATTTTCTTTTACGAATTATTGCATATTTCTTTTCACTCACATTCTGTGTTTGCAATTTTACACCAATGTTTATTCATGTTTTTAATGTACTTACAGATTTCTTTTGTTTCTGTTCAAAAGGGGGAAGGTGATGTAGTGGACTAGTTGTAGCTCTTGCTGCTTAGCCATTAGTAGAATGTTAGTGGAATGTTGGTGCACGTGAGAATGGAGTGTTGGAATGCTTGTGTGTGAGTGTGAGGATCAGTTAGAGTCGGGCTGAGCAGCAAGTGTGCTGCTCCTGGTGGGGCCCCCTCTTGATATCTACTAGCTGATCAATAAAGCATTATACTTATGCTACACCTCGTTTTCTACTCATCATTTCATCATATTACAATCCCACACTCTCAGTGCCGGTAATGTTACTGGTGAGGAATTACAGGCCCCATGCTCTAAATTTACATGGTAGCTAGGTCTCCTGCCATACATTCACCCTGCTACCTTCAGATCAATGAAGGATCAATGTTTTTCAGAGGTGGAACAGCTTGATTCTACTAAGTAGCAGAGTTGCGCCGCCTGTAGGTAGCGGTGAACCAAGGGGTGCCCAAGGCCGCTTTTGTTTTTGAACTGTGCTAGTTGCGATACCAGTAGGCGCAGCTTTTTACTCCCCCAGACAAACTTATTTATAGCAAGTTGGAGTGTGCATAGTGTCTTCGGAGCTGGAACAAGTGGCAATGTTTGAACGATGTAAAGTATGCATGGGAGTACGTTTGATAATGAAGACTCCAGGCAGGCTGGGGAAACTTTTGTAGATTTAATAAGGAAGACACGTCTCTTCATGAAGGGGCACTGGAGCAAGTGCTTATAATCGAATGCAGAGCTACAGTGACCTCATGACACATTCTAAGATCTAGACATCCTAAGCCAAAGGCTTGCATTACCACACATCTCCCTTTTTACAGAACAAAGGGACATATTATCAACGGCCAGCAATAATTATCGCTGGCCGTACATAGCGATAGAAATATTATCGCTGTCTATCGCTGAATATTATCGCCATGATAACACTATATTTACAACGCATAGTGCTATAGCAATAATATTTCAGCGATAGCGGTGTTTTCAATGGAACATCGCTGGTTTTCCAGCGATGTTCCATTGAAAACAGCGATAACATTGCTGATATGACCCTTTGGTCGTATCAGCATAATCCATCTCCCATTAAAAGTATGCCTTAGTCAGGAATTGAACAGACAATAAATTCCTGAGTTAAGGCTGAGGTAGTGCGATTTTTTTTATCGCTGCACCTCCTTGTTAATATCACAAAGTTGCCTTCACGATATTAACATGTGTTGTTTTCACAGCCACGCCTTCTTTGCATCTCATTAGCAATGCGAGGCAAGGTTGTGAAAAACTGGCTCTACATCAAGGAAACACGCTAGCGTGTCCTTGATGATATTGCGATATAATTATCGACGCTTTTCGCCCAAAAACAGACGCTAAAGCGGCGATAATTATATCGCAGCCCTTGCTAATATGCCCCAAAGTATGAAGACAAATTTATTCTGAATATAGTACCCATACCCCCTACCCAAATGAAAAATAGGAAGAGATAGAGTAGAAGAGAGAAAAGGGGAAAAAATGAGAGAAAGAGAAAAAGAAGAAAAAGCAGAGAAAAGAAAAGTAGAGGAAACAAGGTTAAACAAAATCATTCCATCTTCTAGGTCGTACAGGAATACAAAAACTCTTTCTAATGGTCATATTACTTTTTGGACATCTTTTGATGAGCAAAAAACATTTCTCAGTGTCATGATGAGGAACAAGTGCTACACGAGACATACCCCACCAATTTCCATCAGAAAGGTTGACAGAATTTCTTCCTAGCTCACAAACTTGAAGAGGATTTTTAAACTTGGATAGGCCTTTCCCAACAAGAATTGGATTCTTCACACGTACCCAATCACCTATTTTCAATCTACATTCTTTCTTTAAGCTAGAGATGGTTTCAGCAGATCTCTTTAAATTTGCAAGATTAGAATTAAGTTCAGCTGCTTTCCACCATTCATTCACACTTCCATCTTTTTGAGACATTTTTGTGGTCCAAAAAGGACAGAGTTCAGTGGAGGATTCTCTACTTCTCATTAGTTCGAAAGGAGATTTCCCAGTCACAGAATGTGGGAGGGTACGGTGAGACCAAACTAGCTCTTGAATGGATTTAGCAACACAAGATTTGCTTTTGATAGAGGATTGAATACATTCTACAAGTACTTTGTTAAAGCGTTCAACTATACCATTGCTTTGAGGGTGGTAAAGAGGTGTTCTCAAATGTTTTATAGCAACATTTTCTAAAAATGAAGAGATTTCTGATGACGTAAACTGAACTCCATTTCAGTAAGCATCTCACCAGAGAGACCTTCTCTTGAAAACACTATTTGAAAGCATTCAATTGTTTTTTTAGTAGTTGATTCAGAAATTATTTCAACTTCGACCCACCTAGAAAGATGATCAACCATCACAATAAAATATATCATGTAGTTGGGAAGAATTTGATAAGGACCTGAGAAATCAACCCCAATGCGTTGCCAACGTCTCTTGGGACAAGGATTGATTGATTGAACTTGAGGTTCAGTTATTAAAATCTTGTCCCTGAGTTTGCATTTAGCACAGTCGGATACAAATTCTTCGACTTCGGAATCCATGTGAGGCCACCAAAATCTCTCTCTGATCTTTTTTATGGTCACAGTGGAACCTAGATGACCCCCATGTGCTAAGCTAAACGTTGATGAAAACAGAAAGGGGCTACTAATGTATCTCCACGGACTAAAATGTCATCTTCAAGAGACAGCTCATCCACAACCTCCAAAATGTTTGGAGTTCACGTTGCAACACAGTTTCTTTAGGCCAACCAGACTTTACAAAAGTGATAACTTGGTTAAGAATGGGATCAGAATGAATAGCAGAGATCCAGTTTTTTTTCACAAAAAGTAGCGTCTCCTATGTATGCAATAAAACACTCTTCTATTTCTGTTTCCCATTCTTGATTTCCAGGTTCATCAATAGGGAGTCTGAAAAGACAGTCTGCACAGGAGTTTCTCCCACCGGGAATGTATTGAATAGAAAAAGTGAATTCTAGTTTTTGATGTCAACCTTGAAATACGAGCTGTGGTACGTTTGATGTTCTTGCTAGAGAGTAAGTTTACCAAAGGACAGTGATCAGTTTTAAGTATGAAAGGTCTACCCCAAACATAAGCTTTGAATTTTTCTACACTCCAAACACAGGCTAGGAGTTATTTTTTCATCACTGAATACTTGGGTTCAGCAGTTCTGAGAGTCCTGGATGCAAATCCTATGGTAAATTCACATCCTTGCCAAAAAGCGCAATTTATAATGAAAATTCCACTTCCAAGTGGAAAAAATGATAGTAAAAGTCTCTCGACTCAATTGTTCACTTACTGATGAAGGATCACTGAAATAATATCGAGGGACAGAATATCGACCTGCAAAAATATCGTTGACAAAATATCGACAGCCAGAATATCGAGTTTGTATCTACAAACAGGTAAGTACAAAAATATCGAGTACAAAATATTGTTTACAAAAATATAGTTTAACAAAATATCGACTTTATTAAAAACAGTGTTAAATTAAATTAATATTTAAATTTAATTACTAAAATATACTTAAAAATACTTAAATTAACTTATAATAATTAAATAATTTATGAAATTAATAAACAAAAATTTTTACTATCATATATGTTAAAACATATATATATAGTAACATAATATAATTAAATAATATACAATATTATTGCCGTACAATAGCAGAAGTGTAAAAAATACTATTCCCACTCCAAAGAGTGCAAGCGTAAGGAAAGCGTTGGATAGCGTAGGGGTTAAAATTACTATTCCCACTCCAGTGGGTGCAACAGTAGGGAAAGCGTTGGATAGCGTAGGGGTTAAAATTACTATTCTCACTCCAGTGAGTGCACCACTAGGGAAAGGGTTGGATAGCGTAGGGGTTTAAATTACTATTCCCACTCCAGTGGGTGCTACAGTAGGGAAAACGTTGGATAGCGTAGGGGTTAAAATTACTATTCCCACTCCAAAGAGTGCAACAGCAGGGAAAGCGTTGGATAGCGTAGGGGTAACAATTACTATTCCCACTCCAGTGGGTGCAACAGTAGGGAAAGCGTTGGATAGCGTAGGGGTTTAAATTACTATTCCCACTCCAGTGGGTGCAACAGTAGGGAAAGCGTTGGATAGCGTAGGTGTAAAAATTACTATTCCCACTCCAGTGGGTGCAACAGTAGGGAAAGTGTTGGATAGCGTAGGGGTTAAAATTACTATTCCCACTCAAAAGAGTGCAACAGTAGGGAAAGCGTTGGATAGCGTAGGGGATAAAATTACTATTCCCACTCCAGTGGGTGCAACAGTAGGGAAAGCGTTGGATAGCGTAGGGGTTAAAATTACTATTCTCACTCCAGTGAGTGCACCAGTAGGGAAAGGGTTGGATAGCGTAGGGGTTTAAATTACTATTCCCACTCCAGTGGGTGCTACAGTAGGGAAAACGTTGGATAGCGTAGGGGTTAAAATTACTATTCCCACTCCAAAGAGTGCAACAGCAGGGAAAGCGTTGGATAGCATAGGGGTAACAATTACTATTCCCACTCCAGTGGGTGCAACAGTAGGGAAAGCGTTGGATAGCGTAGGGGTTTAAATTACTATTCCCACTCCAGTGGGTGCAACAGTAGGGAAAGCGTTGGATAGCGTAGGTGTAAAAATTACTATTCCCACTCCAGTGGGTGCAACAGTAGGGAAAGTGTTGGATAGCGTAGGGGTTAAAATTACTATTCCCACTCAAAAGAGTGCAACAGTAGGGAAAGCGTTGGATAGCGTAGGGGATAAAATTACTATTCCCACTCCAGTGGGTGCAACAGTAGGGAAAGCGTTGGATAGCGTATGGGTTAAAATTACTATTCCCACTCCAGTGGGTGCAACAGTAGGGAAAGCGTTGGATAGCGTAGGGGTTAAAATTACTATTCCCACTCCAAAGAGTGCAACAGTAGGTAAAGCTTTGGATAGCGTAACGGTTAAAATTACTATTCCCACTCCAAAGAGTGCAACATTAGGGAAAGTAAATACTTCATATATAATTTTAAAAATTATAAAAGAATATCTATTAATTATTAATTAAAAATAATTAAAAATTGTATACAATATAATAATTAATATATTAAAAATACTAATTAACAATAATTATTTCAATTGATCACCTATTAATACTAATTAATTAAAAATATTACAATTAATTATTTTATAATGATAAATTATTTAACAATTATTTCTAATTAAATATTTTTAAATACATTTAATTATTTAATTAATTATAATTTAATTACTTCCCAACCAATCCCCCTATAAACCCACAACCTGCTACATAAAATAAATTATTAAAATTAACATAATTAACAATTAATCAATTACATTTAATTAATTGGCAAATACATTTTTTATAATTACACATAAATACTTAATGATAATTAATTCTAAATAAATAATTTTACATTTTTAATTAATTAATATTTAATTACTTCCCACCCAATTCCCCTATAAACTCACGACCCGCTACTGAAAATAAATTAGTAAAATTTACATAATTACCAATTAATCATTTATTTATAATTAATTACCAATTAAGATTTAATTAATTAACTATTATAAATTATTTTACCATTAAATAAAATTTACTATCAATAAATACATTTACATATTTAATGAATTATAATTAAATTACTTCCCACCCTATTCCCCTATAAACCCACAACCCGCTACAGATATAAATTACGCAATAATTATAAAAACTAAAATCATTAATAAAAATTAATTATAACATAAATACACACTTTTCACACATATTATAACATGAAAATACACTATAAAAAATTAGAAATAAATAAAAATTCGATATTTTTAACTATCTATATTATATACTTCGATATTTTAACTTTCTATATTTTTAACAGTCGATATTACATCACTTACCTTAAAAACGATATTTTGGTTGTCTATATTCTGTCATGTCGATATTTTGTCCAGTCTATATTTAAAACTCGATATAATGTCGATATTTTGGAGTCGATATTATGTCTGTGCACCACTGATGAACAATGACAATTTGAGGAAAATGAAGCAGTCGACGGTTTGCTCTCTGGCCCCTCCTTTGATGGTTTAACCTCCTCCAATTTGTGTAGAGACATCCAAATAATCCCATCATTGTCACCAGTTTGATAATGAAGACTCCAGGCAGGCAGGGGAAGCTTTTGTAGATTTAATAAGGAAGACACAACTCTTCATGAGGGGCACTGGAGCAACTGCTTACAATCAAAATGCAGAGCTACAGTGACCTCATGACACATTCTAAGATCTAGACATTCTAAGCCAAAGGCATACATTACCACACAGTTATCTTGACCGCAGCTCTGCTTCCAAACAAGGCCAATTTCAAGCAACTCCAACTGTCTAGTATTTCATCTGTTTGGTCGATGAGTGCTGCATAATTTATTGCCAGGGTCTTGGGAATGGTAGGAGCCATTAGAATGCCCAGATATGTTATGGAGAGTGACACCCATTTCAGTGGGAACCTATTTCGTAACATTTCTTCATGTGAGGGGGGCACTGCTAAGTTCAGGATTTGCGATTTATTTAAGTTAACTTTAAATCCCGAAACCTCCCAAAAGGCCTGCAACTCATCCATCAGGGCTGGCAGCGATGTCATCGGTTTTGCCAGTGCGAGAATAACATTATCTGCATGAAAACTGATAGTTTGGGTGTCTGCACGAAATCGGATGCCCTCAATCCGCGGGTCGTCTCACACAAGCTGCACCAATGGCTCCATATAGAGTGCAAAAGAAAGGGGGAAAGCGGGTAGCCCTGACGGCTGCCTCAGACAACGGAACATAGTTGAGAACGTTCCGTTGACTTGGACAGAGGCTCTCGGGGCTCAGCATATGCAGATTACCCATTCAAAAAATGCTTCCCCAAATCCAAAATGTTGTAGCATGTCGAAGAGGTAAGTCCATCGAACGCGATTGAACACTTTTCAGCATAAATAGATAGAAACAGCACTTCCTTATGCGACCTATGGGAGACATCCAAGAGGTGGAGGAGTCGGTTGGTATTGGCTCCTCCTTGTTTTGTTGGGATAAAGTGAGCTTGGTCTGGATCCACTAGGTCCGGCATGAGTAGACTCAGATGGGCTGTTAGCATTCCGGCGAAGAGCTTGGCGTCAATATTAAGAAAGGATATGAGATGCAGTCCCTGGGATCCTTCGATGGCTTAAGGATCACTGAGATGGAAGTCTCCTTCATGGAGTCTGTGAGTGTCCCTGTCTCGAGGATGGATTTGAATACTCAAGTCAGCAGTGGGGCTAGTTCCTGGCAAAAAGCTTTATAGAATTGATTGGTGTAGCCGTCAGGCTCTGGTGCTTTATTCGTCTTGAGGCGTGCAATTACTGCTATAACCTCTTCAATCTGTATCGGTTGATCTAATTGCGATGCAATTGCTTCCGGCAAGCGGGTAACTGGGCTCCCTAGGAGATATGTGCTCGCATCACCATGGGGAGTGCCTGAATTGAAGTATAGGGTCTGGTAGAAATTCTTAAAAGCTTTGACAATGTGCTTATCAATATATACCTCTTCCCCAAAAGCCTGCTTGATCAAGGTGACAGAGGCCACTATTGTTTTAGCTCGCAGCGGTCGCTACTCAAATAGAACTTGTGTTGAAGCCTAAGAAGGGCATACTCTGCCCTGTCCAGATTAAGATGTTTCAAAAAAGATCCTTTTCTTTTCTAGCTCTCTCCAGACTCTAGGTGCCCCGGTTCGTTTGTGTATGGCCTCTATCTTTGCCACTTCTTGTTCTAACTGCTGGCATTTCTCCGACGCAATCTGTTCTCAACTGCAGTTACTGCGATAAACTCTCCCCTCAATACTGACTTCAGTGCCTCCCAGACCGAGGCCATGGAGGTACTTCCTGCATCATTGATACGGAGATACTCCAGCAATGTCTTGCACATTGTTGCTAATAAGCCTGGGGATTGTAATATCCCCTAGTGTAGCTGTCATCTAGAGGGGCTCGGCTGATAATTCTCTGCTTGAAGTGTAATCGTGATCATGGCATGGTCCGACAGAGTTCTTGTCTCAATGGTTGCATCCCTGATTCTAGGCGTCAGTAAGTGTGAGGTAAAAATGTGCTGAGTGTTGCTGGTGCCAAGTGTCCAGAAGGCCATTCTCTGCTAACCACTGCAAGCCTTCAGAGGAAAAGATCCAGTTTGCATGGATCGCTGACATGAGCGGTCCAGGTTGGGATTCATGACCAGGTTAAAGTCCCCCCACTACTAGAACGGCTGAGTCTGGGGACGCGAGATCTGCGGCTAGTGCATTTGTACTAAAGGGTTTCTGTTGGGCATTTGGGGCGTGTATATGTTTGCTAGGGTGAAGGAGATGGAGCCCTACTGTACCCTGACCGCTAGGAGGCACCCTTTTAATCTGCCATTGTTGTGGTTATCTTGCCCTTAAATTTCCGACACAGGAAAATGGCTACCCTATTCTTTTTTGTGAAGCCTGAGGACCAGAACTGGGTTGGGAACCATCAAGAGCGCATGCGTGCGGTGTCCTTTGTCAGTAAATGCATTTCTTGCAATAAGCATATGTCCCCTCCTGAGTTGGCAAGCATGGACAGAATCGCTGCGCGCTTTACTGGGTGATTGAGGCCTCTAACATTGAGGCTCATAAGCTTCAGGTCCCTAGCCATGGCTCACCAATAGAATTCTATTCTCAGTGTTGCATCCTCAGGGATCGTGAAGGCAAAAAATTGTCATCTCTGAAGGCCTCCCCCCATAACTCTGCTTTGAGACCCTGCCTGAGACTGGTGCGGAGGAAAAAGGAAAAAAGCATACGAAAAGCAATGGAAAAAAAACCCACAGAGTCCAAACTAAACAAAGCAAACAAACTCTTTTTAGAACTAGAATAGACAACAAATCGTCAACGTGGAAGATCTTGAGGGGGATGTTGGTTTGTCGTGGAAAGAGAGTCTTATTGTACATTCATACTCCTCGCAACATGGTTCCTTGCTGCCATGAAGCCTTTCTTTGTATTCCCTACTCCCCATCCCTTCCAGAATACCTGTGAGTATTATAGCTTGTGTACACTGAATGTTCCACATATGACAGTTGTTGGTCTGGTCAGCTGGTGTAGTGTTCACTCAGCTGTGTCTTAGAATAAAGCTACTGTCTTTACCTGATGAGTTCTACATGCTGCTTCCTTTTACCATTTACGACAATATGGCGACGAGGGTGGGATTCGAAGACTTGTCTCTTGCTTCATCCCCTCTTGGAAAGTCATTGTGTCAGTTCTCTTGGAAAAACAGATACAAAGTGAGTTCGTCCCCCCAACCCCGCCCATAAATAATCCTCCTGCCGGCGCCGTAGTGTTCATTTCAAGAGGGATCTAGTAGGTTTTGTGAGCCTGAGATCATAGTGAGCACAGCTTGCCTTTCTTTTGCCAATGTCTCTGTGTCAGGGTGTTCAGGGCCCTCTTCCTGCTTGTTCTCTTCCAGGAGACCCAAGAACTCTTGTGCTTCCTTCAGGGATCTCAACTGCTGCAGCTTTACATTGTATCGGAAAATGATGCAAAAGGGGTGTCCCCAGGAATATGTTATTCCTTTCTCCCTGAGGTGGGTTGTGATAGACGGAATGGTATCCGTTTGTGAAGAGTGGACATTGATAGGTCTTGATGGAGTGTTGGCATGTGCCCTCGGAACATCACCGGGTGGGCCTCCCTGGCTTGGCCGATGAGGGATTCTTTGATCTGAAAATCATGTACGCACACCAGGATGTCTGTCGGGGTGCGTTTCTCCCTCTTGGTGGGCCAACACAGTGTACACAATCTATTTGTATGTTTGTGCTGTCCTCTTATCATAGGATGTGTTGACACAGTGCAAGAATATAGGCTTTTAGATCTTCCCCTTCTGCTTGAGCTGGTATTTCTCCGATGCAGACATTATTTCTCCTTGATCAGTTTTCTAAATCCTCTGCTTGTGCCTGCAGCTCTATGTGCTGTTCTTCCAGGCAGAGGATCTCCTGTTGCATTAGATCCATCTCTTACTCTCTGCTAGATTCCCGCTCCTCCAGGATGGCTACGCGCTCCCCCACTTCCTCCAGGTCCCTCCACACCTCCTTCAGATCCATTGAAAGCTGCACTTGCATGGTTTGGAGATCCTCCCATGAGGAGGTGAAGAGTGAGGTCATAAAAACGCATTTGTGGCGGGCCTATCTACTTCTTCTGGTCCATCTAGTTCCCCAGCTTCGCTCAAGGACAATCCAGATGGCGTCCGTGGAATGGGCTGTTTCACCAGCATGTCTTTTACGTAGCATTACTTCTTAGAGCGTGGGGCTGCCAAGGTTTGGGTTGCGTGTGTCTTCAAGGCCCGGTTGAGGCCGGGTCCCAGCACCCACCAGAATATCTCTCTTTTCCGCTAGGCTCCCTTTGGGGCTCCCTCCAACGAGCTGTTTCTCTGATGCGCCCTGCCTGACAATGCTGTCTCTGGCTGCTATAGGTTAGCCACCTACGGCCTAGGGATGGGGATGGTTCTCTTCCTGGCATCCTCTTCCCAAGCTATATCTGCTTCTTTAGGTCCCCTTTCAGGTGCGTGCTGAGAGCGTTACCTTGCCTGGACTCTCTTCATATGGGCCCTGGGAGTCAACAGTGCCCCATCGTCACAGCCACCTTCACGCCTGATATATGCTCTTCACTGCGTGCTTCTGCCGTATTTTATCGCGTTCAGGGAGGTATTGCACTGCCCACTTGCTTTCGTCGCTTTAGATATCTCTGTTGCTCCCCTTCTTAGTCTGTGTCTCGAACAGCCACTTACTGCTTCTTTAGTCTTAATGTAGGGGAACCCCAACTGCGCCTCCCGGGCAGGCACACCTTTTCTGGGCTTGTTGCTGCTGGGTAGGCCCTCAACCCTGGGCAGACCCCAGTGGCCCTATTTATAAATCCTCCGCTTGTTCGGGAATGGTGTAAGCTTATTCTGGTGTCCTCTGCTCCTCCCCGTTTCCCCTTAGGCTGAGAGCATTGTGCACCAAATGTGGTCTGTTGAGCGCTCTCCGCTACGGGCCTAAAGCATCATTTGGGTTAGCGTCTTTCCGCATGAGGGGCATGCTGGGCCTGTGTGCTGTAGTGTGTCCGCTCACCTCTGTCGGCCATTACGATGGTCCTCCGACACTGCTCCCGGGCCACTGCCTCCTTCATCGGCTGAGGATGCAGAAGCGTGCTTGCTCACTTCTCCCTTTGTGCGCCGCTCTTCTAGTGGCCTACACTGTTCTCTGTGCAGCTCTCCATGCACCAGACACCATCCAAGGGTGCTGGTCCCCGCAGCTGTGCAGAGAGGGCCATCCACACTGCTGCTCTGGTCCTCAGCCTCAGCACCACCAAACGCTTCGGGTCAAGTAGGGCCCTCTGCCATGCCAATTTCGTCCCTCTTGTCATCTCCCTCCTCCGCTCGGGAGCTGCCGCGCACCTCACGCTCTCTTACTGCACCTCTGCAGGGAACCCCGGCCCCAGGACTGGCCACCAAGTGAATATTGTTGGTCTCTGCTAGCACAGATGAGCCGACTTGGGGCCTCTGTCTTTACTCCTAGTGCGGGTGGACAGGACCAGCCAACGGCTCATCCTCTCCCTCTCCCTGAGGCTATTAGGCCACACCTCCGTTCCTCCTTCTCAGCATCAAGGCTCGGACTGATGTCTTGCACCCCTTTGACGATATTCTCCGACACAGCCTTTGTTCCCGACTGTGTCTAGTGCGATGTCCCGGCACTGGTGTCCGGCAGAAGGGGGCTATAGGAGTGCTAAATGTCGGCGCTGTTGGAGAGACTCAGAAACACACCTCACCGACCGCCATAAGTTTTAGTGGCCAGCAGTGACACTGATCAAGCAAGCTTCTGATGTCCACATGTAACCGTGCTCCATGATCATTTTAGGTTTTGTCATATGTCTAGGCACTGGGTATGATGTTCGTATACATAGCCACCTCACACAACATGCTGACGGAAGAATTGTAAGGTGCCTGTTCATTTTTGTACTGGAGTATTATGGCTATTGCTACATTAAAACAGCCTTGCGAAAACACTATATACACAAATGCTGTGAATTTGCAAAGGCTAATTTTCACCATATCAGACAGGTTCTCTGTCGCACAGTGAGGGGAAGAACATCACCCATGTTGTACTGTGATTGGCCTTTTCTACTACCACAGATTGTGGACTTCAGCTATCCGGGTACCAGTGATATTCTGCATCATATTTGGATTATCCCTATAAGTGACAAGCAGCATCTAATTTTGTTTACATTTTTTATTCCTTCTGACATCAGATCACTGTTCGAGTTTGTGTAATTGAAGATTACAGCTATGACCCAACCACCTGCTCTGTTTCTTCAACAACCAATAAACCATGAGTTGAGTGGGTGATGTAGTTGAACCTCTTTGAGGAATATGTTAAAGTACTAGAAGGAGTAGAGTGAGAACCCCAGTAGAAATTTTCCTTGTTAAAGTTACATCTAGGTGCTCAAGACATTTTTATATTTACCATATTTAGAAGTCTCGTCTGAAGAGCTAGACATACATAAATATGCCATCTGTCAAGTGGAGGGCAGGTATGGATAGAAAATATAAACAATTCAATTCAAAAGTGCTTTATTCGAGTATTACTCATAAAAGCAGACATACAGACACATAATAAAATACAATTAAATTACAAGATCGAATATGACATAAGCACATTGAACATAAAAAAGAAATACAATCACATTTTAGCATACTTCAGTACAATCCTAGGTGCAAAGTTCATTTGATAAAAATCAGGTTAAAAAAACAATCCAATATCATTATTAAAAGTCAATAAAATTTTTAAAATTATTCATCCAATAAGACACCTCACGTGGGAACGGAACAGAGAATAGATAATCTAGCAGTCTCTGTTCAACTAACTAAGCAGAGAGTAGTTACCCTACTAGCAATCTCTGCCTAATTACCCACGCCCACCCCAAATACTTTGCAGTCGCTATTATAATCCAGGTTAGGGAGGTAGATTTTACAATACGCAAGGCTACCATACTACTTTTGGTACCCAGATTTCTACACATAGGAGCCAACCAAACACGTCTGGGAGCGGAATATACATAACAGGAGAACAAGAAACTATTTTGCAACACCATAAGTTTCATCTTCACAACCAAGAAGACGGGGCAAGTGTATATGAATATGTTTAGGATTATATGCAAATCAAAGGCAGAAACTCTAGGCAGCTCCCAAGTTTAGATGGAGATCTGCTCCTGTTTATAGAACACATCTACAATACCATTAGCACCATCATAAATGTCTATTTAGCTAGCAAAGGTTTTAAGCTTAGAATTAGCACAGTACTATCCATGCCACACTACAAAAGTGGCCAAGCCTTTTGTCATTTTTGCTGTAAAGTCTTTAAGCACAGGATTATCTAGTAATGTCCACAATGAGTTGAAAAAAAGACGAAAGCTTTTTATCATTCCAGGCACAGTATTAGTGCTTTGGATTCGTAAAATCCAATCCAAGTCAAACCAGGAATAAATAAGCAGCTCCTGACACTTGCTTCGCTCTCATTAAAGCTTGTCAGTGTAGAATAGTTTTTCTCAACACAAAGGGGCATCCAATATAGGTTAAAGCCAAAGACTCACAAGCTTGGAGTGCCACATAAATTATGAAAATCAAAGGTAGGAGTTCTGGGTGGGTCTCAAGTTTGGATGGAGAGCTGCTCATGCTATTGGTCGCATCTACAACACCAGTGACTCTCTAAATCTGCCATCACAAATGGCTTTTTTTCTAGGAGGATGTTTAATTATAGTGTTAGAGCAGTGCCATACACACCGAGCTAGAAAAGTGACAACGCCTTTTGCTATTTATGCAGCAAAGTCTATAAAACAGCAAGACGGAGACATTCCTGAACAAGAGTGAGTCTGATTATCTAAAGGTGTTCTGGTTTTGGACCAAACATCCTCACTCACATGATCTGTAGGGTCCTATTCCATGGAATTAGGGTGGAAAAGTGAAGAAGGATCAAACAAAGGAAATCCATTGGGATCAAATATCACAGTAGTAATGCTGTCGCCAACAACATGAACATCTAAAGATCTTCACTTCTTAATTGGAGAAACCAAACCAATTTTTGTTTTTATTATTCTCAGTGTCATATGTAAAGCAATCATCAAATGTCTCATATATTCGGTCCACCCCCAAATGATTACACGTCTTCTTAGTTGTTGATTTTATCTCACGACTGGAAGGTTCAAAAGAAGAACAACTTGCTTATAACAGTGAAGAACGTTCAACAGCCAAACTCTCAGAATACTGGAGATCTTGAGAAGAAATGTACTTACTTTGATGCATACAGTTATCTGATAAGCCATTTTTTAACTTGGAATTCCAAAAGCCTCATTGCTCTATAATATATTCTGTTTAATGCAGTTGAACTGGTCCCACATATCAGGATTCTAGCCTAATTTTTTGCTTCCAATTTAAAATTCCATCACATTTATAGAATGTGTTAAAATATTATAGTTATTTTTATACACTTTATTAAACCTTTAATATTTTTTCATTTTCTAAGTAGTTGTGCACCCATTGAGTAGGCTTTCGGGACCCCCAGGGGACTACGGACCACAGATTAAGAAACACTGGTGTAGAGCTTTAACCATAATTTCTATGACAAAATGAAACCCCTAATTTTGTTCATTTTCTTCAGTCTCATTAGTAGGAAATGCATTCAATTATGCAGCTGTGTTTCCAGCAACATGGCCTTCAGGTGTGCCTTACATTTCTCTTGAACACGGAATGTTAGCTCTCTAGTTGCCCATTAGTGGTTTGTTGAATCTGGAGTAGAAACTGGAAAACTAACTGACAGACTTCTGCTGCTGTTGGAAGCACATGATTTACTCAGCAGGTCCGATTTTTTTCCAAAATGGGTGCTGAACATATTTATGAATTTATAGAAAATGTGCCTTAGGGCACCTTCCATAATTTCTTTGGGAACATCAGGAAAGAAAACAGATTTCTCCCAAACATGGCTCATTAAATCCTAGCAAAGACCAATGTTTACCTGGAATGTTAGGTCTTCAGGGGTGAGATGCACAATGATTGGGCAGCCCCAGAATAATCTTGACCCAGGTGAGTGAGATCTCCCCGTACTAGAGTAATTACATTGTAATCAAATTTTTAGGAATCGGCTATCAGTCAAGCATCGGAGTGCAGAAAGCTTTCATGAAATAGAGCATGTTTTAAGATGTTCCAATAAGAAGGGCGTTTCCATAATCAATTTCGGAGATAAGAATGGTATGAACTGTAGTAGAGAAGTCAGTGGGGTTGATCCACAAAGTCACTAATGAGTGCATGAAGTAGCACTCCTGTAGTACTACCGCACATACTCTTAATTCCCTTTGTGAAGTGGACCAAACATTTCTAAAATTGGACTAAAATGGGAGAATTCTGGGAGTATTCATATACAATTAGTACAAAGAGGAAGAACTTTGCCCTATTTGCATTTTTGCTAATGGGGAATTGGACATTAGGGGCAAATTCACATAAGCAGTTAGGATTACGTGAAGTTGTACTCTTGCAGTACTACTTTACATACTCATAAATGCATTTGTCAATCAGTCCTAGATTGTTTAAATAAACGGTTTTTAAAAAAAAAAAAAAGCTCTGCCTGGTTGAACCATGTGTTCATTGTGTGCGTTCACCTGTTTAATGTGCGATTCAGATTTGTCCAAAAACAATATTTGACTTTGTGGGTTATGTATTTATATCAATGTAGATTATATTGAATTTTGGTCATTGTTCTGGAGGAATACAAGAATACATTTCATCCTTTTTGAGTTTCTTTTGAAGAAGGTTGATGATATCGATCTTAGAATGTTTTAGGCAGTTTTTGAAAGTGATGATGTCTGCAAACAGGGCTGTTTTCATGGGAGGTTATGTATCAGCCACTTATTTGGTGGATACACACAGCTCTCTCCTCTATCACGATTTGAAGCTGCCCCATGTACAACGTGAAAAACATGGCTCAGGTGGGGTACACAGGAGTCTTTAGGAACTGTGCATGTGACTATGTCATGGTCTGAGCAGACATTTCCCATTCTTATCATGTGTTTGTGGTTGCTAATGTAAGAGGGGAATCTACTCAGAACTATACCTGTTAAAACAATGCAGTCTATGTTTTCTTGCCAAGCCTGTCATGCTTGTTTGTGTCAAAGACAACCAAGAGCTCAAGAAAGATGAGAAGGCAGACTTCTCCACTGATCAACATGTGATGAATGTTATCAAGAATTTTGATTGTGCCCATTTTAGTGCCACAGCTGTTCGCAAAATAAATTGATAAGTAGTCAATACATTTTCGTTTTCTTTGAATACTGATAATTGAATTCTGCAAATTGTGTAGGTAAATTGGAGTGATATTGTAGTTTTGTGTAATAATGGAGTGGAGCACCAGCTTTGGTGAAACGGCACTGCGCACCCAACCCCCTTCTTCTTCTTAAAATGCTCCCTTGAGCCAGCAAGCTGACGAGCTTGGGAGAAGCCCCTGTGTGTCTGTGAGTGGTACTGACACCTGTGAAGACTTTGGCAGCATTTCCAGCAACCCCAGATGAAATATTTTTTTGTTCTCTGCTGATGAAGGATGACATCTAGAAACACTTGTCTAGAGATGCACAGGACTATCTGCATCAACTTTGGTGAAAAACTACAGTTAATACTGAAGTAAGCGCTAATTATGTACTATATTCACCATAATGCAAACGGGCGAACTGTGCTGGGATATGTGTTAGTGTGCTCCCAACTACCCTTCTGTTTAAAAGGTTGCCTTGAATCAGAAAGCTGAAGAGATTTGGAGTCTCACCTGTGTGCCTGTGAGTGGTGTTGAGACCCGTGAAGGCTGTGGCAGCATTTCCAGCACCACAGATGAAATTGTTCTCTGTTCTCTACTGATGAAGGATGAAATCCAGAAACGTGTCTAGAGATGCACAGCACTGTCTTCCAGTGGCGGGCGGTGACTGTCAACACTGGAGGGGTGTAGAGGGAACTGAGAGACAAACCCAGTGGGGCCAAACAAATAATCAAAAAAAAAAATGTACTTACCTGCGTTGTGCTCTCCTTTGTGTCTCTTTCTTTCTTCCGGTGTTAGCATGATAGCACTTCATGGAGCCTCAGACAACCCCCTTCTGCAAATCCCAACGCTGCTCTCATGCTGCAAATGAGTAGCATGAGAGCACCGCAAGGATTGTCTGGAGCGGGCTGCCTCAATGCTCCAGCAGGCACACGAGGCCTGTGCCTGCTCTCCACTCAACTGTCTGAGACAGCTAGGTGGAGGGGTTTACACTGCGCATGTCAGGCTGGCAATCGCAAGACAGCAGGCCAAAGTGACTTGCGCAGTGTACACTGGTGGAGTGAGCATCACTCCCCTGCTGCCAGTCAGCAGCAGTGGCCCCACCCCAAACACTGCTCAGGTTGGGAGCAGTAAAAAATAAAATGGTAAATCATTTTATTACCGTTTTATTTTTCACTTTTGCCAGTAGGCGGGTGAAGCTCCTCCACTCTAATAGGGGGCGACGCCCCTGCAAAGTACACCGACTTTGGTGAAAAACTACAGTCAATATTGAAGTAAGTGCTAATTGGGTACTGCATTTACCACAATGTAAAGGGGCGAACTGTGCTGTAATGTGAGGCAGTGTGCTCTCAACCCCCCTTCTGTTCAAAGGCTCCCTTGAGCCAGCAAGCTGACAAGCTTGGGAGAAGCCCCTGTGTGTCTGTGAGTGGTACTGACACCTGTGAAGACTTTGGCAGCATTTCCAGCAACCCCAGATGAAATAATTTTTTGTTCTCTACTGATGAAGGATGACATCTAGAAACACTTGTCTAGAGATGCACAGGACTATCTGCATCAACTTTGGTGAAAAACTACAGTTAATACTGAAGTAAGACCTAATTATGTACTATATTCACCATAATGCAAACGGGCGAACTGTGCTGGGATATGTGTTAGTGTGCTCCCAACTACCCTTCTGTTTAAAAGGTTGCCTTGAATCAGAAAGCTGAAGAGATTTGGAGTCTTACCTGTGTGCCTGTGAGTGGTTTTGAGACCCGTGAAGGCTGTGGCAGCATTTCCAGCACCACAGATGAAATTGTTCTCTGTTCTCTACTGATGAAGGATGAAATCCAGAAACGTGTCTAGAGATGAACAGCACTGTCTTCCAGTGGCGGGCGGTGACTGTCAACACTGGAGGGGTGTAGAGGGAACTGAGAGACAAACCCAGTGGGGCCAAACAAATAATCAAAAAAAAAAAAATTTACTTACCTGCGTTGTGCTCTCCTTTGTGTCTCTTTCTTTCTTCCGGTGTTAGCATGATAGCACTTCATGGAGCCTCAAACAACCCCCTTCTGCAAATCCCAACGCTGCTCTCATGCTGCAAATGAGTAGCATGAGAGCACCGCAAGGATTGTCTGGAGCGGGCTGCCTCAACGCTCCAGCAGGCACAGGAGGCCTGTGCCTGCTCTCCACTCAACTGTCTGAGACAGCTAGGTGGAGAGGTTTACACTGCGCATGTCAGGCTGGCAATCGCAAGACAGCAGGCCAAAGTGACTTGCGCAGTGTACACTGGTGGAGTGAGCATCACTCCCCTGCTGCCAGTCAGCAGCAGTGGCCCCACCCCAAACACTGCTCAGGTTGGGAGCAGTAAAAAATAAAATGGTAAATCATTTTATTACCGTTTTATTTTTCACTTTTGCCAGTAGGCGGGTGAAGCTCCTCCACTCTAATAGGGGGCGACGCCCCTGCAAAGTACACCGACTTTGGTGAAAAACTACAGTCAATATTGAAGTAAGTGCTAATTGGGTACTGCATTTACCACAATGTAAAGGGGCGAACTGTGCTGTAATGTGAGGCAGTGTGCTCTCAACCCCCTTCTGTTCAAAGGCTCCCTTGAGCCAGCAAGCTGACGAGCTTGGGAGAAGCCCCTGTGTGTCTGTGAGTGGTACTGACACCTGTGAAGACTTTGGCAGCATTTCCAGCAACCCCAGATGAAATAATTTTTTGTTCTCTACTGATGAAGGATGACATCTAGAAACACTTGTCTAGAGATGCACAGGACTATCTGCATCAACTTTGGTGAAAAACTACAGTTAATACTGAAGTAAGCGCTAATTATGTACTATATTCACCATAATGCAAACGGGCGAACTGTGCTGGGATATGTGTTAGTGTGCTCCCAACTACCCTTCTGTTTAAAAGGTTGCCTTGAATCAGAAAGCTGAAGGGATTTGGAGTCTCACCTGTGTGCCTGTGAGTGGTTTTGAGACCCGTGAAGGCTGTGGCAGCATTTCCAGCACCACAGATGAAATTGTTCTCTGTTCTCTACTGATGAAGGATGAAATCCAGAAACGTGTCTAGAGATGAACAGCACTGTCTTCCAGTGGCGGGCGGTGACTGTCAACACTGGAGGGGTGTAGAGGGAACTGAGAGACAAACCCAGTGGGGCCAAACAAATAATCAAAAAAAAAAATTTACTTGCCTGCGTTGTGCTCTCCTTTGTGTCTCTTTCTTTCTTCCGGTGTTAGCATGATAGCACTTCATGGAGCCTCAGACAACCCCCTTCTGCAAATCCCAACGCTGCTCTCATGCTGCAAATGAGTAGCATGAGAGCACCGCAAGGATTGTCTGGAGCGGGCTGCCTCAACGCTCCAGCAGGCACAGGAGGCCTGTGCCTGCTCTCCACTCAACTGTCTGAGACAGCTAGGTGGAGAGGTTTACACTGCGCATGTCAGGCTGGCAATCGCAAGACAGCAGGCCAAAGTGACTTGCGCAGTGTACACTGGTGGAGTGAGCATCACTCCCCTGCTGCCAGTCAGCAGCAGTGGCCCCACCCCAAACACTGCTCAGGTTGGGAGCAGTAAAAAATAAAATGGTAAATCATTTTATTACCGTTTTATTTTTCACTTTTGCCAGTAGGCGGGTGAAGCCCCTCCACTCTAATAGGGGGCGACGCCCCTGCAAAGTACACCGACTTTGGTGAAAAACTACAGTCAATATTGAAGTAAGTGCTAATTGGGTACTGCATTTACCACAATGTAAAGGGGCGAACTGTGCTGTAATGTGAGGCAGTGTGCTCTCAACCCCCCTTCTGTTCAAAGGCTCCCTTGAGCCAGCAAGTGAAGACTTTGGCAGCATTTCCAGTAGTCCCAGATTAAATCTTTTTTTGTTCTCTACTGATGAAGGATGAAGGATGAAATCAAAAAACACATGTGTCTAGGGATGTACAGCACTATCTAAAACAACTTTGGTGAAAAACTAAGTTAATACTGAAGTAAGCGCTAATTGTGTACTGCATTTTCCACAATGTAAAGAGGCAAACTGTGCTGGGATGTGAAGCAGTGTGCTCCAAACCTCCCTTCTAATAATGTTGGGGCATATTACCAAGTGCATTATCGCCGCTTTAGCGGGAATTTTTCCCGCTAAAGCGGCGATAATTGTATCGCACAATTACCTAGCTGTCGCTAACACCAGTTAACAACAGCTAGCAGGAGATAGCGGGCATTTAGGTGCCCACTTTGCATGTCAGCGATAATTATCGCTAATGACATGCAAAGTGGGCTTGCCAAGATGTTAGCGACTGGAAACAGTCTCTAACATCTCTATCGCCTATTACCAACTTTTGGAAATAATCGTGCTAAGCGCGATTATTTCCAAAAGCTAACGCCTGCCCAGAGCTGTCCTCAGCCATGTTATCCAATGGTAGGTGGATAACATGGCTAAGAGCATTTGCTCGGTAATGCATGAATATCGCTGACTTTACAGCGATATTCATGCATTTCGGCCGATTTTTATCGCTTAGGAGATAAACCTTGATAATAGCAAGGCTCCTAAGCGATAAAAATCGGCGGAGCTCAGCGATATTAATATTGCCGCTAAACCAACATAGCGATAATCATCGCAAATTGTTGGTAATAAGCCCCATAGAGACTTGGCCAGTTTTGAGAGATTCTCAGAACTTGCGTTCCTGAGGGTGGAGTACTGAATGATGCAACACAATTCAGGGGAGATAAGAGAAGCAGGTAGGATTGTCAAAGTGTAAAGTGGTTTTCAATAAGCTGATAATCTTCAATAACAATTCTTCCATTATTGGAGAGAAATGTGAACACTTATATTTTCCCAACGGAATGAGGATTGATTTCCAGTCTTGAGTGTGTATGAGTATTTATGTGTTCTCAAATTCATTACATTTTGGTAGAAAAGAATTTGAGCTATTCAGTGTATTTTTGAGTTTGCAGAAGCTTGTTGTGTTGGAGATTTGGTATTTTGTTTTATAATTTTGAAAACACTAATGAGTGTATTTATCGATTTCTGTTTATTTTGTTTACAGAGAAAAATCCTTTAGAATGTTTTTATGCCTTTTTTAACTAAGTGATTTGGATACCATGTTGGCTTTCCAATTTCATTCAAGGCATCTGAAAGTTCCATTTTGTGATGAGGGGTTCTGGAGCCTTGTATGAGCACTGAGATCGGGTAGACGATGAAGGGAATGAGATCAGCCATTCCTACACCAGTTTGGCATAGTTTGGGAGCTCAGTGTATATATCTTTACCGACAGGAGAGGCCTTGACAGAGTGTCTAGGGTATTGCTCTGATTATTTTTTATCTTTATTTCATATAGTTACCTTGCATTGTTTCGTTCCAGTATATCTACCTTCACTGTCCTTTCACTGTTCATTTACCTAAGTGCATATGCTGGTAATGTCTTCTAATGGGGACACCCAGATTACGTCAGAAGACCTGGGTACATTGCGGTAAGAACAACAATTGGCTAATGTCTTCTAGGTAAGGTCACCATACCTCTGCTACACAAGTGTTAATTTACATTACCCTATTTTCCAAGTCAATATATGCGCTCTATTTTCCAAGTCAAATAGACTGATCACTTAAAGTGAGCTCTGAAGGGCTAATTGAAAGCACTGTTCCCGCCACAGTTTTGGACTGGCTGGTGTCTTAAATATTTGAAGAGCTGGTGCAACAGCATTTTACAGCCACAGAGTGATGCATGATTGCTTGCCATTAAAACTTCAAAGGAAAGTGGTTCTTTTAGCTGAAAATGTACCAGCATTTGTATGTGTCCCTAAAGTACTACAGAGCATAATCAATCAATCATCGCATTTATATAGCGCACTACTTACCCAGAGGGTCTCAAGGCGCTGGGGGAGGGGGATCTGCTACTGCTCGAACAACCAGGTCTTGAGTTGCTTCCTGAAGGCGAGGTGGTCCTGGGTCAGGCGGAGGTGGGTGGGGAGGGAGTTCCATGTCTTGGCGGCGAGGTAGGAGAAGGACCGTCCCCCTGTGGTGGCTCTACGGATGCGGGGGACGGCGGCGAGGGCGTGGCTGGTCGATGGAAGCTGGCGTTTGGGAGCGTAGAAGTTGAGGCGGCTGTTGAGGTATCCAGGGCCTTGGCTGTGTAGGGCTTTGTGTGCGTGGGTGAGGAGACGGAAGGTGATTCTCTTGTTGACCGGGAGCCAGTGCAGGTCTCTCAGGTGTCCGGAGATGTGGCTGCGACGGGGGATGTCCAGGATGAGTCGTGCTGAGGCGTTCTGGATCCGCTGGAGTCTCTTCTGGAGTTTGGCGGTGGTTCCGGCGTAAAGGGTGTTGCCGTAGTCCAGACGGCTGGTGACGAGGGCCTGGGTGACCGTCTTCCTGGTCTCGGTGGGGATCCACCGGAAGATCTTACGTAGCATGCGCAGGATGTTGAAGCACGACGAAGAGACTGCGTTGACTTGTCTGGTCATGGAGAGGGAGGAGTCCAGGATGAAGCCCAGGTTGCGTGCGTGGTCTGTTGGTTTGGGTGCGCTGCCTAGGGCGGGGGGCCACCAGGAGTCGTCCCAAGCGGCGGGTGAGGATCCCAGGATGAGGACTTCCGTCTTATCTGAGTTCAGTTTCAGGCGGCTGTTCTTCATCCATTCGGCTACCTCTTTCATCCCTTCGTGAAGGTTGGCTCTGGCGGTGGCGGGGTCGTTGGTAAGGGAGAGGATCAGCTGGGTGTCGTCGGCGTAGGAGATGATGTTGAGGTTGTGCTGGCGTGCGATGTCTGCGAGGGGGCTCATGTAGACGTTGAAGAGGGTTGGACTGAGCGAGGAGCCTTGAGGGACACCGCAGATGACTTCGGTGGCTTCAGATCTGAACGGAGGGAGGCGGACTCTCTGTGTCCTTCCGGCGAAGAAGGAGATGATCCACTCCAGTGCCTTCTCCTGGACTCCGCCGTTGCTGAGGCGTTGTACTAGGGTACGATGGCAGACATTGTCGAAGGACGCGGAGAGGTCGAGGAGGATGAGGGCCGCTGTTTCTCCGTTGTCGAGCAGCGCTCGGATGTCATCGGTGACTGCGATCAGGGCGGTCTCGCTGCTGTGGTTGAACCGGAAGCCAGACTGCGAGGGGTCGAGGGATCCGTTCGTCTCGAGGAAGGCGGCCAGCTGCTTGTTGACGGTCTTCTCAATGACTTTTGCAGGAAACGGGAGCAGCGAGATGGGGCGGTAGATTTTGAGGTCGGTGGGGTCAGCCAATGGCTTCTTGAGTAGAGCGCTGAGTTCGGCGTGCTTCCAGCTCTCTGGGAAGGTAGCGGTGTCGAAGGAGGTGTTGATGATGTCCCGCAGGTGGGGTGCGATGACAGCGTCGGCCTTGTTGAAGACGTGGTGAGGGCAGGGGTCGGTCGGAGATCCGGAGTGGATGGAGTTCATCGTGCGGACGGTGTCTTCGGTGCTGATCGGAGTCCAGGCGCAGAGGGTGGTGGTGGGGGGCGGTGGTTTGGTCGTGGTGTTCGTCGGTTGAGTGCTGAAGCTGTTGTGTATGTCCGCGATCTTGTTGTGGAAGTAGGAGGCGAGGGAGTTGCAGAGGTCTTGCGAAGGGGTGATGTCGTTGTTTCCGGCGTTGGGGTTGGAGAGCTCTTTGACGATGTTGAAGAGTTCTTTGCTGTTATGTGCGTTGTTGTCCAGTCGTTCCTTGAATGCAGTTTTCTTGGTGGCGCGGATGAGTTGGTGGTGTTTTCGGGTGGCGAGCTTGAGGGCAGTCATGTTGTCCGGTGCTGGGTCTCTGCGCCAGGTTCTCTCGAGGGCTCGGCAGTTCTTCTTGGAGCTCTTGAGTTCGTCGGTGAACCATGGGGCTTTCTTGCTACCGGGTCTGCTGGGCGGGGTCCTCAGGGGGGCAAGCTCGTCTGCGCAGGCGCTGATCCACTTCGTGACGTCGGTGGCCGCCTGGCTAGGGTTCGTTGTGCTGGTGGGAGGGTTCAGGACGCAAGCTGGTCGGCTGTGATCTTGTTCCAGCTCCTGCGTGCAGCCTGTTGCTGGTGGTGGTGGATCGTGGTCCTTGCGAAGCTGAAGTGGACGCAGCTGTGGTCCGTACAGTGGAGTCCGGTGGCGTGGCTAAAGGCGATGTCCTTGCTGGATGAGAAGATGGGGTCGAGTGTGTGTCCGGCGTAGTGGGTGGGGGTGGTCACCAGTTGCTTGAGTCCCAGGTTGGCGAGGTTGTCCAGCAGGGTGGTGGTGTTGCGGTCGTTGTTGTTCTCCATGTGGAAGTTGAGGTCCCCGAGGAGGATGTAGTCAGCGGAGCAGAGGGCGTGCGGGCTGATGAAGTCAGCGATGTCTTCGCTGAATTGTGTGCGTTGTCCCGGGGGTCTGTAGATGAGGGTGCCTCTGAGGGTGGTCTTGGGGTTGATGTGGACCTGAAAGTGCAGGTGCTCGGCAGTTGCGAGGGTGTCGTCGGTGTTGGTCGTGATGCGGATGGTGTTCCTGTGGATGATGGCGATGCCTCCTCCGGTGTGGTTGATGCGGTCCCTCCGGATGATCTTGTAGCCATCTGGGATGGAGATGGCTATGTCGGGCGCTGAAGAGGCGTTCATCCAGGTTTCCGTGAGGAAGGCGACGTCTGGTGACGTTGTGTCGAGCAGGTTCCAGAGCTCGACGGCGTGTCTGTGGATGGAGCGGGTGTTGAGCAGGATGCACTTCAGGTGGTTGCTGCTGTTGCTCGTCGAGGTCTTGAGCACTTCTGGAGTGGTGCAGGTCCGGATGCAGGTGAACTTGCAGGCGTTGCAGCAGAAGGGTCCGTGGGTGCGTCTCGGGTTGGCTCGGTAACAGCCCGGGAGTCGGCCGGCGTTGAGGGTGTTGAGTTCGGTGGCGTCGTAGGTCCGGCGGGTGGGCTGGTGTTGGCGGGGGCCAGGGGTCCTGGCACTGGGGGCGGTCCAGGCGCAGACGGGCTTACCTTTGGCGCACCTTCGGCGCTCAGTCAGCGCTCCCGCTGTGCGCGTCCGCTGCGCGGTCGCTCAGGGGGCGTCATAAGTAGGAGCCGGGATGGAGGGTCAGCGGGGAGGCGGGAGGCGGGAGGACCAATGGGAGAGGAGGGGAGGCGGAGCTGCGGGTCAGCGGCGGCGGGAAGCACGGAGGTGACCGGGGCAGCAGGGCCGGTGAGGAGCGGGGGCAGAGGCGGCAGGCTGCGGGCAGAAGGCGAACCTGATGCGGAGGGCAGCGGAGGAGGTGAGCGGAGGTCTGCAGCGATCGTAGGTAGCGGCCAGTAAGCAGCTAGGGCAGCAGGCAGGCGAGCGGCAGAGCAGCGTGGAGGGAGCGACCGCCTGCAAGGGCACAGCGGTCACACATCAAAACATAATAGGAACCCCAATGGAAAACAGCAACACAAGAAAAACATTGCAGGACAACTCAACAATACAAAACAGTATGCAAACGTCAGTCACTTTATAACATAGCAACATAACAATGCAAAAATGTAACAACACAAACCACAACAGTACAAAAATCATCAGAGTACATCAGCACTACAACAAAATACTGTATCAATCTACAAACACAACATAACACGAAACGCAATTCAATGCAGCAACGAATCAACACAAAATAACACATTAGCACACCGAAACAAGAGAATATTGACACAATAACAAAATTCTCAAATGTTAGAACACAAGAAAATGTTACAAAGGACAAATCAAAAATAAAGCATTAGCACAGCAATTTAACACTACAATGCCTGACCAGAAAACAAATTTATGGTGTGTTATTTTGAGGTGATCTATTATTTCGCCGTGTTCTTACAATGTATGCTGTGCTTTATGCATGTGTTGGAATCATGAGTTGTGTTTTGCGCTGTCTGTGTGTTGTTTGTGTTTTGTTCTGTGATTTTGTATCGTAGATTGGAGTTGATTTCTTATTGCATTCTTGTGTTTTTAGGTTGTATTGTTTAATTGTTCTGTTTTTTGGACTATGGTGTGTTGTTGCGGTGTTGTTGAACCTCACCTGCAATCTGCCTTTACATATGAGCAAGTATTCTTGGCGAACATTATCACCTCCACAAATGTTCTTTCATGATAAGTTAGTGAAATGAGTTTGCACCAAACTCTTCCTTACATACCCCCAAGGACATGTAATAGCGCCAGCCAAAATTCTTTGTGATTTAGCCCAAACAATTTTCAAAGACAGGTCGTTGCTACTTCACCTGTGATCTGGTTATGCATATCCTCAAGCTCATCTGATAGGAAATTCAGAACTTTAGTTGCCGTACGGCCAATGGCTAAAGAGGACAAGTCACTCTTTTCTCTACTTTGAAATAATCAAACATCCACCTGCAGAATAGCATAGTTGCTAATAGGGGAAAATGTACGGAATGACCAGAAAATGTTGTGTTATGATAAACTAAATGGATTTTTATAGCTCTCGATCACCCTAGGCAGGGTATCCTGGCACTGTAAGAAACCGCATTGGCTGGGCCAAACCAAAAGTACAAAGCTAGGCTGGAAAGGGGAGATAAGTTAGAATAGCCACGTTTTAAGCTTCTTTTTAAAAATAGGAATGGTGCTAATCAGTCGTAGTAAGATAGGGAGGTGATTCAACTTCTGCCCGCTAGGTATGAAAAGAAATGACCTTCAAATCTGAGGGTGAAAGATGAGAGGAATGACTGCCAGATGTTGAGTAAAAGATAGAAGCAGTCGGGTAGTTTGCAAAAACGGAACCCTTTTTAAAAAAAATATCATGTGAAGTGATTTTAACATAGGAGATTTAATAATGGCCATTTCAGCATAGGTACCCCCTGGAGGACCTTAAGTTATGCAGTTCCGAATGTACGGACCAGAAGGTAAATACAAGCTGGCTGTCTGCATTGGCACAATTTGCAATCTTTCCATCAGGTAGTCAAGGATGCCCACATAAACTGCATTACCCTAATTTAGTCAGCTGGTAACCATCATTTTATATATCTCAGTGGGGAGCCTGGTGAACACCTTGCCATCTATCTTTAAGGGGCTAACACAAGATGCTACAACAAAGGTGACTTGGTCTGCCCTCTTAAGGTTTTTAGCAATACTTGTGCATTGTCATTACACCCTCTTCACTGCCCATCACAACTTCAGTACTTCATCAACAGCATACTATTTACAATAATGTTAAACATTTTCCTGGTTCTGATTAACTTTTTCAGATTTCTTTCATTATAAGAGATTTGGATTTTAATGATCATAGTGTGGCCTTCTTATGATTAGCAAGATCAAATATTTTACATGGGTACATACATCGCTAAATTGGTAAAAATCTATTTTATTTTCACAGTGGCCTATGGCTCTGCTACCACTGACAGAGAGGCCAAGAACATTTCAAATTCACCAGTTATAACTCTACAAAGTTCTGTAAATTAGTATTAATTTAAGTAGCATAGCATATTTTTACTTGTTATAAATGTTAGCTGTATTTTTGTTTTCTTTTAGTATCTACTAACAACGTCACAATAGCAGAGCAGGACCAGGTAACCAAGCAACCACCAATGTATATGTAAAAACAAAATCGGAAAGTGCCATATATTTTGAAAAACTTAAGAGTATCATGTTCCACACAGTGTCAACCATGTTCTATCTCACACTAACAGAACAGAGACACCCACCGTCCACATTCTACAGAAAAAGTAGTGTAGTTTGTTTCTGAACCATCTGGATTTCCTTGGTGTTGCTAACATATTTATCCATTCAATGTCTCTGATTTGGTCAGTCTTTGTCCATTATGTTTGACTCATGCCCCTTAAGTCAAGTCTACTCATTACACATGCAGTGATATCTCTGTAAGATCCAATTCTATTCTGTACAAGACTTTTCATAGTGAAATACTTGCATTTCCTCTCAAACATGCACTATACACCTTTGTTCTAGCCTTTCTTTAGATATGTTTGCTTTTCTTTTAACCTAGTTTCAGAATATTTGACTAGAGTGACATGTGATTTCACTACAAATTTTGCATAAAGGGGAATATGATGAAGAAACAATGCTTGCAACTGAATTTTCAATATCTAAAGACTAGGATCCAACACACAATTTTGCTTGGGCTAAGAAATTCAATTACTTTTATTGTAATATTGTATACCTTCAAACCAAATGCAGTATACCTTTGTATTGTATGAATGCCACCTCATGTTAAATATAAAAAATGTGGAACATGTGCCTTAATCCACTTACCACACTTTAAATAATGTTTTAGGTTGCACCTGACCTTTTCTTAATGAGGATGCAATTGTTACTGTGTACATCTTAGAGAAGACGAGAAACTGTCTTTCAAACTTTCCTTTCTGTTTAAGAAATGTTTCTTATTTACACTTTTACCATTAGAGCACACTTCCTACTAATGGGGAACGTGACAAGGCTGTGCAGGAGCAAGTAAGTAGTATTTTTTAATATTTTATCAATTTCTTTTTATATAAGAAAAAACATTCTTGTTTAATGTAGTTTAGCTAGGATATCATAGATGAATAATAAAATCATGTATAATGAATGCTCATTCTGTGGACTATTTCCCATTAGAGGGATCAGGCATTTTAGCCAGGTACGTAGGTACGTAGGCTACTACAGTTTTAAAAACTTTCTTTTGATTGCTATCTATGACTCTTCTATCAAATTATATTTCCTAATATTTGACCAGAGCGGCATGTAAACATAGCCCATTCAAGAGCCTCCATGATGTGTGAGAGGCTGTTAATGGTGTTTATTAGCTGAACTGTAAACTTTTAGTCTCATTAAAGTTTCATTGAACAAGTGTGATAATGCTGAAAATTTATAATAGCCATACCACATGTAGTATTCATGATATTTCCACAATTATTTGTGGTTAATTGGGAAATACCATGGAAAATAGTGTTTAAAATAATTTTTGCTATTTAAAGGTCAGGATTCGACGCTTATTTTTTGCTTCTGCTAAGAGAGTTAGTTCTCTTACATTGTAATTTTGCATACATAAAAACAATGCAGTTTAACTTTGTATTGCAAGTATATAAAGGAGGGCTCACGGTATTCTGAAAGTCCTCCTATTCCTGTAACCTAGCAAGCAAGTAAAACTCAACCCCATTAAGCAGGAGACATTCCAATTTCCACTTTCTCCTACTTAAAACCAATAACCTTCCATCTCATGTACAGGCCTTCCTGGAAAAACAAAGACTTTATTGATGAATTCTTAGAATGCTTCACCACATTGTCTATCCAATATGCCCACACCACCCTTTTGGGTGCCAGACAACACAAGCTAAAAAACACATGGCACCCTCCTAAACCTCATCAACAGGCTCAAAGTGGCACACCATGTCACACAAGCAACACACACCAACGGCCACTTCTTCAACCTTGTCTTCTTACCAACAATTCAACCCATATCCCTAGACTGGATTGACAACTTCGCCAACCTTATCTCCCTGCTCAGCATCCTACAAACAAACCAAGGTCAACCCAAAAGCAAAGACCAAACCTTCAGATCCTTTAACGACGTCTCCATAGGCAACTAATGCTTCAACTTCTCCCTCACCTTATCAACTCCATGTCTGACACCAATACCCTTCCAAACAACTTCAACAGTTTTTTTAAAACAATGTTATCATCCATACTCCAAATTAAAAACTTAAAGTAATGCCAAACCCTTCAGCACTTTGGAACTCTAAAGGCCTTTCTGAAAATAAACGATCCATCCACAGACAAGAAAATAAATAGAAGAAAAACAGAAGTGTGGAGAAGTGTGGCTCACTGGTTAGAGCAGGCAGACCCTGAAGCAGAGGTCAGATCCGGGACCAGGGTTCAATTCCCGATCGGCAGGGTCTTGAGCTCAAATGTCCATGGACTCGATAATTCTCGCTTCGATGCCTGACCTAATCATGGGTTCACACTCTGCAACTCTGGGCATTAAGCTTGCTTAATCTCCACAACGGCCCCCGCGGCGGGATGCCTGGCTTTCACCTTGGGGATGCCCTGTAGGGGCTATCTCACAGGGAAAAGCCAGGACGGGTTCCCAAGGCAAGCGCGGAGATACCCCTTCGGGGGTCGATTCAGGCGCTATATAAGACACATAATAATAATAATAACTGCCGCAGACCTCATGATACTAAAGTATATCCATGCAACACATGCAGCTCATACCATGAGTCAAAGCAAAGTACTATACCAACACCATCAATGAAGCCATAATCAGAGACAGGATCTTTTTCCAAGACAATCAAGCACTGCTTCAATCCCCTGCGGCCCAACTTTTCCTCACTCCACAGAAAAGTGCAATGACATTAACCTCTTTTTCAGTGAAAAATATAGACAATCTGACAGTACATTGACAACACCAAGTCTACTTAATCTCATATTCCCACCCGTCCCGAAAAACCATGCAGTGGCTATCCTATGAAAGCCGTATCTCTTGCAGATCTAGAAGACATACTAAACTCCCTCAAAGCCGCTCCTTATGAAGATGATGTATTACACTTGTCTTTCAGCAAAGCTCTCTCGTGGGATTCTCTATCACCCGTACTCACCATTGTCCATCTCTCCCTCACTCAAGGCCTCTTCCCAGAAGCTGTCAAAACAGATTACATCCTCCCACTTGAATGGAAACTGAGACTAGATAAGACATTTGATGCCCTACCTCTGCTGCTGATGAAACGTATGGTGGCCGCTGCTGGGTTAGGGACAAGGCGTCAAAGTTTAATGTAGGAAGAAATCACTTACCTATTGCAATGACTAGCTTTACACATATGCAGAGTTTGTGTTTATCTGCTCTCAGCTTCATCCAGGCCAAGAGATATATGGTCTTCACTAAAATCATTCATCCTTAACTATGCCTCTTTAGATCAAAGGTTGTGATTTATCATAGTCTATATGCTGACACGTGTTCCACACCTATGCCCATGACTATGTATACACAGGACATGTTTGACTCTGACATACCATTTGCATTGATTTTCATATTGCCTGTCATTACAAATCTGGATGAGCACAAGTAGTATACGCTGTGGCCTGGGAGTTGGAATTGTATATGGTTTGCATATATGGTTGGCATATTAGTTTTCTATCTATCCATCTCCGTAAGGAACAAGTCATAACAATCTGTAATGTAATGTTAATATGCTCTCACTTCTTTTCTTTTCTCTTTTTCACTTCCTCTTTGTTTAGTCAGGTTGGTATATCTTTCAGGAAATTCAATAAACAAATAAAAAAAGAAACCTACATTAGACCTTGATGACTTCGCCAACTACCGGCCAAGTACTCACTCAATATGCATTGGCAAGATTACTGAAAACGTAGTCCGTTCAATTTCAAAATCACATTGATGCTAATCTTCTCCTGTATGACTACTAGACTGGCTTCAGACCACGTCCTCCTAACTACAGCTGAAGATGAAACCTGCCTCCTGATATTGCCAGACTTCTCAGCTGCCGTTAATTGAGCTGTCCAGCTCACCCCCATTTGCACCCTGGAGTCTCAAATGAAACTCACTCGCAATGTCCTTCACTGTTTTTCTTCCAATATTTTTAACCAACACTATTTTCTTTTCATGGACACCTGCAGGTTCTGAAAGATTCCAATCACCTACAGACCCCACTGGGGGTCCCTTTCCCCTGTCATCTTTAACCTCTACATGCAGCCATAAGGTGCTCCACTCACAGATAACAGCATTGAGATTCACCAATATGCTGGTGATATACAACTCTACATGAAAGCCTCCTCTGCTTCAGGCATCCAGTTCCTAACACTGCCTGCATATCATCCATATCTGAGAGGCTACTTGAAGCTCAACCCAACCAAAACAGAATTCCTGTTGTTTTTCAAGAACAACAAATATAAAACAGTACACACCTGTTTCAATGGCATGAACTTTGAACGCTTTGAACGCTAGTTTTTAATAAATGCCAAGTCACTTGGATTCACCTTCGACATCTAGCTCAACCTCAAGGAGCACATTGCCAAAAACACAAAGACAGCCTGGTAGCAGCTCTCTTTTCTAAAGAAAGTAAAATCGTTTGTTCCAGAAAGTGCCTTCCAAAACTGCTGTTCAAGCTCTGGTACTCTTGTGTCTGGTTGAGGGCAATGTCCTGCCTCCTGCCTCCAAATGTCTCACATTCTCCACACTGACACCCTTCAGGTGCATCCTACATGCCGCAGCAGTGTCTGAAGAAATATGATCATCTCCATCTACTGGCTCCACTTGAAGGCCCGAACCATCATCAAAACCAGCTGCATCACTTATTGAGCCACCTGACCAGCACCCCAACTTACCTAGTAGACAAGCTTGCCGTTTCTGAAGGTTCTCGGCACACCCTCAGCAGGGGCACCATCATACTGCAGACTAAGGAGTGTAAAAAAGAAAAGAAATAAGGCAGCAGTCTTTTTCCATCTATGAATCTAGGATCTGGCCCCATATCCATCAAGACTGTTCCAACACTGCTCCAATTTTGCACTTTAAAGAATATTACATCACAATGTATTAGAATTCACAAACCAGCTACCTTTCCTAACACTCAGGGGCATATTTACTAGAAACTGGCGGTGCAAGGTGTTACGCCACAATTGGTAAAACTGGGCTCCCCCAGTTTCAAAACACAGGGATGCGCCATATTTACAAGAATGTGGCACACCCCTGCGTTTCCCCTAGCGATGGTGCTAAAGAAGCTGCCTAGCGCCAGCTCAGGCACCCTTGCACCATGTTGCAAGGGTGCCTGCGCTGCAGGGGTACTTGTTTATGAGCAGCAACAACGATGCTTCATACCTAGTGTGATATTTAAAGATATTTTAAACTTTTTCCTAATTTTCCTGAACTTTAATTGACATTGGCTTTTATTAAGAGATTTGGATTTTCATGTGCATACTGCTGCCCATTTCCCATTAGTCACAGCTGACACTTTATAGAGGTGTGTTTACTGCATTTTCTCACAAATCTCTTTTGACTACTACCTGTGACTCCATTACCAATGATGTAGAGGTCAAAGTCTTATAAATGTCAGGAAGCACAACAGTTATAGTTCTATGTTGTTTTTTTAATTGAACTGTGATATGGTCAGAGCAACATTTTTTGACTTGGAAAATAGTTCAATTTTGGTTTCTTCTTGCCACCTTCTAAAGATGTCACAACAGCTGACAGGACCGGATTACCAATAAAATACACAATCACATCGTCAGTATATTCAGCAATTGTAATACATTTTTAAAAACAGTGTCAGTCGAGTTGTATTGTACATTAACAGAAAAAGAGAAATAATTGTACATCTGCTACAAAATAGTATGACCTAGTCTCCATAGTGGATTTCCTTGGCATTGTTGATCACAGATTAGTGCACATTTAGGGTCTCATTTAAAAGCCCATTGTGCAGCCGGTGCATCACTTTTTTGACACTGGTTGCGCAGTGTGCCTGCCCATATTTAGAAGACCACGTAAACTCACCCTGCGTGACTTTTCATGGGCTTGTAAATATGGGCCTCTTTCACGCATTACTCTGCATGAAAGGGATGTTCCATGGGTGTTGCTGTGAGAGTTTCCGATGCAACATCCATAGAACCTGACACAATCCCAGATTTACAACGTTTTGTAAAGCTGGAAATGCATCAGAATACAATGCCTCCCCAGGTGGAGGTGTAAATACATTTATTCCTCCTCATTTTTTCCTCTTTCTATGCGTGCCACATTCTGTAGCATACGTAGAAAGAGGAAAATACCATCAATGATTGTTTTTGTACAGGAAGTTGTACCTTCTTGTAAAAAACCATCTCCTCACAACGCAGGCCCCTTGCAACATGACGCAAGAATGCCTGCGCGGGCGCATGGCAGCCATTTGTGTGCCCACACAGGAGAAAGCAAACAGATGCATCGTACTGTTGTTAATACGATGCATCCCTCTGCTTTTAAAATGACGCAGCTTTGTGCAGCAAAATGGCTTGCAGTGCCGTGCTGCGTACTTTTTGTGTAATGAGGCCCTTAGTGTTAAATCCTATGCACGTACTCGGCTACTTAGTAAGTCATGCCAGCTGTTTCTCTTCACTGTATCCATTCATCCTTTCACTTGCTCTGTTATGTTCCATATAGGTACCCCAATATCGGCTCAGGTACTTAATGCACCTTGCACGTACATTGCCCTCATATTGCACTACATAAGGGTTCTTAAGACTGACCTTTTACCTAGTTGAGTTAATGAGTAGAGGACGTAGGGTTTTCTCCGAAAGGCTTAAGCTCATCCATTATGCATGAGGATTCTTGGAATCACAGCTGGACAGCAGGCCGACCATCTGCTGCATAAAAACTATGTACATGAGTCATTCCTTCCATCATCATAGTTCGACATGACACAGCGAGGTATATCCCCGGGGGGGGGGGGGGGGGGGGGGGGTGGTGTCACTTGGTATACGTACGCCATCTCTTGCTAAGGTAGAAGTGGGAGAAAAGGACTTCCATGCCGACACACTGACTCGAGACGCTGAGGCACCTTTACGCAGACACTCCAGCTCGCAGTGATCTAACATCCCTAACAGGTGTCCATCTCAGGACCGAGACAGGGTCCCACAGTCTCTCACTTCAGGTAATGGGGTTGACATTATCCTAGAGGGAGTCTTGGCTTCCACACCTACATACATGCTAGGTACATTTAAGTACATCTAGTTAGGGTCGCATCGTAGGAGTACGCTTTTATGTATTTTTACACTTGCCTGTATTTATCATTTTAGCACTATGGTAGAAATCTACCATTCTTTTACTCTGTTAGTCCTTATAATCATTTATATCTGTTACTGTCTAATGGTTGTATAAGCATGCCTATATTACACTAGAATGACGCTGGTTCAATAAATACTTATTGAGAAATGTCCCCACCGTTTATTCTGTGTATCTCTCTCCGAGACGAAGTAAGCACGAATGACTGAGCGACTAGTAGCACTGTTTCCACAATTATGAGGGATCAGGGTTGTCATGTTCTATAGTTGGCAAGAACTATTATCTCCTTGGTGAGAGGGGTTTCTAGTGGCACTGTGAGCTAGCAGGTACTCATGGGGAATTAGTTTGGACACCAACCCCTCAGTGTATGTTGTCTAAATACGCAGATCCTATATATGTCTAGGAACTAAACAACATGGCGCTACCAACGTTGGTTTTGGTACTTATTCAACAGTCAAATCTGAGTATTTTATTTGTGCTATTCTCAGAGACCTCTACTCACAAATCTTCAGAGACGTCTGAAGTGGTAAGGTAACTATCCGCCTCAGCTGAGTAGGCTAAATGCATAGTTACTGGCTGTAGGTTTATCAAGCTTGAAGGACAAACAGTTCCTATTGTGCATAAAACCTTATCTCAGTTTCCTTGAAACTCTTTCTTGAGGAAATTTGTCAACAATGACAGAAAACGACACCACTGTGTTAGCACTGTGTGAATTAGTTGAGGAAGAAGAGGAAGAGGAAATTAATATTTCAGAAACTGTAAGGCATGCCCTTCCCTTGACATTAGCAGAATATCATATCCCAGCTAGGGGTGGGACAGTCACATTCATGATTGGGGGGACATGAATCATATAGAACAGAGGTATTCTATTCATGGGTTACATTCCCACAAGCAGATGCACAAACACATTCATTTCATTCTTACACTGAAAAAGACCCTCCACATGAATACTGTCCGTATGAGGACATTGAAGTACCGCTCACTTACCAGGAGCACATAAACTGATTTAAAGGTGCCCTCCCTCATACTAAAGACAAAGTAAGACTAGATCCGCTCGGAAGAGACAGAGCCACTTGGCTAGTCTGTGCTGCTTACACACTGCATCCAGACATTGACACAATGCCAGTAGCAGACTTACATGCACTTCTCAAAGAAATAATAAAATTTTATAGAAACCTGACGCAGTTTGTGATGAAAACACTCATACTTCAGGCAACAAGAGGTACACAAGCAAGACCAATTTAGGGAAATGCTTCTAAAATTACACCACAAATGCTACACACCATTATGGGTAAAATGCCCACCATACATGAACAAATGCCATTTTGGGTAGCTCAGAAAATAACACAGCTAGAGGCAGTATTTCCACATACAAGCCCTCAAGAAAAACACAGAATGCTAAGAATCTGCTTGCCAATGGGGATAGCTCCCCAGATATAGGATTGTACCACTTGGGGTACAGTTTTCGCTGCCATATATACCAGAACTCATGGTATCCTGTCATTAGCAGAAATACCAGACATATTAAGACAAATACAGACTAAGTATGGGGCAGAACCTGCTCTGAACTTAGGGATGAAATTGCAAGGACATTTTGCCCAGGTGTCGTCAATAATATTAGCAAATATAAAAGGGGAGACAGCAGCAGTGACAATACGCCAACGCCTGAGGGATTTCACTCCTTTACAACAGGAACGTGTATTACCTAAAATTATTGCAGACACCTATGCTGAATTAGGTAGAGATAGTTTTGGAGCTAGAGCATTAAAACCTCAACTCTTGGGTGGTCCTGAAAAGGATAACACCAAGTCAGCACCTGATTCTTCCAAAAAGAAATGGGATAATAACAATAAAAATATAAAGAATAGACAAAATAGATCTCAGTCCAGGAGTGGGTCTCCTCAATAGGAGCCCTCCGAAAAGAGGTACAATCTGAAGAATAGAGATAACATTAAACAAGCATTTGCAAAGCAATAGGTCTCACATTAGGAAAGTTTGAGCTATTGGTTGTAAATGACACATTTTTGATTTATTTTTATTTTTGAAAATAGCGAAATTAATACCTTTGTCATTTACAATGCCAATAGTTATAACTTTTGCAAATGTGACACCTATAGCATTTGTAATGCAATATGTGTTGTATTTACGTGACTTACATGTATTGATATTACAAATAACAATGGGTTTTAATAATTAATACTTAAATAAAAGTTATTGTAATTTATAATGGCAATAGCTTAAACTTTTGTAAATAACTTTTGTGAAGATTATGTTCAGTGTATTTTATTGGGACGAAAATCCAAGAACAGAAGTGAAATATTAACATCTTTTTGTTGCATTTGTAATAAAGCTTGAATCATTGAGAGAACATAATTGAACCAGTTGTTGTTGAATGGTTGCACAGATTGATGCTGTGGTGGCGCTGAGTGATGTTGTGATGGCGAACAATGGATGCTGTGGAGTTCAGCGATGCTGTGGTAGCGCATAGTGATGTTGTGGTGCCCCTGAATGATGCTGTGGTGGAGCTAAGTGATGCTGTATGCTATGCTATGTTTTGCTATCCTATGTTTTGTTTTGTTATGCTATGCTTTGCTATCCTATGCTTTGATTTGTTATGCTATGCTTTGTTTTGTTATGCTATGCTTTGTTTTGTTATGCTATGTTTTGTTATGCATGCTATGTTATACAATGCTGTGTTTTGTTATGATATGCTATGTTTTGTTGTGTTTTATTATGCTATGCTTTGTTTTGCTATGCTATGTTTTGTTGTGTTTGGTATGCTATGTTTTGCTGTGCTATTATATGTTTTGTTTTGCTATGCTATTTTTTGTTAAGCTATGCTATGTTTTGTTGTGTTTTGCTATGCTATGTGTTGCTGTGATTTGCTATGTTTTGTAGTGTTTTGTTATGCTATGTTTTGCTATGTTTTGTTATGCTATGCTATGGTTTGTTTTGCTATCCTATGCTTTGTTTTGTTATGCTATGCTATGTTTAGTTTTTCTATCCTATGCTTTGTTTTGTTATGCTATGCTATGTTTTGTTGTGTTTTGTTATGCTATGTCTTGTTTTGTTATACTAGGTTTTGTTTTGCTATCCTATGCTTTGTTTTGTTATGCTATGCTATGTTTTGCTATCCTATGCTTTTTTTTGTTATCATATGCTATGTTTTGTTATGATATGCTGGTGAGAGTGTGTGAGGGTGAGTGAGGATGAGTGAGGGTGTGTAAGGGTGAGGGGTGTGAGGGTGAGGGTGTGTGAGGGTGAGAGGGTTATGAGGGTGATGGGGTGTGAGTGTGAGGGCTTGATGGTGAGTGAGGGTGTGTGAGGGTGAGGGTGTGAGGGTGAGGGGGTGTAAGGGGGTGACAGGGTGTGAGGGTGAGTGAGAATGTGTGAAGGTGAGTGAGGGGGTGTGAGGGTGAGGGGGTGACGGTGAGGGGGTGAAGGTGAGGGGGGGTGAGGGTGTGAGGGTGAGGGTGTGTGAGGGTGAGGGGGTGAGGGTAAGGGTGTGTGAGGATGAGAGGGTGAGGGGGTGTGAGGGTGAGGGGGTGTGAGGGTATGGGTGTATGAGGGTGAGGGGGTGTGAGGGGGAGTGAGGGTGAGGGTGTGTGAGGGTGAGGGTGTGTGAGGGTGAGTGTTTGTGAGGGTGAGGGGGGTGAGGGGGTAAGGGTGAGTGAGGGTGTGTGAGGATGAGGGGGTGAGGTTATGTGGGGGTGAGCGGGTGTGAGTGTGAGGGGGTGAGGGTGAGTGAGGGGGTGTGAGGGTGTATGAGGGGGTGAGGGTGGGTGAGGGTGAGGGGGTTAGAGAGTGTGAGGGTGTGAGGGTGTGTGAGGGTGGGTGAGGGTGTGAGGGTGAGTGAGGGTGTGTGAGGGTGAGAGGATGTGAGGGGGTGTGATGGTGAGGGGGTGAGGGTGAGGGTGTGAGGGTGAGTGAAGGTGTGTGAGGGCGTGTGAGAGTGAGGGTGTGAGGGTGAGTGAGGGTGTGTGAGGATGAGAGGGTGTGTGAGGGTGAGGGGGTGTGAAGGTGAGGGTGTGATGGTGGGTGAGGGGTGAGGGTGTGAGGGTGAGTGAGGGTGTGTGAGGGTGAGGGTGTGAGGGAGGGTGAGGGTGTGAGAGTGAGGAGGTGTGATGGTGAGGGTGTGTGGGGGTGAGGAGGAGTGAGGGTGAGGGTGTGTGAGGGTACAAAGTAAATGATGGCAGGGCAAACATCATAAGAGAGAGAAACACAAATGTTAAGATAACAGTGCTCGAAGGGGTTGTGAGAAGGTGGAAATGGGATTAAAGAGTTTCAGAGGGGCTGGGGCCATGCAGTGGTGGTAAAGAGAGCTACGGTGGGGCAGGGCGATACATGTGAGGAGCGTAGAACTGGGGTGCGATGTCAAGCACTGGTTGAAGCTGAGCAGCAAAAGAGACGATGCATGTGCCACAAGCGCTGGGAGAGGGGCTGGGCAAGCATGACAGCATTCCGATTCCAGAGCAGATGGTCCTGTTTATGACCTGCAGAGCCGTGAAGTGGCTGCTGGCAAATGGAAGCATAGCGGCCGATCCCTTTGATGTTCTTGGCTTGTCTTGCTTGGTGGGAGGGGGAGCGGATTCCTGTGCACGTGCTTTTCTCACATGAACTGCATGGGATCATTGCTTCAACGTGACCTAATAAAGCTGAAAATGCTGTGATGCGCTTAGCTATCATTGGTGCAGCAGGTACAGTTGAACCAGGGCCCTGGGAGGGTGGGAGCACAGCACTCTAATTACAGCTATTTTTCTACAAAACCAGTGGGTAGGAAGCCACTGAATTATAGGCATACGTTGCTGTCTATTTAACTTCCAGAGGCTGAACGCGGTGATAACAGAAATGATTGTTTGTTGTGCATTGTATGTGCCATACAATAATATTGCATAGCAGATAACCTTTTTATTAGGCGTATGATGAAGGGTTGTCAAAATGCATAGCTTAACATTTGTAGTCGGTTGTAAAATACAGTCTTTTGTTAGCAGCCTGCTGAAAGCTCTCAATGCCCTGGAGAAGGGGCTAAGATCACATTGGCCAAAATGAGGCGGGTAGCAACATTTTTATACAGCATTTTGCCAGGAAGCCCACTATGGACTGTGTTGTATTACTTTTGCCGGGACAGGACTAATGTGTCAGCGCGTGCATGCGTGTGTGATATCAGTGCGTGAAAATAAATGTTCCCTCACACATGACTCAGCCAGGCAGTGAAAGTATCTGGCGGCTGAGAAAATAAACACTTGCTACAGGTAAAGCGTACACCTATAATACACAGGTCATGAAAATGGGGGAGGGGGGCAGACCACTCTTGGGGTGCCGGAATTGGACTCAGATGGTGCGCCAGGCTCTGGCTATGAGGAGCATTTATTTACTCCTCCCCTGGCACCACGGAAAACATGCTGAAAAGAGTGCTGCATTTTTTAAATAAAAGAAAATGTAGAGTCAGTTAGCTGTCCTATGATGGGCCATCAGCAGCAGTGTTTATGTCATTCATGCCCCGTGTAGGTGTCAGATTGAGGGGTGGGAAGATCCGAAGAATCCTCAAAGTCACTCACATTGTGTGTACTTTAACACGTTTTGAGAGACTTGATCCCGGGCAGCCCGTGATCTCTCAGCCTGGCTCGCTCACTTCCTGTATTCTGAACTAGATCAGCCCGAACAGCAGCGCTGCTGTCAGTAGTGATTATATAACGTCAAGGATGCTTTTACTAGTCAGTGTGTAGGAGCTCAGAAAGAATATGAGCATGACACATTTTTCTCACGGCACTTAACACAATTTTCTACACATGAAGTCTGTTCTGTTTGGGAGGGAACACGGCCTGGGGGAAGCTGGCTTGGGAGGGGGAGGAGAAATCCGAGTAAGGCTGTGTGCGGGGAGAGAGAGGGGAGGTGCTGGAGCTGGGGAACAAATGGCCGTGAAGCAGGGGTCGGGGCAGCGGAACCCTTTGATGTGGCCTGGCGGCCATGAAAGGAGAAATGCTGCTGCCAGAGGGAAGGCTTGTGCATGAGAGCAGGTCACTTGATTGCGATTCACGTGAACTCTCCAAAATACGCTGGACGAGAGCCCTTGGCCTGAAGTAGTGGTTCAGCGGCATTAGACTCACAATTCATTCCTTGCGGAATAGAATAAGGCGAGACCTAAAAACCTGACAGGTATCATGATACTGAGAGGTATCAGCAGAGTGTAACAATATCTTGCCGGAACCTGATGGAATTTCTGGGGACAGCAGACTTGAATGAGCATATCACGATGGAAACACCTGATACGAGGGTAAGTGTCCCACATAGGTTATATGAAATAAAACTCCAAATGGAGGGGGACAAACCCAGAAAAGCCAAAGGTCTCTTTTGGGAGAAATTGACTTACGGCTATGACATCCTATTAGCTGAAAACGATTGGCCGCCAACAATTGTCATGGATTGCCCAAATGGAGAAATTGTTATTTTACCAGCTTTTTTCTGACCACGTTCCAATTTACTTAAAATACACTTACGCGCAGGAGTAGACGGTAGCCCGCGCTCCAGCACTATATCGCAACCATGTTGGGTGGGATGCTAAGTCACCTAACCATGTAATTCCAGTAAAAACTACTCCAGTTCCACAGAGACAATGCCCAATAAAACAGGAAGCAGAAAACAGCTCAGAGAGATCTTAGATCAACTTGAATACCAGGGTGTGATTGAAACTTGCACCTCCTTAATGAATAATCCTTTGTTTCCCGTGATGAAACCCAATAAATCCTATCACCTAGTTTTAGATTATAGACATCTGAACTCATGCGCAAAACTATTTGCAGTAAATAATGCACTCAGTGCTGCATTAATAAATAACATTGTGTGGAAAAAATACAAAACAACACTAGATATCTCAAATAGATTCTTCTGCCAAAACATAGCGCCTGAAAGGAGGCATTTGACCACATTCTCCATGTTAGAATCCCAGCATCAAATTTGTAAACTCCCCCAAGGGTAAAAGTATAGCCCAGGGTTGTTTTCTGCTAGGGTCATAGAATTTCTTCAGAATTTGGATGAAGAGGCATTGTCTTATGTGGATGATATTTATCTGATGGACGATGACTTAAAGGATCACTTGACCAGGGTCAGCACCATAATATTGGTATTCGCCTTTGACACTTGCAGACACGCGTAAACGTATGCAATCTGGTGATCCGCGTTATAGCAGGTCAATCCGGGTACACTTACCTAACCTTCATTGAAGGCAAAATGGTATCCATTGCATAAAATCACACTTGTACACAAACACTGAAATGCCTTTGCTTCTACAGAAAAAAATTTGACAGCAGTACAGACCGCTGTAGTGAGAGACAGAGCACTGGCTCAGGGGAAACGCATAATTGTTGCAACTCCAGAACCAGCCATAGAGGCTGTTATGAAGGCTAGTATTCCTACTGCTAAAGCGTTAGATCCAATATGGATACAATGGGCTAATTCTCTCCCCGCACTCGATGTAGAATACAGATACCATCTCAAGCTAAAAACACACGCATTTCTGAAATATGAACAGGAATATCCTCTCCCGGAGGAGGAGCTACGACACCAACCAAGATGGCCGCATAGTCTCCTGGCTCCGCTGACCTCTGTCCTACGCTCGCTTATCCTGTCGAATATCCTGATCTCCTGCCCCGGATTCGTGTGGGTGAACTAGTCGGCATCCCGATGGTGTGACCACGGACTTTTTCTGATGTTCTGGGGTGAAGTAACATCGAAAGTGTTTTGAGGCCTAACCCAGACTGGAAGCCGGGGTCTCGATTGCTGATCTACCCGGGTCCAAAGTGAACATCAAAGGACTGAGAAGGGTGATTTGGCCCGGTCCTTGGAACTTTTGCAAAGTTCCCTGGATTACGTTGCAACCATCTGCTGCCTGGTGGATATCTGAGGTGAGGTGACGGGTGGCGCGTGGTGCTGCGTCGCGGGGGGCCCCGGCCCGGAGGTGCCGCACTAGCACCGCTGGTGCCCCGGGGTGGGGGTCCAACCACGCGTTGCTGCGGGCTGTTTGCCCGTCCCTCACGGCTTGTCTCTGCTCCAGCGTATCCTGCCCCGGAGGGGGCGCCTTTCCGTGGGCATCGTTATGCCTGCGGACGTGTGGACCTTGGCGGAACGGACTCAATGTGGCCCTTCCTTGCGGATGGTAATGGCGGAACTTGCGGCGCTTCACGCGACGGTGAGGGCCCAGGTCAATTATTGGCTGTCGGCAGCAGATGGGATCATAGGACCGGGAGCAAGCCCTGACCCGATTTTTGAGACCCGGCAGCCTACTTGTCTCCTGTTGGGCCCCCCAGTGGCGCGTTTGGACCTGGTGCTGGAAGCTGTGCCTCCCCCCGAAGAAATGGAACTCATCGTGTGTGCTGAGATTGGTGACTCTCTTACGTTCTCGGAAACATCGGTCCCACAGTTATCGGAACATTTCACTGCTTCCCCCATCCTGGACACTGTTGGCCCACATTTTAATCTGTATCGGAATGAGTCGCACTCCCTCCCCAATCGGTCTCCCAACATGGCGGATGTAATGATGCTTGGCTTCGAAGACGGGGAGGGACATCGTTTGTGCAAGCCGTGTGCGTTGGGATCTGCTATTCCTTTCCCATTTGCTGGGATGGGGCTTTACTTGTCCGAGGGACTCGGCAACTTTGATAGACGGGGCCAAGGCTGAGACTGTGGGTTGAATTGTTTATGATGGATCTATTGGTAACGGGACTGCTTCATCACCAGACGGATTCCGGGGCGGGGGTTTGTGGTTCCCCCCGGGGTATTTTTGTATGGTGGACAACTTTATTTGTGCTGGCATAGGGGGGCCCCCTTTGTTAGGGCGGGGGGGGGAGACCAGGAGCGCATAGACTATCGCCCTCCTCCACTTCCCCGTTAGGTGGGGTTTCTTTTCTTTCTCCTTTTTCTCTGTCTCTTCTATATTTCGGGTTTGGTTCTTGGGCGACAGGCACACTGCTGGGGGGGGCCGTAGTCATCTGCAGGGGTGCAGTGTTGGTGGAGGGGGTTTTTCATTTTTATTTTGTTTCTATGGCCTTTTTCTCGTCTCTTATCTGTCTTTGTCTTTTTCCTTTTCTGGGTCAGTGCAGTGGGTTTCTTTGGTATCCATCACTGCTTTTTCATGTGTGCCTCAATTTTCGTGGTGTTCTCTGGGTCTTAGGGCAGGTGACTGGCAGGCGCGAATTGACCGTAATATTTCTTCAAATCCTGAACTGCCTGTTTCAGCGCCATTGCTTTGACCGATTACTGTTTACTATTGACACGTTTACTATTCAGCCTGCCATTTTTTGCTGCTGGGAAATTGTTTGGCACCTGATCCTTCCATCTTATATTATAAAATGAAAACATTTTATATCCTGTTTTTCTAATTGTGCTGTACGGTCACCAAGAGTACGCTAGCACGGTGATTCTGCTCCCCGAGGTGCTGCATGTGACAAAAATTGCTCTCTGTTAATCTAACTGCTTAGCGGCCAGCCCCGGGGGTTGTAGGCCCATACTTGTATTTGGTTGAAATGTCAATAAAGGTTTAAAAAAAAAAAAAAAAAAAAAAAAAGAATATCCTCTCCCAAATGTGATAATGCCTCTAGATCAGTATGAATACATTATTTACACTGAGGAATCTGCTCAGCCGGCCATAGGAAGTAAACAGCAATACAGCGCTGCTTGCGTGATTTTAAAGGGTTGTATGCAGGATTGCAAGTTTCATCCTAGCAGTATGAAGATGCAGTCTCTAGGCGATTGCACAGCTCAGCTGGCAGAACTAAAAGCCCTGTTACCGGCACTAATAAATACGGATCAGGAAATCCCCGCACTCATCATGTGCGATTTTTTTTATTGTGGCCAGTCACACAATGAATATCTTCACTACTAGTGTCAGAATGGGTTTAAGGACTCAAAAGGTTGCACAATAAAGCATAAAATGCTTTGGAAACAGGTAGCTGAGTTGAAAAATGAACTACCAAGAGCTCACGTGATACACACGCTGAGTCATCAACGTGATGGCGTTCACGTTGAGGTAAATCCATTGGCTGATGAAGCTGCAAAGGGGGCAGTAAGAACTGTTGCCGTAGCTGCAATCACTCGTTCAAAAATTAGAATTAATGGACAGATAATGGTAGCTGTCATAGCTTCACGCAAAAACAGCCTAGCCTTACCTAAAGGCTTTCCATGCAAGTACTCCTACAAATTAGATGCAAATAACATTCCATATGTTCAATTTCCAGGTGTGGGGGATAGGGTTATACCAAACATGGATAGCAGATTAGGTTTAATTCTAACTGCACATGAATGTCTAGGTTCGGCGCCCACAGGATTTACAGTGACGGTTTAATTGTTGAAACAACACTATTGGTGGCCTGGTTTAACTAAACACACAAAAGATTATGTCTTAAAATGCGACATCTGTCAGCAGATGAAGGGTTCCACCATGGCACGTCCAGCGCAGACACCTTTACAAATATAAGGCAGACCACTCACGTGTGTCTATCTGGACCACTGCGGCCCCCTATATTCGGAAGGGGCTTATAAGTATATCTTGGTGGCAGTGGATTCATGCTCAAGATTTCTATGGGTATGGCTTTAGTACTCGGCTGAAGTTTGAACTGTTATAAAAGACTTGCATGTCTTTATAGGGACATACGCAGTTGGCACATTACATTCTTACAGTGGCCCCACGTTTAGCTCTAGGGCTTACAAGGAAGCCATGGAAAGGTTGGGTGTAGCACTGCGGTACTCCTCTCTGTACCATCCAGAGGGAAATTCGGTTGTGGAGAGGATGAACCGGGACTTAAAGCAGTCTTTAACAGCTAGGGTATTAGGTTTGGGTGGTAGTTGGGTCAATCACCTATATGTGGTACAGCGTGCTCTCAATAACATGCCAAGAAGATCTCTAGGGAGTGTCACTCCTTATGAAGTCCTCTTTGGAACGAGAATGTGGGTACCTGATCTCGATTGTGAAGGCACAGTGGTGGATGAAAAACAATTTGGCATCAATAAACGTTTGACTGTTTTACAGGATCTAAACAAATCCAGAGCACTACTAAGCAACGTGCATGTGAAACAAACTGCCACTGGGAAAGTCAAATCAGTCACAGCAACACCTGTCTGAGTCCCAAAAGTCGGGGATCTGGTCAGAGAAAAGATCGAGGACGAGAAAAAATGTTGGCCATCCTCCAGAAAGCCTGCACCTGTCCTGGCTGCTGAAGGAACAAGAACAGTACTTCTTCCTCCTCTTGCCGGTAAAAAAGAAAAGAGATTTGTCTCTATTGATCTGATCATACCACACTATGTGGCCAATGCTGAATAGTAGGCCTCGTGTGCTGCTGGGTAGCCGATGCTCTCCTCTTGCTACCATCCAGGAAGTTCAGACTGAAAAACTCGTAACATTCGAAGAGTCTCCACTACAAAGAAATGGAAATTCCAACAATGAAATGGAACTCGTTCCTGTTTAAATTGAACATCAGAACTCAAGTGAAACTCAAATATCAATTCGACCAAATACTAATATCTCCATCAATGTGCCTCAAAAAGAGACACCTGCCAGTTCAACACAACCTGCTGAGCGAACAAAGATAGATCAAACTGCATCTGGCTACTTCATAGATTTTGATACCTTCTCTCTTGATTCCAGCGAACCTGAGACAACGCCAGCTCCAGTTTCCCTTAAGCAACAACTTTGTGAGTTCTACACTTTTTTGAGAAATACTTACTCAGTGTCACCTTGGCTCCAGCTCTGGATTATTTCAGCAATACTGTTTTTTCGGTTCTGGATTGGCCTTGTGACTGCTTTCTGCTTACTTCTGAATGGAAAATATCTCCCAGAACGCTCTGCAGTATCCAATGTGAACTTGGTCCTGAAACCACATACATCATCACATCGGGAATAAGGAGACTTGTTTTCCGTGAACATTACAGCTGTTCCAATTCCTGAAGGTATTGTGTGGGACAAAGTTGATTATGATGTATTGGCCTCACTGAGCTTTTGAAAATACCACATTTGTTCAAAATTTCTCTAAATGATATCATTACCTCCAGTACATTTTCTGATGATTGGTATTTTGAAACTGTAAAAAATATGTTGTCCGACTTAAAACAATCCGCTGCATTTTCAAACAATGAAACGTTAAAGGAAACACCTGACTTTAATAGTATGTCTGTTACCAGCACTATGGTCATCTCCACTTGCACAAATCCAGTATGCCAAGAAATGTATTTAGATACCGACAGTGGGAACATTGCCCAACACCACCGAAAGTTTGTTCGAAAACCTTTGCACGAAAATTTTCATATTTTTCAGGGTTTAACATTTCTGACCCGACCTCATTTTACAATAAGGTTGCACCTACACCTGCACAGACAAAATATGCTGACTAACACCTAACAGATATATTCTGCATCCTTTATTTCTCAGCTGTTTGAACAGGGTTTCGGCTTATGGAATGACACAATAGACACAAAATCAGTCTGGTGTTCTAAGGAACAGCAAGTTCAGGGAACAGAAGCGCTATTTAGAGCGTGCCTCATTCCGCAATAAATATTTCTCAATGAAACTGTGCAACAGACTATCCTGGACTAGTCAAGAATAAGAATTGTAGCACACCACGGTGTCCCACACCTTTACACATCAATTTTACAGCAAGTGAAGGGGATACAATAGATGACATCACACAGTACAATACTTCAGACCCCAATTGAAATGATGGTTAGTTTGGCCCACAGACACAAACCGATGTCAATCAAGATTCAGAGGTACAACCGAAGGGATCAGTATCCATAGGCCAGACCCACGATATGTACAAAGAGAACATCCTGGGGCACTGACATCTTACAGTATTTGGAAGTTGTGCCTTTATTGGCTAAAAACCTCGACCCTGTCCCAGGTGAAACAGCACTTATCCTTACTCTCAGATGAAGTGGAACTAAGGGATTTTTTACTAGGTCCCTGAAAGCCACGTCATAAAACATTTCTATTACGCTGTGTATAATAAAATCTGGAAAATCTCTCAACAAGCAGCTACGGAGAGACTTTGTGAAATAGATAGAATTAACATAGGAAAGGCGTTATCTGTAGTTGACAATGGTATGACTACATTAACATCCAGGATTTATTCAGCTGGCAACATTGTATCTTCTGCTATTGATATACTAGATCAGGACTTGTCCATTCTACAGCACGGACAATCACAGGTACGTTCTATTATGTTATTAAGCTGGACGCTGCAATTATTGCATGTTGGTTATGTGCCTTGGTGATTTATCAACAGTACGTCTCTATTGTCAGCATATAATCTAACTGAAAATCAGATTACAATGGCACAAAGGGGAGCAAAATATACAATGCTGCATATTGAAAAAGTTGACAATTTACCTTGTACTATGGCAGAATCACCATCCACATAATAGTTAATCCATGGACATTTAACACTACTGGTCACTACTTTCCAGTTTCAATATTGCCTAGAACAACGACAGGCAGGCAGATATGAAGTGATAGGTAGGGAATTCATCAAGGAATATTGGGGATTACCAAACATATTTTGATGCAGGAATGGATACAAAAGTTTTTCTTAGCGGTACCAACTGCAAGAATTCCTCAAGTGGATCTCTCATATGCCACGATATCATGCTTCATGGGGCCTGTGAGCGGTCAGTTGCAAACTTATTCTGTCACTTGAAAAGGACCCCAGCTGCCGTGATTAATCCGGTATTCGAGTTACTTTCCAATGGGAGTTATTTGATGCTGAATGATCAAGGTTGCTGTGGCATGCTTCGGCATCGCATATCTTATCACTGTGAACTCCAGGGTCACTTGCTGTATGCAAGTATTGTTTCCACTGACTCACACAATCAGGGAGGCGCTGTTATGGCCTTCACTGAATGTTTCCTTTATACGGTTTGATACTCTGAGCCGAATGAAAGCCATGCTTTTACAGCAAACCCTGCCCTTAACCTCCGCCAGAGAAATTTATGATTGTCAGGCTGCAAGGTCCTCTGCTGAGATACAGGCACTGATACGAACAAACTGGCCTTTCCATTTCACAGAAATGGTACAACGTATCTTTAAAAAGTCTGATACGATGGGTATTGTCCACCTATTTAAGACCCTAGGTTGTGGACTGTTAAGCACCTTTCACACAATCCGCTGAATTGTTCCCAACTTTATACACTCCGTATTTGGAAGCATTTTTGGAGGGTTTCTGGTGTTCCTGTTTCTAATAGCAGGTATCCTGATTGTCCTTTTTCTGCTACGCAATGGATGTCCCATTCACCAAGGAGATGGAACCCACACTCTTGGAGAGCCAAAACCGTGATCGCACGGTAATCCATCTGGGCACACCTCGTCTTCGAGAACTGAGCGAGTCTTGATTCTTGTCATTTAAACCAGTCTGGATCAACTGTATTCTGCCTGTCCTCTGATGCCTGTTCTGCAGACAAGAATGCGTGTTGGATCTCTGTCTAACACTTCCAACAATTGCGCCACCGGATGTGGATGCATTACTGGACCCGATAACGGCCCATGTTCTGCAGTGTCCTCAGAGTATGCCAATGTTGATGACTGCATTCTTAAAGCCACCGCGGGAAGCTTCAGCTCCTGTTGGGAAGGATACCGGCTCCTCAACAAATACTCAGGCCTCGGATGACACTAATGCCTCACCAGCAACGGCTGTGGTGAATGCGGAGGAACATCTGTGCTCTTTCTTAGATGTTTCAAAAAAAAATTTAAGGACTATTTTTATAGACTTATTTACGTGCTACATTTAGCAATATGTTAGACTTTTAGTATGCCATCCAGTCAGATGAGGAGTGGGTGTTATGTTCCATACAGGTACCCCAATATCGGCTCAGGCACTAAATGCACCTTTCACCTACATTGCCCTCCTATTGCACTACATAACGGTTCTTAAGACTGACCTTTAACCTAGTTGAGGTAATGACAAACGACCTGGGGTTTTCTCCGAAAGGCTTAAGCCTCATTCATTATGCATGAGGATTCTTGGAATCACAGCCGGACAGCAGGCCGACCATCTCCTGCATAAAAACTATGTACAAGGGTCATTCCTTCTGCCATCCTAGTTCGACATGACAGCTAGGTGTATCCCAAGGGGGTATCACTTTGGGTATATATACACCATCTCTTGCTAAGGTAGAGGGAAGAGAAAAGGCTTTCCATGCCAACACAGTGATGTGAGATGCTGAGGCTCCTGCACGCAGACACTCCAGCTCGCAGTATTGTATTGTATTGTATTGTATATTGGATTTATATAGCGCCTTATCACCCAGGGGTCTCTAAGCGCTTAGCATAGGATGAGCACAGTACTAATAGGGGAGAGAGTTAGACATTACCCCATGCCTCCTGAAACAGCACCGTTTTTAGCTTTTTCCTAAAAGGTAGTAGGCTTGTTTCTTTGCGCAGGCTCTCTGGCAGTTTATTCCATGCACTGGGAATTTTATGGGAAAAGTGCGCCCTCCTAGAGAGGATAGTTTAAATTGCGGACAGACCAACAGTGCAGCATCTGTTGATCGTAAATTCCTGCTGGGAGCGTACAGGACTAAACGTTCCTTGATGTATTTTGGGGCGTGCCCGTACAGGGCTTTATGCGTAATGCGTAGGCCCTTGAATTTGGCCCGCTGTTTCACAGGCAGCCAATGGAGTTTGTGAAGGAGGGGGGTGGCGTGGGTCCTTCTGGGTAGGTTGAAGATTAGCCTGACATCCCTTGTAGGGTGTTCATCTCGCGACTAGGATGAGGTCCCACAGTCTCTCACTTCAGGTAATGGGGTTGACTTTATCCTAGACGGACACATACATACATGTTAGGTACATTTAGGTACATTTAGTTAGGGTTGCATCTTAGGAGTATGCTTTTATTACTGTCATGTATTTTTATACTTGCCTGTATTTATTGTTTTAGTACTATGGTAGACATCTACCATCCTATTACTCTGTTAGTGCCTATAATAATTTATATCTGTTACTGTCTGTTACTGGTTGTTTCAGCACACCTATTTTACACTAGAATGACACTGGTTCAATAAAAACGTATTGAGAAACGTCCCCACCGTTTATTCTGTGTATCTCTCTCTGAGACGAAGTGAGCACGAATGACTGAGCGACTAGTAGCACTGTTTCCACGATTCTGGGGGATCAGGGTTGTCATGTCCGATAGTTGCCAAGAACTATTCTCTCCTTGGTAAGAGGGGTTTCTAGTCGCACAGTGAGCTAGCAGGTATACAGGCTGACATACTTGTTGGGGGTGTCTGGAATCAGTTTGGACACCAAGCCCGCAGTGTATGTTGTATAAACACGCAGATCCTATATAGGTCTATAGGAACTACACAACATCTCTAATCAGGTCAGACTTTAACCATTCTTCATGATCCCTTCCCATTCAGTCCACTCTACTCATTACACATGTAGAGATATGTGTGTATGATCCCATTCTTTTCTTGTATGTGGCTTTTCATAGTGACACACCCTACCTTGTCCGCCTTGGATTTAGCCTTTCTTTCTATGCTTTTGCTGTTCAATTATCTCAGTTTGAGAATATTGGACCAGTGTGCCGTGATCATAGCATAGTCAAGAGCCTTCATGATGTGCTTTGGTAGTTTTTGGTGTTTATTACTCAAATTATAAACCCTCTTGCTCATTTAGATAATGCCCAAAATTATAATAACCTTACCACGTGTAGTATTCAAGATGTTAGCACAATTTGTGCTTAAAATTGGGAAATACATACGAAAACTCTATCACCACCTGTGTTTTTAAGACGAAGATTTAGCACACAATCTTTGCTAGCGGTAAATGAATTTGATTTATTATATTGTAATACTGTATAACTTCAACAAAAATGCACTATTTTGTATTGCAGGAAGGCCATGTCCTTTTAAATATCAAAGATCTGCCGCAACCACACATTTAATAATGGCTTTGCATGCACCTGTAATTTCCTCGATGAAGATGCAAGTGTTGATCTGTAGGTCTAGCAGGACGAAATTACTAAATCAGAAAACATACACTCACTGTCACATTTTCTTTTCCTTTATAAAAAAATGTTTCTTATTTGCTGCCTTAATATTAGTTAGATCCCTACCCTCCATTGCTGTGGAATTTGACGATGCTGTGCAGTACATGGCAACAGGTTTTTTTTAAAATATATTTTTCACTCTGCTAAGAAAAAACGTCCTAGTTCTTAGGTTCACTGTCTTAGATTTTATAAAAGCAGAATAAACGCATTTAATTCTCCATTCAAGAAGGTTCCTTTTCTTCTTAAGATTACTGAATATTCTTAGTATTTGACCTCTTTGAACACTTGGAACACATGTGAAATACCTCTTGTAGAAAACAAAAGGTCATTACATACCGGGCAGGTATTCAGGGAGGTCGGCAAGTGAGAATGAACAGGAGTATCCTAAAACAAATATCTGGATAGGACACCTTCAGAATGGGGCATGTTCATGATAATTTAAGCGTTGGTGTGAAGACTGTAATGGCAGCCTGTGCAAGCCAGACTTTCTCTTCGTAAACACAGAAGGGGACCTTGTCTCAGAACCAGCAAGTGTAATTTGCTGTGGGCATATTCTCATTGTATTGGGGTAGCCCTGAAAGGGGGAATTCAAATCACCACACTGTAATTGAGGTCCTGTCCTTTAGAAAGTTTTTACCTTTTCCCTGTGCTTTAGTATCTTCTTATGGTAAGATACAGCGAACATTTTAAAAGGTTACTAAACTTGAAAAAATAGTAATAATATTTTAAGTTCGTTATTAATGAGAATAAAATGTGTATATTTAGTTTAATTGTAGAGCCAAAAAAATACAATACTTTTTACTTAATTTTGAAATACAAACGTCATTATTTAAATATATAACACAATTAAAATAATTTCTGAAGTTTAACTCCTTTGCTGCGTCGAACGTTCAGCACCCAGTGCTGAACGTTCGAATAACGAGCGCTGGCCCGTCGGCCAACGGTCGTTCGCAGCACTGGGGAGGTAGCGTTGCCGTCGGCCGTTGGCCGACGCCAGCGCTTAAGGGGTTACATTTAAAAAATGTAAATATATTATTGCCTAAAGTAAAAAAATGTATTATATATAAATAAATAAAAGTGATGTATATAACTAAGTGAACATAATTTATTTGTATTTTAAGGAGAAATAATGTTACATTATTTTTTACATTAATTTTTTAGTTAAAATATTTTAAAATAAAATCAAAACATATGTTTGTAACAATAAATTAAATTTATTATTTCTTAGGGAGTTTTATTTTAAGTCCCTGCCTCCATTATTTTCTATGGGAGGGTGTTACAGTGCCAGTGGTTGGCCATGTGTGGTGCTGGATTTACTCCAGCTCCATTGCAGTCTGTGTGAGCAAATAATAACCTTTTGCCATTCCTAAACTTTCTTTTTTAATATATATAAGTAACCCTTCGGGTACCCCTAAACAACCCAGAGGGTAGGGCGCAGTGTATTTAAAATGTTGGATAACTACTTTTAAGTTTTACATGTCCTGGCAGTGAAAAACACTTGAATTCGTTTTTTACTACTGCAAAGCCTATCTCTCCCATAGGTTGACATTCGGTTTCCTTCTTACATTTATTAAGTGGTAACTTTCAATTGGGAGCAAGTAGAAAGACCAGGTTTGGTGTCTAAAGATTTATAATTTAAAGCTTTCTTTACTAATAAAGACAGATTTTATGTCACAATTCCAAAAATACAGCTTTTAGAAAGTTGACATTTTCTTGTTCTAACCACTTGGTACCTGCAGTCTGTCCCTGGGTCACATAACTAGGTGTAGATGGCAGTTGGTCTTTGTGTATTGCTCTCAGAGAGTGAGACAAATGAAGGCTAGTTGTTGTCAGGATGGGTGACTTTGACTTAACAAGGGGTAGGAGCTGTCTCTTGGCACACTTGTACATCACAAAACTGTGCCTGAAAACACTCCCTAAGGGTTTGTCACCAGTCTTTTGTGTCCCCAGACAAGCTGGGGAAAGGGCATGGAGGGAGGGAATGTCTGAAACCTCAGGGGGTGTAAACCTCTAAAACCTTCCCCTACTTCAAAGTGGGCACCAGTATAAATAATGGACAATCAGACCCAAATCTTGAGTACACCACTGGACCTCTCAGAAGGACTGCTGCGCTGCTCTGCAAGAGGGACTGATACTCTGTTACCCTGCTGCCCTGCAAGTGAAATGACTGGACCTACATCTTGAACCCAGAACCACTGGAGTGACTCCAAGGGCTAGTTGGCAGGACTCATGACCAGAGCCTCAGGTACAGAAGGCTTCAACCACCTTCAACCCAGCACCCATACTCTGCAAGCTGTGCATCCTCCCCTTCCAAGTGGTGCCACCATCGTTCTGGAAGCTTGACAGTGGGCCTGAAGTTGTGTTGTCACAACAGAACCAATGGATAGTGACACATCACCTCCCAAAACTCCCCATTGAAGCTGCAGCACAACGCATCACCTCATAGAACTCGGCATCCCAACCGCTACGCAACGCTTCTCCAGCACAGGCCTTGGCGTTGCAACCTGCATGGCCTTAAAACCATTGCTGTGCAACACATCCTCAATGCAGGCCTTTTCATCGGAAGCCCCTTGTCAACAGCATCCTTGACAGTAGCGGCCCATGGAGGGAGTGCCGTGGGGTGGTAGGGCGGGGTGGGGGAGGGGAGGGGTAGTAAACTCCGGCTCACGGCCAACAAGATTAATGTAAGTAAATAAATAAATAAAACAAATTTCATTGCGCGCGCTGAAATGCATTTGGCGTGTCAGCGCACACAATGAAACCCGTTTTATTTATCTGTTTACTTACATTACTCCGTCGGCCGTGAGCCGGAGAAAACTACCCCCCACCCTGGCCCTCCCCCCTGCCCCACCCCACAGCCCCGCGGCACTCGCTCCACAGGCCGCTACTGGATTACAACAACATACTCCGCATCACAAGCCTTTCAACTTCTTTGGAACCAGCCAGTGCACAACGAATTTTCGATACTGGAGCATCACAGGGGCTTGTCAATTGCACCCCCAGCGCAGGACTTTACAATGCAGCCCGCAACTGCCTTGGAATTGCTGCTGCATGCCACATCCTCGACACAGACCTTCTCATAACCAACCTCTTGTCAACAGCAACCTCGATGACGCCAGACTCTGCATTGCAAACCCCTCAATTTCTTCGGAACCAGTTGGTCACTGATGCATCTTCGATGTTGGACCTCGCATCACAGGCCCTTCATCAATTGCAAACTTGACAACAGCACAGGACACCGGAGCACATCCTTGCACCTTCCCAGAACAGCCACTGTGCAAAGCATCTCCATACCAGGATATTGCATCACATCTGCTGCGCAACACATCCGCGACACGGAATCTTGCAATGTTCTGCAACCAGGATTTAAGGTATTCTTGTTCAAAGGCCTACCTTAGTCCCTGTATCTGGATGGCGCTCCACCGCAGTCAGCTCAATATTGTGGCTTTTTCCTGGTCGGGCACAACCAGAGATCTACAGTTGGAGGGCGCATTGTGCTTCAAGGTGATATTTTCACATAAATCTTTAATTGTGCATATCTTTGGTTCAACTGATTTGATTTTGCCATTTTGGTCCTAAATTATTTATAAAACGTTCCTCTATTTTTATAAATTGGTGTGGAATGGTTCTTGTGTTGTGTTGCTGCATAAATATTTTACACATTGCCTTTAAGTTAAGCCTGTACCAAGCTGGCAGAGGGTTGAGCACAGGTTAATTTAGGGTTTGCTTGTGACTTCACCCTGACTAGGGTTGTGGTTTCCAATTCAGTAGGGTTTCAACCCCCCCTTCAACCAGTAAACCAATGTCTTACAGATGGGAGCCTGTGACAAGCAGCTAACTTACTCTAATAAAAGCAAATAAATGAAAATCCTTTACCAGATTTAAAATCATTCTTTTTCTATGTTTATCTTGCCATTTTTTCATTTTTGATTGAATAATAATTTTATTGGATTTGATCCTAGTATTTCTGATGAAATGTTTTCATTTCACTTAGAGGAACATGGAGGTAGATCTCTATTTTGTCAGACCTCTGAGACACACAGAAGAGAGTACTGCGTCAGAAATGTTATGTTATGTTATGTTAGATTGCATTTTTATAGCGCTCGGCTACTCGGAAAGAGTGTCCCGGCGCTTTCCACAGGCAACTTGCAGTGTTTGATCAACATAACAGATAAAAACAGACCCCGATAGAAAAGAAAGAAAGAAAAACCACCTAAACAGAAGAGTTAAAAAGCCACGTCTTCAAGTTCTTCCTAAAATGAAGCAGGTTTGGGGTACTACGCAGTGCCAAAGGGAGCGAATTCCACATCTGGGAAGCCTTGAAGCTGAAGGAGCGCCCCCCAGTGCGAGCCTTCCTCACGCGTGGAACCACAGCAGTGAAGAGGGATTCAGAACGCAGTGAGCGGGCCGGGCGGTAGAAAGCTAGTCTTTTTTTCAAATAGCCAGCGCCTGAGCCAAAAAGAGCCTTGTGCATCAGGGTCATAGCTTTGAAAACAATCCGTTTCCGAATTGGCAGCCAGTGGAGTGACTGCAATAGCACAGAAGCCCGTGCCCGTCTATGCAGGCCGAAGATTGCCCGGGCTGCCGAGTTCTGTGCCACCTGCAGACGCTGGACTAAGTAATCCGGAAGGCCTAGAAAAAGGGCATTGGCATAATCAAGCCTAGATCCAATAAGCGCCTGCACCGTAATCCGTCTGTGCTCCGCAGACAATAGGGGAAGAAACTTGCGGAGCATTCTGAGGATACCGAAGCAGGTGCCGGACAGGCCAAGGATGTGCGCTCTCAGAGAAAGTTGATTGTCGAGCTTGACACCCAAGTTCTTGGCGACCAAGGATGATTGTGCCGGAGGACACATGGCAGCCGGCCACCACTGCCGCCAATCGGGATCGGAGGCACAGCCAAAGAAAAGAACCTCCGACTTGCTGGAGTTGGCCTTCAGACAATTGAGCTGGAACCAGCTGAAGACCCTGTCCAAGCAGTCCCGGATTCTCTCCCCATCAAATGTCTGATCTTTTTCACAAGTGAAGAGGAGTTGTGTGTCATCGGCGTAGGACACGATCTGGGCTCCGTAGGCCTCCACCATAGCCGCCAGAGGGGACATAAAGATGTTGAATAATGTCGGGCTCAACACAGAGCCCTGTGGAACCCCAACACCCAAAGGCGGCATCTCGGCTGAGCTCTGGGATACCCAGACCGTCTGGCGGCGGCCCTCCAGGAAAGATGTAAACCATCTGAGCACCGTCCCCCGTAGGCCGATGTCATAGAGCCTGGCGAGCAGCGCCTTATGGGGGACGGTGTCGAAAGCCGCCGACAGGTCCAACATGACTAGCATGGCCTTGCCACCCCCATCCAAGGTCTCCCTGATGATTTCAGAGACCTCCACCAGCGCCGTTTCCGTGCTGAAGTTCGGACGGAAACCGGATTGGGATGGGTGGAGCAGATTGTTAGTCTCCAAGAAGTTAGACAAGACGCCATGAACATGTTTCTCGGTGATCTTGGCCAAAGCCGGAAGAAGTGAGATTGGCCTATAATTAGCCAAGACCTCGGCATCAAGACCTGGCTTTTTCAGGAGGGGGATCACCATCGCCCTCTTCCAGGAGCGTGGGACACTCCCCTCACTCAGGGAGGCATTGAGGATCGGGTTAACCAGGGGATTTACCACTGCCGCCATCCCAGCCAAAAATTTGGCGGGGCAGGGGTCCAGTGGGGATCCAGATTTAAGGCTGGCTAACAGTGTACAGGACATATCACTGGAGACAGATGGAAAGTCCTCCAGGATCGCCACAGGCGTGGCCGATGTTCCTAGTCCTGTTCCAGGATCACAGCAAGCCTCCACTGTGCTCTCCGAAAAGGAGGCCTGAATAGCCTTAATCTTGTCGGTGAAAAAGATGGCAAGATCACGTGCCCACGTGTCGGGTGACACAGGCGGGGGTGAATAAGAGGAGGGAGAGGTGAACTCCTTCACAATCGTGAAGATCTCCTTGCAGGAGTTCACTGATGCCTCAATCCTCCTGGCGAGATATTCCCGCTTGGCAACAAGAATGGCTACATAAAAGTGATGATGGACTACTTGAATTAATCTCAGCAACAGGTAATCACTCTGGGCCAAATCCATGTCCATCATTATTTTGCACAGCATGTCACCTTAGTTTGGACCCAGCCACATGCAAATAAGTCTTGACCCTGCTCTAATGGGAAAAGTCCAGTCTGAACTGCCAGTCAAGTTCCTCCCTGAACCGGAACACAAGCAACCCAGGGTTAGTTGCATCCAGCTATAGCTTGGTTCCAGTGACAACGTGTGTACCGGACCAACGTCTGGGTATACCCATCCCACTCAGTGTGACACACCTATTACTGTGTAATAAATGCTAACAGCGAGGTAAAGACCCATCTCATAGCAATGTTTGCACTGCAATAGGGTTTGAGGAACAATTGGTGCTAGAAATGTAGTTGTCATGCCTGCCATTCCTCAAGAGTGTTTGTTAGGGAATGTGTTACAAGCCACAGCAAGAGCAGAATTTGGGAAACAATACCTTTTAACTATGACGGTTCTACCTGAGTAGGTGTTTGTGGCCACCAATGCTCAGACACCCTACCATGGAGTGCAGAGAGAGTGGAGACTGCAGCTACTACCAAAGCCCCCATGAGAAAGAGACGGGGAAAGGGTGTGTGTAACCAGTCCATGAGTTCCCAACAGCTGGAAGCGTTCTGATTCTCAGGCGGAGGACCTGATGACTGACAGATCAAAATTATAAGCCTTAGGGGCTACCTAAGCTCATTGAGTTGTAGGCGCCAGGAAAAACACACAAGTCTGCCTTCTTCAATGAAAAGGGTGGTGCCCCACTCCTGAAAGCCTTCAGCATGAAGGTGAGGCATAAGCAAAGGGAGAAGCTAATGGATAATTTTGGTTCTTCTAAAGTGAATCAAAAGACCCTGCTCCTGTTGCTGCCAGAAGGTTAGTGTTGCCTGAGTGCACACAACATCCCTTTTGTTGGTTACCTTGGCACATATTAAACACAGGACCTGCTTCTGTGCCATTGCTGGAAGTCCTTAATGGGAGTTAGAGTGAAGGAATTGTTTCACTCCTGCCTGACTTGTCAGGATATCTAAGGTTCAGGAGGGCAACATAGGCCCCGCTCCCTTAATTCTCTACCAACAATGGGGAAGCCTCTTGAGAGGGTGAAGTTGAACATCATGCCTGTCAAAAACAGGCTTTAAAGATTGGCAGACAATGTCACGCTCAGCATCAGGAAGAATGTCTCTAAAATGCTGTCACTGGGCGTGACTTAAACCTCCAATAGTCCTTGGTCCAGTCACGTGGTTCTGCTACCAAAAGTCCATCCAACAAAGGAGAACCAATAACTGAGTTTTTGCTTGGATTCCAAAGAGTTCAATTCAGCTCCTAAGATTGAAGCACATCTCGTTCAGTGAGATCGTAAACTCTTTGACATGTGTGGGGCTGCTGATTTTGTATGGACTTTTAACTTAACATCCATGTACTGGCAGATTGCTGTAACAGAGGGTGCTATGGAGAGGTCTGAATCTTCCATACTTTTTAATAAAACTTTGTATGGTCTTTTTAAGGCATACGGTATCCACAGGTCCTCCAGTGAATAAAATATCCATAATGTGTAGAAGTTGTTCAATATGTCATATATCAATATCAGAGGAATATGCACACCATGTGCCTCATATGTTACGAGGTTTCCCCTTGTACCCTCTTGACTCATACACAAATTGCTCTGCTTTAACACAATAGCATATTCTACATTTCCATTTTCTCATGGAGGGAGCCATTTCTGACCTTCAATGATGAAGGTTGTCCCTTTTAGCTAATCTTCCACACTTGAGGGCCACTCTCACTTGATGCTCTTTAGGTTAAACTGCACCTACAGTTTTCGAGAGCCTGTAAGGACCAACTGATCTAACCCTAGAGGTCACTTTGAATATTGCAACAGTCAAGCCCAACAATCAATGCCAATAAGTGTCAGATAGGCTAGCAATCTGTGACGTCCCTGGGCCATCATGTTGGTGGCGGTCACCTTCAAACCCCAAACCCCAAGCCTCAAGATATCTTTATGGGTGCCCTCCAAGATCCAGACATATGTGAGACTTTCCGGTCTCACTGGGTATTACTAAAGGCTTGTAAATGGGGGCAGGGTCATTGAGACACTCTTAAGAGAATTGAGCTCTGGAAAGTATCCTAAAAATATTTCGATGTACAGAGGAAGGTCTGAAGGCCTTTGACATCCTGAAAGAGGCACTGTATACCACATCAGTACTGAGGACCCTTTACTACAGCACGGAGTTTGTTGCTGATGCTTCGGAACATGGCATAGGGGAAGTGCTGTCTGAGTTCAATGATAAATGGCAAGATCAGGCTGTAGTGTTCACTAAGAGAAGGCTACTATACTGGTAACATCAGTGGAGTAACGAGGAGACAGAGGCCTTTAGTGCTTTTTGGTCTCTAGAGAAACAAAGACCATAGCTCTTCTGGGCTCATTTCCAGTTTCAGACAGATCAAAGGCCACCTAGATGGCTAATGCGGATGGGGGCAGAGAATTCCAAATTATTGAAGTGGTTAATCTCTCTAGACGGAATTAACTTTATGATGGAACACAACCTCAATTGTGATAAAGCCAATACTGATGGTCGTTTCAGGTTTTTCTGCCTTGGCGATTAGAAGTCCGAGAGATGTTAAGATCTTCTTGGATGTTCGGATGGAGGAGCCCATTTAGTGAAAGTCCATTTTTTGTGTGGCCCTCCCATTTTTCACTGCATCTGTGTTCTGCCATTTTGACTGTGGGCTTTGAGTGACAGCAAACCTGTTCTGAATGCCTCTGTTCTGACACCAAAACAAAGTTACAGATTTTATAACCTGGGCTGACATATTTTACTTTTAATTAAGGCCACAGTAATATGGTGTGGGAAGTGCACAATGGCATAAAGGTTAAATGTCTCCTATGGGCTCCAAAGCAGATTCCACCATCCACATGTGTGACATATACAAAGCATGACTAAAGGCCAGCCATTTTATCCTTACCCATTCCTATTATGCCACACAGCAAAGTAAGCACTCATCACCTCAGTGATACTCAGTAAAGCTGATTATTGCAATACTCTACTAGTGGTCATCACACTGAATAAGTTTTGGATTTCAACTACTACAACTTTATACTAATTTGCAAAACATGAGACTGACTCACCACTTCCACTGAAAATATCTTTCTGACTTCCTAGCCACTACACTTCCAACTGCAGTCCAAGATCCCCCAATCAAATCTCCTAACCTGAACCAAATTCTGATTGCTGGATCTGGATTCTGTCGTTTTACAATGTAGGAGTCACTTCTTAAGTTTTCTGGAAATCCAACTCCCCCAGGAATCTTAAAACATGCCTAAAGAGTAATTTTATCAAGTTACAAGGAAGAGAGTAGTCAAAATGTAATATTACTTTCACTGAGTGTAAACATGTATATTATAGTCCATATATTGTACTAGATTTAGATTTTCTGTCCAACATCTATTTTTTTTCCAGTAAACTTTCAAATATTTTTACCATTGATCCTCTTTGCACCAGTTACATTTTGAGTTGTCAACTAGCCACAATTTTCCAATCTATTGCGATAGTTTTTATTTACAGCATTTCAGAGCAACATGCTTGGGCTGACTATAAGATAAATACATTTACAAAGAACAGCAGCCATAACAGCATAAAATACTACCTCGAAATGATAATGAAATACCAGTATTTGTAAAGCGCATAGCTACCTCCGAAGTGGGGTCCCGGGGCTTAAAGTGCATAGCTACCACCAAAGTGGTGTCCCGGCGCTTGGGGCCGTCGGGAAGATTAAGCGAGCTTTGCTGTGTGGCATAATAAGAACGGGTAGGTCTGTCATACATTTAGAACGTGCAAACAGGCTGCAGTGGCTGTGGTAATGAAAGTTTCCTGGTGCTTGGATGAGTTGAGGAGAAAGCCATGATTTCAGGCTGAGAAAGGGAAAATTAGGAAATCAGGAAGGGAGTGGATAGGGTTGAGGGAATATGCACATATAAGATCTGAGTTTATCATGAGTACAGCATGATGGATTGTTGAGCTATCAAGTGATAAATAACAGTGAGACAGCTGGACATTCGGGCCACGGAGGCTGTGAGGGAGAGTTAGGACATGAAAAACTAATCTGTGTCATATCTGCTTGTAAATATAAAGGCAACCAAATGTGGGGATAAAGACACAGCAGGTTAAAGTGTAGAGAGAGACAAAAAGAATACAGATCTTGATATATTCATGAGTGACTACAACAGGTAGCGATATGGGATAAGCTATCTTAGATTCCAAGGCTACAGAAAAAGTGATCCGAAAGAAGAAGAAGAACTAATTGAGGCATGAACCTAGTGCGTTGCAGGAGATAATTAAAGTAGGATGATCTCTAGTATCAAATGCTGCAGGTAGAACAGGGTAAATTAGGAATGAAGTAAGTGATCATGACCAGCTGATATGAAGAAGTTTGCAGTTTCTGTTGGGTGTAGTGCAGAGAATCCAGATATGAATGGACTGAACTTGTTCTTACCTGAATGCTGGTGGGCAAGGCAATTAAGGGAAAGCTGCCCTACAATTTTAGAGAAATAAGGAAATTGAGATACTGGACTGTGATTAGAAGACAAGGAAGAGTCAGCTGTGGATCTTTTAGTAAAGGTAGGACTACAGTCAATTTAAAAGATGATGGGTAGGGACCAAATATGACAGATTGGTTATATAAATCTAAGCAGAGGAGAAACTTGAGGAAAAGAATAAGGAGTTAGATTGTCTGAAAGCATTAGAAGGAGTAAATGAATGGTTTGCAGAAATAATTACCAATTAGCTGTAGCAACTTTAGGTCCCAGGTCAGGATGGCTGATGTACTAATGGGGATGCCCAGACGTGGGTCCCAGGCACTCCACACCACTGGAGTCAAGCTAGCCGGGCTGATGAGAGGTGTTACCTCGAAACCGGTCCGGTCCTCGGATGCTTGATTCCGTTCTGGGAAGGACATGGCTTTTGTAGTTCGGACTGGACTGTTCCCATGGGGCACAGGGTCAGAGCTGATTTGCATATCGCCATTGTCTAACCCAGGGTGGTGTGGAGTGCAAAAAAATGATGGATTTGGGCCCAGATCTTTGGACTGGGGTGAGTGTGTGACATTGATCCACATTCGGTCCATCACCTGTTGTGTTTGCATATTCCGCCCTAGGTGAGCTGGGGATGCCCAGACGTGGGTCCCAGGCACTCCACACCACTGGAGTCAAGCTAGCCGGGCTGATGAGAGGAGTTACCTCGAAACCGGTCCGGTCCTCGGATGCTTGATTCCGTTCTGGGAAGGACATGGCTTTTGTAGTTCGGACTGGACTGTTCCCATGGGGCACAGGGTCAGAGCTGATTTGCATATCGCCATTGTCTAACCCAGGGTGGTGTGGAGTGCAAAAAAAACGATGGATTTGGGCCCAGATCTTTGGACTGGGGTGAGTGTGTGACATTGATCCACATTCGGTCCATCACATGTTGTGTTTGCATATTCCGCCCTAAGTGCGCTGGGGATGCCCAGACGTGGGTCCCAGGCACTCCACACCACTGGAGTCAAGCTAGCCGGGCTGATGAGAGGTGTTACCTCGAAACCGGTCCGGTCCTCGGATGCTTGATTCCGTTCTGGGAAGGACATGGCTTTTGTAGTTCAGACTGGACTGTTCCCATGGGGCACAGGGTCAGAGCTGATTTGCATATCGCCATTGTCTAACCCAGGGTGGTGTGGAGTGCAAAAAAACGATGGATTTGGGCCCAGATCTTTGGACTGGGGTGAGTGTGTGACATTGATCCACATTCGGTCCATCACCTGTTGTGTTTGCATATTCCGCCCTAAGTGCGCTGGGGATGCCCAGACGTGGGTCCCAGGCACTCCACACCACTGGAGTCAAGCTAGCCGGGCTGATGAGAGGTGTTACCTCGAAACCGGTCCGGTCCTCGGATGCTTGATTCCGTTCTGGGAAGGACATGGCTTTTGTAGTTCGGACTGGACTGTTCCCATGGGGCACAGGGTCAGAGCTGATTTGCATATCGCCATTGTCTAACCCAGGGTGGTGTGGAGTGCAAAAAAACGATGGATTTGGGCCCAGATCTTTGGACTGGGGTGAGTGTGTGACATTGATCCACATTCGGTCCCTCACCTGTTGTGTTTGCATATTCCGCCCTAAGTGCGCTGGGGATGCCCAGACGTGGGTCCCAGGCACTCCACACCACTGGAGTCAAGCTAGCCGGGCTGATGAGAGGTGTTACCTCGAAACCGGTCCGGTCCTCGGATGCTTGATTCCGTTCTGGGAAGGACATGGCTTTTGTAGTTCGGACTGGACTGTTCCCATGGGGCACAGGGTCAGAGCTGATTTGCATATCGCCATTGTCTAACCCAGGGTGGTGTGGAGTGCAAAAAAACGATGGATTTGGGCCCGGATCTTTGGACTGGGGTGAGTGTGTGACATTGATCCACATTCGGTCCATCACCTGTTGTGTTTGCATATTCCGCCCTAAGTGCGCTGGGGATGCCCAGACGTGGGTCCCAGGCACTCCACACCACTGGAGTCAAGCTAGCCGGGCTGATGAGAGGTGTTACCTCGAAACCGGTCCGGTCCTCGGATGCTTGATTCCGTTCTGGGAAGGACATGGCTTTTGTAGTTCGGACTGGACTGTTCCCATGGGGCACAGGGTCAGAGCTGATTTGCATATCGCCATTGTCTAACCCAGGGTGGTGTGGAGTGCAAAAAAACGATGGATTTGGGCCCAGATCTTTGGACTGGGGTGAGTGTGTGACATTGATCCACATTCGGTCCATCACCTGTTGTGTTTGATGTACTAATGGAGCAGCTAAAAAGCATTTTTTGTTTAAGTTTGTTTGATGGTGCATTTTGTTTGGGCTATTTATTTCCAATTCTTGTTTTTAGATTTTAGTCAACATGCTTCTTTGTCCATTTTACTCAGGTCATTTCTATCCTTGTTCATTTTTTCCCTGTCCTATTGTTCTTGTTGCTTCAGATGTGGCCCCTTATTCTAATCACAGTGACACATATTTTATGTCTTACCATGCTCCCTTTTCCATTCTGCTGTTTACTTTAGAGGGACATCCACACTGCTCCCTCCTTCCCTACCTTCCTTTAACCTACTGCACCTCAAATGCTGTCTCCCTTTGCTGATTAGTCACTCATCTCTCAGGCCTGGCTCTGTCAGGTAGCTTTTTTTCATTTTCACAACCCAACCCATGAAAGGCAGGGGGCTTGCTGGAAAAAGGCAGGACTCTTATGAGACCCTCCCCATTCCAATGCAGAGGGATTCTAGATGCTGGGGAGTTGGATCCACAGTATACCTTCTATTGACCTGGCAAACATTATTACACTTTGTGTTGATTTATGGCACTAATTGTAGTTGCCATAGCTGTTGGCTAACAGTGTTGATGGCCCGAAATCACTGTGGCAAGAAGTAATTGAACCAAAGAAAGAATGTGGCATTCGAAAAAGTGAAGAACGGAAATACGTGAGCCAACATCATTAAGAAGTCAATTTGGGGAGGTCGAAACAAAGTCTAAAGCTAGGCTGCCAGATCCCAAACGTGTCATATGCACAGCACAAAGGCAAACCAAATACTCTATTCTTTTTCATCTTGAGAGCTTGAAGTTACAAGAGCACATTGCGCTTTACTGGCCTTATTCGTGCCTACATTGGCATACTCTGTAGCAGTCTGCAGCCAAGATTTTAGGGGTTCATTTTCTAAAATATTGCAAAAGTTGAAAGAGTTGACCACGCTGTTCTACACACTGCAGATATTACTCCCAAGAGCCAAGACTAGGGCTGTTATTTGATATAAAATATGGATATGCATATCATTGCCATCCCATGCTAAGAAAGCAAAGCGAATGGACCACTGTCCCTGGATGATGCTTCTTTGGAACAAAGACAGATGGTTGCTCAGAGAACTTGTCGAAGAGCAAGATAATTCTGAATGTAAAGGTCCGCAGTGCATGATTTCGGTTGTCCTGCCTCTGATATCCCAGTCACGGCCCAGGCTGGAATGAAATCATTTAGCTCAACCCTTTGTGATGAATTATCCATCATCAACGCGGCTTTGATAAAAGATAGTTTATGGCTATGATGTAAAATTAAAAGAGCAGAAGGACATATGATCACAGGCGCCTTGAACGCTTTAAAAATGGCTCTCATCATATATCATCGCAGTGGGAATTTAAAGGGTCCTGTAGAATGAATTTATAGTAAATTTTTTACAGGGTAAAAAACTGTTATAAATGTGTCTCCATTCTACAGTCATTACAGGTGGTAAGAGAATGTGACAGGAAAGCAAGGTTGGTGAAAATCAAATCGGAATAACCATATTCCCAAAAGAACCCTGGTGATGGACAAACTCAACACATTCTTAGTGAAATCCTCATCTGTAAAACAGAGGAGGTACTGTACAAGGATAGCCATGGAAAGCTGGGTCTGTGATAAAGAGTTGCAGCATAAATGTTTACATAATATCCTTGTTTGTATATCCACTGCTGGTCTAATCAACACCACCCTCCTGCTTGTGAAGCCCATTTGGCAGCTGGAAGAAGATGTCAAAGGGCAAGGATGGGGCCCTGCTATAGGGTAAAAGGATTCAGAGAGAAGATAACCCAAGAGCGATGCCTAGCTCCAAACTCCTCAGTCTTGGTATGATTGAGGTTTTTGCACTTTTAGTATACTAGACCAACTGTGTTTTATACCACACATATCTCCCATGTCTATTTTCAATCATTTACAGAGTGCTTTACACCTGGAATAAATAGAAAGTGTAAAAACACCATGGCACTAGTAATGTTAGCAGAGATTTCAGAAGTGTTTTTATGCCTGATTTTGACCTAGTGGGGAGCAAATGGTTTTTGCATACATATTTAGGCAGACGGGGACCTCTTGTGCCATGAATGGAGCCACTGCTATGGCGGCTCCACTGAAGACACTGATCCTTTGCTGAGTGGCCACCATGTTTCATGCATTGGCTCAGCAAAGTTATTTTTCCAGGAAACAAATCCTGAAAGGAGGAGTTTCTTTTCAGTCATCAAAAAGGTCAGTGACCTGATTCACAGGGTGTTTTATTTGTGTAGGATGGAGTATAGAATTACTACGCATTGCATGGTATTCCCAAATGGATTAAACGAGTAGGATTAGTTACTTACCTGTAGTCCTAGTACTCTTCCAGGGGTATACTCATTAAAGTCATAAGCACTGAATAATCCCTGCCCACGTGCGGGATCCCGGAGCATATAGAAATATACAGATATATGTGTATGTTGGGGGCCACAAGTGCCCAGCATTTCCACGACACACATATATACAGCCTAACAAAATTCCAATAGGGCAAAATGCCAAAATTACACAGGTTTTTTGTGTACAAAAAGAATCGCCTACATACACCTTGTAATAGAGAACATACACTGTAATAGTGTCATACAAGAAACCTTTATTTTCAGAAAGGAAAAACAGGTGATAGCAGGCAGTTGGCCCATAGGCTGCATAGATGAATAAACATCACAGTACAGTAAAAAAAACTGGCACCTTGCCTTTAAGGCTTCCAAGTACCTGGACACCGTGCCTTTAAGACCTCCAGGAGCCCCTCTGCTCCCATCATGCACCACAGGTGACAGCTAGGTCAGTTCTTTTTTACCATATACTAACTTGTAGCACCCTGAGTATAAGATGCAAACACTACATTAATATACTATAAATGCTCATCCAGGGAGGCAGGAGCGTTGCTTATGACTTTGATGAGTATACCCCTGAAAGAGAACTAGGATTATAGGTAAATAACTATTCCTTCTCTTCCAGGGGATACTCATCAATAGTCATAAGCACCGAATAGAGTAGCAAGCCCATACCCACTACCTCGCGGATGAGCATCAGTATTTACAAACAAGTAACAGCGCATCTTAACATGACAGCAAGCAAATACATTTCTTAGTGAGGCTTGCCCAACTTGGGCATCCCCGGTGTATCGGAATCCAAGCAGTAATGACGGGTGAAAGTATGAACCAAGTGCCAAGTCTCTGCTTTACAAATTTCTGACATAGGAACATTTCGTAGGAGGGCCTTGGTAGAGGTTTTCCTCCTGCTAGAATGTGCTTTGGGTTTGCCCTAAAGAACCTTGTAAGCTAATTGGTAGGACAAAGATATACAAAAAACTATCCATCTAGAAAGGGATCTTTTAGAAGCTGCCGAACCGGTATTTATGGCACCATAGTTAACAAACAACCGGTCCGCCTTTCTCAAGGACTTAGTTTTGTCTAGATAAAATTAAAAATAAAATGTCATACCCTCACGAAAGGTGATAAAACAGTTGTGTGTCATGTGCAAAGATATAAAAAAAACTGCCCCTGCTGCATGCAATTATACACATGTATAATTTTAAAAATGAGAGCGGAAAATGGTAAACACTGCAGAACGCCACATATCAATTGGCTGCCTGATTAATATTAGTGCGATCTCTCAATATGCATAACTTTAAGAATGAACCAAACCAGCCAATTGTTTTATTAGGCTGCCTATTGTTTCAGTCTTTCAAGGAGGACAGCGTGATCAATGCTATTACGGTTGCCGACAGGTCATTGATCCCTATCATACATATACTACCTGTCAGCCTCTGAGAAAATATGTTCTCTAACAATGTTGTTGGGTTCCTCTGCACAGCTGAAATCCCAACTGGTGGTCTACCAAGCAGGGCTCTTTTTCTGCTGTGGCTTCCAGCTACTACATGCGTACTTTTTCAGAACGCTACTAATAAACTGGGTATTTGTGATTGGTCCAATATTGGCTAGATGAAGAGATCTCACATAATCCCACTGTCTGTGTAGCTGGTACCAACTAGCAGAATAGACACCTTCTGTCTTTATCAGCTGAGTTGCCTCACACTGTTTTTACAAGAGACAATGTGGAACTGCAAGTTTATTGATCTGTTTTTTCCTAAGACTGTTTCAATTTCATTTGAAAAGTTATTATTTTTTTTTCTTACTTAATTCTCATTTCAACATCTGATTAAAGGGACTCTTTAAAAGCCGAATTTGTAGCACCATTTTATTTACAAGATGTACAAACCCAGGAGAACCCGGTTTTATTCTATAATTCCCTAGTGTGTCTTCTGTATTATGGAGGCATCCCACTTTTCAACTGATTCACTCATAGACATGTACACAGAAACACACAGACACACATGTGCGCACACACACACTGCGGTAGCTGGTGACATTTCATAGTGGTTTGAGGTAAACACCTGTCCCAAATTTTATCGATACCAAAGTCAAACTCTCCCAATAAAAGTTCAAGGACGAGTGGTCTCCTATGAAAATTTCAAAACATAGAGAGGAAAAAAATATGCACGTTTCAACAAATTTCCCCAGGGAAACAAAAAAAAGATTATCATTTAAAGTTAATTTTGAAGCAGTAGTCTTCAATTTTCTCCCAAGAACCCAAAATGGGTTTATAAAGAAATGTACCAAGGGAAGCATGGATTTTGTAGGACACTCAACTAGTACTTGTGTGACCAGAAGAAATATTTTAATTGCACCCCAACATCACCTTAAAAAATATGTCCACATTTGAATGAAGTAAGGGAAGGCTATGTGAGCACCTGGTCTACAAATGCAAAAACCTAAACGGACTCCATTTTGTCCAAGTCACGTGATCGCATTACTACAGCACTAATACATGTTAAAGCTTCAGCGAGTAATAATTAAGGACGTTTTGCAGACCTCAGCTCAGGATGGCATGGGAAGACTAAAGCAAGATATGATGTCCTTGTTCTGGCATTTACAAGATCTTCTAAAGGGATGCATCTGCCTTGGGAAGCGTGCACTGTTTAACAAATGTTATCAATGCACCAGGAAGGAGTTGCTACACGTATAATGAATGCATATCTATTTGTCTTGTCTGAAAACAGAACTGTTGGGTAAATGTCCATTGCTGGACGAGGGTATAACTACCTAGAGTTTTTTGTCAGACATCTTGCTGCAGCTTCAGGAGTGCCCATGTCATTCAGCTGAATAACATTTTGCTCTAAAAAAATGATCCTGATTATAACTTTTTTTTATGAGGCTCGAGCATTGAAATCTGTCCTTGGGGTATATGCACAGCTCTAGGTTTGAGACAAAAGGCTTAACGCTGTGCTATGGGAATGACTACTTAGAAATGACATTTCCTGAATGAATTTCTTTCAAAGGTGAAAGACTGAGACAGCTTGTGCTCTCTCTCTTTGATGGGTTACCTGACTGACAGAGTGGAAGGCAACCACTTCTATGAGTGTATATTTCATACATTTGGATGGTTACAGCTTTAAAAATGTTGAAGCAGCTACAAAATACACAAAACTTGTTGTCAAGCCGCTGATAAATTAAGATTCGAGGAATGATAATTGTCTCATTGAAGAGTAAGTTGCAGAGACTTCTGATAGATGCTTCAAATCGCAGATTTCTCACCTTAGAAGATGTCCCAGTCTCCTGACTGGAGCCATACAAGTTTTTCATAGCGGTGCTCCAGTGTGCTGCTAAAAGACCTCAAGCTGTTCCTCTTTTGAACCTGCACTGCCCCCGAAGTGACGGAACAGCATAACATATAACTTATAAGCCTCACCATTGCACACTGACGCCAGTTCCTTTCCTTACACACCTTTCAAGCAGATCCGTAGCTCTGACCGTACTTTGTCAGTTTCCTGACAACTTTTCAAATGTTTCTTACCAGTGTGCAGGAGAACAATGTCCCCACCCAAACCAACAGTTTCTAACCATGCTGTGACTGCAGGAAGCAGATTTTGCAATAAACGAATATCAGAACAAAAATATCGGGAACCTAAAAAATGAGTTTATCTACTTTGTATGTAAACTTCAAACATTTCCAAATAAAAATTGTGGATAGGAATAGCAGCAAAATAAAGTTAAGTACATCAAAATATCTACATTATCTGCATTAGATTTAATTTATTTTTAATATTATGGTTTAAAATTAAAAAAATGTTCAAAATAATTATTGTAAAGTAAAAAGATATATATACACATATATAAAATAGAACAATTTGAAATGATTTAAAACATTGCAGAAAACTGGTAATAATAATCAAGATAAAGAATAACAAACAAATATATAACAAAAGTTACATTAAAAAATGAAATAAGTGGGGGCGTGGTCAAGATGGCAACCGCAGCGGACGCTTGTTAAGCGAGCTCTGTGCAGGCCAGATAATTATCCCCTCTAATTGCTGCCATTAACCTATGGATATGCAGCATTCCTTCTCCCAGATGGGGGCTTGCCGGATATATTTGGTATGAACACCTGCTGTACCTAACTCTGAGACCCTCCATGGGGAGCTTAGAGGCATCATCGTGGCCATGAGCAGCCTAAAGCTGTATGGAGACTCTGAAAAGGCTAGGGCCACCTTGTGTGGGTCAATCCTAGGAAGCTGTGTGTGGCCAGCTGAAGAAAGAGATAAGGGACAACACTGCTCCCTGAGCTGTGACTCCTGAAGCCCACCGGTGTACCTGTCTGCGGACTCAGGCAGTGTTGCCTGAGCGCCATATAACTGTTGATCCTGCCACACCCTTCCATGTTACCGGAGTGTCTGGAGACCTCCAGAGAACACCTTTGAAGGCCCTGGAGCATTGTCCGCTTTTGCCCTGCCCTGACGGAGCCCTGCTACACCGCCATCACTCCCGCCTGCAGAGGCAGGACTCATGGCATATGTGTGGTTGGGGCACGGTCTGATTGGTCTACCCAGGGTGTGGGAATCAACAGAAATTGGCATTAGCATGAGCTTAAGCCATTTTGTTGTGGCATCCATTTTGTTAGCTATGTGATTCTTCCATCTTCACTGTTGCTTGCCTTTTTATTCTGCTTGAGTCATCAGCTTTAGTTAACTCTTTCTATTCTAAGCTCAAGCAATGTTTGAGCTCAGAAAGGCCTGTAGCAGCTAGAATGCACCTGTTTTAGAGTGTAACTGTCAGGCTATTTCAACTGATGTAAGCAGTTCTGTCTCCCCTCCCACTTTGCTGACTAAGTGATATTTGTCTGACCATGTTAGTCGATAGCTATTCCTGTCTATGCCTGTACCTTCTATTTGAGTCACTATGCTTACTCAGCAACAAACCCCGCATATAAGACCCATGGTTTCTGTATCCCATGAACTACCTCCTACAGTGCCTAAGGGCGTTGTACTGATGTAGTCCCACTCACAAGTGATTAATAAACTTGTTATTTGATATTCCAGCTTCAGTGCCAGTCTCTACTTTGTTAGTCTAAGGACCCGTGGACAGAGCAGTGTGAACCCCTAGTGGGCCCCTAAAAAGGCTCATTTCCACAGTTGGCACCCGACTCGTGGGGTTCATCGGAGAAGCGGTCGTCAGAAGGAGTAGTCTTAGCAGAGGAATGGAATATTGCTAAGGGGGTACCCTGCATGAGGAGACCCTTATCTTTGCATACCAAAATTACTTTTCCGGTTTTCCTGATCTGACCCTCCAGGTGGTGGCCGGTCCCGACTGAGATCTCCTTTGGTCATTAGGTCGATCCAGAGCTTGGCAGGTGGATGTTGGAGACTTTGGTTTGGGAAGGTCGCTGAAGATCCACTCTTGTTTTGGATTTGCTTGGCCAAGATTCTGGTTTTGTTTGTTTATTTGTTGCAATAAATAAAGGCAGGTAATGAGGAGATTGTTGTCTCTACCTTTGATATACTTGGGATAAATACTATTTGACTATAATATTATATTTTACTATAATATTTTTGGCATGCCTGCTCCTAGCACACTTCGTAGAATGTGTTGCTGTCTTGTAGGTACCAATATGGATCTAGAAAGTAGTCATCCCGCTCCCCCAGAGGGGACACCTAATAGGTTTATGTATATTAAATATGGTATTTCTTCCAAAATGTATAGTACACTGTGGAACAAATATACAAAAAAGGATCCTGGTCTACCATGGCCAGTAAATGGGTCATCTTATTTTAAAAAGATTCAGTATGTTGAGCAGTGTCTGTTTAAATGAAAGAGTTGACAAGATATGTTTGATTGCGTACGAATGTGGGAATTTTTCTCCTTATGATATTTGTATGAATGGGCATACTCGGAAGAACATGCCTGCATTTAGTAAACTTCGTAAGTAGTGATATGGAGGGCGCTTGAGTGTTCCGCCAGGCCACTTGGTAATTTGGTCTCTTCTTGCAAAGGCTTGGGGGTTTTACCCTATTTTGTTTTGGGTGGGTCTGCAGACCCCTGTAATATGCATGCCTTCTGGAATAAGTATGATTTGGTAAAGACAAAGGGTGTTTGTGAACACTCTGCCAGACCAACTGCTACTTTGGTGTATTTTGGAAAAGGTCTGGGGCTAGAGCCTGTCTTCTTGAACATGGAGGAGCCTTTGGGCTGTTTACTTGTCTTGGTGCATTCTCAGGACTGCTTTTGAGAGCTCTTTTGTTTGTAAATATTATTTGCAATTGGTTTTGTTTGAGTACAGTCTATGGGCTGCCTCTTGTTTTTGTCCTGGTGTTGATTTATGGGTTCATTGTGTGTTTGAGTGTCTATGAGGTTGGTGGACTGACACCAGTAGTAATGCTTGTGAAGTACTTGTTTGAGTGAGTAGCGACTGTGTTCTTTGTGTAAGGATGGTTTGCCTCAGCAAGCTGTGTTGTGTGTTATGAGTGTGTGGAAAAAGCATGAGCGGATTTTGCGGATTGGCAATCCGCGAATTTTGCGGATTTGCGGATTCGCAATCCGCAAAATCCGCGAATTTGCGGATTTTTTTTTTTTGTGTTCGCCCGTGTTTCTGCCAGTTCGCGAGGGTTTTTACAATTTTGCAATTTGCGAACTTACCTGTCGGGTCGCAAGTTTTGCAAACTTGTTGTTTCTACGTGTCCAGCCTGTTTGGGACACTCTTCTTCATCACTGCCACTCTCTGTCACCACTGCCACTCTCTGACTACTCATGCCACCCTCTGGCCCACCCATGCCACCCTCTGTTTCATCACCACACCCTCTGGTTGTCCAGTGTACATTATTTTCGGCAAAGCAAAGCACACCTTCCCTGCCTCAAGTGACCTGAATTAATTTGGGGCTGATTAATGTGTCACAGAATATTTTTTTAGCTGGCACCTGCTTCCTTAGTGCGCCCTGATTAGTGATCTTTTGCACTTGCTAAGTGCTTTCATTGTTGCAAAATTAGTTACAACACCTGCCCTGCCCCAACTGACAATAATGAATTAGGGGCTGATTAATGGATTTTAACTTCCAGCCTGGCTCCTGCTTGTCTCCCTTAGCTGTAATTCAGGACCTTTGTGGCATATGTGTAACTATTCTGAGGTTCAGAGCAGGGTCACATAATAGTTTCAACTGGCAACTGAACTCTGGAGGGGCCCCGCAGGAAGCACTACAGGAAATGGCTACTAATGATGTGCCTCAACTTTTGAACCTGGTAAGTAGTTACTTTCAGTTTTGCTAAGATCGTATTTCTGCAATTTTGCACTTATTCGCGGGGCGCGAACTCACGCGAACAGTGCGAGCAGCGCGAGCAAAATCCGCTGCTCGCGGATTTGCGGATTTTGCGGGAAATTCGCAAATCTCGCGGATTGCGGATTTCCCGAAAATCCGCAAAATCCGCGAGCGGAACGGATTTTCCGCCCATGCTTAGTGTGGCCCCTTCTTGAAAAATTTTGGAATGAGCTCAATTTGGTTTGTTGTCGTCATTTTTGGGTTTCTGTGAGGACATTAGAAAACAGCACATTGCTGTCATATTGGAAACAGATAGTATCATATGGGGCCCTGTGCCATTAATTGTCCGACAGGATCTGACAGGATCCATCAGTCCGAGAACACAATGCCTTCTCTCCTGAAAAAAGAAAATGTAGAAGCTAACACCTGCCGGTCATAAAACACAGCTAAATAAATAAGACAGGCTTTACCCAGGCACAAGCTACAAATAAACACTGTGGCAACTAGGTTTTAAGTTAGTACAAAATGGCATAACAGCATGTGCATTAAAGACTACGAATTTTGAAAGTTAGAAATACAGCTTCATTATTTTGCATAAAAGAGAAAGGATAAAAGTAAGGACTTTCTTTCCTGTTGCTTTCCTAAGAAGCACATCTGTGGATCTGCTGGTAAATAATTACTACTTTCTAAAGGGTGAAACAAACTTTTTATGTTTCAGTAAAGCTTCTGTGCTTAGTTTCAAAAGAAGTTTTGTAAGTGTTATAAATACATGCATTTAAAGACAAAAGGAAAGGAATGAGGCTTACTTTTCATATGTAATAACAACAAAAAGGTTAGTGATCATGATTAAAAAAATGACTATATTAAAAGCCATTGCACTAAAATCATTTTTGCATTATTATGATCTTTATATTGTCTAATGACACTACTGTGAAAATTCAAAAATATTTTGCAATGTAAAGAATTACCCTGTGCAAAGTGTGAATTAAGATTTCAATGTCTCAATGGTTAAAAATATTGTGCATCAAAATTAAAAAGGTGAATATTAGTTTCTCTAACAATGATAATATGTCTGTATCTTAGTGACAAACTTAAATATGATTTCTAGTATGGCCTAATGGCTGCAGTCTCAAATCCAATTAACAATTAAACAAACGAGTAGCTCTAGAGACATGTGACTTACATCGCACACCTTAATGCACAATAGTTCTGGGTGCATTATGGCATTCTGAAAACTAAACTTTTGTGCCAGTTCCTTAGGTGCTAGAAATCACAGTGCACAAGAATAAAAGAATAAAGAGAAAAATTACATCCTACCTTTAAAATATCAGCACACAGGCACGGAGCAGGGATGCCCCTCAGTCATGCTTCTCGAAGAGTCCCTTTGAATTGTGATGGCCACATGGGGATAACTTTGGTCAGACTAGGGACAACAGGTTTAAGGGTCAGAGGACAAGTTTTGTATTTAGCAGACTAGCACTGTTGAAAGCAAAATGCCCACACAGGGGGCTTTATTTCTGGCAGGCTTGCTCTGGGGCTTCGACCTTGGAAGACATTCCGAAGGAGGTAGCCAGAGCAGAGAGAGAGAGGGGAGGCTCTGCTTATAATTTTTGGCTAAAGACCAGGCAGGTTCTATGAAGCCATAAAAGAGAAGAAGGGGCAGCAGCATCTGTGGGCCATGCAGCTCCTGATACAGAGAGCAGTTCTGCCATGCATACAGAAATAATGGTTTCAATTTAAGGTTGCTGTGTCAGGGCCAGATGAGGAGGCAATAAACTAAAGTTTTCATTCATGCCCATCATGTTAAACAGCCCAATAGCTAAAGGAATTAGCAGTTGGTCATTTGATTAATGTTTTCCAGTTAGCTCAATGTGCTTGTTCAGCAAAATTTACAAAGTGGTACAGTCCAATAGTATTGGACATGGCCTCCTTGTCTTGGATTCCTCTACCTATTTACCTCCTACAAGTTGGTTTGTGCCCAGCTGCCAAAACGGGTAAGTACTGTCAACAGGAGGTTACTTACTTAGGTTACCTACTGTCGAATGGGGGTAGGAGACTAGCTCCTGGGCAAATTAAGGGTAAGCAAAATTAAGTAACATACTGTTTTTGTTTTGTTTTAGTGCTTGGTATATGTATAATTGGGTCTTTTTTTCTTGGTTTATGTGTCTATTATCTGTAGTATTGTGAGCTATTTTGCGTGGAAAGTACGCAGAGCAGCTTGTTGTTGTGTGCTCTCTCTCGATCTCGCCTGTCTAAGCTGTCTAGGAATGGCCGTGAGACAATCCGTTGGGCTCGCTTTAGTCATTCATTTCACAGGATGCTGTGAATATGTTCTTGAATAAATAGAGACAAAGCACCTCACCAGTGCACGTCTAATTGGCTATTAAGTAATCCTGTTTGAACAAATTGTTAGAATTAACAAAATGAATCAATAAATATGCCATGTTACTGCCCATCCTGTCTGTAAACTGATGAAATTGGAAATAGATAAGGATTTAAGGATGGGTAGAATGGACTGATGTTCCTTTTTTTGACCTTTAAGGGAAACTATATGTTGGTGGTTTTTGTTCCAAATTCCCAGGTGGCAGCACCATTATTGTTTATGTTATTACAGCACTACATAGGTGGCAGAAGTATCACGAGTCCCTCATTAGTTAGTCCATGTAATCGAGATGACGGCCTTTGCTAAAGCTGGTGAATAGATTTCTCCCCTGAAAATGATATTACATGGCCCAGATCGCAAAAAGTATGATGCATATGGTTCACAATGCTAGGAAAGATGCCCATGTGCCCTTAGCACACATTTTTATTAACAAAATGTTCTTTTGCTTGTTTTCTTGTCTGCCACATTCAAGGTCTGCTGGAAAATTCATGTACCTACTAGGTTATGTTTAATTTATCAGCTATTCATGTAATATGGATCTCTGTTACATTCACAGTTTTAGAGTTTCCTGCTACACCTATAATATGAGAGCATGATCATAAGCGCAAAACATGGTTGTTCTTATGCAAGGAAAATAATTTTAGAGGTGTCTGCAGTTTTGCACAATAGTGAAGGTTCACAAATTAGAATCTGTATCGTGATTTCTATAACTTATGAAGTACAAGTTTGTTCAAAAGAATAGTTGTTTTGAAATTCCCCCTTTTTTTGAGGTTCCGCAGATGAATAATATAGGGGCGTTTCTAAAATTGAATATCCTCTTTTGTATTATTATTTGTATGTTGTGTCTAAAGATTTCCGTTCTGTTCACGAACAGATATCTGCTGCCCTACAACCACTGCCAGAGGGGCCAGGGTATCAGATCCAACCAGGGGACTAAGTGCAAGTCTAATTTGGAGCTCAGGTGAAGAGACCCAGCCCATGTGTTGCTGGCCACTATAACAGCGGTGAAGGTGGAAGACCGGAAGAAACGTGTATCCCTACCACTGTCGGTTATTCTTGGGCAAAACACGGGAGCACAAATCAGGACGGAGAGCTGATTCTTTGCTTTGTTCCGTTTTTTTTATGCCTAGCTAAGAGAGGCACAGACCGATAACAAGAGCAAGGAGGTTTTGCCTGCAGGACCCTCTCTGAAACAAGGGTTGCTTCAGATACTCCAGTTTCTGTGTATCAGGCCTCTGAGACCCGGTCCCCAAGTGAAAGCAAGTCTGCACCTTTTGTTTGTTGATAAGGGGGTGCCCGGGTACACTAGGTACAATCTGCGGCCCCAAAAAAAGGGCATAGCACCAGCAGAGCAACACAGGAGTTAGGGAAGGACTTGAGTTCAGGGTACAGGTGTTTAGCCTCTGGTGCCTGCTAGATTAGAGTGAAGAATATTGGTGCACTGCCTGAGACACTAGATAGGATCATTGAGGGTTTATGCCCTGGAGGGTGATTGCCCTATCCTGAGAGAGAGACATTTTCCGTAGCCTGGGCCGTGATTGTTTTTCTGGGTTGCAAGTTGTGCAGCTCCACCGTGGGAGAGTCAATACTTGATGAACTATAAGAGCCTGCCTGTGAGGCTCAGACGGACACAGGGAGAAGACTCCCCTCTGGCTGGTTGTACAGTGGCTTCAATTCCCCAAGTACTTTTTTTGTTAGCAATGTACCCCTTTGGTCGTCCCATTTTTGAGGAGGAGCAGCCCTCTGCGGCTCCTCGTCCTAATTCCCATGGCCCCGTTTGGTCCTCCTGGTCCCCCAAAACAAAGATTGTTTTTATTGGTACTCCAGCCCTCATGAAGAAGAACACTGGAAGGTCTATCAAGATAATGTTTTTATTTAGACATTGCATCAGACATGTGCTGTTGGTTATTTCTAAACTGCACAAGATAGCCACTGAAATCCTTCAGGATTCAGGAAAATGGACTTTGACTGGATGGCTATGGACAATATTCACTGCTTGGGGCTGGAAACTATTATGAGCCCTATATATATATGTTGCGATCCTTTTTGCCTGCTGCTTATGTATACAATGTGGCCTGATGCTTTGTTCCCTTTGTGCTTTTACCTATATCTCACGTATACCAGCCAAACAAAATGTCAAAAATTTAAATGCCCGACTAGGAACAGACCAAGAAATTAGTCAACTAATGTTAATTAATATCCGTGATAGCTTCCATGCTCCTTCTACTGCATAGGGATGTCTTCAGCTAATGCTAAAAGGGCCGTCTGTGGGAATCAACAGAAATTGGCGTTAGCATGAGCTTAAGCCATTTTGTTGTGGCATCTATTTTGTTACCCATGTGATTCTTCCGTCTTCACTGTTGCTTGCCTTTCTATTATGCTTGAATCATCAGCTTTAGTGAGCTCCTTCTATTCTAAGCTCAAGCAATGTATGAGCTCAGAAAGGCCTGTAGCTGCTAGAATGCACCTGTTTCAGAATATAACTGTCAGGCTATTTCAACTGATGTAAGCAGTTCTGTCTCCCCTCCAACTTTGCTAACTAAGTGATATTTGTCTGATCATGTTAGTCGATAGCTATTCCTGTTTATGCCTGTGCCTTCTATTTGAGTCTCTATGCTTACTAAGCAGCAAACTAAGTATATAAGACCCATGGTTTCTGTATCCCATTAACTACCTCCTACAGTGCCTGAGGGTGTTGTACTGATGTAGTCCCACTCATGAGTGAATAATAAACTTGTTATTTGATATTCCAGCTTCATTGCCAATCTCTACTTTGTTAGTCTGAGGACCCGTGGACAGAGAAGGGTGAACCCCTGCACCAGTGGGCGCCTAAGAAGGCTAATTTCCACAAGGGCAGTGGTAAACTAGTGCAGGCTGCGGGCAAGACTGTATTGTCGCCTACTACTACGGACCTATGTGTGGCGCCCGGAGCACGATGAGACCGCATGCCTGGTGAGGTGCTGTGCTGGGGTGCCCTTGCCGCCGCTACTGTTCTGGACTGAGCCGACAGGGTCGGCTGAGGTGAGCCTGCTTTTATTGTAACAGCTTGTTGCTTGAGTTGGCAGTTAAGAGGACAGGAGCTGTATGGCCCCCCCTGGTTCTGTGTGGAAGGGTGATGCTAATTTCCTGGTGGAGGCACAGTAGAACTGTGGCACTAGAAGGGAACTGCTGTTGGTCTTTTTTGGGTCTGTGATGCGGTGATCGCACAGCAGTACTCTGTCGCTCAGCCTTCTGTGACCTCATCATTGAAACGGAGGCTCCAACGCTCTGTGGCTCTCCCAGGGGCCAAGAAGAGTTGTGTGGTGTTGCTCCCTGTTGCACTGCTGATGAGCCCTGCTATACTTCTGCACATTGTCTTTGCTGGAGTGCCTAATGGACTGCTTACTACTGGTGGCATTTAGACTGGACAGTGAATTACATGAGCCCCGGCATATTAGCCTAGCCCTCTGCTGTTCTCCCTTTCTGCCTATTGAGCTGCCCCCATGGCTGTGTAAATCCACCACCCTTGGTAGAGGGAACTGTGATTATACCTTGGCCGACTGCACCTTGGAGGACAGTTTCCTACCAGCAAATACAGCATACTTATGGGACAGATGTGTAGTCTGGAACCTGTCATGCTTCTGCCCCGTTTAAATTAGCTGAGACCGCAGCACTAGGTGAGGCAGGCTGGAGCACTCGTGGGCACACTTTTATGTTTCTTTATTCAGGTAGTGGGGGTGAGAGGGCCCCCTGAAGACGCTGGTTGATCCTCCGCAGCTCTGCCCCCTCTCACGTGGTTGTACCTCCTAGATTGGCAACTGTGCAACATACAACAGACTCTCTAGCCGGAGTTTCAGTATCTTACCTTTGAGTGCTTACGTGAACCACAACTGGTGGAAGTTGTTCTGTTGTACTTTAATTATTCCCCCTACCTCGGGGGCGTGGCCAAGATGGCGGGCTAGGAGGACCTACTCTCTGTGTGCTCCGATGTCCCCGAGGCCCTGCACCGTTTCCTAGCTGCTGATCTCCCCCGGATCGAGCGCAGAGGGAGATCGCCGCTGCCTGAAGCCCCGCTGAGCGCACTGGAGCGATCGCTGTGCAGGCAGCCCCTCGCCGGACGCCGATCGGATCCACCGAAGAGACGGGACCCCGGAGTGCGGCCGGAGGCCCGGGACCCGCCACCCTGTGTCTGCCAGAGACACCCTGACGCGGAGACGCCGCGGCGGCGAGCGACCCCGGGGAGCACCCGGATTTGCTCTCTCAGCGCTGCTGGAGCAGTGGTTGGCCGAGCGGGCAGGTAGGCCTGGCAATCCGACGGGATCAGCACGGGGAGGAGACGGCGAGGGAGGCCTACGACAGCCCGGGGATCCGAGGGCCGATTAGGCCACAGACACTGCCCGATCCCCCGGACCCGCCCCCTTCCGGGAAAAGCGAAACCGGACCCGGACCGAGTGCTGAGCCGGGGGCCTCCGGGGGTATGAGACTGCTTTTGGCCCTGCTCGGCCACGATCGCCGACCCTGTGGGGGTGGCTGACTGCCCACACTCGGAGTCCAGTCCGACCCTGAGACTTTGCCCCCTGAGCCACCGCGGACCCCTGGTGCGGCGGCGCCGAGTTGGAGCCGGACGTGTGTGTGGCCCTGGGCAGCGTGGGCCACGTGGGTGCAGCCCTGACATTTTCTTTGACTGCCCGGACCGGTGTGGGCGAAAGTGGAGGTGGACCACCCTGGAGATACACTTGCCGGGAGCTTCTCCGGCCGCTGGCGTGGCCCACGCGGGAGCCGTCTGCCCCTTCAGGTCCTGCAGCGCGCCGCCCTCCCCTGGCCCTGTCTGGACGTCCGGCAGGCGGATTTGGGCACGAAGGTGGCACTGGTGAGATACGCCCAGAGAACTAGGATCACACTCTGCCCATCCACTCGGCCCACGGGTGGAGCCATTGGAGCTACTGCACGCCTGGGGGCCACGAGATGTCGGGATCCAGAGGGGGTAAGAAGGGAGAGCGCACCCTTACAGAGATGTTGGGCCATGGGACCCCTCGCCAGGACAGAGGCCACGCCAGCAACGGTCCCCCATCGAGCTCGCGGGGTGCGGAGGGCGGGGAGCCCCCGGTGACCAGGTCCTTTCTGGAGTCGTTGTTTGGCACCCTCAGAGAGGACTTCCAGGCATTGAAGCAGGAGGTGGCTGGAGAGGTCCGCGAAGTGCGCAGAGAGGTCGACTCGTTGGGAGAAAGGGTGGCCTCGGTGGAGGAGGCTGGCCACTCCAGAGATGAGGAGATTGCCCACCTACAACAGGAAGTCCTGCGGCTCACAGAACAGCATATCGACCTCCAGACACATAATGAGGACCTCGAAAACAGGTCCAGGCGCAACAACATTCGCGTCCGAGGCGTTCCATCTCGAGAGGAGGGTGAGGATGTGACCGTCTATCTGCTGGCCCTCTTCCGAGATATATTGGGGGAGCCCGGAGACTTCCCGATGAGGATTGACAGGGCGCATAGAGTGGGCCCCCCCCGTAGAGCCTCGGCGCCTCCGCCGGACATCCTGGCCTTTCTCCCGGATTTCCCCCTGAAGGAACGGATCCTTAGAGAAGCCCGCAGGAAGCAACCCCTATCGTTCCGTGGACACCAGGTGGCCCTCTTTCAGGACTTATCCACCATCACCTTACAGAGGCGCAAATCATTCAAGCTTGCCACGGACTTCCTACGAGAGCATGACACGCAGTACTCCTGGGGCCACCCCTTCAGGCTCATTTTCCGATGGAACGGGAGGTTACACCAACTGCGGTCCCTGCAGGAGGTCTGCGAGGTGCTGGGACTCACGGCCACTGAAGGAGAGACTCCCACGCCTGAACCCCGGCGGCCCAACAGAGACGGCTGGCAGTCGGTCCGGAGACGGCGTTCCTCGGCCCGGCCCTTGCGGCCCGATTCGCCTACGATCAGAGCGGAGATGGACAGTGCGCTCCAGGAGGTATCAAGGGAGACGGCGTCCACGGAAGTAGCCTTGACGGCCTAATCAGACTCCGGGGGGAGATCGACATAGCCTCTTCATCAACGCAGGTGCGAGGGTTCCGGGGACGGGAGGGGGCGGGGGGAGTGGGTAGTGGCTGGACGTCCACTTTACAAACTTTCCACGGCCTTGTCCACTAGGGACCGGACTGGGACAATGGAGTTCAATGTAGGGACGGAAGGTAGAGGAAAGGGGAGAGTAGAGGGAGGGGTGGGGAGCCACCGGCTGGTGAACTCCTTGGACACATTGAGGGACTGTTTGCAGTTCGCGAGACCTGGTTTGTTGGGGGGGGTTGAGGGAGTTGTGGGTCGAGGGGTGGAGTCCCGGGTGTTGGGGGATGGGACAGGGGAGGGGGGAGTTCTGAGTTCGGGGGGGGCTGCTACTAGAACGGGTGGGGGGGGGACGAGGGGACCGTACTGTGCTATAGTATTGCTTGATTTTATTATGTACAACACATCTGTATCGCTGGTTGCGGGGCCTTCCCTGCACTGTCTGCCCAGACTGGTTTTGCTTACCATGTGTACATCTTCCTGATGGCCCTCAAGATTTTGACCCTAAATGTGAAAGGGTTGAATAACCCGGTCAAGCGGAGAGCAGTGCTGTCCCTGCTAGATAATGCCCAGGCAGACATCTGTCTCTTACAGGAAACACACCTCTTGGCCAAGGATTGCCATAGGATGCGCACGCCGAAGTTCCCCACATAGCTCTTCTCTTCTGACACGTCTAAAACAGCAGGGGTTGCCATCCTCGTCTCCGGGAGGTTCAAGGGGGAGTTTCTGCACAAAGTGGCTGAACAGAAGGGGAGGCTCTTAGCATACAGGGTTAGACTGGGTGGCCTGGCGTTCACTGTAGGCACGATTTACAGCCCCAACGACCGGCAAGAACGTTTTCTGCTTCAGGCTCTAGAGGAGGTGACGACTACCCCGGATAGGCATATTGTCCTGGGGGGAGACCTAAATATGGTTTTCGATGCGCCCTTGGATAGATCGGTTCAGAGGCGCTCACAGGCGGGTGAATTCTCTCAGACGCTTAGAACCCGTATGGAAGACCTTGACCTACACGATCTGTGGCGGCGGCTCCACCCTACGTCTAGGACGTACTCCTATTTTTCCCATGCCCACAAGTCCTATGCGAGACTGGATCACCTGCTGGTGTCGGGCCCGGTCTGCGAGTTAGCCTTGTCCTCCGAGGTTGGGGTGCTCTCCCTGTCGGACCATGCGCCAGTGGAGGGCGTTTTTCGCTTGCCCCCCATCTCCCCCTCTAGGGGGGTTTGGCGCCTTAGGGACACCCTGCTCCACAGGCACTCAGTGGTCACACGCATACGTGACTCCCTAACTGAATTCCAACGCAACAACGATAATGGGGACACCACCCGGGCGACACAGTGGGCAGCTCTGAAGGCGGTACTCCGGGGCGAGTTCATCGCGGTCTCCGCAGCGGAGAATAGAGAACGCCGTGCGAAGCGGGAGGAGCTCACGAGTAAGGTGAGGGAACTAGAACAGGTACACCAAAGGACAGGGGCACCCAGGGTTTGGCGCCAACTCAAAGCCGCCAGGAAACTCCTGTCCGCACTGGATATGGACAGAGCGGAATATGCGGCGTTACGCCTAAAGCACAAGTACTATACCGGGGGGGACAGATGCGGTCGCCTTCTTGCGAACAAACTTCGCGTACAGCACCAGAGACACCGGGTGAAGGAACTGTCTGTCCCTGGCGGGGGGACAGTAACGGAGGATGACCAAATTGCGGAAGGGTTCCGCCGGTACTACGAGGACCTCTACGAGGGACAGGCCCCCTTGGCGCAGGAGGAGAATGACTATTTGGACACGGTCACCCTCCCCTCCCTTACCCCGGAACAGGCTCAGTACTTGGAGCGAGACATCAGACCCGAGGAGGTGATCTCGGCGATCTCCCGCCTCAAACTGGGGAAGGCCCCGGGTCCCGATGGCTACACCCCCCTCTTTTACAGGACGTTCTGCCAGGAGCTGACGCCGATTCTGACGCGCCTCTTTAATTCGTTCGCGGAGCCTGGGGCCATCCCTCGGGACCTGCTCCTAGCGACGATATCAGTAATCCCCAAGCCTGGTAAGAACCGAGCTGAATGTGGGTCCTATAGGCCGATCTCACTTCTGAACACGGACCTCAAGCTTTATACGGGGATCCTCGCGGCACGATTGGCACTCCACATGCCGGGGCTTATCGACCCGGACCAGGCAGGGTTCATTCCTGGCCGGCAGACTGTGGACCACACCAAACGGGTGGTCCACTTGTTGGAGAAAGCCTCCAGAGTTCCTGGTGAACGTATGCTACTTTCCATCGACGCGGAGAAGGCGTTCGACCGGGTGCACTGGCCGTACCTCGAAAGAGTGCTGTGTAAGATAGGCGTGGGGGAGAAGTTCCGCACTTTAATATTCAATTGCTACAGATCCCCCTCCGCTGCAGTGCGGGTGAACAGCTGCAGTTCTGGTACCTTCGGGATAGAACGGGGTACCCGGCAGGGATGCCCGCTGTCGCCGCTTCTGTTCGCCCTTTATATGGAGCCTTTCGCCCAGCGGGTACGTGCCAACCCGGCAGTGACGGGCATTCGGATGGGGGGCTTCCTGCATGTCCTCAGTCTCTACGCGGATGATGTCATCCTGACGCTAGACGACCCAGGTCGTTCCCTTCCCGCGTGCATGGCTGAATTGGACAGCTTCGCCGGGGTAGCTGGTTTCAAGATGAATCTGGGGAAATCGGCGGCCCTTGACATATCCCTGTCCCCCTCGACGAAATCTGCCCTGCAGGAGCTTTATCCCTTGAGCTGGTCTAAGGACCCGGTGCCTTACCTGGGCATCCTCCTAGCGCCCTCCCTCCCCGCCATGGTCTCGGCCAACTACACGGCTATGGGCAGGAAAGTCAAGGACGAATTCGCCCGTTGGGATAAGGGGATGCTGTCACTGCTTGGCAGGATAGCGGCGGTGAAAATGACCCTCCTCCCGCAAGTCTTATATCTCTTCCGAGCCCTCCCGCTTCAGCCCCCTAAGGGTTGGATCCGGCAGATCCAGGCGGATATCGCTCGCTTTGTTTGGCAGGGCCGTAAACCCAGACTTAAGAGGGCTCTCTCCACACTGGCGCCTGAATCCGGCGGCCTGGGCATACCAGACCTGACCAAATACTTTCAGGCAGCGCAGCTCCGTCATCTGGTGGAGTGGAGTAGGTGGGAGTCCGACAAACCCTGGTTGGTCCAGGACCAGGCAGTGGCGGGCCGTCCGCTGCAGGAGGTGCCATTCTTGCGTAGGCCACACCGCCCGCCCAACCTATACGCCTCCTATGTCACGAGGGTCCCACTGCAGGTATGGGATGCGGTGAGCAGCAAACACGAACTTACTACCTTCCCGTCGCCGTTCACCCCGATAGTAGACAACCCGGACTTTGGCCCCGGTATGGAGCCTGGTGCGTTTGTGCGCTGGCGCACGGCTCGTTGCTCTGCGCTGTTCCACATGTATGGCCCGGAAGGGGCCACTCCCTTTCAAGACCTCCGGCGGGAGTATGCTCTACCTGAGACAGAACGCTTGCGGTACATGCAGGTGCGTCACTGGGCGCTTCAGCCGCAGGTGCGAGACTCAGCCGACCGGACTCTTACACCATACGAACACTGGTTGGTGACGCGCTCCTCGGATGCCAAGCTCATCTCGGACCTATATAAGCTTCTGCAACCTCCCCCGACCCACATCTATAATCCTGGTCGTGAACGCTGGGAACGGGAACTTGGTAGACAGCTAGGACACACTGACTGGGAACGCATTTCATACCGAGCACGACACTCCGCTTACCACACAGGGCTCACCGAAACCTTCACGAAACTTTCCACTTACTGGTATTACACCCCCGCCCGGTTACACGAAATGAATCGTAATATCCCCCAGAACTGTTGGAGAGAATGTGGTCAAGTCGGGACGCTCACACATGTACTGTGGGAGTGCCCCTTACTGGGCCCCTATTGGGAGGAGGTGCTGGGGGAGGTGGACCGGTGTTTTGAGATTGAGCTTCCCCGATTCCCCGCTTATGTTCTGCTGGGTCTACCCAATGACCTGATGTACCCATTGAAATCCAAAAGGGGTAGACAAATAGCGATTGCATTGGGTTCGGCAGTCCAGAATATACTTATCCATTGGCGCACCACTACACTCCCCACTGCGGTTGGCTGGTTGCACAGGTTGTGGCATGTCTTGGGGATGGAGAAGATGTCTTTGGTGGCGGCGGGGGAGGTAGATACATTTGAGGAGTTGTGGCTCCCCTTCCATACCTTGCTGCAGTCTGAATTCAGAGAGATCACCTGCCCCCGGTACCTCAGACTGCTACGTCTGACGTCCCCGACGACCCCGTCCACTTGATCTGCTAATGACCGCGGAATTGTTGAGGGCCTGAGCATTCTTCTGCTTTAGCGATGCGGGGCACTTTTAGCACAGTACGGGGGGTGGGGGGTGGGGACAGGAGTGAGGGGGGGAGGGGGGAGTTGGGTGAAGGGAGTTGAGTTCTGGTCAAGTCTCACTTGATGGTGCGCCTGTCATACAACCTAAAGTACCGTTGATCTTTTCTCACTGTAGCCACAGGTCGCACTTCCGTTCCATATTGATTGCTCTATTCTTGTTGAGACTCCTGTATTTGTTGACATGTTTGGTGCTGTGTTTACCTTCTGATACTGCAATAAAATACTTTAAACCTAATTATTCCCCCTACTTTGTAGACATCTCCTAGATGAGTAAACCGGAGCTAAACCGGCAGGGGCACCGCCAGAGGTGGGGGGTCAGCCCCGCTCTTTAGCCATAGAAACAAGGAAGTCGGCCCACCTCATGGACCAGATCCATCTTCGACTAGATAAAATACTTGTCGCCATTGCATATACCAAAGCCACCTTCCAACAGGACATTGGCACGGTATTGGTGGGCTTAGACCTGCTGCAAGTGGAATATCACAAACTTGAAGATAGGGTTAAGGAGGTGGAGAACTCGCTTGGGAAGCTAAGACCCGGGCACTCGACCCTCACTGGCCAGGTGGCTGAACTACAAGATAGAGTGCGGACCCTAGAGCACCGAGCTGAAAATGTTGAGGGATCCAAACGACGTAATAACACCAAGTGGTTGGCCTCCCTGAGAGTGTGGAGCCAGATAATATGGTGTCCTACCTTGAAAACTGACTAAAGACGGATGTGACCCCAGGTCCCCTCACCTCCTTCTTTGTGCTGGGGCACGGGCATAGGACCCAGGTGCGACCTTTGGCCCTGGATCGCCCTCCTCTCCTCTCCCTATTGTGTCAGTTACTTCATTATAGGGATAGAGACATCATCCTGCTGAGCGCGTGCCTGGAGGGCCCCTTTCCAGTAGACAACAGCAGGGTGTCAGTATTCCCAGACTTTACCAACTGCAGTGCAGGCCAGGAGGGCTTCCTTCTTAGAGATTACAAAGGCACTTCATGACGAGGGGATACAGTACTCGCTGATGTTTCCCTCCAAACTTCGGATAGCACTCAATCGGACCACCCACTTCTGTTAAGACCTTAGATCAACATGGGAAGAGGCTTATAGAACAGGGACTGCTCTCCAGCTGCCTGCCCCAGACCTGACACCCCCAGGCGCGGACCTTGGAGGTGCCCCCACATGACCCTGTGTAACAGACCCTGGAGGGGACCATCCCAGTCACAAACCAAACAGGAAAGGGTTGCTGCCCTTCATGTTGTTGCAGGCATTGCTATGACTCAGAAGACAGACTCAGACACAAGGACTCCTTCCGAGCATACATCCACATAGTCAGACTAACAGTCCTCTCAGGTCGATGGATCCGGCTTTCCCATAGTGACTCCATAATCTGTGGAAGATTTAATTTAGTATCCTTTACTAATTGTAGTAAGAATATTGGTGTTCTTGCTATTTCTGGCAATAACTATGTGGTTGGTGGGGTCTATTTTCTTTAATGTAATGCATTATGTGATTTGCTTGCTTACCTTTCTTTGGGCCTCTGCTTTGCCTCCTGGGGATGCCAGATTGTGTGTTAAACTGGGCTTCTGCATTGTAGGTATGTGGTGGGCCATCACGGTGTAGAACTCGAATACTAATATTGCCCTAACCCTCACAGATAAACCCCTACCAGGTGACTGGGGGAGACATTCTATTGATGAGTTTTCAAGATTCTCAGTTTGGACGGTCATCCATTGCTTGACTGCCCTTGGGTTGGGGAGTTTGTAGTTATGGGTTATTGCTTTTTTGCACACGGATTGCACTACATGTTGAGAAGGGGAGTTTTAAGAGTGGGGGGTTCAGAGTGGCCTTGGTGGGACGAGTATGCCACACAAATGAAAGACTGACCACTGACACACAATGATTTTCTTGTCCTGGATTATAAGGGGAATGGGTTTGGCCTCCAAGAGACATAACATACATGGATATCTAAGGAGGCGCGGAGTACAGTTGGCCATGCTCTAGGAAACACATCTTACAGCGGGTGAGATTGACCGATTACAGCGTAGGTGACGAGGCCAGTTGTATGCCATCTTGTATTCTGCTTTTGCCTAGGGGGTGCAGACCTTGTTTAGGGCAGAGACCCCCTTCAAGCTTGTTCACTCTATCATCGACTAGGAGGGCTGCTATGTCTTAGTTAAGGGTAAGCTATTGGGAACAAATTTCAGACTATATATGCTCCGATCTAGCACCAGGAAGCCTTCCTCCAAACCTGTTCCCCCATCTGGTGGGCCTACTTAGAGACAACATTCTACTGTGTGGGGATTTTAATTGCATATTATATGTCCTACTGAACTGGTCCACCCACCTTTACAGGGAGTGTCTGCACACAAGTTGACTGAAGGGCTCCAAGACTGGCTAGAGTGTTGGGAACTCACAGACGTATGGAGGGCACAACATGGGGAAATGAGAGACTACTCTTATTTTTCACACATCTGCAGCCTCCACACCCAGATAGACAGGTTTGTGTGCTCCCGTACGCTCTGCCTGTTCATGACACACATTGAATATCTGGGGTGTGCCCTCTCCTACTACAGTATGGTGCTGCTGGGATACCAGACTGTGGGGGAGCACCCACAGATTTCTATGTGGTGACTCAACCCAGAGTCCCTGGAGGGCAATTGCTTTTGGGATTCCGTGAGGGGCAATTTCCAGTCATGTTGCCCTTAATCAGGGCTCTGCATCCTCAGGTCTAGTTGAGTGGGAGACCTTAAAGGTGGATAGCTTGCTGCATGAATTGATATGGGACAGCGGCGAAAGTTCTCTAGCGCCTCCCTGTTGCAGGGTGTTTAGGTGCCCCTGATTTTGAACTTTATTTTTTGGCCTCGCATAAATGTACATATAGGTATACTCATCTCGTGTTATGCTTGAGTTTCTGGAATAGCAAGTTTCATGTCACAAAACAGATAGTTAGTTACATAAAAATTAAGTTTATGTATATCCATTTCAATATTATGGTAGATGCAAGACTTTCATGGCAAACTATTAAGATATCTCCTATTACCTTTAGATACTCACTTTGACATGAAGATGTCAGAGCCCAGTAGAAGAGAAGAGTCATAATGGTTGTGTCCACGGTCTCCGTTTTCTCTCTCATCCCATGCGTCTTTCCCTATTACTTCAACTGGCCCTCATATTATCTTTGCATGTGGTCAGTGGAGGCGGGGAGAGAAGGAAGACCGCATCGCTTCAGCTGGACCCAAGGTACAAGGTTAGTGCTTTCTGACAGATTTTCTAGCCCATGTTATCATTCAACCTGAGCAAAGGATTCCGACAGTACTCTGTCCAGATATTAGATATTCTAACTAAGTTATAGTAGGAGGTAAGTTCAGTGAAGTCCAAGAATAAAGCTCTACTGTCAGAATTAATAGTAGTGAAACAAGCAAATGGTAGTATGTTTAAAGCCGGGAAAGATCAGCTCTAGCCAACACTGATTCATTGGTACTACCATCTCCCTCACGAGACACCAAGAGTTGTTTGCACATCACTGATGTCTGGTAACTACAGTCATACTCTTGGTATCCATAGAGGGTTTTCCTGGAGAGACAGTTTCTATCATTGCTTGATCAATGTCAGTTGCATTACTTGTGTAAACCTACGACCTTCCCCGATGATTAAACTAAAGTAATTTTTTGTTGTTGTGTCATAGTGGGAATTGAGAAGCCTGCAGTATTTCATCAGAGGAGAAAAATGACCCTTTGCCTCATACGTTTTTGCCTTCTGTGATAAAATGTGTAGATTGATAGTAAATCGCATACTCTTTCTTTAGATAATGAGTTATTAACCTTGAACAGGGTCAACAAGATCTGTTAAGTTACATTTTCACGTTCATTCTCTTGGTAGCTAAACTGGTTGTTCTAATAGAAAAAGGCATCATTGTTCTAAAACACCCAGCCAGCTTCATTGATCCCCAGAGAGAACCACAAAACACAACCAGACAAACTCAGAAAGACCCTCACAACTCTCCCAGCCACCTTTATATTACCACCCAGGCACTCTCCGAATTCACTCAAATGGACCTGAACACTTCCTTATGCATCCCAAACACAAACACCTTTCCACTGCCTGAGACACACACAAACACAGATGCATGCACACATATAAAGACATAAATATACACAACACATGCACTCTTGTTTTTAGGTCTGTCAAAAACACAGCTTTGGCTATTTCACCATGTAGGGTTTTTTAAAAAAAAATCACAGAACATGATACATATGTATAGACATACATATTTTTCGGTAGTACCCTTCCTCCATTGGCCGGTTCAAGTGCAATTTCCAATTTACTTACGTCTACCGCTCATACAGCACAGTCAATAAGTAATCCAACTTCATCCATTGGTTGTCTTGGACTGCAAGTGGCAGTATTTTATTTGATCACATGTGCACAACTAGCTGAGAAGGAGTGTGCTTCATTGTGAGGGCTAGTATGCCAGGGCTGCTGGGCCACTCCTTTATTATTCTTTTTTTTCCAAATTATTTTTGGATTTTGCATGTTTGCAAACAAACCTGCACATTTGCAGGGCTTACTTATTTGTTCCCTCCACTTCATCTTGAAACCCACTCTATGATCAGCTCATACAGCTCTGCTTGCAGCCGTCAGCTGCAACTCTTTTTTGGCAGGCTGTTGCTCACATAAACAGTGGGACTAGTAGCATGAGTTGACTGGAATAAAATTAGGGGGGTGCGAAATTTGCATAATTTGCTTTAGTGTAATTATGCAAATTTTCAGGAACATTGCATTGACTATCACAATGACCACACACGTTCACAAGGACACTACACTTAGACACACTGTCACTAACACAAAGTAGTAGACCAGTCAGTGCTTAATTTGAGCCAGTGGTTTTCGGTTCTCTGCACTGGCACTTACTTGTCAGCACAGGCACTTATGACAGTCTGCACATGGTGACACTGACAGTCGAATATAGAGATAAGGACAAAAGCTGTTTATCAATTCAATACACAATGACAAATGACTTATACCTACCACTCAGGCCTTTTTTTTTATAACTTTGGAGGTCTGGAATTGTCGCACTTTTAAGAGTGTGACGATTAGTAGTGTGTTGATGCTGTCACTGGCAGCTCTGGTAGAGGCAACGTTGGTGCAAGCTTCAGTGGCCTCCTGGTGAGGGCCCTGGCACTTATTTGTTTACAAATTAAGCACTGAACCCAGCCCTCTTCAGTGTCCGGCACCCAGTCACACTAGCTGGCCAAACCAACATGACTAAGGGCCATATGTATCAAGCTATTTAGCATTCGCAAAGGCCGAAATTCTGAGAATTTCGGCCTTTGCGAATGCTAAATACCTAAATAGTATGTATCAAACATTTTTGCATCAAAATAAGGAATCGCAAAATTTGCTATTCCTTATTTTGCGATTGCACTTAAGGAGTCGCAAATTTTGCGATTCCTTAAATGCAATGTATCAAAGAAAAAAAATGCAAACAATGCCATTAAGGAATCGCAAATTACCACCAACTTCTAGTTGGTGGTAAGTTGCGAAAACTTTTAATAATGCTTTTTTCAAACAAACCAAAGGTGCCATATGACACCCATACATGCCCTTAGGGCATGTATGTGCGGCATATGCCCCCAAATGTCTTTTTCAGGGGTGCAGCAGGGTGTTCCTGAGACACCCCTGCACCCTTGAAAAAATTCCTAATTTGCGATTAGCTAATTGCTAATCGCAAATTGCCCCTTCATTCCTATGGGCCTCCTGGCCCATAGAAATGAATGGTTAATTTGCGATTAGCAATTTGCTAATCGCAAATTAGGAATGGTAAGGAATCGCTATAAAAAAGCGATTTTGTACCTACATACCGTTTTGCGAATTCCAAATAGCGATTCCTTAAAATTCGCTATTTGGAATTCGCAAAACGGAACTATGATACATATGGCCCTATGTACTAAAATGCTTAAACAAGTTAAACTTTGCACCAAGTATCTATTTGTTTTCTTGCAACAAGAAAAAACAACCACAAGTCAACAACTGTAGATAACCTGAAAATCACAAATCCCTTCTCACCTCCATCCACGGACTTTCCAAAACCTCGAAGATGCGTTCTTTGCGTAATTCTTTCATTTATTAGGCCCCATTTTCTTTGTCATCATGGCTTCTTACATAGTAAATGTGCATTTTACAGAAATGTTAAGTATTTTCTTGTTTTAAAAGTGCCTTATCGCCACATTACCTGGTATCTGCGATTGACAGATTGCTTCAGAAAGGATATTTATCTGAAAAACAAATCTCTACAAAAGCCACCGTAATTAATTTATAGTTGCTTTCCTTTATCTGTGTGCTTTCCATTAACTGCCTCTTCAATCAAAGACCTTTTCCTAATGTATCCCCCTTCCCCTCTCCAGACCTGCCTGCCATTTGTTTCCCATGGCTTCTTTGCACTTGACCTGTTTTAGCTTAAAACGCGTGTTCCTCCAGATAATCAAAGGACAGTGGTATCGCCACCACGCAGCCTTCAGTTCGCTACATTTGTGTAGCTCACGAGGGACTAGTGCCTCTTTCAGCAAATCGTATGTTTGAACGTGTCAGGGGGACAGGGACCCCTCTGTTCCCTATGCGGAACAGTTCTCGCTGGACAACAGTTGACATAAGTCACCGGGGACCATTTAAGGCCGTTCTAGGTTGGCACCATGCCGCCTCCTTTCGGTCAAAAGAAACCGCGCTTTGATATCGCCGTCTCCTTTTGTGGCCTAGCGGCGGGATACAGTCGCATCACCTGCCTAGCAGCGAACTTCATAAGGGCTGCGGCTGTGGCGGATGTAGCTGTTCACAGGACGTGGGTTGGTTTTGTGCGGGTTCAGGATTCCTGACTCTCTTCAAATAACAGCCTGCATTCTGCCTACTCCCCCCCTTGGGCCGCGCCACTATTAATTGAGGCGTTTCTTTGTCTCTTCTCTAATGAAGCTAACAGAACACATCTGTCAGGTGCTCGTATTCTTCACCCGTCTATGTAATAGCCCAGCTGGAGGCTATAACGCCACACAATACCCTTGGCCGTCGTAGCAACTGTTTATTCTTGGCCCTTTCCACAGATAGGGATTTGGAAGAAAAAAAGCGCATAGAAAAGAAGGCTGAAATTTGGGCCTAATTGCTATGTACACACTGATAGACACCTGTTCTAGCTGTGACATTCTGGCTTGTGAATCCCACACCTGAGACCTCGGGGAGTGCGCAGGACAAATTCGGAGCAGCTGCCAATCTGTAACATAGGCTCGCGCGATTTCATATGCAGCGCATGCATTCGTGCCCAGCAGCCAGCGTTCGAGGAGCTAGACCTCTTTTTAAGACCCCTCCAGCTGATGTTCTCGCTGCCGGATATTAAACAATGGTACTGTTATATTGTGTGGGACATTTCTACCCTTTGTCTCACTTTGACGAGCTTTCAGTATCTAGGCCCCATTTTCAGACTGCTTGGGGTGATTCACAAAAGCATTGATGAATAAGGTTACTGGTATAGGTGGACTCTTTTACGTACATTTATGTGTCTTCGTAAATTGGCTCCAACACGTCCAGCTCCCTATTGTAGTGTAGTTCCTATATTCCCAATAGGCTCTGCGCATTGGAATAATATACACTATAGATTTGATATAGGACTGAGGTCAGTATGTCTCTTTCGAGTATATTAAACTTAATTGTGTGTGCCAGCTAACTCATAGGTCACTAGAAACTTTCTCGAATAAACAAGAAGGAATTAGTCTCTGACAACCGCATAAACATGACAACTTTGTTTCCCCTTGAACCGGAACAATATCTTCAGAGTCGTGGAAACAATAAATAACTATCACATAGATTCATCAAAGTGCCATTCTGCGAATTTCTAATTGCGAAAAATAGCGAATCGCAATTTGAAAATCGCAGAATGGCATTCATGAAAAAATGTGATTGAATAATGCGAATCGCAATCGGCCTCAATTTCCGATTGTGATTTTGCCACAATCGCTTAAATTTTGCAGAATCGCCCGTTTTCCATGTTGAAATTGCGATCTCGCAATTAGCGATCTCGCAATTAGCGATCTCGCTAACTGCGAGATCGCAAAAACGGGAAGTCGCATTTCGAGCTCATTGATGACATCACAACCAGGAAGTAGGCTTTTCCCTTCCACAAACAGATCACTGAGCCAGACAGTGGAAGCAGCATTGTGAAGAGCTCCACAACAGTGATTTTGTGCACCCCAGAAGGACACATACCACCAACATGTCCCAGGAAGCAGCAGGGAGCAGTGGGCAAGGAAGGAAGAGAAAAATAAAGTTCTCTGAACAAGAACTTGAGTACCTCATAGAGGGGGTCTGTAAGGACCATGGACGCCTCTTCGGCAAGGTCTCCCGGAGGGTGCCAGAGGCAGACAAGCGCCGGATCTGGCTGCGCATCCGCGCAAAAGTAAATTCTGTCGGGGTGAGCCAGCGGTCAATCGACGACTTGAAGAAGCGTTGGTACGACCTGAGAGGTCGTGCAAAGGAGCGCATTGCGGAGAGGCTTGGGGAGCTACTTGCCACCGTTGGAGGGATCCAATTGCCACACCCAACACTCCATTGGAGGACCTTGTCGAGGACACCCTCACACCAGAAGCCTGTGTGGGTGTCATTCAGCTGGACTCGTCCCGACCCAGCCAACAATCACAAGGTAAGTGCCATGCGACTGACTGCGACCCCGTCCCCTAACAATGCCCATGACTCCTGAGCTAGACATCCCCAGTAATGCAGGCCATGAACACCTGAAATGCCCCAATGCATTGTGGTAGTTGTAGTGTAATCATAATTCCCCAGATAGGCCAACACAGCCAGACCTGTCAAATCATAGTAATTCCAAAAGCCAGTCAGGGAAAGCAAGCCTGCATGCATGTAGCAACATCTCATGTGCAAGATACACATCATTAATCATGCACCCTTGTACCTCACAGGTGCTGCCGACCAACCCAGCACTGACAGCGAGGCCCTACATATCGAGGAGGTACCGGAGGACACTGAGGGAGAGGGCCAATCTGACCAACAACCAGGTCCATCCCAGCCACCTGCAGTGATTCCACCACCACCCCGTGTGGACAGGGCCACCCCTGCTGACACAGGTGTCCAGCCACCACCCCAACAGACACCCACGGCAGTTGTACAGGCAACACCACCAGCGGCTAGGAGGCAGACGAGGCGCACAGCCGGAGCAAGAACCCAGTCCAGCGGACTGAGGCGCCAGCAGTGTCAAGCCTCAACAGGCACGGGCAGGGCACTCCATCTAACTGATCCTGGCCTGGCCATTGAACGCCGCATGCTGGTGGTACACCAAAGACAGGCGCGTCACCTGGCAGCGATACACCTTGAGCTGCAGAAGACTGGCCAAAATGTTGGACAGATGACCGCAGCTGTCCGTGAAAATAGCCAGCTGCTGGTAGCCCAGCAGGACATGACCCACCGCTGCCACCGCCAACTACTGGCCCGCCTGTCGGCCTACACCAGGTCCAACCATATAGTAGGCAATGCTACATCGCAACTGTCACGCGAATCACTTGCCATGCAGGGTCAAATGGTACAGTGTTGCCAAGATGTGGCCAGGTCACTCGAACTTCTGCAGCAGCAGTGCTCAGCATGCGGCCCACTGCCCATGGTGAACCGGGGGGGATGACGATGTCAGCGAGGTTGCGTCGACCAACAGCAGCATGTCCTTGCCACCGGTGTCTGCACGCCACCGCAGCAGCAGGCCCACAGCAGGATCACTGGCCAACACCGTCCCTCAGGACCCTGAGAAACGACTCGGTGCCTCTGGATGTAGGCGCCAGTGACAACTTTGACACTGTCTATAGGGCCATGCTGGACACCTAAGCAACCCCTCTACCCCTGCATGGGGAGGTATGAAGCAATACTGTCCTCATGTGACACAAAGGAAATCAAAGGCCACAATATTTTGAATTAACAATAAAATGTTATAGTCTCACTTAACTCCAACTCATGTCATTAATACATTTGTCATGCATAAGTGCAGTGTTGTGTGAGGGGAATGGGTGCACTAGAAACAGTTAATAGTGATGTGGTTGCGGCGCCTGTGTCCTTCTGCAGGATTTTCCCCGCGTGCATGACGCATATATGGAGGTGGACGGTTGTCCCCTTCCGACTCACTGCCAGATATCTCCACTGGTATCCTGCGCTTGGTAGCAATGTTGTGGAGTCTTGCACACACGGCCACGATGCGGCAGCAGACCTCAGGCATGTATTTGATGGCCCCACCAGTCTTGTGAAGTATGCGGAAACAGCTCTTCAAAAGCCCAAATGTCCTCTCAATGCAATTTCTTGTGCGTATGTGTGCAGCATTGTAACGCCGTTGCTGTGGTGTGGCATGGTTGAGGTATGGGGTGAGGAGGTTCTCACGGAGACCGTAGGCGCTGTCACCTGAAGGGAAGAAGCACAGGGTGAGTGCCTGTTCTGCGCAGATACATGATCACAGTGTACTATTTGGGGGCATGTGTACTTACCTAGTAGGTGTCCTTCGCCAAAGTCTCCACTGGCCAGTCGAGTATGCATACCGCAGTGCCGCAATATGAAGGAGTCATGTGTGCTCCCCGGATATTGTGCCATTATGTCCGTGATGATAGTCTTGGCGTTGCACACCATCTGGATATTGAAGGAGTGGTAGGACTTGCGGTTGCGGTACATGTATTCCGGTTGTGCTGGTGGGCAGATGTGGATGTGGGTACAGTCAATGCATCCTATTACATGTGGGAATTGCGCGATGTTGTAGAAATGCAGCTTGGTGTCATTCAAGTCCTTTTGGGTGGCCGGGAATGAGATGTAGTGGTGTAGCCGGGTCAGCATTGCCTCCAGGAAACTCCTTAGACAGCGGGACTTGGTGGGCTAGGATATCCCCCCTGCATCAGCGACTATCCCCTGGTAGCTTCCGGAGGCCAGTAGGTGCAGGCTGTACAAGACCTGGACATGTGTGGGCACGGCATTGGTCCTCCTTGTTGGGTGCTGCATCAGGGGGTCTAGGTCCCGGATCAGCTTGATGATCATTGCCCTATTCAGGCGGTACTTAAGAGTAAATTTGCTCATCAGTTTGGCCCAGAAGGGTGATCCGCTGGCGGAATATTCTCTCCTGGATCCTGCGTCTGTTCCGTGCTGCTCGCTGTAGCCTTCGCCGCCTGACCACCATGTAGAGTCCTGGCATTGTGAGAGTCCTCATGCTCCAGCTGCATGTCCTTAAGTTTGTTTGGTCAGGCCTGTACCTGTTGGTAGTTTGTTAAAGTTTTTGTTTTTTCTCTTACTGGTTACCACCTGGTTTGGGTTCTCCTTAAATTGCGCGTCGCAAAAAGCGATTTTCGGGTTTTTCGCATTTTGCGATTTTACTTGAATAGCGATTGCGATTATTTTGCGATTTTGCAAATTATTTCACAGAATCCATGGTTTCTCGCAATTTCCGATTCGCTAATAGGCTTCTTCCTGGATTCTGCGAATTACTTCGCGAACTCACAATTTTCTTTAGCGATTTCGCAATTTTAGAGTTTTCACTTTCATGTATTTCTTTTCTTCAAATTGCGATCCCAATTGCTAATTCGCAGCTATTGCGATCGCAATTTGGCTTCATGAATCTATCTGTATTTCACTTAGTCAATCGCGCATGCTTCGTTTCTACAGAGTTTCATAGAAATAGAGTACCTCAAGTCAACAACTTCAGTTGTTTATTGAACAGTCTTATTTCTCATGCAAGAGATATGAACTGCTACAATTGTTAGACAGAATGTAAAGTATAATGCGTACAGCGTAAACAGTAATATGAAATAATACTGTAATAGCATTGTCTGTTGCTATGACATATATAAAAATACATACATAAATAACAAAGGCTAAAATACTCAACTGGTGCTTCTAAAATATGCCTACCCCAGTGTACCTAACCTAGGTCTAGTACGAGGGAAGATGTAGGTGCTGTCTTAGCTATAGTTTAGTTTTGCCAAGAATTGCCAAAGGTTTCTCTAGGTTCTAATCAGCTCCATACCTTAGAATGAGAGAGGTTGGTATCTCTTTCTCGGGACTCGATTTCCCAACACCCCTCAAGGGGAGTCAGAAACACTGGAGCTGGATTTCCCAGCAGGAGGATTACAGCTTCTGGTCAGTGCGTCAGCTGGAGCGTTGGCTTCCTTCGGGACTTGCTGTGGCGAGCTACGTCGTGCACGTAGGTAGTCGAACTGCACAAGACCACACCGTCCTTTGCCATAGCAAGTGAAGGTATATTTATACCTTGAAGGTGTTTAGGAATGCCAGTATTGGCGTAAGAGTCAGGCATATGAACAAATAAACAAAGTGGAATCCACTCAAGGTGGTGGTGATCCCTGAAGTGATGGGGAGACACACAGTGTTGTTTAAATGCCCCTCACACACCAACAGGCCCCTTGGTGTCATGCTTCATCATCGGGGCCTTCGCACCCCTCTACGGGATGCGGCGTGCTACGACTCGCGGATACGCAGGAGCACTTTGAAGTGAACTATGTGTGTGGGTGTGTGTAAATATAACCAAGGTGTGAGTGAGGTGAGGTGAAAACAAGTGAAAAGTTAAAAAATACCTGGCACGTGGGAGGAAAAAAGGTTTTAATTAAATCCCCGGCTGGTATTGTTAAAAAGAAGTGCAGAGCGTGGTTAAGTAGATACGAGTTAAGGTATCGAAAACCACTGTGAAAGTGTCAACATGTTTCGGAGGTCACAGCCTCCTTCTTCAGGACAAGGGTTATGCACTTACCCTCCCCTTACTCACATGCAGAATGTAAAAGTGTTTTATTAAAAAATTTACAAAATTACCACAATGTGTAATATTCCTAACAATGTTTTTAGTGTTAGTGAATGCAGTTGCGCCCAGTTGGCGAGAGAACCTGCAAAAAGAAATGCATAGATAAATACATGCAACTGTATAAGCAAATCAATGGAGAAGAAGAAAGCCTTCTCTGAATATCACAAGGTCATACCAAAAATAATGGGACCCTGTGACGAAAAGAAAAGACACAAATGGACATAACTATACTGACACATACATACACAAAACACAAAGTTACTCTTTGCTCTGATGGAAAGAGAGCACATAATCAGAAGGAGAAAGTCTTACCGCGCATGCGTATTAGACAGGCGGCAATGCGCATGCGCGCCGGTAGTGTTTCCACAGGAGCGCATCACCGGACCTCCGGTAATTGCGTTCTCCGTATTTGGGCATATACCGACTCTTATTAACTAATTAACCATCACCAATTACCACGAGGGGAGTGTATTTAAGGGCCCTGACGCTACACAGGCTCACTTCATCGGAGCCGCGTTGAGGGAAGGCAGGCGAATGGCCAGTGCAGTAACCGTGAGTTTATGGGTGAAAAAGACGAGCTTTTTTCCACAAGTATGGTAGATACAATACCTTGCCTTTTTTCCAACTGAACCTAGTTCATTAATGTTGTTTTAGGTCTTTTCTGAGCAGGAAGGAAGGATCCCCAATATACGCTTAGGCTCATGAGGTCTTACACTTTAGAACTCTAAGTAAGACTTTCTCCTTCTGATTATGTGCTCTCTTTCCATCAGAGCAGAGAGTAACTTTGTGTTTTGTGTATGTATGTGTCAGTATAGTTATGTCCATTTGTGTCTTTTCTTTTCGTCACAGGGTCCCATTATTTTTGGTATGACCTTGTGATATTCAGAGAAGGCTTTCTTCTTCTCCATTGATCTGCTTATACAGTTGCATGTATTTATCTATGCATTTCTTTTTGCAGGTTCTCTCGCCAACTGGGCGCAACTGCATTCACTAACACTAAAAACATTGTTAGGAATATTACACATTGTGGTAATTTTGTAAATTTTTTAATAAAACACTTTTACATTCTGCATGTGAGTAAGGGGAGGGTAAGTGCATAACCCTTGTCCTGAAGAAGGAGGCTGTGACCTCCGAAACATGTTGACACTTTCACAGTGGTTTTCGATACCTTAACTCGTATCTCCTTAACCACGCTCTGCACTTCTTTTTAACAATACCAGCCGGGGATTTAATTAAAACCTTTTTTCCTCCCACGTGCCAGGTATTTTTTAACTTTTCACTTGTTTTCACCTCACCTCACTCACACCTTGGTTATATATACACACACCCCCACACATAGTTCACTTCAAAGTGCTCCTGCGTATCCGCGAGTCGTAGCACGCCGCATCCCGTAGAGGGGTGCGAAGGCCCCGATGATGAAGCATGACACCAAGGGGCCTGTTGGTGTGTGAGGGGCATTTAAACAACACTGTGTGTCTCCCCATCACTTCAGGGATCACCACCACCTTGAGTGGATTCCACTTTGTTAATTTATACATGTAGGGAGACTGAATCCACTGACTCTCTCTCTCCCCCCTTCTGTTAAAATTCAGGCATATGAACGTCATGAATGAACCTCTAAGGAATAGATGTTCATGCACAATAATGAGTTTCTTGGAGAAATCAATATTCAAGCAAGGGGAAGACCCTAATGGCTTAAGAGTCTGGTTTTCCAAGAACTCGTTGTGACGTAGATGTACGGATGTAAGGAGCCATGCCTGTATTTGGGTAGCATGGACTATGCCTAAATAAGGACTGGATGTATATGCCTATATAAGGACAATGTGAAATGTACATCTATAAGGGCATACATCGGGAAATGCATACGGAATCGAAATCGACATACAACAACCACTCCACTTTCTTATGTATGACTAAACATGTCTAAACATATCTAAAACATATCTACATATGAAGTGCTATAACCCCTCCAAAATACATAAAAAATGCATTAGAACTGGTTGTAAGCATAAAAATGCATTGGTGTTGTACACATTAAAGCAATGCTTCATTCACAACATATATTTACATTCGAATGCTAAATCAATGAAGCACGAAAATATACATTTATGAAATGGCTCGTAAATACAGAAGAAAAAGGCAGAAACCATTTCATGTCATATTTCATAAAACTGTTTATTTGTGGACAAGGTCATATATTGTCTCTGGAAGAATTCAACAAATTCTTGTTCTTTATGAATAGTTCAACTATACAGGGAGAGGTGTGGCGCTGCGGCTAGGGCGCCTGACTCCGGAATCTGGGGATCACGTTTCAATCAGCGGCAGATTAGCCAAGCACCATGCAACTCTGGGCAATATCTTGCTTAATATTCCTGACGGATCCCAGCGACTAAAGACCCTTACAGGTGATTGTGCGCTTTACAAATGTGGATTATAATTATAAGCAGATTACTTGTGCCAAAAAATGAAAAATACAAATAAAAAAAAAAAAAATTATCAAGGAAAAAGTTCTTTGTTTTGAAAAAATGAAGGTCAAATTAGAAGTCTCTCAGAACACTCTGTGCCAAATTCAAAAGTCAGTGTTTGCGCCTGGAGAAAACATGAAATCTTCTATGTCTGTAAAAAAGTCATCTATCATTGTAGGTGATAGTTATATTACCTCATTTAGAAGATTAACCGCACATAGATGTAAAGCATCGCCTTCAGCATTGGTCGCATCAGCAATGTTTGAATTGGATGTTACCTGTGTGCCTGTAGTTTCCTCTCGTACCTCAGCATCAGCATTTTGAATCTGTGAGATCTCATTGAATGCCGTCATCAGAATATATTTTTTTTCCAAAAACCTTTATTGCATCAATACGGTTACATACAGGCAGCAAGATCAATTATAGGATCAATTCAGGCATTTGTATCATAAATCACAGTATGCAGATCACAATGCAGAGGAACATGACACAATTATTTAGGAACAACTTCAGGTATAATACAATACAGGTTATCAAGTAATACCATTCCTCTTCCGATGTGCATGCGTTAGTGACGTGTAATTCTACCTTCCGCCGTGCCCTGTCGCTTATGTTTGTATCTATGGACTAACCTCTGGGGAGAGGACCTGTAGGGGAGGTTCACATATGTTCCCCCAGAATTTGTTCCATTTGCCCCATATTCTGGTCCATTTCTTAGGACAACCTCTGTGCGTGTAAACTGCCCTTTCAGCCACCATGGCAATATCCATGTCTCGCTCCCATTGTGTACGTGTAGGTGTTATCGCGGAGCCCCAATTTTTGGCTATGTTTCTTTTCGCAATTGTTGTCCCCAATGTAGCCCAATTCTGTAATGCAAGGTTTAGGTCGGTGGGCTGCCAGATATTGAGGAGGCAGCACTTGGGCTCGCAGGGAACGTCAGCTCCTCCCACTTCTGAAATTACCGCTAGCACTCTTTCCCAATAATGGTGTATTATGGGACAGTCCCAATTGATATGATAAAATATCCCGATATAGCCACATCCTCTAAGGCAAAGCTGATCTGACATGTGTCCCAACTTAAATAGCGTTGTGCGTGGATAGTATACTCGGTGTAATATTTTTAGCTGTATTAGTTTAAGTCGGGATGGGATCGCTGCCTCTCGGGCAGATGCTAAAACGTCCATCCAATCCGATTCTTCGATATCTCCCATTTCCTCCTGCCATTTATCCTTCAGTGCCATCAGGGGATCTGGTTGATTATTAATCAGTTTCTTATATGTGTGGGAGGTAGCTTTTTTATCCATGTAATCCGTGAGGAGTCTATCCTCCAGAGGAGAGGATTCCACCAGTTTGGTCTCTGGGGGGATTGCACTTTGTAGGGCATGTCTTATCTGCATGTAACAGAAGCGCTCGGAGTTTGCTATCCCAAACCTTGCTTGTAAGTTTTCAAATGTTATTACCGCTCCCTTCACCCACAGATCGCCGATCTTAGAGATGCCGACCAGGTCCCATTTTTTGAATCCCTTTGTGTTTGCTAGGGTACCCAGTCGTCGCGTTTCCCAAAGGGGAGAGGCCTGTGTCAACACTCCCTCCCACCCCAAGGCCCTCTGTGCGGCGTGCCATATCTTAATCGTGTGTGCCGTTGGTCCTGTAAGTATTTCCTGTTTTCCGTTAGTATATAGTGCCCTCATCAGTCGGTCAGCAGGCAGGAGGCTTTGATGCTGTCATCAGAATTGGTAGCCACTGGGGACAACACAGAGCATGGGTCATTACCAATTCAAGCAAAGTATCAACATCCGTTGGCATGACTGATGGGAGTGTTGGACAGGTGTCGAGCACGCATTCTTATATGCATAGCAGGCAGCATAGAACAGGTAAAATGCAATCTTGCCAGATTGGTCTGAATGACAGAAACCATGTGGTATTTAATTCTCGTAGACGAGTTAATCCCAAACTTTAGACGATGCGCTCACAACACTTCATCTCCAATAGAGCTCTCTCTATAGTCCATGGAGTGGCGCTGGTGATTTGGCTTGCCATATTGTAGCAGAAGGAGTAAAAATAATATCCCTGCAACGAGTCCCAAAAGGAGGGGCAGCCCATCAAACACAGAGTGCACGGAGTTTGGAAATGTTCCGAGGACTGCTTGAAAAGGTGCTAACAGTCCAGAACATACGTTCTTAAATAGATGTACAATACCGCTCGTATCAGACATGTTTAAGATACGACTTAACTATGGGTGCCCTCTGACCTCTCATCCAGGGGTAAATTGTGGGTCACACTAGCTTTAGCGATTGTGAAAAGGAATATTGTGAGACTGTGGGGGGCGGCTGCACCACCTACTCTTAGCTCCTGGAAGAAGGACATGGACTGGAGCATGGTCAGGAGAAGACGGTGTATGTGGCTCGGGGATGCCCGCGGAAGTGGGGGGCGATATGGTCTAACTGGAATGAGTATAGGGGAAATATTTGTGAATCTCCATGTACTGCCCGTGACGCAGAGCTGACCACTATATGATTATAGAAAATTAGTACTCATCCTGTATTCAATTACGATTGGGTTGGACCATAGTCCCTGTGATTCCAATGTGTATTTATGTTCTGTCTGTATGTCTCAGAAGTGACACCCAATGTTTGTTCTTATTTTTGCAAATAAAAAGATTTTAAAAAAAAAAATATGACTTAACGTTTCTGAGAAATGTATGGGGCAGTTTGTGTTGAAGAGGGCATATATCTCGGCAGAAGTCCTTGCAGCTTGTAGATCATAGGTCTCTTTGGCTGAGGTCAGTGGCACCGTTTTTTGCAAAAGAATGGCTTTCATTCTGCTTAGAGTATCAATTTGTATAGAAGAGATATCCAGTGAAGGCCATAATGGCGACTCCCTGGCTGTCTTGGTTTTTGGAAACAATACTTGCATACAGCAAGTGACCCTGGATGACACAGTTACTAGATATATTGTTAGATGAACCATCGCAGGCCCCGTGTAAGTTTATACCCTGAAAAACGAGATAACCGCTTAGTGCAATTTCACAGTTTGAACTGCTAAGAAACACTTCACGTCCTCCACTCCAACGTCTGTGTGTGTATGGATATTCCCAGGAAGTCTTGATGTATTCTTTATCCAACCTTTCACATGTGCCTGCTGGTATGTGTTCTAGGCAATACTAAAAATGGAAAATTGTAACAGGCAGAGTGATTGTTCCATGTATTATCCATTCAGTAGCTGTTTTCTCTGCTACCGTAAATGGCAATCTTTCCAGTTTTTCAATGCTCAGCACCATACAGTCTGCTCCCCTTTGTGCCAATTTGACCTGTTTATCAGTGAGATTGAATCTTGAAAACAGTGACATAGTATTGATTAAACTCCAAGGCACATAGCCTGAACAAAGGTTTTGTAATGTCCAGCCTAATAGCATGATAGAACGTAATTGCGAATGACCATGTTGCAACATGACCAAGTCCTGTTCCATGATGTCCATGGCAGAAGACACTATGCTGTCCAATGAATATATCCTGGACTACAGAGTCATCAACCCATTGTCAACTACAGAGAGAGTTTTCTCAAAATTAATTCGATCAATTTCTCTTATTCGTTCTGCAGTCTCTGCTTGCGTAATCTCCCATGCTTCATTATAAGCAGCATTGATACCGGCATAAAACGTTTTTGGCGCAGTTTTCTTGGTCCTAGCAAGAACTCCCTAAGATTAGCGCCATCTTTAAGGAAAGATAAGTGTTGTTTTACAACCTTAAGTGTAGATCTGTGTAGCCAATGAAGGCAGAGCTTCCCTACTCTGTATGTTGTCACTATTCCAGGATGCTGTCTTTGAACATATCTTGGGTCTGGCCTATTGAATGTGAAACCTTGTGTTTTGTTCAGTAATCTATCTTGACAGTTGTTTGTGTCTGTTGACTTAAAAAAGAGAGATGACCCCACACGTTCCAGGGAACAGGGTACAAAAGACTACAAGTCAAAAGAGAATCCCTGGAATAGTGAATTCAATCACTCACTCTGGACATTCTACTCCTCATTCATATTCACTGGTCAAAAACTAGTTAATAACGTTCACAGACTTTTTTATAAAAACAAATTTACATTTATTATTAAAACACAATTCATTACATAATAAATTGAGAAACTCATTATAGAAACAGTATGATAAAAACAATAAAAAATATTCAATTCAGCAGAATGTAAACTTATATTTATCAAACGAAGCACAAATACAACACACCCTAAATATTTTAAAATTTCAAATCAAGTATATAACATTTAGACTTAGGAACAAACCCCAACACAAAAGCACATATACAGTTGTTGCTGATTCTAAGATTCAAATTGCCCTTATTATATGCTTTACCACATCTCTACTCCACTCATTGGCCTAAAGTCAGAGATTTTTTCCTGGGCTTGAATTCTAATACATAAGAAAAAGCGTCGACGCGTTTCGGTGTCTCTGCCTTTAGATAATGGCACACCTTCCTCAGGACAGTTTGAAGCGGTTGGAGTTAACCTCATGTGTCCATTCCTGCATGTTATAAAAGGAACGATTCAGTACATTGGAAGAAAACATTTTCTATTACATTTTGCAACCTGTTCAATGAATCTTATCTCCCCTTAGTATGTTCCAACTATCTATTATTCTATCCAAGTCTATTAACTACATGCTTTTATTTCTCTATATATACTGTCTCTATTATTCGACCTCAAGAGCAAGTGTCTCTTAATCCTTCTATACTTCACTTCCCTCCGTTATGTACTAGTTGGTGACCAGTCAGTATCCCATTCTAACCAGGCATGCATATCGTTCATTCTCTCAAATTAAACTGACCTTCCACAATGAGGTTTTCTTGTATGGAATATGGCGTGGAGACCTTATGGGTTCCTCGATGTTTGAATTTGACCGATGTGATATCTGCGGTCTGAAAAAAGCGTATTATTTTAGTTCTATTCTTTGTTGCATATTCATATCCAAGTTTTCCCATGGTTTTCGCTAATCTATGTACGTTACTTTTGTTTTGTAAGATTACCTTTATTTGTGATTCTCTTACTGGATATTGATGCCTTGTACTGTGGATGGTTGATCCTTATGGTCTGTTTAAAATAGTAGGACCCTGTATCAGAAGAATATTGGATTTTAGATTATCCTATTAATTTTATTAGTTTTTGGGTGGAACTATCGTTATTTCATGCCAACCTTTATATGGGTATCATTTAAGACAACAGGATAGCCCTATATTTGACATACCCTGAGTTTTCTTCTGCGGCCGTTTTTCATAGGGATATGTAGAGCCGTTCTGAAGAGACGATACGGGAGCGGTGAACTCCTGTAAGAGTGGTAGAACCACGAATTTTTTTTAAAAAAAAGGCGGGGGGATGTCTCTGGATAGCACAATATTAACCCCTTCTGTACATACCTGTCACCGTGGTGAAACCAGATAAGTCTTTTCCAGGTGATGAAAAATGTCATTTGCTTGTTCTTTGAAATGTGTTTTTGCTGGTGTTGTTTCAGGTTCGCTGTGATCCTCAGAAAATGTATCAAAGGTAATGAAATAGCCAGAGGCAGTTTTGTCAATTATTGGGATTGCGTCAGGATTCGTTGAAATTGCTGCTACCACTTGATCACTTGTTACTTCATTGTAGACAGGTGTTTCTTGATGAACTGTTATTTGGGTCTCAAGAGGTGCAAGTTCCATAGCTTTGTTGCATAGTCCTTCTTTTCGCACTGCAGATTCCTCAAAGGCGATGAGTCTCTCAGTTTGAACCTCTTGGATTGTAGCTAGAGGAGTGCGTCTGCTACATTGGCGGAGTTCACTTGGCCTACTGCTTAGTATTGGCCACATAGTTTCGTTTTATCAGGACGATGGACACAAACCTGTTCTCCTTTTTACCAGCAAGGGGCGGCAGTAATTCTGTTCTTGATCCGTGGATTGCTAGGACAGGTACTGGTTGTCTGTAAGAAGGCCCAAATTCCTTCTTGTCCGCAATCTTTTCTCTGACTAGATCACCAAGCTTTGGGATCCAGACAGGCCTTGCTGGGACGGTTGGTTTTTAACCAGTGGTGGTTGGCTTCAGGAACACTTTGCTTTGTTTTGTTCTTAGTTCATTAAAGTCCTGTAAAACAGCCAAACAATCTTTGATATCAAATGTTTTTTGTTCCACCACTGAAGTCTGACAATCAAGGTCCGAGACCAACATTCTTGTCCCAAAAAGGACCTCATATGGAGTGATATCCCCTAGAGAACTTCTTGGCAAGTTATTAAGACTACCTTGGACACTTATTAGATGTTTAACCCACCCGTCACCCAAACCTAATACCCTAGCTGTTATAGATTGCTTTATGTCCCGGTTTTTTCTCTCCACAACCAAATTTCCCTCAGGATGGAATGGACCAGAATGCCGCAATGCAACACCCAAATTGGCCATGGCCTCCTTGTAAGCTCGAGAGCTAAACGCAGGACCCTGGCCAAAATGTAGCCTGCCGATTGCGTATGTGCAGATAAAGACTTGCAAATCATTTATAACAGTTCGAGCATCAGTTGAGCACTGAGGCCACATCCAAATGAACCTTGTCTTAATATTTTGTGGGACCGCATTTATCCACAAGGACGTCTGTGTTTAGAAAGTCTAATGCTGTCTAACAATGGTGTCTGTACTGGGCTGGCTATGCTATAGTCAGGTATCTGGCGGCGTTCTGAGCTGCGATCTCTATTGCAGCCTATGCAGTCAATGACAAACACATGAATGTGAGCATTCATTCCTGGCCACCAGTACATCTCTTTTACAGTTAATATTGTTTTAAAGATCCCTTGATGTATCAGACCCTCTCCCAACTGTGCTTCGTATATCAAAGCTACTCTACATTTCCTGTTTGGAATTACTCTATCCCTCACTCCAGAGAGTCGAGCAAAAGGAACGCTGTTTGCATCAATTATATATGAGTAGAAATTTATTAGGTAACACTGCCCCGCTGCCTTTCCATGTAGCATTGACAGCCAGCATTATTTTGCTGTCTATTTTTGTTTTTGAACAAGTGATTGCAGCTATGGAAGCCGTTTGCACAGCTGCCTTGGCGGCTTCTTCAGTCAATTAATTCCCTTCAATGTGAACTCCATCACGTTGATGACTCAACGTGTGTATCATGTGAGTGTTTTGTAGTCCTTCTCGTTACTGAACTACTTGTTCCCAAAGCGCTTTATGCTTAATTGGGCCACCTTTTGCATCTTTGAAACCGTTTTGAAGCCAATTCTGTAAATATTCACTGTAGAATCGGACATAATAGAAAGAATCGCACACTATGAGTGTGGGGAATTCGTGATCCGTATTTTCAAGTGCCATGATGAAGGCTTGTAGTTCAGCTCGCTGAGTTGTACAATCTCCTAGAGATTGCGTTTTGGTGACCATTGGTCTAAATTTGCCATTGTGCATACGACCTTTAATGATCGCACTTGCTGCACTATAGGCTTGTTTGCCCCCCATAGCGGGTTGTGCTGATTCTTCAGTATAAATTATACATTCATACTGGTCAAGAGGCAGAATTTCAGTAGGCAGAGGACATTCTTGTTCGTATTGTAGAAATGTTTGTGTTTTTAAATATGGATCAAAAACGTATTCGACATCAGTTGCAGCAAGAGAATTAACCATTTGTATCCAACTCGGATGTAAAGCTTTAGAATTAGGAATGCTTGCTTTTGTTACTGCTTCTTAGGCAGGTACAGGTGTCATGACTATAATTTGTTTTCCCTGTGCGAGGGCTCTCTCTTTTCCTACAGCAGTTTGAACAGCTGTCAGAATTTTTTCTGTAGAAGTGAATTTCATTTCTGCTTGTGTGTACAAATGTGATTTTATGCAATTGGTACTTTTTCACCTTTGTTAAAAGTTAAGTAGGTGAATCGGCATTGATCCGGAATGATTCGGATCCCTAAGTTGCGTATGTTTACACGTGTTTGCAAATGTTTTGTTGCTAACATGTCTGATTTGAATGAATGCAAAATTTCTGTGTGTTTTTGTGTCCAATTTACTGTTTTAAAATGAGGTTTGATTAATTCATAGAGAGGTTTAACCCTTTCTGCGTAATTTAGAATGTAAGTTCTTCTGAGTTCAGGAATCCTAGAATTGACTGTAAGTTCTTCAGCGTTTCTGGTGTTTGGAGCAGTGCACACTTTTCTAAAGAGTTGGCTACCAGGCTTTTGTCTTCACTTGATAATTCATATCCTATAAATAGGACGTTGAGATGGGCAATTCTCGATTTCTTAAAATTAAATTTGTACCCTTCAGAGGCGAAGCCCAGTATAATGGTGTTCACCCTGTTCAAGGGCCTATCCAAGTCATCGTCTGTCAGATAGATGTCATCGACATATGATAATGCCTCGTCATCATAAGTTTGTAGTAACTCTGTTACCCTTGCTGAGAATAACCCAGGACTATTCTTGAATCCTTGAGGGAGATGACAGAAGTGATGCGGTGTCCCCATAATTGAAAATGCAGTCAAATACCTACTTTCTGGTGCAACGTTTTGACAAAAGAAACCTTATTAAATGTCTAATGTGGTTTTATATTTTTTATGCACAATGTTATTCATTAATGCTGTACTGTGTGCATTTTGCACTGCAAATGTTTTGCAACAAGAGTTTAGATGTCTGTAATCCAATCTTAGACGATATGTATTGTCTGGTTTGGAGACAGGAAACAAAGGATTGTTCATTGATGAGGTGCATGTTTCAATCACCCCTTGGTATTCAAGTTGATCTAATATCTCCCTGACCTGTTTTTTTAGCTTCTTGCTTAACTGGGTACTGCATTTGTGCAGTTGGTATATTTTTTAACTGGATTTTGTGGTGAGGTGAATCCTCATCCCATCCTACATGTTTTTTGTATAATGCTTGGGCTTAGGCTACTGCCCATTTCCTGGCATATGTATATTTTAAATGTACTGGAATATGGTTAGAGAAGGCTGGCATAATGATGTCTTCGCCATGTGGGCACTCCCTGATAAATTCTGGTGGCCAGTCTTGTTCAGCTAGAAGAATGTCATAACCCCTAGAAAGTCGCTCCCAAAAGTGTGCTCTCACTTTTCTTGGTATGTCTCCCTCCATTCGGAGTGTTATTTCATATAACATATGTGGAGAACTAACCCTGGTATCTGCAGTTTCAACTTGAATGAATTCATTCAAGTCCACTGTCTCCAGAAGATCCTTCAGGTTCTGGCGAGCTATTGTGACTTCTGCTGTGCTTTCCAAAATTGTCTGAGCCCATTCTCCATTCTTGAGTTGTGTCCTCAAGATCCTCGGCATGTTTGATTTTTAGACCTGCTACCTTCTTTTTGGTAAATTGAGTTTTTTTTTATTCTTCTGAACGTGTTTATCGTCTTTGGTCTTTACACGTTCTTCCTTGTTTTCTGACCGTCCTCTTCTTTCAGATTTCTGTGATGAAGTCTGAAAGGTACGAGAGGAACATGTATCAGTGTCTTGATATCTATCAGGTTTTCTCAAATTATCCCTATTCCTGAGGTCATAACTCCTTTCAGAGGGCTCCTTTTGAGGAGACCTACCTCTGGATTGAGAACGCTTCTCTTTAGAAGTTTGTTTGCTATTTTCCCACATCTTTTTAGAAGCGGTAGGAGGGTTTTTAGTAAAGACTTTTTCTGGACTTTTGTGGTTTAATTGTATAATTCAACTAATCTTTGTATATTACTAAGTAATTCCTCATCCGACATTGCTTCAAATTCACGGTCAGGTGTGTAGCCGGCTAAGGCTGACCATGTTGCTCCTCGTCTACCTAGTGGACCGAGCCTGATAATGTGATTTAAATGTTTTAGGGCGCCTTTAAACCAGAGCTCATGCTCCTGGTATGTGAGTGGAATTTAAATATCCTCGAAAGGAATATATTCCTCTGGTGGATCATCTTCTTTGTAGAAGTGAAACATGTGTGTTACTGGATTTGCTTCTGGGAAAACTATCTATGAATAGAATACCTCTGTCTGGTGATATTCATGTGCCTCTATCACAAAAACTGCCCTACAACCTCTTGATGTCAGGCCATTTTTTATAAGTTTGATAGTGATGGCTTTCCTTAAATTTTGAGGAATGATTACAGCATTCTCATCGGTTTCTTGAAACCTGTTAGGTTGAAAGCTGGTACGGCGTTTTTTGCCTGCAGCTCTACTGGCCCCGGGATTATCTTCGTCAGCCATTTTGTTGACTGAAAGTTTGCAGAGCAAGCTTCAAGGAAACAAAGATAAGGTGCACAATATGCTGGAACACTGTATCCTTCAACGTTGAACAAACCAAAAAAGCTAATACATAGGAGTTTTTATCCTACTCAGCTATGGCGGATATTATCACTTGCCCACGTATGGGAGAGGTGTTGCGCCGTGGCCAGGGCGACTGGTGCTGGACGCTGGGGATCACGGTTCGATCCTTGGCTCCGGCGGCAGGGGTCTGCCCAGCACCATGCAACTCTGGGCAATAGCTTGCTTAATCTTCCCAACGGCCCCCAGCACCGAGATACCCCTTTGGGGGTGATTCGTGCTCTATACAAGTACTGAATTTATATTTACATTTTACTCCAGACGTCTATTGGAGTATTATGAGTATGGGATCTCTGAGAAAAGCACAACTGAGTTACTTCAGTATCTAGTGTTAAATTAATGCCTTACCAAACCGTTGGGCGCCATGTAGTGTAGTTCCTATATTCCCAATAGGCTCTGCGTATTGGAATAATATACACTATAGATTTAACATTGGACTGAGGTCAGTAAGTCTCTATCGAGTATATTAAACTTAATTGTGTGTGCCAGCTAACTCAGAGGTCCCTAGAAACGTTCTCAAATAAACAAGACGGGATTAGTCTCTGACAACTGCATAAACATGACAACTTTGTTTCCCCTAGAACCGTAACAATATCTTCAGAGTCGTGGAAACAATAGACAACTATTTCACTCAGTCAATCGTGCATGCTATGCTACAACCGTTAGACAGAATGCAAAGTTAAATGCGTAAAGCGTAAACAGAAATATATGAAATAATACTGTAATAGCATTATCTGTTGCTATGACATATATGAAAATACATACATAAATAACAAAGGCCACAATACTCAACTGGTGCTTCTAAAATATGCCTACCCCAGTGTACATAATCTAGGTCTAGTACGAGGGAAGATGTAGGTGCTGTCTTAGCTATAGTTTAGTTTTGCCAAGAATTGCCAAAGGTTTCTCTAGGTTCTAATCAGCTCCATACCTTAGATAGAGAGAGGTTGGTATCTCTTTCTCGGGACTCGATTTCCCACCATCCCGCAAGGGGAGTCAGAAACACTGGAGCTGGATTTCTCGGCAGGAGGATGACAGCTTCTGGTCAGTGCGTCAGCTGGAGAGTTGGTTTCCTTCGGGACTTGCTGTGGCGAGCTGCGTCGTGAAAGTAGGTAGTCGAACTGCACCGAACCACACCATGCTTTGCCATAGTAAGTGATGGTATAGTTATACCTTGAAGGTGTTTAGGAATGCCAGTTTTGACGTAAGAGTCGGGCATATAAACATCATGAATGAACCTCTAAGGAATAGATGTTCATGCATAATAATGAGTTTCTTGGAGAAATCAATATTTAAGCAAGGGGAAGTCCCTAACGGCTTAGGAGTCTGGCTTTCCAAGAACTCGTTGTGACGTAGATGAACGGATGTAAGGAGCCATGCCTGTATTTGGGTAGCATGAACTATGCCTAAATAAGGACTGGATTTCTATGCCTATATAAGGACAATGTGAAATCTACCTATATAAGGGCATAAATCGGGAAATGCATACAGAATCTACATCGACATACAACACTATCACTAAACGTGCAAAGAGGGCACAGAGATCCTGAATATTCTTATTTTATTCCCATTTTAGATATTGTGGGGGCAGTTCAGAAAGGTGTGCTAGAGTTGGTAAAACAGTACTTCTAATGTACTACTTTACATACTCCTAATGCCTTTTGATGGAACCCCCATCTTTCCAGACCTGGGCTTCCACTGGAAAGAGTAATACGTTCTGGGAGCCCCACTATTTGCTTCAGTTGAACGTCTTGGACTACGACCTCTATTAACCCTCAAATGTAGGGTGACTAGACGTCCTGGATTTGCACGGACAGTCTCGGATTTTTACTAGCTGTCCCGCAGATTTTGACAATTTTGTCTCATGTCCCGGTTTTTAGAGGGTGTCGACTGAAAACAGTGAGAGGCACTTTTTAGGGTGTTCTAAAGCTGTGCTAGCTAGCAGCTGTTATAAGTTAGCAATTTAATTACTAGGTATGGTGTTGGTTGTAAAAATTACATTTTATTTATTTTCTTAATGCATCTTCTGTGATCCTATGATGATGAAAACTGTCTTTCTGTGCCATTCTGTGAATGAAAAATTGTAGTCCTGCTTCTATTTTAAGGTCTCGCCTACGCAGCACGCATGCGTTGCATTGGAAAAAGACTTTTAGCCATCGGCACAGCTTTGCGGGCAAAAACATGCATGTGTTGCCTTGCTTCCAATGGCAACGGGTGCACATCTGGCGATTCCCTTGCGGGAGCGAGCTTTCAAACCATGTGTTAATTACAAACATATGGTTCCTGCTCGCTCCCACAAGAGAAACAGGTGCAGGCCCCCTCCTCTCTCCCCTCCCCCTGCTGCCAGCAGCGCGAGGCATGCTCGCCTATTTTCCTTCTATTCGCCTCTTCTTTTCCCTCTTCTTCGTCCTCTTCTCCCCACCTTCCCTCTCTAACACCTTTCTTCTCCTCTTATGTCTGTATCTTACACCATGCCTTCCCTCACTACTCCTTCCGTTATGCTGTTCCTCTGTGTCAGTTTCCTCTTCATTTTATACGTTTATGCCATTCTTCCTCCCCCTTTCATTTCTCCCCGCTCAATGTATCCTTCTTTCTTCCTGCATTCTCTTCCTCCATTATTTTTACCGCCCTCTTTTCCTCACATTCTTACCTGCTAGCCCCTGCTGTTTCAACCTCGATCATGTAAAGGTACTTTAAAGGCGATCTTGGTGGTGAAAAGCTCAAAGTACACAAGTGATTCCACAAAAGTAAAACTAAATCCAATATCGAATATGAGCTCCACACACCATTAAACTGCGGGCGCGTGCCCTGGACCAAATGTAGGATAACAGCATATGCAACCTGTTGAACTTAGCCTGGCGCGAGCTGGAGATGCACGCGCCAGTGACCGGATACCCCCAGTCCATTAATATGAGCTTGAGCTGCATGCTCCAGGGACCTATATTCCCTGTATACCAGCTTTACCTGCACAAGCCGGATCCTGCTTCCCCGGGAATAAGCTACCAGAAGAAGCAGCTTGAGCTGCACGCGCCGGGCATGAACGCTGCTTCCATTGGTCCAGACGGGCATCCCTGCATGCACCCGCCCTCAGAACCTAGTCTGGAGGCGCGAGTGCAGATTTCGCGACAGCTGCAGCCAGGAGGCTCGCACCAGGGAGTTACATTCTCTACAGCAACAGCCGAAACTGCAACTCTGTGCTCCTCCACTTATGCACTTGCGAGGCAGATTTTTGCAAAGAGTTATGGTGGAAGATAGACTGAATCTGTGGAGAGTAGAGGAACTGGTTATAGTAAAGGGAGATGACGGTTATAGAGATGTTTCTTGACCCTTAAGGGAATTCTAATGAGAAGGCAGAGCTTTCATATTGACTAGACTGGAATGTTTCTTTAATAGTGAAGTTGCAATGCTATCTTTATATGATTAAATGGGGTGGTTATCTAACTTTATATCTTACCTTCTTTGATAGCAAGTCAAGTTATTGCTTAAGCAGGTACATGTGTGTTTGTTTTGTATAGTTGTTTCTAGGCATGTTAAACTGGCACAACTGTACGCTTCGTTGTTCTTTGCCTATGTATGTGTGCTCCGCTGGTGTTAAGGTTTGTGCATGCATTGCTAGTTTTATTTAGTAGTTTAGTCGGTTATGTAGTTGTATATTGTGTGCAGTGGTTTTTCTAGCTGTGCACGTGAGTGATTGATGTTCTACAGTTCATAGGAAAGGTTGGTATATGGGAAGGTTTTCTGGGTGTTTGGCGTCATTTGAATTGTGTAGTTTTTATCCGTCTCCGTATATTCTTTACACTTATCTAATCTGTGCACTTGTATATTTTGTATTCCAGCTTGGGGGTAACGTGTGAAGTTGATTTGTATGTACGGTGTACAGTTTTCGCTTTGTTAGTATCCTAATGTGCGTAATTGAGTACGATCTACAGTTTTCATCTTCCCAGCCTCTGGATGGATTCAGTATCCTCACAAGAGATGCACTTCTTTAGTGATTGGGACACCAGTCTCGCGAACAGACATGGACAACGTAAGAATAGAATGCCACATTTGATTTTTTTTGTAACATCATTTTTATTGCATCACCAATAGAAATGTACAGACAATATATTTAGCAATAAGATTACAACATGTACAGGCTTAGTGTGATCCAGTCGATCTCTATCCGGAAGGTTCACCTCGATCTCGGCTCGGGCGACCTCATCCCTGGCCATATCTTGTAACTCCTTACAATGTCCGACCGCTTCATCCAGCACATAACCCTGGGATGCTTTTGTGGTTTTCACCCCTCCCCCTCCCCAAATTTCGGTACCCCAACATCCCTCCAAAACAGCCTCCTACCCGCCCTCCCCCGTGGTCGCTCTGCACTTGGTTAATAGTGTAAAAATGTCCGGTGTGTTGCAGGAGGAAGTGATCTTTCGCTAAGGTGTGTTCTCCTGTGTAATGTTAGGGTCTGCTCCATCTAGGTCGCTCTCGCCATCCTGCTCCTCATCGTCCACATCCCGGAGCGCCTGCACCATCACCTCCCATGCAGTCGCCCTTTCCAGTGCCTTCTCGTCATTCAACCTCCAGGCCATCTGGTATCGTAGGGTACTTTCACACGCGGCCCATCTCAGACACTCCCCATACCATCTTTTATACGTGGGCCCCACTCTGGACTTCCAGTTCCTTGTGATCTCTCGCTTGGCCAGGATAAGCCCTAGATCTATAAATTTACTAGTCATCTTATTCCTAGGTGTGTGCGGGAACCAATGAAGGACGCCAACTGCTTTAGTAAACTGGATATCCCTGTCCGTCGCGGCGTTAAGGGCCCGCCCGACTTCCTGCCAATAATCGCCCAAAGAGGGGCAATCCCACAGCATATGACACAAATCCGCCCCAGCCGTGTTACATCTGGGGCAAGCAGCGTCGGTCGCCCCAAAATACTGTTGGATTTTCCCGGGGGTGAGGTATGCCCTGTGAATGACATAAAAGTGAATCAATTGGAACCTGGCATTCCTCGAGCTCTTCCGTGCCCGCCTTAGCAACTGGCCCCAGGTCGTGTCTGGTATCTCCACCTGGAGGTCCAGCTCCCACTTGGCCTTCAGGGCTGCCAAAGGCTGCAAGGCCTCCCGCTGCATCCTAGAGTACAGGCACGTGACAGCCTTAAAGGTTCCCGCCGCCATCATGGCGTGCTGGCAGGCCATCGAGGTGCCCGGTTCCTGCAGCCCTTCCCCCCAGTGGGCTCACATGGCGCCCGTGACTGCTGCGTGTAGCAAGTAGTCGCCCCTCGGGAGGTCAAATCGCTCCTGTAGGTCCCGAAACGGCAGCAACACCCCATCTTCGTAGAGGTCACCCAGCATTTGTATTCCCGCCTCCTCCCATCCTAGCAAGCGCGACCAGTCACCTCCATGTGGGAGGGCGGTGACCATTCCCAGCGGTATTTCGGGGGCATACATAAGGCGGACACCCGCCCGCTTACGGGCCCGGTCCCAGCAAAGCCGGAACGTCTGCTCCTCGACCGTCAGGTCTCCCACCCGGAGTTTCTGGTGCAGCGTAATATAGGCCAGAACGTGTCGCGGGGTGCCTTCCATTCTCGCGTCCTCGGGGCCTCTATACACTCTCGCCACCTCCTGAGTAAAAGTCTGCAGCTGCGCGGCTAGGTAATATCCTTCAAAATCCGGCACTGCCATACCTCCTTCATCTTTGGGGTGCAACAGCGTGTCGAGCGCTATGCGCCTCCTACCCGTGCCCCACAAGAACGCTATGACCAGTGACCTCAGGCGTTTGAAAACAGAGCTCGGGACCCATACCGGTAGTGTCCTAAAATAGTACAAAAGCCTGGGCAGGGCTATCATTTTAAGCAGGGAAATTCTACCAGCCAGGGAGAGCGGCAGCGTTGCCCAGAAGTCCATGGACCCCCGCAGGGCGTTAATACAGCGAGTGATGTTGCCATCCAGTAGGTCGGACGGGGCGTGGTAAACATAGACCCCCAGATAATGAGGACAGCGCGGCTCCCACCGGAGTTCCTGAGCAGTGAGTGGGCACGGTTCTCCCGGCCTCAGGGGAAACAGACAGGATTTAGGCCAGTTGACCCTCAGGCCCGACAACCTACCGAACTGCCCCAGTAGCCGCCGCGCCCCCTGGAGCTCGGGGCCCGCATCGGCCAAAAACATCAGCAAGTCATCTGCGTACAGGGAGATGAAGTGCGGTCTCCCCCTGAATGACAAACCTGCGTAGTGGCGGCCCAGTCTGGCTTCCGCAGCGAAGGGTTCCATCGCCAACGCGAACAGGAGCGGGGATAGGGAACAACCCTGTCTAGTGCCACGCCTAATCGGGTATTGTCTCGAGATCAGTGTGCCCACCCGGACCCTCGCTACCGCCTCGGTATAGAGGACCTTGGTCCACCTTATATATCCGTCCCCCAGCCCGAAGCGACGCATTACCTCATACAAGTATCCCCATTCGAGGCTGTCAAATGCCTTCTCAATATCAATGGATAGGACAAACGGGGAGACGGCGTCCGGCCAGTCCGCACCCATCAGTCTCGTGAGTCTACGGACGTTATGAGTGGTGTTGCGTGTCGGTATGAAACCGCACTGGTCACCGTGAACCAGGCCTGTCATGTGTATCAGCAATCTGTTGGCCAGAATTTTACTGAGGATCTTGTAGTCCGTCGTCAACATAGACAACGGACGATACGAGGATAGCGCCGCACTCTCTCTGCCCGGTTTCAAGAGCGGGATCATGAGAGCCTCGCACATGGAGCCCGGGAGTCGGCCCTTCTCCTGTGCCTCGTTGTACACCTCGCGCAGCCGTGGTGCAAGGTACTCTAGGTATTTGCTATAAAATTCGATCGGTAGTCCGTCAAGGCCCGGGGTCTTGTTCCTAGCCATCTGTTTTACAGCACAACCTATTTCTCCCAGAGAGATGGGCCGCCCCAGCTCTTCTGCCTCCGAGTCCTCCACATGCGGCAACTGTAACCCGTCCAAGAACTCCTCAAGCTCCTCCGCCCCTCCCGTTCCACCACTCTCATAGAGCCCCTCATAATAAGCACGAAACTTATTCAGGATCCCGGGTTGAGTGCGGCAGGGCTCCTCCCCTGGCTCCTGGATCCCCATGATCGGCACTCCCCCCCGGACTGGGTTAGCAAGCCAAGCCAACATCGACCCCGCCTTATCACCTTCCGCATGCGCCCTTGTCATGTACGCCTTGTGGTCGAAGCTACGCAGCCGCTCTAGCTCTACCGCCAGCCCCTCCCGTGCCCCGCTAAGCCCCTCCTGCAGTTCAGGGTGATTCGGGCGCCTCTTCTCGAAATCCCTCAGCCGTGTCTCAGCCTTATCCAAGTCATCCAACAGAGTCTTCCTAGCCCCTGCCGCTTGTCCAATACAGTGTCCCCGCACCACCACCTTGAACGCATCCCATTCAACCGCCCTCGTGGAGGCCGAGCCACTGTTCTCCTCAAAATACCTCTCAATGCGCTCACTCAGGGCCTCCCTGAACAACAAATCGTCCAGGGTGTCAGGTTGCAGGCGCCATGTTGGCACGCAGTTAACAGTCACCATCCATTCCAGAGACATCAACAAGGGGTTGTGGTCCGATATCGTCCTGGCCAAGTATTCCGCCCCTCCCACCGCGGGGAGCACACACTCCGAACAAAGAAACGCATCCAGCCTCACATGCAAGTCATGCAGGTGCGAGTGAAAGGAATAGTCCCTAGCGGTGGGGTGCAACGCCCTCCATGCATCCGTGAGGGCCCAGCTCTCTTGCCATTCCAACCTACGCTTGGCGACCCTATGTACTGGGGACGCGCGCAGCGGGGGATGGGACCTATCTAGGAACACATCCTCAACCGAGTTGAAGTCCCCCCCCAAGAGGACCGGCCCTGCCAAATAACCCGCCAATTTGCCCGAGATGGTAGACAAGAAGGCGGGCAGGTCTACATTAGGAGCATACACATTACAGAGAGATATCACCCTGCCTCTCAGCCTCCCCTCCACCGCCACATATCTGCCCTCCGGGTCCACCGATGACTTTGAGACCTGGAAGGGGACCCCCGCCCGTATCCAAATCAATGCCCCCCTTGCAAATGCCGAAAATGTCGTGTAGAATAGCTGCCCCCTCCAGCGCCTTTGCAAAGCCGCCCCTTCTTGCTTATTTAGATGTATCTCCTGCAGGAACGCTATATGAACCCCCCTACGCTTGAGGTACGCCTGAACTTTATGTCTGCGCGTCATGGACTGCATACCCCGCACATTCCAGGTCACACATTTCAACGCCCCAGTACTAGCCATCCCCCCCTACACAACCGGACCATACAGCAAAGAACAATGTCCGCACAAGTCCCGCGACCACGGGCCCACCCACCCACCCTCTCCAAACAGGAAGCCGAACCCCTCCAACAGCAACTACCCCTCGAGCCACCCCAACTGCTCGCAACTCCCACCCCCCCAGGAGAGGCCCCCCCGCAACTGGAAGTACCCCCATCCAAACCAACACTCCCGACCACCCCTCAAGGAAAGGTGGTAATGGTCGCAGTCCCCACTGCGATGACCTTAGGGGCCAGTAAGGCGCGGCTCAATGCGATAAGACCTTAAAACAAATCAGCCCTGCGCGCTCCACCCCACAATCCCCACATTACAGCTCCCCAGAACCTCAATCAATAATGGTCTACTGCTGCGGGCCCAGTGCCCCGGTGTCCAACCAACGAGTCCACTCCACCAGTTCAGTTCAACACGCCTCCAGTATCTCCCCCGAAGTCTGCGGCGTCACAATAGGGCCCCGGGCTCCACCAAATTCCGATTGTCCTGTCTCCGAGCCCGTGCCCGGGTCCTCCGATTCCGTGCCCTTCCCGGACTGAGTCCTGGCGGTCCTAGATAAGTCCACTACCGCCTGTAGCGCCGCCTGCCTCTCCGCCTCCGTCTGCGACACCGAGGGTTTCCCGGTTCTCTTGCGGTTCCTCCTGATCCGTTGGGACTGCCTGATCGGCTTCGCCACCTTAGCCTCCTCCTCCCTGGCCTTAGCACCGTCCGTTCCCGCTTTATAAGTGTCCCACCAGTCCCAAGCGTCCGCGGAGGTCGTGAAGAATAATGATTTCTCATCCACCACCACTCTTAGCTTGGCAGGGAACAACAGGGAGTACTTGATGCCTTCCTGGCGGAGCTCCCGCTTGAGGGACAGGAAGTTTGCCCGGAGTCGCTGCGTCTCAAATGTGTAGTCTGGGAACCTGGTGACTCTGTTGTTATCCACTTGAAAGGGCCCTGCCTCTCTCGCCCTCTGTAAGAGCCAGTCTCTGTCCCGGTAAGGGAGCAACTTGAACACCACCGGGCGAGGAGGAAGGCCCAAGGCTGGCGGGCGCGCTGGAACTCTATGTGCCCGTTCCAGAGAGAAGAAGGGGGACAGACCTTCTGGTGCCACCTCTGTCCGCAGCCAGTTGTCAAGGTAGCCCACCATGTCGTCGCCTTCAATTTTTTCCGGCAGGCCCACTAGGCGTACGTTGTTGCGCCTGTTTCTGTTTTTGGCATCCTCGGCCCTCCTTTCCAGCACCTTCAGGCGGTCCATCACGTCTGCCATCTGGGCCTTCATCGTTTCTTGGCCTGGGGCTAATTCCTTAACCGTGATCTCCACGGATTTCACCCTGTCTTTAAGTTTGTCGTGGTCAGCCTTCAGGAGGCCCAAGCCCGTCGCCACCTGAGCTATATCTTGTTGCAGGGCGTCCTTTGTGGTGGCGATGGCCTCCAGGATACGATCCTGCATCCGCTGCAATGCCGCTTGGTCTCGCTCCGCTCCCTCCGCAGCCTCAGTATCGGTCGCGCCATCTCCCTTCCCCTTCGGCTTCCCCATCTGGGCCGGGTTGGGCAGTGGTCTCCGAGTAAGTTCCTGGTCGCCCTCCGAGTGCCGTCGGGTTCCGTCCTCCGGCAGGGCTCCCGGGCCCAGATTTGTCACCAAGAAGCAGGAAACACTGAGCGATCGCAGCCCGGCCCGTGCCAGACGTGCCAGGGGCCCGGGGCTCTCGTCACTGGGTCACTGCCGCACTGTCGTCGCCCCTACCAGGGGGCGGTCCTCAGCCACCGCCCGAGAGTGCGCCCAAAGTTCACTCGGCACCCGGGGAGAGGCGCGATGCGGCCGCCAACACCCTTGATTTGTCAGGGAGCAGTCCTCAGTGGGTCTCCGGGCAGATGTCTCCGTCGCGTCTGATCTCATGCCCTCGCCGCCATTTTGGGGTCCGCGACTTCTCGCCTGGGTTCAACTTTCAAAGTCGAAATATTGCTGTGGGATGGCTCGGTGTCGTCCTCCGTGGGACCCGGACCCTCCGCAGTACCTTCCAGTACCGGATGGTATCGGTTACCTCGGGGTCCGATCAAATTTTCAGGATATTTTCCGGGATCGGGCACGGAGCTCCGAGCTCACGCTGCCTACCTCCTCGGCATCCAAGCCACGCCCCCCAGAATGCCACATTTGATGACTGAATGTTTGGAATCCATGTACATGTTAACCGTGTGCATATCCGAGAACTTTTTATGCCTTTATCCTTACACATATGTAACGGGGGCAGTGGCGAATGAGATGCATGGAGTAAATATATGTTGAATAGTAATTTACAACCAAAAGTACAGTACGCTGAGGCCTCTAATCCTTCTATTTATAGGAAGGACTTGACTATTAGTGGCAGAATAGTGCAGTTTTCTAGAGAACGCACACCTCCTACTCTTTTTGAGTTTGAATTGAAGGTAGGGGGGCAGGGGCTCATCTGCCGTCTCTCTAAACGGTGGTACAAAGAGCATCTGTAGACGCCGCTTTGGGAGGGAGATGATTCCATACCAAACCATGTGTGGATGCACACCACCTGCGACCTTGGCTAGGTAAGACATCTACGGATATTTACAGATATTCTTTGCTAAAAACGTTCAAAATTACACATCAATGCCTCTGGTTCATGCAACATCAAAATAACAAGCATTGGCATAGCCTATAGGTCTTGCTTTTGGGACCTTATAAGTATTTAGACATGCAGCACAATATCCTTGGTGCAATAACATCAACTGTTGCATGGCTAACAACGTATAAGGTCCCAAAGTCGAGTCCTATTGGCTATGCCAATGCTTGTTCAAAAATGTCTTTGGTTCTCAAGATCTGATCACCCTACTCAAATGCCACGATTCCTTTGTCAATCCGAATGATTACATCAGGCACATTGTTGACCGTAGAATGAGGCTTATTCAATGCCCTTCAATATTTATTTCGGATCCTTGCTGTTCTGCTGAGTCTGCTCCTCACCAGATTCTAGAATGTACAAGGTTAGTTCCTTGGATGGCTGGCAAAATATTCTGCAGACATCCATTTTGCTTTTTGTAGTCATCAGTTTCATGCTTATGTTGCGTCATTTTATTTTATTTGAGATATTCTTTTTAAAGCACCTGCTCGTTTGTCACTTATTTTGAAGCTGATTGGGCTACTGACGTTTTGTCGAATTCGTTAAAAAGAGCCAGACAAGTACGAAAAACCAGGTGCCTTGCTTTGCTAACACTCAAATGAGCAATGCCACGTGCACATCCAGTCCAGGATGTCAACTGGTTTAAAAGATAATTGGCCCTTCAAAGCTTTTCTTCCTTTTAATGACATGATTTGTTTTTCGCAGAATGTGCCACAGGTGGAAAAAAGTGCTGCATTTCTCCTTGCTTCAGCTCAGGTGGAAAGCTCCCATCATTAGCTGCGAGACAGAAGGAACAAGCTATTTGCCCTGTATTTTTTACCTGACGCCCAATCAGTTAAAACGCGTCTCTTGCTCCTGCCGCTGATAGTGAGGGAGTTGCAATCTGCTCTGCAATCAGCGAGCTTTCAGCGCTGGGTGATGGATACCCCGGTTCCGGTGTAGTCGCCTCAGTGCAATTTACTTGCCTCTCTCTGCAGTCCATTCATCTGGCGGGTCTGAGTAATGGCGGCGTTCGAGAGGATGGGACTGACGTAGAGGCACGACAAAGAAAGATGGCCAGCAAGATTCCAAAATAAAGACCGGTTTAGCAATTTCCTTGAATAGAAAATTACGGTTTGAGAATGAATAGCCAGTAGTGGAGCTGGTTGGAATCTCATAAACATGTGTCTCATGCCAGTGGTATAACACGCAATGATGTGATTCCACACTATGGGGCATATTTACAAGCCCCCTTGTGCCAGCAGAGTGCCAGTTTTTTTATGCTCTTGTTGGCACATGGTGCAGGCCCATATCTACAAGGCCTTGCAAAGCCACCTAATCATCCCAACAACACAGTGGTGCAAGGGTGCCTGCATTAGTGCGCAGCTGCAATTTTTGCACCAGCACTGGCCGAAAGGACAGGAATGCACTGTATCTTGTAAATGAGGTACATATCTGTCCTTTCTAATTGCATAGGGTAGTGTAGAAAGTTGACTTGCGGTGCTGCCCTATGCCAATTCTTTGTAAATATACTCCTATCTTTCTTGCTACTGGTGCACCTAAGGCTCTCACCATCCACAGCTGCGGCAAAAGTGCCCACCCACAAGTAACACAACACAAATGACCTCCAATTGTTTGTCCTTGACCCAGTCATTAACACCTTCAAGTCTCATGACGAGCTCAGCTCGTCATGAGCCACGATGCTCGAGTGCTCATGACGAGCTGAGCTCGTCATGACCGTTAGAACGCTCGCATGCTGGGCAAATTCCCCTGCTGTGCGAGCGTTCTAAAGAAACGGTGTGGTCATGACGAGCTCAGCTCGTCATGAGCACACGACCACCGTGGCTCATGATGAGCTGAGCTCGTCATGAGCACTGGGGCGCTGTGCGTCCCCCCCCCCCCCCCCCCCCCCAGCACAACAGGGAAATTTGTCCAGCTGTGAAGGGGTTAAGACATGAGGATTGTACCGATCACAGGAAAGGAATACCAATGTTATATTGCCGTGGACCAGGATTGTTGAGATAAGAGCCAGTTCTCAAACTCCAAATACCAAAAGCCATTCCCTCCCTTCCACTCTTGGGGAGAAGTCCTTTTACCAACGAATGACCAACCTGCGGTGGGAGACAGCAGACAAGTCCTCAAGTGGTATTCAAGTGATTTTTTTTAACTGCTGATCAAACGTGTCTGACTGGGTGATGACGTGTTTTAATCATGCAGCACAATATGCGCCTAGAGGCATAGTTCTATATTTTGCATTTTGAAAACTTGGAAAGGCCAGAAAATGTAAGTTTCCGCTCACACCCCTCCTGCTGGGGGCTCTTACATATGTTACAGCAGAAGGACATGCAATTAATTTTCGCATGATTGTGCTCGTACTTTTCAGAAGGGCCAAGCCAAGAATAGTTTCACGCATGCATCAGTTTTGGGACCGTATCTCATTCCTTTTGCATGCTGAATATGTAATTTGAAAGCTGTTCCACATTCAACCATGTCAGTCACAACCACAACTGTGGCTCAGATTTGGAGTACATTAATGTGGAATTGGCGTAGAATAAATTGATTTTGGTGAACATTGCTGCTATGGGGAAGCATTCTCACAAGAGAAGGCATGGCTTGCTATCATCTTCACCTTCTTCAAGCAGATCTTCTCCTTGTCTACCTGCTAAGAGGAGCAAAGATTCAAAGGGAGGTGAACATATGTGAAACTGATATCAGAGACTTTAATATCCATGAAGAAGGAAGATATCTCAGAAGCTGCTCAAGAAAGTATTTATTCAGACCGATCATATGATTGTTCCTACCTGCATCCAGACCAAAATGGAAGCACATTTCCGGAGATTTTCTACCAGATTTACTGAACCATATCAAAGTGAATATGGGCTTTTCTGAGGAGAAAGTGGATGGACCCCCAGGGTCTCAGTATCAAGAGAATTAAAAAGAACCAGCCCGTGTGGTAGTTCCCATACAACAGCTTGTTTTGGATGTCATCCTTAGTGAATGGAAAGACCCTTGCAAGATCAATCTGCCTAAGTTCTTGGTGAAGCTTTATCCTCTGTAAGGAAGGGCGGAGAAGTTCCCTGAGGTTAATCATGTGGATTTAGTGGTGGCGTGTTTGGTGGGTTGTTTATCAATGCAGAAGAGAAGTTCCTTGAAGAACCAACTGAAAGGAAAGTGGATGTGGTGCTATAGATGGTCTACTCTGAGTCTCACCTTGCACTGTGTGTGGGCATTTATTGCACATACACAGCTCCAAGTCTCCTTTCTGACTTTAAGAAGTTATTCAAATCAATTTTGGAATGCACTAAGTATTCTGATCTCCTAGAAAACATGGAGAACCAACCAGAAATTATTTTGGGCATGTCATTTGATATGGTGAGAGCATCTGCATTTTCCTGTGGTGTCTTTCTTGCTGCTAGAAGAAATCATTTACTGAAAGACTGTAATATGGATGTGGCTTAGAGAGCTGCTATTCTGAAGATGCCCTTACAAGGGTCTAAGGTATTTGGTGCAGAATTTGAGGATAAGCTTCACAAGTGCAGAATTAAACCCTTGTATTATTTTGAACAATTTCACTTTAAATATCGCCATTTTCAGACGTTGGCATTGATAATACTCTTTGCCTTGTACCGACAAAGACAGGTTACCTCTTCAGAATGCACTTAGGTCTATGTGATGTTTTTTTTATCTCATAGCTGTTAACCAAGTGACCAGGTTTTAACAGGCTTTTCAGGGCCTGTGAACAAACTTTACATTCATATCACTGCAAATTCCTTGCCCAGGCCTATTGTACTTAAACCTTTTTAAAACAAACATGACAGTGTCCCTGTGGGGTTTCCATTAATATTTACAAAACTAGCTCATTTTACTGGGGCGCTATGTGGGCCATTGTTCTTTCAACACCTTCAATCATAATTTCATGGACTATGGCTGGGTTCTTTAAACTAGTACTGTAGGACAGTCAATGTTTCACCATGACCCATTGAGGGTTTCTGTACCTTTAGCCCTTCATATATTGATTATGTCATCCCAAGGGGATTGTGCTATACTTATTCCCATCGTCTAACTCAGCGGACAGAGTGCTCATAAATGCAACACAATATTTTTCCATTTTATCACCTGGCATCCATCTTAACTGTAGAACAGACCGAAAGATAGTGTTACTGTATACATACTATGATGTCAAGAATTTAATAGAAGCGATTAGGATGGGCTGTCTAATACTGCATGTGGTACAGTGGTTCTCTGTTCAATTTAAGGGATTCCAAAACACTTTTCACTTACCCAAATATCCATCTTCATGCTGCCAGTCCTTTGTCAGCAATGGATCCTCATTAAGATTGCAGTGGCGGGAGTCCTCAGTGAATTGAATGTTTGCTGGTGAGATATTCAGTGATCTGCAGGCCAAACGTTTGAATATCAGCAAGGGTGAATTATCATTCTGAGGTTGCTAAAATGAATATAGTTGAATTGGGAAATAGTAAGACCTGTTTTTCACAGCACATAGAATCAGTAGAAGACTGGCATGTAGAACTTTTTAAAAACAAGTTATTATTGTATCAGTAAGCCCTTTTGTGTAGCCGTTGGCCAATGGCCTACTGCTGCGCTACCTAACAAGTGCATTAATCGGCCATTGGCCAACACTAGAGAGGCATGAAAAGGTAGGCAAGCACAAAAAGATTTTTTATTCAAAGGGCAGGGGCGAAGCGGAATAGCTCCCGCTTCATCCCCTGCTCACTCTCACCCATCTGAGTGCTGAGATCACAGATTCCCCCTGGAGGCAGAGGAGTAAGCATGGGCGAATTTTGCGGATCTCGCGTTCGCGAATTTTGCGGATTTGCGGATTCGCAATCCGCAAAATCCGCGAATTCCCGCGAATTTGCGGATTTTTTTTTTTTGTGTTCGCAATTGTTTCTGCCAGTTCGCAAGGATTTGGTACTAGTTCGCAATTGCGAACTTACTTGTCGGCTCGCAACGGTCGCGACTATGTTGTTTCTACGTCTGGTTCATCATCACAGCCTCCCAGCACCCTCTGTTTTACCACTGGCACCCTCTCTTTGACCCATGCCACCCTCTGTTACATCAATGCCACCCTCTGGTTCATCATCACTGTAGAAGATGGGGGGGGAAAAGCAAGCCCACCTGCCCTGCTTGAACTGACATGAATTAATTTGGGGTTAGTTTATTAACAACACCTGCCCTGCCCCAACTGACAATAATGAATTAGGGGCTAATTAATGTGTCACTGAAAGAATTTAAAGTTCCAGCCTGGCACCTGCTTGTCTGCTCCTTTAGCTGTAAATCAGGACCTTTGTGGCATACAGTTAAGGTCAGAGCAGGGTCACACAATAGTTGCAAGCAGGCAACCGAATTCTGGAGGGCCCCCTCAGGAAGCACTACAAAGAATCGTTACAAATCATGAGGTTGACCTTTTGCACCTGCTCATTGCTTTTGCTTTTGCTGAAATCGTTTTTCGGTTTTTTTCGCGCTATTCGCGGGGCGCGGCGTCGTGCGAAACCGACCGCGGAAGCCGCCAATTCGTGCGAATGAGCATTTTATTTTTTTGCGGCTTGTTGTTTCGCGAGTTTTTTTGCAGTATTCGCGAGCCGCTTGCAGCGCAACACGCGAATTTACCCCAAGGTCGAGTACGGGCGCGGCCATTTTGTTTGCGTGACGTATTTCCGTTTCCGCCCGCTATGTATAATCTCGCGCAGTAAGCGCATTGCGAGTAGAGGTTCGCACGAGATCGCGCGGGAAATCTAGAGGTTCGCACGAGATCGCGAGGAAAATCTCGCGCGAACTTACTTTTGCGCTCGTGAACGGGCGCCGGCCATCTTGTTTTTCATTCATTTCCTGTGTCTGGGCATGGTGTTTAATCCTCTTGGTATCTTTGCCATCCTTTGCTTGTTTTCAGTTTTTTTTTAACGATTTTGCTTCTTATCTATCCCTCTCTTTTCCTAGCTGTATATTTTTGTCTTTTCTGCTATTTTTCTTTACTTTTAAACTACTTTTTTAAACTCTTTTCTTTTCTTCTTCCCTATCCTATTCTTTCTTAATTTTCTACTTCTTCCTACCTTACCTGCCCAGACCATGGTCAAGCCAGGCGCCGTGAAGCTGCCCAGGCACTTGAGGGCCGCAGCGGCGGCGGGGAGTAGTGCTGGACCCAGTGGCAGGACAGCATGCGGGAGATTGAGGGGGGAGCAGGTGACGCGACGGGAGATCTTCAGCCCGGAGGAAGTGGGCGCGCTGGTCTACTTCGTCCAGCGCCGCCTGCCCAGGACCATCGCGGGAGGCGGCAGGATCGCGGCCGGCGGCTACAACATGCGGGAGCGCCGGAAGCGGTGGGAGAAGGTGTGCTGGGCCATATCCCACCTCTACGGGGTCCAGCGCACCTACAGCCAGGTCACCCATCGCTGGACGGACCTCCTGGACCGCGAGCGCGACCTGCTGGACCAGCTCGGCTTGGAGATCCCCGGGCTTGGTGAGTAGTAGTAGCCATTTAATCACTCACTACTATGATGTTTTCTCCTGCTCTGTGTTGTTGTATTGCAAATATTTGTTTTTTACATGGAGCAAGCCAATAATGCCGCTGATGACGATTACATTGTAGTTAAATTATATTTCAAAATCTTCTGTGCATTTCAGGTGCACTGCTCTCCTTCTCAGTGGCGTTGCTACTATGCTTATTTGTTTTCTATTTCGTGGTCTCATTGGCCTGAGTAACTATTATGTATGAGTGTACTTTACAGAACTGCGTAATGCTAGACACTAGGGGGCAGATTACATTTACAAGCCCCTTGCGCCACGTTTACGTTGCCTTGCGTGACGCAACAGCGGCGTAAACGTGCCGCATCCCTGCGAGTCATTTACAGCATGACGCATCTAGAGAGATGCGTCACGTTATAAAGCCATGGGCCTGCACCACAATGGGTGCGTTCCTAGTACGCAGGGTGGGCGGTCCAGCGGCTGTGCGCCTCGCAAAATTGCCTGCGTGAAATGTACAAGATTTAACGCAGGCACTTCTGCGACGCTGCTACGTCAATTCAATTCCTTATGTCTGCTCGAAGCAGGCGAAAGGACTGACACAGCATGTTAAGTATTGGGTGGCCCTGAGCATTACTGGAGTTGCATTGCATTGGCGACGTGACTCCAGCGATGCGCCGCTCTTACGTGACGAGATGCCTCACGCAAGTGCCTACCCTTGCGCCAGGGCGCGCCGCATTGTAAATGAGGCACATCTGCCGTGTCGCAAGGGTAGTTTTGCGTGACGCATTTCATCTGGCGCATCTCTGGAGATGCGCCAGAACGCGTAAGTAAGTATGCCCCTAAGGGGCAGAATTGCAATTACCGTCGCATCCCTGCAAAGTAGCAGGGATGCGCCATTAATTGTGCGGCCCGCTACCACCACCAAACATGGTGCGCCGTATTTGCAATGCTGTTAAAGGCAGGGGAAACCCAATAAACCCTTGTAGGCTTGGGCACAGAGTAGTTTAGGTCAAAGGGTGCTACAAGGGACTTATTTGAAACAGATTTGCATTCATTGGTGAGTCGTAACTATATAACGCACTCTTGTGTATCCGTAGGATAACCGGTTTACATCAACTATAACAAATATTTTTGTGGAAGGAAAAATGAACAAATAGAGCAAAGATCGTATTGCGTGTTCAAAAACTATTCTTTATAATGCAACAAAAGTAGGGAGACAGATACAAATGAAATAAAGCAAAAAAGTCATGAACAGAGATAAATTGAATTTTTCACTGCAGTTCATAACTAAAAGACATCAACTCCAAAAGTTTGAAGACACAACCAAAATTAATTAATAAAAAAGGGTTGTGAATTGGTAGCAGAGTAGCGTGACAGGAGATGATGGAGTGTCGACGTTTCGGTCTAGGTAGCAGTCGTCAGATAGACCATCATCAGGACGGTGTTTTTCTATGCAGAAAAAACTCCCTATGTAAAATAATATAACATAATCAATAATTGGTTTAAAAATTAGAAATACATTAAATGCATGCTCTATATGTCAAAATAAAACTCTTATTACTCAATGGTCACTCCTTCCTAGTGACCAATGAGAGACAGTTTCTACCATCAACATGAGGCAAGATAGTTCAAAATCGTGAAATTATATAAAGTTTACATGATAAAATTCGATAAAACAGTAATGTATACTGATTGATTGTTAAAAAAGGAACAACTTCTCATTAGAGAGACTTCACAGTGATTTCGATTGAATTAAAAAAAGAAAAGAAGAAATATTTACAAACATTGTAAAGTTATCACACAGTTGGAATAACAAATCCAGATACATTTATAAACATTGGTGCATGCCTACGAACATTAATCTAAGGAAGTTGGTTTAGTTTGTCACCTTGAATCTTCCAATAGGTCTCAAAATAGCATGGAAACAGCAGGACCAGTTAGTGCATGTAGATTAACATCCGAAGTTAAGCTGTAATAGTGCAAATATCCACCGTTTAGCTTTAATCCAAAACGGTGCATGGTTTTCGGACTAAACACCCACTGGTTTTTAATCCGGATTATTGTTAACTGTCAGTCTTTTCAGTAACTTGTTACGCACACCCTGTTCACACAGTCAGTGTATGGCAGGGACATTTCAGTTTTTTTCCCAGACAACTGTGGATATTTGCACTATTACAGCTTAACTTGTTCAGCAATATGTGGGAGACTATGTAAACCACCCACTATTAACTCTCTCCTTCAGGAACTTCGGATGTTAATCTACATGCACTAACTGGTTATCAATTACAACGCGTACTGCCTACACTTAAGGTATTGTCTCTTGCTTTACCATATGAATTCAGTGTAAAGTTGTTTTACCCTGACCCTTAATAAGACTCCACCTCCTTCTCTCTAGTTGAGGCTTCTTTGGCACACGCTTTTGCTGTGTTCAGTTTTCCCAGTGGTCCTGCTGTTTCCATGCTATTTTGAGACCTATTGGAAGATTCAAGGTGACAAACTAAACCAACTTCCTTAGATTAATGTTCGTAGGCATGCACCAATGTTTATAAATGTATCTGGATTTGTTATTCCAACTGTGTGATAACTTTACAATGTTTGTAAATATTTCTTCTTTTCTTTTTTTAATTCAATCGAAATCACTGTGAAGTCTCTCTAATGAGAAGTTGTTCCTTTTTTAACAATCAATCAGTATACATTACTGTTTTATCGAATTTTATCATGTAAACTTTATATAATTTCACGATTTTGAACTATCTTGCCTCATGTTGATGGTAGAAACTGTCTCTCATTGGTCACTAGGAAGGAGTGACCATTGAGTAATAAGAGTTTTATTTTGACATATAGAGCATGCATTTAATGTATTTCTAATTTTTAAACCAATTATTGATTATGTTATATTATTTTACATAGGGAGTTTTTTCTGCATAGAAAAACACCGTCCTGATGATGGTCTATCTGACGACTGCTACCTAGACCGAAACGTCGACACTCCATCATCTCCTGTCACGCTACTCTGCTACCAATTCACAACCCTTTTTTATTAATTAATTTTGGTTGTGTCTTCAAACTTTTGGAGTTGATGTCTTTTAGTTATGAACTGCAGTGAAAAATTCAATTTATCTCTGTTCATGACTTTTTTGCTTTATTTCATTTGTATCTGTCTCCCTACTTTTGTTGCATTATAAAGAATAGTTTTTGAACACGCAATACGATCTTTGCTCTATTTGTTCATTTTTCCTTCCACAAAAATATTTGTTATAGTTGATGTAAACCGGTTATCCTACGGATACACAAGAGTGCGGTATTTGCAATGCGGCGCACCATGGGCCCAAAACGTCACCGAAGCTTTACTGCTGGAGTTGCGTCGCAACGATGGCGCAGCTCCATCAATGCTCTGGGGTACCCTATCTCCCCAATGCTGGGTCAAGCCGTACGTCTGCTTCAAGCAGGTGCAGGGTTTGTGTGACGCATCATTGTCCTAAAGGTGACTGATTGATATTTTGTAGATTTCCCTCAGCCACTATTAGGATGTGTTCCAGCGCAGGAATGCCCTCCCTTGCGCCGGAACGCCCCCTGATGGCGCAGGGCTTTATAACGGGATGCATCTCCCAAATGCGTCACGTTGTTATAATATTATACGCCGCACCATGGCGCCCTTTTTTGTTTAGCTGCTGCGTCACAAAAGTCACGCAAGAACGGCGCAAAAGAGCCGCAAGGGCTTAAATCTGCCCCTTCCTTTGTAACCCTGACAATAAGAAAAATAGTGGCGGTGGATTGATAGTTTGACTATTTAAATGACTGGTAATGTAGCAGGCAACTGTTAGTGTTGTCACTGATCTGACTGAAATCACAATGGAGTTTGTCTGTCACTTTGCGTCTTGCCTGCGGACTGCTGCCTGCCAGTCCTAGGTGAACGTTTCAGTACTTTGTTTAGTGAGTTACGTGACTTTCGAAGTCACAGGTCCGCAAATAAATGAAAAGTAACCATAATCAATATAATTTCGCAGAAATATTTTGTTATTGTTCTTTTGAAATGTTTGATTTGGTTGACATTGACAAGCAACAATCATCCATGTTTTCTGTTCTTTCTTTCATGTTGTACGTCAGCTCCCCCCAGGGGCGAGAGGAGGACACAGGAGCAGCAGGCGGCGGATGCTGTTCATCAACAGGGCCAGGATCGGGCAGGCGAGGGCTCCTCTGCTGGCCCCAGTAAGTTTTCATTTTAGACTAGTACCTATTTTTCCTAGCGTTCCTCATTTGACTTTTTTCAAAATTGTCTTTGCTCTTCTTGTAGACTGTATCTAAATTCTTATCCTGCCTCTACTATGACTCCCTGTGGTATTACTAGATTATTCTTATTAGTCTGTCTGTGTAGCTAACTAAGATTGCACGGTTGGCGAAACTCCCATGATTCTAGTCAGCAATAGCTCTATCAACTTAGTGCAGTCCTCTGGGATTGTCCATAATGTCTTTTGAAGTGTTCTATCTGGACTCATGCTTGCAAAAATTGCAAAATCTTTCGCTCAGTCACTCTAGTCTGGACCAAAAAACACAGATTGTATTTAAGTTTAAAAGCTTTATTAAAAGTAAACACATTTATTAAAATGAAGTCATAATAAAACTAAACGTTTAACTGATAATGGAAAAGTGGTTAGTGCTGACGATTAATTGAAGACATTTCTTGTGGTCGAGCCGAGCTCTCACCTGGTTTCAACTTGATCTTGTTGTTAGAAGTCCATCTTCTGTCTGTGTGGAGAAAAATGGTGCGTGTTAAAAAAACAGCCTTCATCAGTTGTGCCAAAAAGTGCAGCAAGACAACCTTCCCTGGAAAAAGGGACATTTTTTTTAACTTTAACGTAGACAGTCACAAATTACATTGTTTTCACATGTCTTCATTCCTAGACCAAATACTAGTGACTAGTGAGTGCTTTATTCTAACATTCTTAAATGTACTTTGTAGGTGGAACATCTGGTGGCGGGGCCAGTGTGGAGGTGGTGGTGCTCGACACGGAGGCGGAGGGCGATTCTTCAGGGGAGGAGGCGGCGGCGGCAGCTGTGAGAGTTGAGACGGTGGTGGTGGCGGCCAGAGGTAAGCTCTTATATATTCCTTACTTATTGAGATTGAAGACTAGCTGGGAAGGCAAGAATATGAGATGCATGGCTGGGTGAATGATGAAGCAATGATGGGTGGAAGGACAACAGCCTGGGTGGGTGACACAGAAACTGTATGTGTCCATATACCTGGATCATGCTACTATCTGACTCTTAGATAGCATATGTGTATCTAGAGCAGGGGTACTCCTAGTACGGCCCGCGGGCCGGTGGTGGCCCGGCAAGCCTTCCTTGGCGGTGCGCAGACCTTGCAGACAATCACTGCTCCCCCGGCCCCCACAGAGCAGAGGCTTTTTTGTATTTCACCTGTTAGCGCCCCTACATCTCCACTCTGACAATCACTGCTCCCCCGGCCCCCACAGAGCAGAGTGGAGATGCAAGGCCACAAAGAGGTGAAATAGAACAAAGCCTCTGCTCTGTGGGGCCGGGCAAGCAGTGATTGTCAGGGTGGAGAAGCAGGGGCGCTAAAACAAACAAAGCCTCAATAATATGTTAATGGTCTTTTAAAGACCTGTTAAGTACTTTGGTGTTGTTGTCTGTGTGTGCGCGTTGAGGAAGCGGTCTCAACCCGGGCTGAAGGCTGACACAGATAGACACACACACAGTGAGATGACAGAGGGGGAGGGAGAGGGAGGGCAGGAGGGAGAGAGAGATGGAGGGAGGGCAGGAGGGAGAGCAGGAGGGAGAGAGATGTATGTAAATGCTGGGTCTGGTGGCTCAGTGGATGAGGGCATCTGCTGCAGGGACCTGTGTGCAACCTCATGGTCACAAGTTATCGTTTTGCTTTAGCCCCGCCCCCTCTGACTCCGCCCCCACCAGTGCGGCCCTCGGCCCCAAACTACACTGTAAATGTAGCCCCTGAGAGAAAGTTTGTGAGTACCCATGGTCTAGAGAGAGTAGACGGTCAGTGGATGAACTAAGTGTAACTTTGAAGAGCATGTAACACTGCACCCGCACGTCCGTTCCAGTGTAGGAAAGGCAAGGAAAAGAACTTTTAATTTTGTCCAAATACTACCATAAATAGTAGCAGTAGTTTGTATTGCAAGCACTGCATAGATCCGGTTATTATGGTGGCCACTCCCTACCTCTCTTAATAAGTTTAGTAGTACTCAGTCATTCATGTGTGGATGTATCACTGGTCACTCAATAAAAAGCAAAGCACCTAAAGTCATCCCATATATAAGCAAAAACATCCCATGTGAAGTGATAGATAATCAGATTATTTATCTTCTTCAATTTTCCATTTCTAGTACTCATTTCCACTGTAGGGTGAAAGTTAAATTAATTAAGCAGTAGCCCTTGAGTTGTAACAGAGTATTCTCAGTGCCACCCGTAATAGAAAAGTAAGAGCTTCACCACCTGCATGTACTGGACGGGTGCAGTAACGCAACGGCAACGCAAGTCTAGGTCACTCCTCATGGCGTGCGTCTCTTTTTCTCGGGTGCAAGTTTACCGCGCTGGCATTATGCCGGCTTGCAGAAAATAACGTACCAATTTTCCAAAACAAGAGATAAGAAGAAGAATAAGACTGGTGTACTTTCATAGTCGACTCCAATGGAAGTCCACAGTGCTCGTAGAATTTGTTCCTTAAACTCCCACTAATGTTAGAGCAAGGATGAAGAAGTGTGAGGTTAGATAGATACTGGCCTCAATAGTTATGTAATGCGCTTGCAAGTTGCTAGTTGTACTGCAGCACAAATTTCTGCTGAATGATTGAGTTAATGTTAAAGAGCATTGGTTACAGACTATGTCTTTCTTTCTTCATATAGGTTCTCCTTCCAAACGAACAAGGAGGAAGGAGCTGGCTAGAGCGGCCCGGCAACGGAGGATCGAGGCCACTGTTGCGGAATATCGGCGGCTGGTGGCCCTGGAGGACGTGGAAAGTGTGCAGTCGACAACTACAACAACGTCGTCTGCATCGGCCTCCGTGGCCCCACGGGCTGCCACCCAGCACAGTGGTCCACCCAGACTGAGCCGGGCTGCCAAAGGCAAACGCCACCGCCGAGCAGCAAGGCCAACAGCTGCCTCTCACAGGCATTGCACCTGCAAGGCAGTGAAGGCACGCCTGCGCCGCACTACCCTGATGGTGTCCCGCCTTCAGCAGGAGCTCGCCTTGCTCGGCGAGGAGCATGATGCCCTGGCCCAAAAAGTTAACAGCATCCACCCATAGTGTCCCTTGCCCCTTTTTTAGAGACTTTTGGGGGGTGGGAATTGGGAGTTGGGTTTTTGGGGACTTTTGAAGGACAATCGTTGGGGTTAGGGAGGGTCTTGCGGGAGATTATTTTGTTAGGGATATAAATATACTTTTTCAAACTTTATCTGAGCATACCTGTTTTTTACTGCTTGCCTGGTGGGTGGGGGTTTAACGTTGACTGTTTTCCTGAAAGTTTAGTTCCATTTTCTTCCTTTAAGTGTAAATGCCCAAATGTTTTCAACACTAAGTGCCTCTCACAGACTAAGTGAAGTGAATCCAAGAGTCCTAGGACTTTAGTAGTACTACCTTCAGTCTCTCGTCTCTCGTACTAATACTCCATTATACCCCCAAACCACCAAACGCTTATCTTACCTGTAATTTGTGTTTGAAAGTAGGGCTAGACCCAGGGCTGGCTCCACGGGAAACACCGAATAACGTTGGCAATCTTGGTCGGATAAAATTTCCTCATAGCGGTGGTACTAGTGGTGTGACACAGTGGCAGTTGCATGCCTATGAAAAAAAAGAAAATGAAATCTGGTTTGTCCTCCTGAGCAATTCAACGGTACAACTGAGAATATAGCAGGTGACAGAAGTACAGTAGAGCAGTGCCACATTGTAGCCTAACAAATGGTAAAGTATAACTACTAATTCGGTTGAAGTTCTTTCACATTAGCAATGGTTCTTTGTCAAGCAGAGTAATAATATATCCTCGGATTTCTTCACCAGCCTGTTGCTATCACCTTATCCTCCCCACCCAGCAAGTGTGTGGATTTATTGCTGTAATAATAATGTAGTCACACATCAATCAAAACCACACAGCCCGGGGGAAGAGGGTTAGGGTTTGAAAAATGGATGGGTACGGGGGTTTTTGGGAAAGGTTTTGGGAGACAAGAAAAAATAGCACAGCATAGACAAACTATTGTGAACATAAACAAATCTTTGGGTACAAACCTATCCATCAATCTTTGAAAGTGCATGCACTACTGCATGCATGTCAGTGAAAAGTAAGTAGTACATTCGACAACTGTGGAAAGAAAGAATGCGACAGTACAGGGCCTGTGTGGAATTATTGATAACGATATTCAACATAAGGTCTCTGTAGCCAGATACCCGAGAGCCTTGCTGGTCACTATAAATCCATTCACAACAACACTCAATGGGGTTGGTCTGGAAGGTGTCAGGTTTACTCCCCGTGATCCAGTCGATGCAAATATGGTTCCACCTCCAAATGTCACCAACACCCAGAAGTGTAAACACAGGGTGTTCGAGCCATTAGGCGGGGGAGAAAAATAACAAACTAAAATAAAAAATGTGGGATGGGTAAAGGTAGGGTCAGCAGGGAAAGGATACCTGTAACAGAAGACAAGACAGGCATCAGTGAAGTGCTGTCCTAACATACAAGGGTACTCTCATATAGTCTCACTAAATAACCAAGGAAGTAGACAAGTACCTGAGCACCAAGAAAACATGACCTTGGATAGGAAATACTATAGCCCTTCTGCCACAATCTGTGAGGAAGGCCTAAGAAACACATAAACATATAGTTAACGAACACACTCCTGTCGCACCAAACACACTCGCGTTATACTAAGACATCAAACCCACTACTCACAACATACCACAAACTTGGTAGAGGACTCAATGTACAAAGGGGGTTCCAAATAGTCAAAGCAAAGATGTATGGTCCAACAAAAAGGAAGAGGGAAACGGTAGTGTGTAGGAAGCAAGAACTACAACACTGCGCTCTCTAAGTAATGACCCAGTAGAGAATCTTTGGTGAAGGTCAAACAGAAAAACGTAGTTGCGACCACCACTGAATTCTGCCAACAACACACCCCACGGTGCACTACACAAAGAGAACTGGGGTAGCCTGTAGTTACCTCACTACATGCCCAGTTATGGAGGTCCTTTGAAATACACAGTTATACAACGGAGACGCGTAGTTGTCCTTACTACCGCGCTCCGTTTTAATAGTACAAAAACGATCCCCGATGTGAACGCTAACACGTGGTATAGACCGCCACTGTGCTCCGCCACACACAATTCAACCAAACAGGAATTCATCAAAGGTAGAATTCTGTTAGAAAACAGTCACAGAACCTCCCTTAACAATCCGTTCAGGCAGTAATCAGCTGACCGCACCGGCGGCCGAAGAGTTTAGAGCGGCTTTACCTGAAGACGCGTGAAGTCCGTCTACCGCCAAGGACAGAACACGGAAGCGCTCCCCACTGAGCCTCAGGGGGGGGGGGGGGAACCGGGGAAGGTGATAGTCCACAGGAGACACGATAGAAAAGCATGCAGAGCGTCCGCTCTCATGCCGGTGCAGAACAGAAACCAGAATAACGCGCAACAGGAAGCGCGTCTGTTCCCCAGATAAACTTCCTGCAAGTCTCCCGCCTACTCATGGGAAATGTAGTTTCATAGTACGGTAGGCGCTTAGGGGCTGCGTAACCTGACAGAAGGTATAGTAGATAGAAAAGGAGAAATTGCTTTTTTTCTAGGTGTCCCCTCACTCACCAGGGTTGCCCCTTGGTGACATGCTTCATCATTGGGGCCATCCCAGTCCTCTACGGCCTGGGGCGTGCTGCGACTTGCGAATTACGTAGGAGCACTTACAAATGACTATGTGTGGTGCAGATGTGATAGTGGAGTGGACTAAGTGATGTGTTAAGGGATCAATTTAGAAGCCTAGAGAGAGCCAAGAAATGCAGTCACAGTCAGAGAAAAAGGCAAGGGATACTGTATCTATGTGGTTGTAGTGGTCCTGTTGGAAGTGGTAAGTAAGTTGCCTGCAGAAAAAAAATCCTCCTATTAGCGGCACTCCTCCATTGCAGCCGACGCTTCGTCCATCGATGTTGGTCACCAGAAGACACCCTGTAAAAAAAAGCACAGCATAGACAAACAATTGAACATAAACAATTCTTTGGGTACAAACCTATCCATCAATCTTTGAAAGTGCATGCACTACTGCATGCATGTCAGTGAAAAGTAAGTAGTACATTCGACAAGTGTGGAAGAAAGAATGCAACAGTAAAGGGCCTATGTGTAAATTATTGATAACGATATTCAACATAAGGTCTCTGTAGCCAGATACCCGAGAGCCTTGCTGGTCACTATAAATCCATTCACAACAACACTCAGTGGGGTTGGTCTGGAAGGTATAGTAGATAGAAAAGGAGAAATTGCTTTTTTTCTAGGTGTCCCCTCACTCACCAGGGTTGCCCCTTGGTGACATGCTTCATCATTGGGGCCATCCCAGTCCTCTACGGCCTGGGGCGTGCTGCGACTTGCGAATTACGTAGGAGCACTTACAAATGACTATGTGTGGTGCAGATGTGATAGTGGAGTGGACTAAGTGATGTGTTAAGGGATCAATGTAGAAGCCGAGAGAGAGCCAAGAAATGCAGTCACAGTCAGAGAAAAAGGCAAGGGATACTGTATCTATGTGGTTGTAGTGGTCCTGTTGGAAGTGGTAAGTAAGTTGCCTGCAGAAAAAAAATCCTCCTATTAGCGGCACTCCTCCATTGCAGCCGACGCCTCGTCCATCGATGTTGGTCACCAGAAGACACCCTGTCCACTGCCTGCCTGATGCTGAATTGTGGCTCGCTACTGTGAAGCCTGACTCCATCCTTTTTTCCCCATTGCAGAGACTGAAACCCGGCCTGTAATTATTCAACGAAAAACAGGAAGTGATATAATATTACAACACCACTGATAAATAAATATAAGGTATGTAGGCTGTGGAGTGCAAAAAGTCACAATTTGATTTTCCTAGTAGACAGTACAATATTTTTGAAAGTGCGTACTCTGAGTCACCTTTTGAAGGATAAATAAGTATGGGCAAATTAATGTAGCGGATCTTGCCCCTCAAGCTAGGTGTACTGTAAACTGTGTTTTAGAACAAAATTAGATCTTCCTAGCAGTGCTCCCACCCAGACCCTTACTAAAGCCAGTCGCAAAAATGTAGAAGACCCCCAATCAAATCTCAAAAAACAAGGCCTAGCAGAAAACTGGTGACAAAACTTACTTTGAAAGTAAAAGTAGGCCGAAGTACCCCCTTCCTAATTACCCATTACCCACCGTGGATTGCATTCAAACCGCCAACCAAGCAAAGGTAGCCATAGCCAGCATCGCTCCAAGACTCGAAATCCCCCCCACTCAAACACATGCAATAGAAATACTGCTAACCCTAACGAACCCTAAGTTAAGAATAGTGGCAAAGGCTTTCTTTAACTATGCCAAATCCCCCCTTTCCCACCATGGATTTTCTTCAAATGACTTGCAACCAAAATTACACATTCTCACAAGTGCTCTAAGACCCCAGAACTCAGTTGGAAAAATCTAGAACACCCCGAAACACATGCAATCCTGCTGCTAGGGCTAACCCTAACGAACCCTAAGTTACAAAAAGTGCCAAAACTAAAGGCTTTTCCGCGCGGATTTTGTCCCAACCACTTCTACCCGGTATTAGACCTTCCCAGGAATGCCCCAAGACCCGGCAACCCACCCGCCAAGAAGCATAACACCCCCAAACAGGCCAAAAGCAAAATCTCATACTTGCAATATTTCTGGGCCTTCGGTCCAAACGCGCTGCGTAGCTAGGCCATAAGTCGGTGTTGGCACGACGGATTTCCTGAAAAGCAAATGCAATCAAGATTAGAGTGTCCCAGCAGTGCTCCCAGACCACGAAACTCACCCACAAACACCAGGAAGCCCCCCAAACAGGCCCCCGAAAACGCTACATAGAGCAAAATGTTAGAAATAGCCAAAAAAAAAAATCGGCCTGGATTTTGTCCCAACCACTTCTTCCCGGTATTAGACCTTCCCAGGAATGCCCCAAGACCCGGCAACCCACCCGCCAAGAAGCATAACACCCCCAAACAGGCCAAAAGCAAAATCTCATACTTGCAATATTTCTGGGCCTTCGGTCCAAACGCGCTGCGTAGCTAGGCCATAAGTCGGGGTTGGCACGACGGATTTCCTGAAAAGCAAATGCAATCAAGATTAGAGTGTCCCAGCAATGCTCCCAGACCACGAAACTCACCCACAAACAGACGGAACCCCCCCTAAGAGCACCTCAAAGGCAAGCAAGTCATCAAAAACACCAAAAAAATTCCGCCTGGGATTTGGTCCAAAACCCTTTTATCCGGTATTAGAGCTTCCCAGCAATGGCCCCAGAGCCGTCAACCCAGGAGAAAACGAGTAGAAGACCCCCAAACAGCCAAAGAGCAAAAGTACAAAAATGGGGACTTAGTCAATTTTTCACAAATTTCCCAAATCACTCCGCGCGCGCTCTGCAGCTAGGCCCTAAGTCCCCTCTGCCACCATGGATTTGCTTCAAACCTCTTGCAAAGTAAAGTATATATAGCCAGCAGTGCTCCCAGACCACGAAACTCACCCACAAACACCAGGAAGCCCCCCAAACAGGCCCCCGAAAACGCTACATAGAGCAAAATGTCAGAAATAGCCAAAAAAAAAATCGGCCTGGATTTTGTCCCAACCACTTCTACCCGGTATTAGACCTTCCCAGGAATGCCCCAAGACCCGGCAACCCACCCGCCAAGAAGCATAACACCCCCAAACAGGCCAAAAGCAAAATCTCATACTTGCAATATTTCTGGGCCTTCGGTCCAAACGCGCTGCGTAGCTAGGCCATAAGTCGGTGTTGGCACGACGGATTTCCTGAAAAGCAAATGCAATCAAGATTAGAGTGTCCCAGCAGTGCTCCCAGACCACGAAACCCACCCACAAACACCAGGAAGCCCCCCAAACAGGCCCCCGAAAACGCTACATAGAGCAAAATGTTAGAAATAGCCAAAAAAAAAATCGGCCTGGATTTTGTCCCAACCACTTCTACCCGGTATTAGACCTTCCCAGGAATGCCCCAAGACCCGGCAACCCACCCGCCAAGAAGCATAACACCCCCAAACAGGCCAAAAGCAAAATCTCATACTTGCAATATTTCTGGGCCTTCGGTCCAAACGCGCTGCGTAGCTAGGCCATAAGTCGGGGTTGGCACGACGGATTTCCTGAAAAGCAAATGCAATCAAGATTAGAGTGTCCCAGCAGTGCTCCCAGACCACGAAACTCACCCACAAACACCAGGAAGCCCCCCAAACAGGCCCCCGAAAACGCTACATAGAGCAAAATGTTAGAAATAGCCACAAAAAAAATCGGCCTGGATTTTGTCCCAACCACTTCTACCCGGTATTAGACCTTCCCAGGAATGCCCCAACCCACCCGCCAAGAAGCATAACACCCCCAAACAGGCCAAAAGCAAAATCTCATACTTGCAATATTTCTGGGCCTTCGGTCCAAACGCGCTGCGTAGCTAGGCCATAAGTCGGTGTTGGCACGACGGATTTCCTGAAAAGCAAATGCAATCAAGATTAGAGTGTCCCAGCAGTGCTCCCAGACCACGAAACTCACCCACAAACACCAGGAAGCCCCCCAAACAGGCCCCCGAAAACGCTACATAGAGCAAAATGTTAGAAATAGCCAAAAAAAAAAATCGGCCTGGATTTTGTCCCAACCACTTCTTCCCGGTATTAGACCTTCCCAGGAATGCCCCAAGACCCGGCAACCCACCCGCCAAGAAGCATAACACCCCCAAACAGGCCAAAAGCAAAATCTCATACTTGCAATATTTCTGGGCCTTCGGTCCAAACGCGCTGCGTAGCTAGGCCATAAGTCGGGGTTGGCACGACGGATTTCCTGAAAAGCAAATGCAATCAAGATTAGAGTGTCCCAGCAATGCTCCCAGACCACGAAACTCACCCACAAACAGACGGAACCCCCCCTAAGAGCACCTCAAAGGCAAGCAAGTCATCAAAAACACCAAAAAAATTCCGCCTGGGATTTGGTCCAAAACCCTTTTATCCGGTATTAGAGCTTCCCAGCAATGGCCCCAGAGCCGTCAACCCAGGAGAAAACGAGTAGAAGACCCCCAAACAGCCAAAGAGCAAAAGTACAAAAATGGGGACTTAGTCAATTTTTCACAAATTTCCCAAATCACTCCGCGCGCGCTCTGCAGCTAGGCCCTAAGTCCCCTCTGCCACCATGGATTTGCTTCAAACCTCTTGCAAAGTAAAGTATATATAGCCAGCAGTGCTCCCAGACCACGAAACTCACCCACAAACACCAGGAAGCCCCCCAAACAGGCCCCCGAAAACGCTACATAGAGCAAAATGTCAGAAATAGCCAAAAAAAAAATCGGCCTGGATTTTGTCCCAACCACTTCTACCCGGTATTAGACCTTCCCAGGAATGCCCCAAGACCCGGCAACCCACCCGCCAAGAAGCATAACACCCCCAAACAGGCCAAAAGCAAAATCTCATACTTGCAATATTTCTGGGCCTTCGGTCCAAACGCGCTGCGTAGCTAGGCCATAAGTCGGTGTTGGCACGACGGATTTCCTGAAAAGCAAATGCAATCAAGATTAGAGTGTCCCAGCAGTGCTCCCAGACCACGAAACCCACCCACAAACACCAGGAAGCCCCCCAAACAGGCCCCCGAAAACGCTACATAGAGCAAAATGTTAGAAATAGCCAAAAAAAAAATCGGCCTGGATTTTGTCCCAACCACTTCTACCCGGTATTAGACCTTCCCAGGAATGCCCCAAGACCCGGCAACCCACCCGCCAAGAAGCATAACACCCCCAAACAGGCCAAAAGCAAAATCTCATACTTGCAATATTTCTGGGCCTTCGGTCCAAACGCGCTGCGTAGCTAGGCCATAAGTCGGGGTTGGCACGACGGATTTCCTGAAAAGCAAATGCAATCAAGATTAGAGTGTCCCAGCAGTGCTCCCAGACCACGAAACTCACCCACAAACACCAGGAAGCCCCCCAAACAGGCCCCCGAAAACGCTACATAGAGCAAAATGTTAGAAATAGCCACAAAAAAAATCGGCCTGGATTTTGTCCCAACCACTTCTACCCGGTATTAGACCTTCCCAGGAATGCCCCAACCCACCCGCCAAGAAGCATAACACCCCCAAACAGGCCAAAAGCAAAATCTCATACTTGCAATATTTCTGGGCCTTCGGTCCAAACGCGCTGCGTAGCTAGGCCATAAGTCGGGGTTGGCACGACGGATTTCCTGAAAAGCAAATGCAATCAAGATTAGAGTGTCCCAGCAATGCTCCCAGACCACGAAACTCACCCACAAACAGACGGAACCCCCCCTAAGAGCACCTCAAAGGCAAGCAAGTCATCAAAAACACAAAAAAAATTCCGCCTGGGATTTGGTCCAAAACACTTTTATCCGGTATTAGAGCTTCCCAGCAATGGCCCCAGAGCCGTCAACCCAGGAGAAAACGAGTAGAAGACCCCCAAACAGCCAAAGAGCAAAAGTACAAAAATGGGGACTTAGTCAATTTTTCACAAATTTCCCAAATCACTCCGCGCGCGCTCTGCAGCTAGGCCCTAAGTCCCCTCTGCCACCATGGATTTGCTTCAAACCTCTTGCAAAGTAAAGTATATATAGCCAGCAGTGCTCCCAGACCACGAAACTCACCCACAAACACCAGGAAGCCCCCCAAACAGGCCCCCGAAAACGCTACATAGAGCAAAATGTCAGAAATAGCCCAAAAAAAAATCGGCCTGGATTTTGTCCCAACCACTTCTACCCGGTATTAGACCTTCCCAGGAATGCCCCAAGACCCGGCAACCCACCCGCCAAGAAGCATAACACCCCCAAACAGGCCAAAAGCAAAATCTCATACTTGCAATATTTCTGGGCCTTCGGTCCAAACGCGCTGCGTAGCTAGGCCATAAGTCGGTGTTGGCACGACGGATTTCCTGAAAAGCAAATGCAATCAAGATTAGAGTGTCCCAGCAATGCTCCCAGACCATGAAACTCACCCACAAACAGACGGAACCCCCCCTAAGAGCACCTCAAAGGCAAGCAAGTCATCAAAAACACAAAAAATTTTCCGCCTCGGATTTGGTCCAAAGCACTTTTAGTGCTTCCCAGCAATGGCCCCAGACCCGTCAACTCACCTGCAAAGAGGTAGAACAACACCCCCACAAGTGCTGAGTCTTTCTTCATTGGGCGTAAACCAGCCCTCTGCTTTGATGGAAATAGGAGTCTGGAGGAGGAGGATAGAGGAGCATGTTCTTCTGAACTTGTGAACCTGAGGAATGCAGACTGCGGCACCTTCAAATAAATTAGCAAACAAGTGAAGACAGTTCTGCTGATGGGCTTGTTTTTGTGATTATCTGATTAAAGTTTGAATTATATTAACTGTGCACAACAAAGAAAGACAGACACACAGGAATAAAAGTGAATAAGGATGAAAAAGAAAGTTATTGATTCGTTGTCTCATTTTCAGGGCTCGAAGTCGGAATCACGGTCCAGGAATAAGAATAAGGCTTCGTCATCATACTCTGCGAATTCAGGCAGGGTGAGGTCAGTGTCACCTGACAGAGTAGAAATTCCCTCATCTATGTTGCTGGCCACCTCTTCATCCGGCACGCTCTCTCGTACTCTGAAATCTGGTGGTATGAGGTGCTGATTCATCTTGATCATTGTTAACCTCTCCACATTTTTGGGCGAGAGGCGGCTCCGTTTGGGAGTTACAATCCCACCAGCCGCACTGAAAACCCGTTCAGAAGACACACTTGCGAGTGGGCAAGACAAGTAGTTTAAAGCCAGGTTGGTGAGCTGTGGCCACAATTCTTTTTTCCCATGCCAATACGCCAATGGGTCAGAATTAACATAGACCTCTGTTGAGTCATTCAGATAGTCCTTCACCATCGACTCAAGGTCCTCATCCAAGGTTCCTCCACTTTGCTTAGCTCTTGCTGTGCCTCTGACCTTTTGAGAACCAAACCCACGCAGAGCTAGCCAATCCTCTTCAGCCTCCAATGTTTCTATTGTCTTTCGTGCAGATGATCCGGTTGCCGGTGTCTTTAACGGCTGAGAGGTCACTTGTGCCACAGCCACAGGTGCAGAAGTGGATTGTTTTGACTGGGGATGGCCTGCTGATGTACTGCCATTTCCTTCAATTTCCAGCCGTTCTGTTTCAAACTTCTTGGCTGACAAGGCTAGCCAACGTTTGTACTTTGGAACATGTTCATCATTAAAAGGAAAGAATGCTTGGCCTGCCAGCGCCTTTTTGTAGCGTGGATCCAGAATAGTAGCACAAATGTAATGCTGTTCTGAGTGGATCTTTTTAAGACGTTCATCACCTTGTAGGAGCTCTAATAATTGCTCAGCCAGAAGCAAAGAGTCTTGCTTTTTGTCATCTTTTCCAAACACAGAACACACCTCCTTCAGTTGGTCCTCCAGCATGTACAACAATGGGATAGCTTTTCCCAAATTAGAGTCCTCCTTGCTGACTGCACGCGTGAAGACCTCAAAAGGACGAAGCATGCGTGTCAGGCTTTCAACTATGTTCCATTGCGGCCCACCCATCCTCAGCTCCTCTATACCCTCTTTCAAGAAATATTGATCGAGTTCCGTATACTGCTCATACAGACGCTCAAGCATGTAGAAGGTTGAGTTCCAACGTGTTACCACCTCCTGGATGAGTGCTTTCACTGGCATTTGACATTGATATAGCATGCTCCTCAGCTGCTTCCGGGCCTTAAAAGAATGCCTGAAATGCTTGCAAATTTTTCGGCAGGTCTCCAATACACCGTACGCTGCACTGCGTTTATTACCCAAGAATTTTTGGACAACCAGGTTTATACAGTGCGCCAAACACGGCACTCTGAAATAGTAACCGTCCCTCATGGCCTTAACTATATTGGCGCCATTGTCCGTGGAAACATAACCAACCTTGCGTTTTAGTGGGGACAGACAGTTAAGGACCTTTGTGTTAAAGACATCCAAAATGTTTTCTGCTGTGTGACGTTTCTCCAAACCAAACATGGCTAGTGTTGCATGTTTCCGAGCACCTTTAAAAACAATGTTAGTGTCAACACCTGAGTTTAGCTTTGCTTTAGCCCCTGAAAAAGAGACCCAGTGTGCAGTGATGCACATGTAATCAGCGCCTGCGCCACTGGTCCACATGTCTGTTGTCAGATGTATAGTGTGAACAGCACTCTTCTGCAAAGCTGCCCCAATCACCTTCAGAACATCTTCATGTAGTGCTGGAACCGCAACTCGGGCAAAATAGAACCGGCTAGGAACCTTCCATTTAGGGCAGAGCGCTGTCACTAATTCTAGAAAACCAACCCCTTCTACAAAAGAAAAAGGGAGAAGGTCCAGAGCTAGCATTTTAGCCAGCTTAGTGTTATACAGACGGGTCATTGGGTGGTTGCGTTCATATTGCGCTTCTGTAAACAACATCTTTTTAATGTTGCCCTGGACCAATGATTTACGGGATGATGATGATCTCTTCGACCCAGTTACGCTCGCTGATGAACTTTTCCGCATTGATGTCTCACTCTCTCCCACACTCTTAGTGTGGCTCCCATGGGGTGTGCTGCTGACATGGGAACTGGGTGTAAGTGAAGTGTTTGAATCGTCTTCTTCTACCTCCTCGTCATCAGCAGATGAAAAATCAACGTTTTCATTACGTGCAATTCCGGCTTTCTTGACCGCCTCTAGGTGCGGAAACCATTGGACAGCGTGCCTTCTCTCAAGATGACCTCTCTGGCCTCCGGTACCATAGTTAGAACCAAGCTTACCACGACCAACTCGAAGCTTACAAAGGCTACAAATGGCTATGTTTTCCTTTTTTGGGCAAACACTAAAGAAGTCCCAAACTGGAGACTTGAAATGTCTTCGGGGGCCGGAGGAGGCGGCGATACTGGTGGTGGTGGTCCTGCTGCTAATGTCAGATGAAGTGGAGGATGTGGATTGCCGAACTTCAGTACGTTTTGCACTTTCACCACCACGAATTGAGGTCGAGGACGAGGTGGGTACCTTCTTGCGAAGAAATATGGAAGCGGCAGGTTTTGGTGTACTACTTAACTCCAAATCTAATGATTCCATTTCCATTGCCTCCTCGCCGACATCATCATCACGCTCAGCAGCTTCTCGGGATAGGGTCAAAATGTCTCTTTGCTGCATGCCCGGTGGGGCTGCAGTGACCTTTGTGATGACTGGCTCGTCGTCATCGTGAGAGGCTTCATCACCAGCAGTATCTGTCACTTCTTGTTGAGCCTCATCACACTCCATAGGTTTGAGTTTTTGGACGACCTTCCTTTTACGCTTAGGTACCGGTGTCAGATCATGGTGTGCCTCACTGTCAGACCGCAGTTGTGGTTCCCAAGACGGATCACTTGCATCAGAACGAGGTGGGCTTGAAGAAGATGTAGACACCCCCCTTGATCTTTTCCTTGCTAGGGATGTGGAAGACAATGAATGATCATCAGGAGGAGTGGCTTCCAATGATACCTCGGCTTCATTGTCGATTTCCAAATGTGCCCCTACTTCGGGAGGAACAACTATTGTGGGCACTTGTGAACCTCCATGCACCTTTGCTTGCGCATCTCCTTTTGCTGCCTCTCCTTCCACATGTACTTGGGCGTGTACTTGCACATGGTGTTGTTGTTGCGGCTGTGGTTGTTCAACACTTGTCAGATGAGTTACAACAACCTGTGTTGATTCAGGGACATTGCTGCTACTTTCTTGCGATGAGCCAACATCACTGGTCGATGGTGATTGGAGAAGTACACTGACTGCCTCTGAAGCACTCAAGGGCTTTGACTTAAGTTGGCGTGGTGGTGGAGGCACTGAACCCAATGGAGCAGGGGTGCTGCTCCCAGCTTGGTCCCCAGCAGATCCTGCTGCTGCAGGCGAACTTTTTTTTTTGCTCCCAAAAAAAGTGGCGGGTGGCACACCAGCCTCCTTGGTAACTTGCTTCTTCTGCTCCTTACTAGCAACTTTCTTGCTAGAGGAGCTACGGAGAACTTTCTTTGGGGGCGGGGCCATCTTCTTCAGAGCAGGTCAGACAGCAGGCCGCAGTTGCACGAATTGTAGAGTTGTCTGAGGCCAGACGTGACGTCGCGTGACGTAATGCTGCACACACACACCGCTGCAGGACTTCTTCCTGGCACTGGTGGTTCTCTTGAGTCTTGTGCACCTAAAAAAAATGGAAGACAGAGGAACATCAGTTCAGTTATAGAGCACAAAAAAATCGAAAAACACTGCAAAATCAGCACAATCCCAATCCATCCATGCCCTCCATAATGTTTAAATTCAAGACAACCCACAGAAAGACTAGGCCCATGCAAGACTCACTACCCCTGGGCATAAATAAAGGTTGAAAAGTAGGCAAAATGGTTGGAGGCCTAACAACAAAGCCTGCATTTAAAATGGCCACTTGCCTGCCAGCACATGGCCAGTGCCTGTAGCTGCACTCAAAATGGCCACCAGCCACATGGCATGTCCCTCCCCATGAACACCCCCAAAAATCGAAAAACACTGCAAAATCAGCACAATCCCATTCCATCCATGGCCTCTATGATGTTTAAATTCAAGACAACCCACAGAAAGACTAGGCCCATGCAAGACTCACTACCCCTGGGCATAAATAAAGGTTGAAAAGTAGGCAAAATGGTTGGAGGCCTAACAACAAAGCCTGCATTCAAAATGGCCACTTGCCTGCCAGCACATGGCCAGTGCCTGTAGCTCCACTCAAAATGGCCACCAGCCACATGGCATGTCCCTCCCCATGAACACCCCCAAAAATCGAAAAACACTGCAAAATCAGCACAATCCCATTCGATCCATGGCCTCCATGATGTTTAAATTCAAGACAGCCCACAGAAAGACTAGGCCCATGCTAGACTCAAATACCCCTGGTGAAAAGGCCACAAGTACAGGCCCAAAAAACGAAAATCACAGAAAAATCTGCACAGTCCCATTCCATCCATGGCCTCCATGATGTTTAAATTCAAGACAACCCACAGAAAGACTAGGCCCATGCAAGACTCACTACCCCTGGGCATAAATAAAGGTTGAAAAGTAGGCAAAATGGTTGGAGGCCTAACAACAAAGCCTGCATTCAAAATGGCCACTTGCCTGCCAGCACATGGCCAGGGCCTGTAGCTGCACTCAAAATGGCCACCAGCCACATGGCATGTCCCTCCCCATGAACACCCCCAAAAATCGAAAAACACTGCAAAATCAGCACAATCCCATTCAATCCATGGCCTCCATGATGTTTAAATTCAAGACAACCCACAGAAAGACTAGGCCCATGCAAGACTCACTACCCCTGGGCATAAATAAAGGTTGAAAAGTAGGCAAAATGGTTGGAGGCCTAACAACAAAGCCTGCATTCAAAATGGCCACTTGCCTGCCAGCACATGGCCAGTGCCTGTAGCTGCACTCAAAATGGCCACCAGCCACATGGCATGTCCCTCCCCATGAACACCCCCAAAAATCGAAAAACACTGCAAAATCAGCACAATCCCATTCCATCCATGGCCTCCATGATGTTTAAATTCAAGACAGCCCACATAAAGACTAGGCCCATGCTAGACTCAAATACCCCTGGCGAAAAGGCCACAAGTACAGGCCCAAAAAACGAAAATCACTGAAAAATCTGCACAATCCCATTCCATCCATGGCCTCCATGATGTTTAAATTCAAGACAACCCACAGAAAGACTAGGCCCATGCAAGACTCACTACCCCTGGGCATAAATAAAGGTTGAAAAGTAGGCAAAATGGTTGGAGGCCTAACAACAAAGCCTGCATTCAAAATGGCCACTTGCCTGCCAGCACATGGCCAGGGCCTGTAGCTGCACTCAAAATGGCCACCAGCCACATGGCATGTCCCTCCCCATGAACACCCCCAAAAATCGAAAAACACTGCAAAATCAGCACAATCCCATTCAATCCATGGCCTCCATGATGTTTAAATTCAAGACAACCCACAGAAAGACTAGGCCCATGCAAGACTCACTACCCCTGGGCATAAATAAAGGTTGAAAAGTAGGCAAAATGGTTGGAGGCCTAACAACAAAGCCTGCATTCAAAATGGCCACTTGCCTGCCAGCACATGGCCAGTGCCTGTAGCTGCACTCAAAATGGCCACCAGCCACATGGCATGTCCCTCCCCATGAACACCCCCAAAAATCGAAAAACACTGCAAAATCAGCACAATCCCATTCCATCCATGGCCTCCATGATGTTTAAATTCAAGACAGCCCACATAAAGACTAGGCCCATGCTAGACTCAAATACCCCTGGTGAAAAGGCCACAAGTACAGGCCCAAAAAACGAAAATCACTGAAAAATCTGCACAATCCCATTCCATCCATGGCCTCCATGATGTTTAAATTCAAGACAACCCACAGAAAGACTAGGCCCATGCAAGACTCACTACCCCTGGGCATAAATAAAGGTTGAAAAGTAGGCAAAATGGTTGGAGGCCTAACAACAAAGCCTGCATTCAAAATGGCCACTTGCCTGCCAGCACATGGCCAGGGCCTGTAGCTGCACTCAAAATGGCCACCAGCCACATAGCATGTCCCTCCCCATGAACACCCCCAAAAATCGAAAAACACTGCAAAATCAGCACAATCCCATTCAATCCATGGCCTCCATGATGTTTAAATTCAAGACAACCCACAGAAAGACTAGGCCCATGCAAGACTCACTACCCCTGGGCATAAATAAAGGTTGAAAAGTAGGCAAAATGGTTGGAGGCCTAACAAGAAAGCCTGCCTTCAAAATGGCCACTTGCCTGCCAGCACATGGCCAGGGCCTGTAGCTGCACTCAAAATGGCCACCAGCCACATGGCATGTCCCTCCCCATGAACACCCCCAAAAATCGAAATACACTGCAAAATCAGCACAATCCCATTCCATCCATGCCCTCCATGATGTTTAAATTCAAGACACCCCACAGAAAGACTAGGCCCATGCACCACTCACTACCCCTGGTCAAGGCCCCAACAACAGGTCAAAAATCGAAAAACACAGAAAAATCAGCACAATCCCAATTCATCTATGGCCTCCATGATGTTTAAGTTCAAGACAACCCACAGAAAGACTCAGTCCACCCACCACTGAGTACCCCTGGGCAAAAGGCCCCAAAACAGCCCAAAAATCGAAAATTCCAAAATTTTAGTTGCAGCAACTGTAATGCCCCAAACAAACTTACTTGTAAAATTTCTAATCCAACAGTGATCCAAAGAAAGTCAAAAAGGCCTCAAATCCAAAGATCCAGCAGCATCCACAAAAAGTAATCCTTCCAGCTCCACATCCAAATGAAAAGTGACCAGGAGATGGACAAAGCACTGGGAGGAGCCTGCTGAACAGGAACAGGAAGTTGAAGACTGTGGGGCACTTCCTTCCTCCCACCCCCCTGCCCCCCTCCCCAAAATGGACTCCTCGCTAAAAAAGTGCAGGCAAATGTCAAACTAAGGAGTTATTCACATAAAAATCATCATTTCTAGAAGGATTATGCTGCTTGCTGGTGGATTTCTTGTGCAGAATTGCAAATTTATATTTTCGCTCGCCGCATCTCAAATCTCGCAATTGCGAAGTACCGCGAGACGTGATCTCGCCGTACTCGCGTTGACAAACTATCGCTGGCAAGCCGCGATGACGTAATCGCGCTCGCCAATTCCCGCGGGATCACACAGCAAGATCCAAAATGGCGCAGCACTCGCAAACTATCGAAAATAACAACTCGGCAAACGATGATAAACGCCGCGCGCCGCAAAAATTGTATCACCAACGCCGCGCGCCGCCAAAAAAATCCGCTGCGTGCGAATTTGCGGATTTTGGGGGAAATCCGCAAATCTCGCGGATTGCGGATTTCCCGAAAATCCGCAAAATCCGCGAGCGTAACGGATTTTCCGCCCATGCTTACAGAGGAGCCAATAAGTGAGTGCCCTCTCTGCCCTACTGTGGTGTTTTTGGGGACTGCAATGCCTCCTTAGGTTTCAAGGAAACATCATTGGAAAGGGAGGCATCTCCCCTTTTTAACAATGCCTTTCTGAAATGGTTCCTTGTTGTGGATTGAGGTCGCACCGCGAACCACAACTATGAATGTGTTATGCCTGCTTATCAGCCAGTGTGAATGTGCTGTTAAATGTTGGTGTGCATGGTGATGTAATGGAATGTGAGGATGCCTGGATGTGGAGCGTAAAACACACAAGATGATGGACGGAATGTTGCACAATTGCAAAACATTCACCCGTAGTCACAGATCTGGGCTTACTCCATCGTTATTTTGCTCACCAAGCCACCCCAGTTCAGATATGGCCATATGCAAATCAGTCAGATGTGGAGAGTGTCAGTTGGAGGATGGTCTGAGCAGCAGGAAGGCTGCTCCTGGTGGGCTCTACTTTACATCATAACAACTAATCCTGAATTAACCTACTTGATACATACATGGACTACGAAGTATCTACCTTCATTTCCACATATTTTGGTGACAAATTTAATAAAGAACCTATGTTTATTGGAATGTGAACTACATTTGAAACTGCTGTGGAAACCTGGAACCTCAAACTAAGAAAACTCAAGCTTTAAGAAAAGAAACGCCCTGGTTAGTCCTTTACCAACTGGACCACCGGTTTGGGGCTTTTAATCTTTCTTACAGTAAAAGATCTTATGAACCTTTGGCTGCAACAACTGGATTCCTGCTGTACTACTACAAATATAAATGTATAATTGGATTGTATGCATTGATGATCTGCCTTCTATTGGAAAATCTGGCACTGCAATTTAAACTGTCCACTTTTACAGAAGCGTGCAGTGCATTTTTACAGGCACTGTGGATGTCAAGGTTTTGTCTACAATCAATGTCCTGGGAGACACTTCTGAGGCTCCAGCAGCGGCATCCAATCTCGACATTGCCTTTATTTGTTTCAGCATCGGAAACGGTTGTGGTGAGTGGCTCTATCATTTGTGGTTTTCCTGTGACCAGGAGCTTCTTTCTCTTCATCTGCTGAACTGATCTTTCTCTGACCTTTTATTCACACAAGATGAGGCACATACCCTACTGGGCACATTGTGTTTGCACGGGTTTCTGCAAGTTCGCACGCGTTTTGTACAATTTCGCAATTTGCGAAATTGTACAAAACCCTCGCGAACTTGCAGAAACCCGTGTGAACATAAAAAAAAAAAATTTGCAAATTCGCGGGAGTTTGCGGATTTTGCGGATTGCGAGTTCGCAAATCCGCAAAATTCGCGAACGCGTGATTCGCAAAATTCGCCCATACCTACTGTGCGTGAGCCGGTCTCTCCCTGGGCATTTTCGTGAGAGGGCTGGCCACTCAGGTGCTTAATTGATTTAGCGCGAGGGACAGTGTTGATAAGTAGGGCCAGCGTAGAGCGGGAAAGTGCAGTACCGACAGGAGGAGGGTGGCGGAGTTTGTTTTGCGCTCGGTCTAGGCTTGTTGCTGCGACACTCACCAGCTTGTCGCGTTCATGGAGGAGTTGGCGTAGGTACGGAGGGCCATTCAGGTCCTCCGTGAAGCGGGTCGGGAGGACCTTCTCACTCCTGAAGTTCCCGGTGTGGCATGGGTTGGGCGTGCCCGTCCTTTCCAGAAGGCGGCTGGAGGCATGGACAAGGCGGTGTCGGCCTGTTTGGCGCCGCAGTCGGATGAGGAGGACGGCGCTGCCGCCATGCCCCTGGCGCCACTGGATGGAGGGTCGCCGAGTGCCCCGCCGGATGGTGTCACCCCTGTGCTGCTGGGTGCTCATGCGCAGGTTTGTCCTGTCCCTCCTGGGGCAGCGGGCCGAAGGGGAGCATCTGGTGGGAGGCGGGGCGGTCCTTTGGGCGAGCTGCTCGACTGCGGGGCGGGCCGTGTGGCTTCCAGGTCGGCCTCAGGAGCTCGGGAGAGGCAAGGGAGGAGCCTGGTACCTCGGAACAGCCCTCGCTCGGATGCTTCAGCCCTACTCCGGTGTCTCCATGCTTGGGGGGCGTTGGGGCTCCTATCGAGGTTCAGCTGTTACCTCCTCAGGCGCGTTTCATCAGCCCTCATGGCGTGGGTCAGGAGCTAGCTGGTCAGGGGACGAACTGCGCGCAAGGGGGTGGTCAATGGGTTTGGCATGGGTCAGGTGCGGATTCTGCGGTTGCTTACACTGGCACTGCGGGGGCTTGTGGATCTAGCAGTAAGGTGCAGTCTGGCTTGAGCGGCTCCAAATGCAAGGCCACAGCTACAGGGAGCTAGTCCTCGACTGGCGGGGCAAAGTTGCAGGCTGAACATGAGGCGGGTCAGTCTGGGGTAGGGGGAGCAGGAGGGGGATCTGGAGCGGATTTCTCTTCTGAGATGCGAGGCACAGTGCGCAGTGAGGATATTCAATGGCAATTTTATGATGGTGTAATTGGTGATGGCGAGTTGCCTAGTGGCAGTGGGGTTTCTGTTGGACATGCAGATGACCTGCTGTTGGATGTCTATGATGATAACCTGGAGGAGGGTGAATTACGAGAAGAGGACGTTGCAAATGTTATGGTCACAAATGAGAGGGGTGTTTTGGGGCAATCTGGTTCTCTTAGTCTTTTGCAGGAGGAGTTAAGTGCGGACCACGCAAAAGTTTGAGTCTCATCGTCTATCAAGTCACGTCAAGGGGACTTTCTTTGTTTCGACAGAGAATGCCACAGTTGCCAAAAGGTAAGTCAGGATGGTGGTCTGTTTAGCAACAGGGGAGGGTGTTCCTGTGAAGCGTACCCATTCTATTGGTATTGGGGATGAGGTGATTGGGGAGCAAGTTGCTGATAAAACGCTGTCTGTGCGGCAGGCTGCTGAGAGTGACAAATCTGGAGGGGGCGTTGCTGCTGGTAAGAATGGGCAAGCAGGGGACGCTGCTAAATCCAAGGAACAGGTGGAAGAGGATAAGAACATACATAAGAAATTGCCTTATACTGGAATTGGTATGCCCTTGGGTTCTCACTTGTCAGAAAAGACGAAATCGAGGATTTGGTGTAATAAATTTGTTGATGTTTTTAAATTACTTCATCGCGATATTCAGGCCAAGGAGGGGTCCAAGGAGGAGGAGTGGGAGTTGGCTCGGCGGCCTAGAGTCCCGAAGTCAATTGAGAATTGGACGTCTGCTTTCCTGATCTATGCTAGTGTTTATTGCGAGCAGCATCAGAACAAGGCAGTGACGATGTTCAAGTATGTAGATGTCATTAGGAAGGCACACAGTTATTTTGGAGTCTATGCCTGGCTTTCGTATGACGAGGAATTCCGTGCTAGGATGAGTTTGTTCCCTGAGCGCTCTTGGGGGGAAGTGGATGCTGAGCTGTGGTTGCAGTGGATGGCTTCTGCCCAGCCGTCTGTGACTACTCACATGGCTAGGGGGTTTCCAGTGACGTATCACCCCTTTCTATTTCATCCCGCCCAGTTTGGGGCGGGGGTCATGGGCAGGGGGCAGACAGCAACATCCAGGGCATCCTGGCACTATAACAAAGGTTTTTGCACCCGACAGTACTGTAAGTATAAACATGAGTATTCACAATGTGGGGGCAGGCACCCCTCACACAATGCTTCCCGGGATAGCGTTTTGGAGATCAAGGGAGTGGTCAAGGGGGCAGAGGCCAGTCTTCTCAGTCTTTCTCAAAGGGCTCCTACTCCTATTAAGGTGGCGGTTTTGGCTCAGTGGTTACATGATTATCCGGACTCTGATGCGGCGAAACATTTGTTTTGGGGCTTCCAAGTGGGTTTCAAGATTGGGTATTGGGGGCCCCGGCAAGGTCATTGGTCGGACAACTTGAAGTCCGCAAAAGAGAGTCCCCTGGTTGTACAGAATAAATTGGAGGCTGAACTTGCTGCGGGTAGGATTGCTGGTCCTTTCGTACACTGTCCGTTGCCTGATTTGATTGTTTTACCTCTGGGCGTGGTGCCTAAAAAGGCAGCTGGTGAATTTCGACTTATACATCACTTGTCCTGGCCTGAAGGTTCCTCCATCAATGATTTTATTTCCCCAGAAGATTCTAATGTGTCTTACGCTTTGGTGGATGATGCATTGGGGCACGTGAGATCGGCGGGACAGGGGGCATAGTTGGCGAAAAGTGACATCCAATCGGATTTCCGTCTTTTGCCTATTCACCCTTCTGATTTTGGCCTGCTGGGAATGCATTTTCAAGGGAAGTTTTATGTGGACAAGGTCTTGCCGATGGGATGTTCAGTGTCCTGTGCATTATTCGAAACTTTCAGTACCTTTTTGCAGTGGCGTTTCACTTTCATCAGTGGCCATAGGCTAGTCTGTCACTATTTGTACGATTTCCTTTTCATCGGTGAGCGTCATTCCGGTCAGTGTCAGTTGGCTTTGCAGACTTTTCAGGCAATGACTGAGGAGCTGGGTGTGCCTTTGGCTCCTGACAAAACAGAAGGTCCATGTACCACACTAACCTTTTTGGGGATCGAAATTGATACTCTGGCTATGATGGCGAGGCTGCCCAGTACAAAGGTTTAGGAAATTTCTGCCTTTTTTCTGCTTGTTGTGGAAGAGCGTAAGTTGGAACTCAGAAAGGTGCAGAAGTTGTTGGGATACTTGAATTTTGCATGTAGAGTGGTTTGAGCCGGTAGGACATTTTGTAGAAGGTTGGTAATGTCCTTGTCTGGGGCGTATCGTTCGGCATCATCGTGTGCGTATTTCAGCAGCTGTCAGGGCGGATCTGTTCATATGGTTGACTTTTCTGAAAGATTTTAATGGCGTGCCTTTGTCTTTTGCGGATGAGGACACGGTTTGGCAGGTACAAATCTACACGGATGCGTCAGGTGCCCTGGGATTTGGCATATTCTGGGAGGGGCGCTGGTGTGCTGTAAGCTGGCCTGTTCACTGGCAGCGTCAGGGTCGCAGTATTGCCTTTTTGGAGTTGTTCCCTTTACTGATGGCTCTGTACATCTGGGGTGAGGAATTCAGGAACAGGACTGTGTTATTCCATGTTGATAATTTGGCAGTAGTGGAATTGATTAACAGACAAAAAGCAAAGGGTTTTGCATGTGCTGAAGCTGTTGCGTGCTTTCATGTTGAGGTGTCTACAGCTGAATATCGTTTTCAAAGCTAGACATATTCCGGGGACCACTAATTGTATAGCAGACGCTTTATCTCGATTTCAGTGGAAGAAATTCCGCAGACTGGCTCCTGGGGCAGATCTCGAGCAGACACAGATTCCACAGTACGTATGGGCCTGGGGGGATTGAAGGTCACCCAGTTGGTCATGAATTCATTGGCTGTTTCTACTCGGCGGAGTTACTTGCAAGCATGGCAGGAATTTTTGAAATTTGGTGATGAGTTCCTTTTTCCAAAAGGGGGGTTGTCTGAGGAGCAGTTTTTGTTGAGTTTTGTTTTACACTTGGTTGACAAAGGCCTTTCACACACCACTATCTCTGGTATACTGACCGAGATCTCTTTTTATGGGCAGCTCAGGTGGGGAAGGAATCCTGTGGGTGGTGTTTTGGTTAAAAAGGTTTCGAAAGGTTTGGGTAGGCTACAGGCTGGTTCTAAACGGCTGCGGCAGCCTGTCACTTTTGATTTACTTCAGCAAATGTTGTCTCAGTTACCTTCTTGCTGTTACGATGCTTTTGAGTGTGTCAAATTTAGGTTGTGTTTTGTGTGGTTATTTTTTGGGGCATTTTGGGCTTCAGAACTCTTGGGTTTGTAGAACAGGTCAGGCATGTCTAGTAATGAGGTTTTTGTGGAAGGGGATAGATTGCGACTTTGGCTACGAGTCTCTAAAATGGATCAGTTGGGTAGGGGTAAATGGGTTTTCTTGGGGAGGAGTGGTTTGGTTTCTTGTTGCCCGGTTCGGGAATGGGAGGTTTTCATAGATTCCTCTGCTTTTAGGCCGGGCGTTATCTTTGGCCATGCGGATGGCAGCCCAATTTCTGTTGGTCAGTTATTGGCCGTTTTAAGGAAGGTACTGTTGAATTTGGGGCAGAATCCTTTACACTTTGGCACTCATTCTTTCAGGGTTGGGGCGGAGACTGAGGCGGCCAGGTTGGGGTGGGAGTGGTCTCAGATACGCAGAATTGGAAGATGGAGGTCGAGATGCTGCGAGAAATATGTTAGAAAGTAGTCCAACTTTATCTTTTGTTAATATGTGTTTTTTTCTCTTAGGTCCTTTGCACAGGATGGTCAGAGATAAAAGAAGGGTATGGATTGTTGGACATTCCTTTGTGAAATGAGCCGCAGTCTCTGCAGAACGCCAAATTTGTGGGAGGTCTCTTGGTCTCAGCAGTTTAACACTTGAGGTCTTTTGGCATGGTAAAGGGGGAATGCGTTAGGGGGGATTGTTTCCTTTTTTGTCTGTACTTTGTGATGGAGGAGGGGGTCCACCAGACCTGCTAGTAATTCACCAAGTGAAAACGATTTGGTATCCTTATCTGGTCTGACTTTGATAAAATTGATGAAGATGGACCTGGAAGTCATCAAGGACGCCTGGGCGAGCACCATGGTGATCTGGACGGAATTTGTGCCACGTCTATTATGGAATGGAGCACAAAATCACACAGCTATGGAAAGAGCGAGGAGGAAACTGAACCGATCTATGAGACTGTTTTGTAAGGAAATGAGTATTTACAGTTTGGCTTATCCTCATTTACAAGTTTCGGAACGGCATTTGTTTCGTGAGGATGGGGTTCATCTTTCCCAGTTGGGTCAGTCCTTTTTTTTATTAGAATTACGTGATTTGATTGCTAAAGTTTTTGATGCTCAGTTGTGGTGCTCTAAGAGTCCGGTTTAATTTTTTTTTTTCAGGTGAGGCAGGAAAACTCTAAAGGTTTTCCTGGTTGGGGGGTTTTTAGTGGGGGGTGGGCAGCCTGGAGCAGGTTGGCCCATCCTCAAAGGGCAGGTAAAGGAAAGGAGGGGTAGTTACAAGAGTTAGTTGCTTTTGGTTCGTTAGGGTTAACTTGGTGGGGGTTTACTCTTTAGTAAGGATGATCAGTAAGCTGAAAGAATTTTGGTTTAATAAATAAATAAATGAATGAAATATGTTGCTAAGATGTTTGTTTCACACCTGTCTTAATAAGTGGCCTTTGTTTACTAAGAAGTTGTGGACAGTGAGTTCTTGCACGAGGGGAGACCCAGGGAGAGCCGTGCGCGAGCCGGTCTCTCCCTGGGCATGTTCCCGCGAGGTCGGCCACTCAGGTGCTTAACTGATTTAGCGCGAGGGACAGAGTTGATAAGTAGGGCCAGTGTAGAGTGGGAAAGGGCGGTACCGGTGGGAGGCGGGTGGTGGAGTTTCTTTTTCCCCACCCACCCTACCCTCTTTTTTCCCTTTAGGCCGTTTTTATCATCAGCGCTTTAGGTACTGCTTTAGTTTTGTAGGCTTGCCACTCTAAGACAGGTTGAATGTTTTCCTTTTTTGTAGGCAGGTTTTTAGTGGGGGGTAGGCAGCCTGGAGCGGGTTAGCCCATCCTCAAAGGGCAGGTAAAGGAAAAGACGGGTAGTTACAAGAGTTAGTTGCTTTTGGTTCGTTAGGGTTAACTTGGTGGGGGTTTACTCTTTAGTCAGGATGCTCAGTAAGCTGAAAGAATTTTGGTTAAATAAATAAATAAATAAATGAAATATGTTGTTAAGATGTTTGTTTCACACCTGTCTTAAAAAGTGGCCTTTCTTGCTTACTAAGAAGTTGTGGACCGTGAGTTCTTGCGCGAGGAGGGACCCAGGGAGAGCCGCGCACGAGCCAGTCTCTCCCTGGGCATGTTACCGCGAGGGCTGGCCACTCAGGTGCTTTTTGATTTAGCGCGAGGGACAGAGTTGATAAGTAGGGCCAGCGTAGAGAGCAGGAAAGGGCGGTACCGGCGGGAGGTGGGTGCCGGAGTTTGTTTTGCCCCACCCACCCTTCCCTCTTTTTTCCCTTTAGGTCTTTTTTAACATCAGTGCTTTAGGTACTGATTAAGTTTTGTGGGCTTGCCACACTAAGACAGGTTGAATGTTTTCCTTTTTTAGGTCGAGCGGATGAGGCATTCATGCGAAGCATGAATGCATCAGCTCGACAACTTATGCTGCCGGTATTTAGGAGAGTGGACAGCAATCAGACGCGTGCTTTCCCATTGTCAGATTTCACCTCGGGAGCGCGCGTCTGATAGCTGCGCATGCGCGGTGCAAGCCCTGGCTCTCACACAGACACAGGCAGCCCCCACCCCTCTGCATGCACGCACGCACACACACAGGCGCAAGCCGTCGCTCACACACAGACACAGGCAGCCCCCACCCCTCTGCATGCATGCACGCACACACACACAGGCGTGCGCATGCACACGCAGGCACACTATCCCCTGCCTCGCATTCTCTCAATCACACACAGTCACGCATGCGCACACACATGCACACACACACACGCACGCACACACTCCCGCCCCCTCCCCTCCCCCACCCCACAGGCACGCACGGACTTCACATTAGCCCTGGGCCCCACTCACCGACTGCGCTCTTCTGGCGGTGCTCCTCTCGCGCTCCGCTTCTCGCGGCGCGTCTCCTCTTCTTAATCGGGGCTCCCTCAGGTCAGAGGACCCCCGCAACAGGCGCCACACTCCTCCTTCTCCCAGGACCGGCAGGGCGCTCCATGCGCCGGCGTCTCACGGACCTCAGGAGGCGGGACATCCGGTCGGCCGCGAGCGGATTGGCCGGCCGGCCAAGAGCTTCCGGGTCGCCGCGGGTCTCGCGTCTCTTCCGCCTTATTTGAAATGCGGTTATTATAATGTTAATAAATACTCGTGCCCCCTGCTCTGCCACCGTTCAATCCATTTGTAGGGAATGTTGCATAGCGCCGACTATATCGAGTGGACGCCGGAGCGCTTTATATCGCAGAAGCAGAATGTGGCGTACAGTCTGAAAGGTCATCATATATACCACTTACCGCCGACAATGAGCTGAGAACAGAGAAGCAATGACTCTATATACACATATCTGCATCATACATTGGATATTTTTTTAAGACGCGAAAAAAAATGCTTATGTAGAATGTTCTAGGGGTGAATCCCTCAAGCGAGCTCGTTCATTTGCGGGTCACGTGGCCGGGCACCGATCGCCCAAACACTTAGATTGCGCGTGTGGACCCCAGGGACTGCGCGTGAGAGCCCCAGGGGCTGCCCACATGTGAGATACCCCGGGCGTTTCTGTGCAGTGCCCGCCAGTCCCTGGTGCCTCTCTTAGGCAGGTTGTTGTTTCACACACTCTTTACCACCTGAGACTGGGACACCAGCGGATTCTACACCTCTAGACCCTTTGTAGTGGAGGTGCATGCCTAGGCCGATACTCGTGCCCCCTGCTCTGCCACCGTTCAATCCATTTGTAGGGAATGTTGCATAGCACCGACTACATCGAGTGGACGCCGGAGCGCTTTATATCGCAGAAGCAGAATGTGGCGTACGGTCTGAAAGGTCATCATATATACCACTTACCGCCGACAATGAGCTGAGAACAGAGAAGCAATGACTCTATATATACATATCTGCATGTTTACATTGGATATTTTTTTAAGACGCGAAGAGAAATGCTTATGTAGAATGTTCTAGGGGTGAATTCCTCAAGCGGGCTCGTTCAAGGAGTGAAATGGAGGTATTGGCTAATTAGAGTTGAAATAGTTCTCATTGCGGAGAGCCATAGTCGCGTCCGCTCAGTGCTGCGATATTGTGTACTTTACTTGAAGGGTTTCAATATTTCTACACTTGTAGCCTCCCTTGGGTCAGTCACCGGCAGCCTGTGTGGGCAGCGCCAGGTGATGGGTCAAGGGATGGCAGCAGGGCACTTTGCCAGAATTGTCCATTGCTGGTGGCCGGTTTTGCGTTTCGAGATTTCATAATAATGTAAATACGCAGCATTTTAAATGCAACTCTTGTAGAGTACATAAGGTAATAATGGTGGGCGTGTAGGTCCCCTTTTGAGTCCAGCTTGGTCTGTGGGCCCCCTATTTGACTCCAACTGATCTGTAAGCTTCCTTGCTCACAGCTGGTCTATAGCCCCCCTTTCCGCCCAGCTGGTATCTGCCCCCCCCTTTGAGCATAGCTGTTCGGTGCCCCCTCCCCCCTTTTGATCCCAGCTGGTCTGTGTGTCTCTTGCTTCCAGCTGGTCTGTGGTCCCCACACCCCTCTTGATACCAGCTGGTCTGGGTTCCTTACTATGCGTCACATGAGGGGGGGCTGTGGACCACCCTTCCCTCCTGAGGGGGTTTCTGTGCCACCTTTGTATCGACAATGGGCTGTGTGTCCCGTGGTGGCCTCTCTACTTTCGTAGCGGCTGTGGCCCACCCTAGCGTCCAGCTTTGCCATGGATGACACATTTTTGGAAAGCGCGTCAATATGCGACGGGCACATGACGGCCACGCGCTCTGAAAAGCAGTGTGTGCCCCCCCCCTTCCGAGAGCCGCCCAGAACACCGCACCCATAAAATGTGGTCTAAATCTGCTTTAATGATCCGTAACTAATTAGTTAAAACTAAACAAAGCACCCTCACACCTTCACACGCCCCCTCACACGTCACCCTCACACCCGTCACCCTCACACCCATCACCCTCACACCTGTCACCCTCACACCTGTCACGCTCACACCCTCACCCTCACCCCGCTCACACCGTCACCCTCACCCCCTCACCAGCACCCCCTCACCCTCACCTCACCCCCCTCACCCTCACACCCATCACCCTCACCCCCCTTACCCCCACCCTTACCTTGTCACCCTCAACCCGTCACCCTCAACCCGTCACCCTCACCCCGTCACCCTCACCCCCACCCCCATCACCCTCACCCCCGTCACCCTTACCCCCGTCACCCTCACCCCTGTCACCCTCACCCCTGTCACCCTCACCCCCGTCACGTCACCCCCGTCACCCTCACCCTAGTCACCCTCACCCTAGTCACCCTCACCCTTGTCACCCTCACACCGTCACCCTCACCTCGCCACCCTCACCCCGTCACCCTCACCCCGTCACCCTCACCATGTCACCCGTCACCCTCACCCCGTCACCCTCAACACCGTCACCCTCACCTCCTCACACCCCCTCACCCTCACACCCCCTCACTCCTCCTCACTCCCCCTCACCCTCACACCCCTCACCCTCACACCCCCTCACACCCTCTCATAGCATAACAATTCAAAGCATAGGATAGCAAAACATAACATAGGATACCAAAACAAAACATAGCATACAGCATCACTCCGCACCACCACAGCATCACTCAGGGGCACCACAACATTACTATACGCTACCACAGCATCACTGAATGCCACAGCATCACTCGTTCGCCATCACATCACTCAGCGCCACCACAGCATCAATCTATGCAACCAATCAACAACACCTGGTTCAAATACGTTCTCTCAAAGTTCCAATCTTTATTACAAATGTTTTAAAAAAATGTTAATATTTCATTTCTGTTCTTGGATTTTCGTCACAAGAAAATACACTGAACATAATCTTCACAAAAGTTATTTACAAAACTTTAAGCTATTGCCATTATAAATTACAATAACTTTTATTTAAGTATTATATATTTAAAAAATTAAACCATTGTCATTTGTAATATCAATACATGTAAGTCACGTAAATACAAAACATATTGCATTACAAACGCTATAGGTGTCACATTGGCGAAAGTTATAACTATTGGCATTGTAAATGACAAAGCTATTAATTTCGCTATTTTCAAAAATCAAAACATAAATAAAAAATTTGTAATATACAATACCAATAGCTCTAAGCATGGGCGAATTTTGCGAATCTTGCGTTCGCGAATTTTGCGGATTTGCGAACTCGCAATCCGCAAAATCCGCGAATTCCCGCGAATTTGCAGATTTTTTTTTTTTTGTGTTCGCGCGTGTTTCTGCCAGTTCGCGAGGGTTTTTAAAATTTCGCAATTTGCGAACTTACCTGTCGGGTCGCAAGTTTTGCGAACTTGTTGTTTCTACGTGTCCAGCCTGTTTGGGACACTCTTCTTCATCACTGCCACTCTCTGTCACCACTGCCACTCTCTGACTACTCATGCCACCCTCTGACCCACCCATGCCACCCTCTGTTTCATCACCACACCCTCTGGTTGTCCAGTGTACATTATTTTCGGCAAAGCAAAGCACACCTTCCCTGCCTCAAGTGACCTGAATTAATTTGGGGCTGATTAATGTGTCACAGAATATTTTTTTAGCTGGCACCTGCTTCCTTAGTGCTTCCTGATTAGTGATCTTTTGCACTTGCTAAGTGCTTTCATTGTTGCAAAATTAGTTACAACACCTGCCCTGCCCCAACTGACAATAATGAATTAGGGGCTGATTAATGGATTTTAACTTCCAGCCTGGCTCCTGCTTGTCTCCCTTAGCTGTAATTCAGGACCTTTGTGGCATATGTGTAACTATTCTGAGGTTCAGAGCAGGGTCCCATAATAGTTGCAACTGGCAACTGAACTCTGGAGGGGTCCCTCAGGAAGCACTACAGGAAATGGCTACTAATGATGAGCCTGAACTTTTGAACCTGGTAAGTAGTTTCAGTTTTGCTAAGATTGTATTTCTGCAATTTAGCACTTACTCGCGGGGTGCGAAGTTGTACTGGCAAGCCACGAACTCACGCGAACAGTGCGAGCAAGCCATAAAATCCGCTGCTCATGGATTTGCGGATTTTGCGGGAGATTCGCGGATCTCGCGGATTGCGAATTTACCGAAAATCCGCAAAATCCGCGAGCGAAACGGATTTTCCGCCCATGCTTAAATAGCTCAAACTTTCCTAATGCGAGACCTATTGCATTGCAAATGCTTGTTGTAGGCTGGTTTTTAGTGGGGGGTGGGCAGCCTGGAGCGGGTTGGCCCATCCTCAAAGGGCAGGTAAAGGAAAGGACGGGGTAGTTACAAGTGTTAGTTCCTTTTGGTTCATTAGGGTTAACTTGGTGGGGGTTTACTCTTTAGTAAGGATGCTCAGTAAGCTGAAAGAATTTTGGTTTAATAAATAAATAAATAAATGAAATATGTTGTTAAGATGTTTGTTTCACACCTGTCTTAATAAAGTGGCCTTTCTTGCTTACTAAGAAGGTGTGGACAGTGAGTTCTTACGCAATAATGCAAAGGACACTAGTGACATTACAGGCCTCATGGATTTCAAAATCGGATTGCTTTACAAAAGAAAGATTACCAGACTGTTTGATTTGCGAGTGGAGACGCTGTTTGGCTGGGGGACAAGGTACATTTTGAACTTGTTCATTGCACGCAAAGTAAGACTTGAATTTTCTATTCATCTTGAACTCTCCACTATGGCATGTTGTATGGCAGCAGCAACATAGAGTTTGTCGACAAATATTCAGTATGGGTGAGTACTTCGGATGAGAGATCGCTCACCGCAGTAAAAGATTTTCTGTCTGCTTTATTTGGAATTTATTTCTGTTGCCGTTTTTTTTTCTTTTTCTCCTTGTGGAGGATTGTACTGGAAATCTGTGTTGTTTTGCTAAGGAGTTTGTTTACTGTACATTCTCGTTGCTGTGTTGTGTATTAGAATGCCACCCTTATCTGGATTTTTGTGTGTGGGGAGTTATGTTGTGAGGAGTCTATACTTTAGTATGGAGTTGTAGAGTTGAGTACCCCAGTTTATTTCCCCCCAAAACATACTACCTTTAGGATACTTATATCAACCATGTGGATTCTCTTGTGGATTTCTGAGAAACAACCCTGTGGGGGACCCACCCCTAAGGAGTGACTTGTCTAGATATTCCATTCCAGTTAGTAAACGCTACGGCATCCTCATTATGTTAGACGAACAAAACTGACTTGCTCTCCCTCTAAGTCTCTCCCTAGAAAACTATTGCTGTGTTGATAAGATCTATAAAGCTAACAACTCTGCAGCTCAAAACCAACAAACCCCATATATTAAGGAGGATCAGGATATGGTCCCTATGAATTTGTGTATATAGACGACTTATGAACCTATAAGTAGTGCTATGCTAGTACAGCTTCCAATCAGTAGGGATAGCGAATTAGTTAGTTTATTAGATATACCAGTCCAACATGTTGTTGTAGAGAAAGTATGCTGTGAAATAGTATCCTAGAATGTGCTGGCTTGTTGTCCAAACAGTCTAATCATCTTTTTGGGGAATTTATAACGGCTTTTAATATCTTAGGCTGACAAGAGACGTGGGCAAAGGAGCCAATCCATATTAACGGTTTTAAGACATTCCACACCTCAGCCATCAAAGGGATTAGCGGTAAAGCAAAAGGGGGACTTGGAACCTACATATCAAACAGGTTGGAAATTAAAAAGATAGCGCTTCATACCGGGGAACCTTATTACCAACTAATATTAATCCAGCTTGATGGCAATTATTGTATACTATTGATACATGTTTACAACAAAATAACTTTGGCCTTAGTGAGAGATGTCTTAATGCAACTATATAATAACCTGCAGTCCTTACATAGGAAAAACTATAGAGACATGATGCTGATCATTGGAGGTGATTTCAATTGTGCTCTTTGCCCAAGTGACGGAGGTAAAACATGTGGTGTTGTGCAAGAGGAAGGCATCAGCAATACTTATTTCCGTCATTCCCCATTGGGGGATTTGTATAATAATTTGATCTTTAGTATGAATCTGGGTTTTCTAATGAATTAATCGATAAACCCTCCCCTATGCCCCACATCTTTAATGGTAGGGGCTGTCATACTACCATAGATTATATTCTTTCATCAAATAGCCACGCTCACAGATTGAATTAATTTCATTTGGATGATAATTCCCTGAGGGATAATTTCCCATTGTGTCTCTCAGTTTTAACAACATCTAACAAACTACACAGGCAAGATGTAACAGACCAGGTTTTATCAGACCTATCAGATCTATTAATAAGATAAATGGCTATAACATGAGTTGGTCAAAAGTGGATCCTGTAGCAATTACTAGAAAAGTGATAGGTAAGTGTAGTTCAGCCATCGACATGTGTCTGGATGAGTCAGCTACTCCAGTTGGTATCCTTTCCTCCTTTAAGTTAATATCTGAGGCAGTAAGAGAATCATTATTTGTTCCACTGAAGAACAAAAAAAACTCTTGTGGCTGGTTTGATTCAAAGTACTCGCAGGCCTATTCTAGTCTAAAAAGGGAATTACACAAGTTTCCGAAAAATGTTGAGAATATAAGGAGAGTAAGAGGGGAATTTAGAGTGGCCCTCAGGGATCGAAAAGCAAAAGTGAGAAATGAGGCTTGGGAATCCCTTCATGAAGCATCTGTAGTGGTGATAGTTCGGCTTTTGGGAGGGTGAGGTCACCATAGACGAGAATCAGTGGATTGACTATTTCTCGAGGGTGTACAATACTGTTGGAAACTCTGCTGCCAATTTCGAGAGTATTCAAAGGGAAACGCATATCAAACCTGAGATCCTATGTTATGACCTTTGGTTCACACTGGAGGAGGTGACCTGTGCGCTTTCTGCAAGCTTAGGGGGGGAAGGCCCGGGCCCGGATGGGGTACCCATAGATCTTTTTAAATCCAACATTGAACTATGGGGACCAATTATTACCCAGATCCTTACTGCTAGCTGTTTTGCCCCCTTCCCAACAACATAGGTGGAACCCATCATTGTTTCAATCTTCAAAAAGGGGGTTTGTCAGGATCCGAAGTGTTATAGACATATTTCTTTATTAGATGCTTTGACAAAAGTGGCTAGACGTATAATACTGGAACATCTAAATGAATGGGCTGAGGAAAACAATATTCTGTCCGATATACAATATGGTTTCCGGGCTGGATTGGGGACAGTAGAGCAGAGTTTACATTTATCTATTTTAGTGGGGAAGTACACGCAAGAGAAAACAGGTAGATTGTTCCTGGCCTTTGTCGATCTTACCGCGCCTTTGACTCTGTGAAACACGTGGATTTATGGGCTATCCTAGTACAGCTAGGGGGAGATATACAAATTATCCACTTCTTTAGGCGCTTATATTGTGATGCTAAGGCGCGAGTGCGCTTTGGCATAGGCAGAGAACGTACAGCTCCATTCCCCATTAGGAAGGGGGTCAGGCAAGGAAGTGTCCTGGCCCCTATACTTTTTAATCATTATATTAATGGCTTATGTGAGGCATTAATTAAGAACAATCACAATTTCCCACAAATAGCTGCACGTCCCATCCCTGCACTCCTCTATGCAGACGATGCAGTTTTAATGTCACGCACCCAAGTAGGTCTACAACAGGTTCTAAACTGTTTTACTAAGTTTATGGGCCTATTGAATCTCAAGGGGAATATCTCTCAGACTTATATTATGAGATGTGGGCCTGGGAGTCACATATGTAGGGACATGCTCCTGGCGGGCCAGAAAATAGAGGACACTACAAGCTTTGCATACCTAGGCATACTGTTTGATCGTAGAGACTCTTGGACTCGAGGCGGTACAAAAGGGGGTGTTGATGGGCGGAGCATATGAACCAATCAAACACTCACACCCAGTCAACAGATCTGGGTTTAATCCATCACCGTTCTTTAGCCCACTCTTGCACCCCAGTTCAGAACAAAGCAGTACAAAAGGGGGTGGTGATGGATGGAGCATATGAACCAATCAAACACTCACACCCAGTCAACAGATCTGGGTTTAATCCATCACCGTTCTTTAGCCCACTCTGCCACCCCAGTTCAGACATGGCCATATGCAAATCAGTCTGACCCTGTGCCTCATGGGAACAGTCCAGCCCGAACTGCCAAGCCATGCCTTCCCTGGACTGGAAACAAGCTTCCGAGCACCGGTTTCTGGCATTTCAGCCATCTTCAGCCCGGCTTGCTTGAATCCAGTGGCAAAGTGAGCAAGGGACTCACGTCTGAGCATACCCTGCCAATTTATGGCGAACAAAGCGGTACAAAAGGAGGTGGTGATGGACGGAGCATATGAACCAATCAAACACTCACACCCAGTCAACAGATCTGGGTTTAATCCATCACCGTTCTTTAGCCCACTCTGCCACCCCAGTTCAGACATGGCCATATGCAAATCAGTCAGACCCTGTGCCTCATGGGAACAGTCCAGCCCGAACTGCCGAGCCATGCCTTCCCTGGACCGGAAACAAGCTTCCAAGGACCGGTTTCTGGCATTTCAGCCGTCTTCAGCCCGGCTTGCTGGAATTCTGTGGCACAGTGAGCAAGGGACTCACGTCTGAGCATACCCTGCCAGCTTATGGCGAAAAAAGCAGTACAAAAGGGGGTGGTGATGGACGGTGCATATGAACCAATCAAACACTCACACCCAGTCAACAGATCTGGGTTTAATCCATCACCGTTCTTTATCTTTAGCCCACTCTGCCACCCCAGTTCAGACATGGCCATATGCAAATCAGTCTGACCCTGTGCCTCATGGGAACAGTCCAGCCTGAACTGCCAAGCCTTGCCTTCCTGGACCGGAAACAAGCTTCCAAGGACCGGTTTCTGGCATTTCAGCCGTCATCAGCCCGGCTTGCTTGAATCCAGTGGCAAAGTGAGCAAGGGTCTCACGTCTGAACATACCCTGCCAACTTATGGCGAACAAAGCGGTACAAAAGGGGGTGGTGATGAACGGAGCATATGATCCAATCAAACACTCACACCTAGTCAGCAGATCTGGGTTTAATCCATCACCGTTCTTTAGTCCACTCTGCCACCCCAGTTCAGACATGGTCATATGCAAATCAGTCTGACCCTGTGCCTCATGGGAACAGTCCTCTTGGACTCGAGCCATAATGACAAAAAAAGTATTATGGCTAGATCAACAAAGGCCTCACACTTTTTTCTAGGAAACTAGAGAGAAGACCACCACTGAAACTAATACAGATATACAAAGTGAAATGTGTCTCTGTAGCCATGTATGGAGAGGCAGTTTGGGGTTTTGTGGACACTCAGTCGCTTCAGACAGTGGAGAGCATCTTCTTGAGATACATTTTAGCTGTCCCTAGTAGTACGTCTGCGTATGTCTGCCATTCGGAGCTGGGACTGCCGTTTATTTCAGATATGATAAAAATTGAGCCAATACTTCTATGCCATAGAATATGGTCTAAACCTGAGACCAAGCTAAATCAGGACATTTTAGCTGACAGCTTAAAACTTGAAGGAGTGCTATTGATCCCGTGGCTGAGGTTTATTAGAAACTTTATGTCTGATCTCGGCCACTTGGAAAATTATAATAACCCAAGCACTATGCAGTCCCTCAGTAGAAAGAAATTAAAAAAACAGAGACTATTCTTCTAAACTCTATAAGACTGGCGACTGAGAGTTTAAAACCTACAGTCCAGTACAATCAATTGATTTTATCCTCTTACAGTATTCAGTCATGTTTATTGTTTGTACCTGGTGGATATAACAGGTTTTTATTAATTCATTTTAGATGCAATATTGTCCACAGGCTATTGACCTTCCCAGGTATGAATGATAGGTCGCGAACATTAGGACCGAGTCCATGCGAAAACTGTTCGGAACAATCAACAATACATGTCTTTTTTTATTCTGTAGATTTTAGAGTAACCTGAAGAAAGTTTGGATTGTCCCGATGTTGAAGGAGCTGGGTCTGAGACAATGCAGTGCTGCATTGCTCGCGCTACAGCTCTTGGACGAAGTACACAGAACTTGAAGGATAAGCATGTTTTTAAAAAAAAGCTTTTATTCTGTAATTATGGAGACTAATATGATTGTTTGTATGACACATTTTTTATGTAATTATGTAACGTTTATAATAACTCATAGTTTTATTGAACTAACTGTATATATGTACTTTTATGATTGTCTCAAAAAGCAATTAAATAAAGTCTCTTTGAATTGAATTGAGTACCCCAGTACTATTTTGAGGGGATCATTGTGTTTTGTAGCCGACATGTATTGTACTGTGCTTCTCTTGTTCTTCCTTTGGGAGCATGTCTCCTGATATGTGGGGTGGTGCAGTAATACCACCCACTCTTCTTATTGTGTTGTTATATCCCACTCTTTTGTGGTTATGGAATGATGCGGCAATACCATTCTACTTATTTTATGTTTCCACCCTTAGTAGGGTGATAGGAAGTTGGAAGCCGAATTTAGAACCGGGAGTGAAGTTTTTTTTTCTTTTGTGTTTGGTGTGGTGTTTTGCTTCACTCTTACCACCCATACGTAAGGCGGGTTTAAGTCAAATGATGTTTACGAGGTCGGACTTCTCCTTTACTGTGTTTAGGGTGATTGGTTGAGTTAGCCCTTGATGTTTCCTTGAAGAGTTTTTCTTTATGCTGAGTGTGGAGCCTTATTCCACACTAACCGCCGTTACATCCGGTTTTAGCGAAGGGCTGATTTAAAGCCAGATTTGCGATGAGTGAGTGTTTTTGCTAGTGATTGCTGTTTTTCTTTACTACTTGATTGAGTGTAGTTGTGCACTTTTACGTGTTCCGTTTGGAGCGTCTTTCCACATGTACCACTCTAACTTCGGGTTTGGGTGATGGGCTCAGTTTAAGCCAATTTTTGATGAGTGAGTGGTTTTTTCTAGTGATTGTTGTATCTCTTACGATTTGGTTGAGTGTTGAGTTGTGCACTTTTACATGTTCAGTGTGGAGCGCTTTTCCACACGTACCACCCTAACTTCGGGTCTGGGTGTAGGGCAATGTTCATGCCATATGTTTCGTGTGGAGTTGTGCTTCACACGTACCACCCTCACTACGAGTCTGGTGGAGGCCAGCGTTTATGCTGTTTGTTTGGTGTGGAATGATTTTCCACATTTTGTATGTTTTTTTTTATTGCTCTTGTTTGCATGGTTCCCTACCACGCTTTTTAGTTGGTATCCTTGGTACCTATTTCTTGTTGGCCTGGCCAGCCAGCTTGTTTTTGGTATCTGGGTTTAGTTTGTGTTTTGTGGTGTTGTGGTGTGTGCGTTTCTTGGTTCGGTTAAAAAGGGAGATGATGTGTGTATATTCCCTTTTTAAATTGTGACCTTTTATTATCTCTATCTTATCATTTGTTGTACACGTGCCTTATATATTTCCATCTTTTATCTGCATGCTTTCGCATCAGCACTTTGCTACAATGTTTATTCACTTGCATTTGTTCTGAAATCTTTCTATTGCATATAATATTTTATTGTCATCCTTTGCATGCACTATTTTTAATGTTCTTCTTTTTAGAGCTCCTTTGTCATTTTTGTCTCCTTTGTCATTATACCTGCTGCTCAGCCAGTGTGAATGTGCTGTGAAATGTTGGTGTGCATGGCGATGTAATGGAATATGAGGATGCCTGGATGTGGAGAGTGTCAGTTGGAGGATGGGCTGAGCAGCAAAAATCTTATCCTGACTTGATACTTATATGGACTACGAAGCATCTATCTTCATTACCACAGAAACACATTAAGCTGCTAGGGACCTTGTAGTGATCAAGTAGGGTCAGACCTCAGGCATGAGTCCACCCCCTGTGGGTACCATATATAGACTTTTAGAAATGTGCGTTTACCACTGGAGGGGGCTATTGAACTCCCCAGGGGAAAATGCACATTTATAAAAAAATATTGCTGCATTTGCCACATATTCTATCATCCACTGAAAATGTGTTTCTAGCTCAAACGGATCAAAAGTTACAAACAATGTAGCGACGTGTTCACATGCAGTGGAAGGCACTGAGCAAAGGTTGACTGGTCATCTTTCAGGAGATGATTTCCATATTTGGTTGCTAAATTGGTACTAATGAGGTGACATCTTTGCCCAGACAGTATTATTATGTTTACAAATCACAGAATAATGAAGTAAAACTATGAAAAAAGTATGCATCATTATGTTGTGTAATTTGCATTTTCTTTCCACATAATTTAGTTAACCCTGTTCCATAATTTGACTGTCTCCTGCTTCATAATTTCAGTGACCCTGGTGATAGCACTGTGAGCTTTCACAAGCACACATGTGCGCACAAAGTTGCATGAGCTATTATTTGATAGCGAGCTTCTTGAGCTCAAAGGTAGAGTTTAGGCTTCAGAAGATTACTTTTATACTGGCAATGGCTCAGCAGCTCCCACAACAATGACGTTTTGGATACGCCATAACCAAAGTATGATGTGGTATTGAGTATATGGCAAGGTGAAGTAATACTGTGTCTTTTCTAGTCTTTTCTAGTGTCTTTAACGAACTTGCAGTGAGAAAGATAAGTATTTTTTTACTGTTGCACGCATCTCACAGATGCAAACACTCACACACCCACTGAATGATTTAGACCATACTTCTGCCTTCTACATAGGACAGTTTTTTAGCGAGAAGGTTTTAGTCAGGTAGCAGAGATGGCAGCTCATGCTTGAGTGCTGCTGAGCCCCTGACCAGAGTTATGGAGGACATCTCTTTTAAAAAAAAAAAAAATGTATTTGCATTTTTTAAACCATAGAAACATTACAAGCATGTCACATAAGATTGTCCACCATACCCTGCCCCCCCACCCACCACCCACCGTCTCCAGAGTTGCACAAAACGGATCTCACCTTAATCATTTAGGATCGCTGGCTTGTCCCATCCGATGCAAACGATATCTATCATAATAGACTCTATGGAGAATTTTAAATTAGATGAGTCGGAGCCGGGATTTTATTGCCACTTTCCTAGGATGCATCAGGGCAGTCTCCCAGTTGTGTGTCCAGATTTGATTCCCATGTACCCTTCAATTTCACCAATCTGTCCGGCATATTGTTAAGCAGAGTTTTGTAAGTCAATGAAACTAGTTTATCCGGGACCTGTTCCTGCAACAGACGACCCTGTAGTGGAGCGTACTCCGGCAACGGGCCAGAGAGCGCTTCTTCTGCCTGTCAGGCATGGCGTACTTGTGCATATTTCAGAAACTGCGTGTGGTGCAATCCAAATTTCCCCGTCAGCACCTGAAAGGACTTCAGTGCGCCCTGTTTCTGTAGGTCACCAAGAACTGAAATGCCAGTGTCATCCCACCTTTTAAACCCTTTCAACTTATGTAGCTCTCGTAGCCACGTACAATGCCATATCAGGGTTTGTCTCGACGGTTTGTGCGTCCAACCAATCCTTCTTGTCGCCCTTTCCCACAACTCTACAGTCACCCGCGTCGCGGCTAGTAGTGTTTCTTTTCCCCTACCTCCATATATGAAGTGGAGACATGTGCGATGCTCCAGTTTTCCCCTTTCTAATCTATATGTGGGGTGATTTGCTGGGGCTTGAAGCCAGTCATTTTATCGGTGCTAGATGATCTGCCCAGTAATATGCCTCAATGTTAGGTAGGGAAATCCCCCCATCATATTGGTCCCTTTGTAGAGTCTCCAGGGCTATCCTAGGTTGTTTCCTCAGCCAAAGCAATGCTCGAAGCCCCTCATTTATCCCTTTAAAAACCTGCAGGGGAAGGGGGAAATACTCATTCTGCAATGCATATAAAAAACGTGGCAGGGTAATCATCTTATATATTGCTTCCCGGCCTAGTATTGTGAGGGGGAGGGTCTTCCATCTGAGCGCGTCCTCCGCTAAGTTTGCGAGGATTCGTTGGATATTTTTCTTATACGAAATAGAGCAGTCCTTCGTCATATAGATCCCAATGTATGTAAACCCTTCAGTCGTTACCCGTAGCGCCTCGAGTAGGGCAGGTCCCATGTTCTCTCCCCTGGGGCTGTACAGGACCGACTTGTGAACCATACCGACCCAACAGAGTGAACAAACACGTTTCTGAAACCTCCGGATTAGTGATGTATAAAAGGATGTCATCCGCGTATAGCGAGATTTTCTCTTCATATTCATCACTTCAGTCAATTCTAAATCCCGTTATTCCCCTGTCCTGCCGTATTTCACACGCCACCACTTCTATGGTGAGGGCGAACAATAGCGATGATAGAGGGCACCCCTGACGGGTCCCTCTCCTTATAGGGAATCCCTTGATAACACCCTGTTAACCTTGACCCTCGCTCGTAGGTCAGTATATAGAAGGTTAACCCACTTCCGAAACTTCGGGTCAAATCCAAACTATAGCAACACTCCATCCAGAAAGGGCCAGTGTACCGCACCAAACACCTTTTCAGCGTTGAGGGATAGAAATACATGGGACACCCCACGATCACACACTTCCATCAGCCAATAATGGGTCCTCCTCAAGTTGTGCCTAGTCGCCCTGTTCGGCAGGAAGCCTGTCTCGTCCAGGTGAATCAGATCTGTTATCACCTTTCTCAATCTCAACGCCAGTATCGTTGACAGGAGTTTTACCTCCATATTCAACAGTGAAATGGGGCGATAAGACGCACACACCCTTGGCGGCTTGCCCTGCTTATAGATAGGTATTATCGTGGCCATGCGGAGATCCTGGGGTAACTTTCCTTCCTGCATCACTCCCTTGAACAAAGCCAGTATGTGAGTAGTAAGTAGGTCTGCCGTTTTTTTAAAGAATTCTGCGGGGAACCCATTCGGACCAAGGGATTTCCCTGGGCGAAAATTAGCTATAGCCTCCCTAACCTCGGCTACCGTAATTTCTTCCTTCAGGCTTTCTTCAGCCTCCACAGCTAAACTGGGGGTCTCGACCATATCTAAGTACTGACCTATCTCGTCTGTCGAGCCTAAATCCCTAGCCTCGTAAAACTTCTCGTAATAGGCTGCAAATGTCTGGGCTATTTGTTCATCTGTTCTTCTGGCTCAGCCCTTAGCATCCAACACCTGGTCAACCCACCTCGCCTCTTGCTCCCTACGACTCAGCCATGCCAAAAGTTTCCCAGATTTGTCCCCCACATCATACAGTCTGTGCAAGGTTGCCTGCGCCTGCTTTTTGGCCTCGTCATGTGTCAGGGCCATGTATTGCTGCTGAGCATCCAGCACTTTTCGTAGTGAGTGTGCCACCCTATCCGTTACATGTCTCTGTTCAAGCTCTAAAATGCAGGCCTCAAGGTCACGTAGGTCACTCTGCACTCTCGTCTTTTCTTCCGCTAGCCTGTTCTGAACTTTATCTCGCATGACTGCCTTTAGCGCTTCCCATAACGTCACCCCAGACTGCACTAAGCCCAGATTGTCCGCCAGGTACACCTTCACATCAGCCCTAAATCCCCGCAACAAGTCCTTATTCTGGAGATCCCATGCCACCAGTCGCGAGCTCCTACCCTTCGTCCCACGTTTTATCCCCACTGTCACCAACCCCTGCGAGTGGTCCGTGATACCTCGTGCCAGGTATTCCGCCCGGCTAGTAACATCAAGCGCACGATGGGGCAAGAAGACATAATCCAGCCTAGAGTATACCTTATGGGCCCCAGGAAAATACGAGTAAGTCCTAGCATCCGGATGGAGCCATCTCCAGGCATCCGTCAGCCCCATTGTGTCAATAAACCTCACCAGAGGGGAGTGTACCGAGGGATCCGTCCGGTCCCCAGACCTGTCCAGAGGGGGGTGTACCACGTCATTAAAATCCCCTCCCACCACATGTAAAGTGCCTGGCGTGTTCAGAATGATGTATAAAGAAGGCTCTGGACTACCAGAGTCTGAACACAGTGCACAGCTTGAAGGACAACTATCTGTTGTCTCCCAATTCTTCTACAAATTTTAAACAATAAACCAAATTGATTCAATATTAGTTCAAAGCTTTGTTCATTATTTATATGAGAATTTCAAAAATCCCAATGCATTTCGGGTTTCAACATATGAATCCTTCGTCAGGGGAAAACAATAGATGAACAAACAATAAACAAGGTTTATCATCCGCGGGAAACCTGCAACACAAAAGAAACGATAAGAGAATATGTGGAAACACCCAAAGGGTGAGAGATTATGTGTGTTTAGTACTGATTGCCTTTAATATCTGGTGCAAGGTGATGAAGATGTGTTCTTCATGCTAGTGCCTGTGTACTGTGAGGATGCGAGCATCCTGCCATAGACCCTTCGGGTTAAAAAAGCTGTTCTCTTACCCGTTCTCTTGCCGGTGAAGAGGAAGAATTTCTCTGCCAAAAATCAAACACTGAGTGGTCTGAGTGATTCTGAGAATGCATCACTTTTTTAACCCGATGGGGCTATGGCAGGATGCTCGCATCCTCACAGTTTGGATGTTTCCACATATTTTCTTATTGTTTCTTTCTTTTATCTTCACGCATGTTTCATTTATTCATTCATTTCATGAGTGCAAATTCTACTTCATTAATCTGTAACAGGGGAAGCTTTTTGGGTATCACAATGTACATAGCTAAGAGCTAACAGTAGCTAACTTTTGTGTTGCAGGTTTCCTGCGGATGATAAAATTGGAGGATTTTGCTGATTTTTCAACCTTGTTTATTGTTTGTTCATCTATTGTTTTCTCTGACGAAGGGTTCATATGTTGGAACCCGAAATGCATTGGGATTTTCGTTTATTCTAATCAGTATTTACCTCATTGTACTGTGGTTTAATGGTACTTTAAAATTCAAAGAAACACATCAGACATTGTTGTATGGAAAGTGTGGAATTTATTATTACTATTTTTTATCATTTCTCATGAATATGCACTAATTATGTTGCCTTGCTGAAATTCTCATATAAATAATGACAAAGCTTTGAACTAATATTGAATCAATTTGGTTTATTGTTTAAAATTTGTAGAAAAATTGGAAGACAACAGATAGTTGCCCTTCAAGCTGTGCACCGTGTTCAGACTCTGGTAGTCCAGAGCCTACTTTATATAGTACACATTCCGAGTGATAGGGGTCTACTCACTCCACATATCGGTAGCACGCACACACAATTAACCACGGAGTACTGATAACCGTTGAGGTTTACATTAAAAAATAAGGTGTGCAGTAACACTCACTTCTTTTGTGTTCAGAATGATGTCAGCTACCCCGTGAGGGTTCTAGCCTGTAGCTTAGGATGTGCGTACACTGACAGAATCGTAACCTTCTGACGTCTCCATGTCCCTGTTACCCCAACGTATGTACCTTGCGGATCCGTCCATGTTTTTGCGACTGTGAACGGGGGGACTTCCTCACCAGAATGGCTACCCCTCATGAGCCCGATGTATACCCCGCATGGGCCAGTATCTTATACACCCCTCTGGCCAAGAATCCACACAGTGTGCCATGTAAGTGTGTTTCCTGGAGTAGGGCTGTGTCTTGGGCCGTTCTCTTAACAAAGGCCATAACCAATCCCCTCTTTATCTTAGTACCCAAGCCATTCACATTCCGCGTAAGGATTTTGACAGTTCCAGTGTCCTGCGCCTCTATCCCAAGGCCACCCGCCACTTCATGGGACATTAAACTTAGTCAGAACATGCACCAGCAGGTCCCGGGTGTAGGGTGTACAGGTGTATTGACCAATTCTGTCTGTGACATGCTTAAAAAATATAACAATAACCATAAACCCCCCTTCCTACCACCCAATGGTCCCCCCTACCCTACCCAACACCCCTTCAGATTCACCCCATGAACTCCCCCCTCTGCACCCCTCTCTCCCTTCCAGAACCATCGCCACCCTAAAGACAGAGATATAGCTGTCCAGGTGAAAGAGGTCTGGTGCCCACCCCACCTCAACCCCAACTATTAATTAGCCCACTCTACACCTCTAAAAGAGAATTGTTCAAAGGCATAGTCACAAGCATGTAGAGAAAGAAAAAATTAAAAAGAAAATCAACCCAATACAGTCAAGATAAACAAATAGAAGGGGGGGTTCAACTTGCGTGCTACTGGCCACACAGTCCACACTCCGCTGACCGGTAGTGTCCCATCATCACAAATTGGAGTACTGAGGGTCCCCCTGTGAGGCCTTGGTGTCCTGCGTATTTCTCTGCTCCATATCCTTTATGGCTGCCACCAAGGGGTGCAACAAGCGCCCCTCCACTTCTTCTCCCTCGGATGAGGTACCCCCAGGCACGTTCTCCCCTTCCGACCTTCTCTGCCAGGCAGCTAAACCGGGAACCCGTTGGGTGAATCGAGTCAAAGAAGACCGCACTCCGCTGCCTCCTCCGCGATGATCCGGATGTGGGGTATGGGGTAGCCGCCTCATCGTGGCTGCCGCGTCTCTGCTTCAGTCTCTGCGACTTCGGTGATCCTCTTAGACCCCCCCAGAGCGGTCTGTCTCTTGTGGCCTCTGCTCCCCCATATGTTGCAGTGCCAGAGGGGGACGCTCCTCCAACCATTGCCAAGCCTCCTCGGGAGACTGGAAGAAATAGGTTTTCTCCTTGTACATCACCTTCAGCTTTGCAGGGAATAACAGCATGTATTGTATTCGGACATCTCGCAGCTTTTCCTTAACCGAGTCAAAGGAGCGCCGCTGCTTCCGTACCTCCTGGCTGGCCGGAAAAATCATTATGTGGTCATTTTCGTGCCGGACGTCCCCAAGCTTCCTAGCCTCCCGAAGGATCATGTCCCTATCCCAAAATTCAAGAAACTGGCAATGACCGGCCGCGGCCGTGCGCCGGCCGGAGGGCTTGCCGGCAACGCTCTATGTGCCCTCTCAATGACGAAACAAGTGGAGAATTTGTCTTTTTGGAATGTGCGGAGAAGCCAGGAGTGAAGGAACTCCGCCATGTTTGCTCCCCCATGTCCTTCCCTAAAGCCCACAAAGCGGAGGTTGTTGCGTCTCGCCCTGTTTCTGCGTCGTCCACTTTTCACAGAAGCTGTTTATGTGAGGCCTGTAGGTCCACCAGGCCCTTCTTCAGGTCCAGTATGTTATCTTACGCTTCTCCTGTTCTGGTCTCCGAGGCCGTCACTGTCTCAGCTAAATTTTAGAGATCCTACCGCAGGAGCTTCACCTCCGCGCCCACCTCTCCAATTTTGTTTTCCAGGGCCTCACAAGATGCCTGTATGGCACTCTTAGGAGGGCCGTGTCCGATCGTGCTCCACCCGAATCACCATCTGCCAGAGGAGGGACCACAGCATACCGGTCCAATGTGCCCTGTTTGGGGGGGCTTGGGGTCCAGTTCTTCTTGCCCATCTTGTTCTGCGCATCTTTCTTACCCCCACAGTGACCTCTCTGATCAGGGCCGGATTCCTTTCACTCGTCTCGTACCACTTGCCACAGACTGCTGCTTGTGGGGCCCCTCCATCACGGGCCCCCAGTCGTCTCTGCTTAGAACCAGTTACAAAACAGGCACTGCGGATGGCGCAAAGGTACTCCTCACCTCCAGGCCTGTGCGGGAGGCACCGACCCCCTCACCGCTTGCACGCCCAAGGGGTCTCGCAGTCCGGGTCGCGTATCAGTGCAGATCACCCCAGCTCTCTCCAATCTCAGTCCACTTGGCCTCCCTCTCCTCCGTCGGCCACACCACCTTTCCAGGGGGGAAGAGGGGGTTGTCCTGGTCCTCAAAGCTGGTCCCTTCTCCCGTCGATCACTCCAGCCCTCCGACCATATCACCTACGCGTCGTTGCTCCACTGGCAGCTCCAATCACACACACTGTCCCGGTGCTCCGCAGCCCCCGGGGGCTCCTCACCTGCTGCAGACGAGATGTACGGCCTTCAGCATGTCCAGGCACCGACGCACCTCCACCAGGACTTCATTTGTGCAGACTGCTCTCCTCAGGGCCGGCCCTCCATCCAGCCCGGTTCACCGTGGGCACAGCGTAGACCCTCTTCTTATAAATCCCCTCCCAGTAATCTCGGCAGTGGTACGGGAAGCCTTGATTCTGGTGGGTTCTCGCCCCCAGGGACCAATTAGCAGGCAGGGGGGGAGGAAGGGGCCCGCTTCCGAACACCCGTCTGTCCCGGTCCTGACCGCCTTGCCTCCCGGATCTCCCCTTTCTCACCACACGGCGTCCAGGGATGGCCTTATTACTGCGTGCGGGGTCCCTTCAGCTACCTCGCTCCTTTCGCCAATCGCCCTGCACATCGGGCACAGCCCGTCTGTACCAACCTCCAGTCCCACTCTCTTTATGCTGGGTGTCGGAGCACAGCAGGCCGCAGTCGAGTCCCGAAGCCTCCGCTGTCTTCCTCTCCCCTCTGGGCTCACCTCGGTGCCTCAGGGGCAGCCCAGTGCTCCGCCTGGGCCGTGGGCACCCCTCGCTGCCTCGACCCAGCCGACCGGGAAGCGCCGCTCAGGACACAGCTTACTCTTCCAGCAGTGCCGCGGCTGCCTTCAAGACGGAGCCGGCGCCATCTTAGGACCCTCACCAGGCCTCCAGACCGCTCCCTGTCTGCTCCCGTGAACGGGACACTCACTCCTCCGGGCTGCACTTACATGTATCCAGAAGTAGCAGGGGCCCCCAATTATTGTAGATGGTCAAAAATCGGGACTCAGGGCCTCCGTTATTTCTGTCGGATTTTTGTTGGTGGCCGGAGCTAGCAGGCTCATGTCTTACCCGGCCATGCTGCTGGCCATGGCCCGCCTGTAGAGGACATCTCTGAGGCAGGATCTGATACTCAGACAGCATCTGTGATAGAGGAGAATGGAGTAGAATCTGGAGAGATTTTTTCAGTTGGCGGAGTTCTATCTGATGACCTGTCTTCCAATTTGAAGAACATGGTCATAAAAGTCATGAAGTCCCTTTGCAAGCACATTCAATGAAGCAGAGCGAGCGTAAAAAGGTCGCCCAACCCAAAGAGCAGACATGTGCAATTGCAAGCATGGGCGGAGTGCTTTCATGACAGCCCCCAATTTAGTACAGCCTTCAAATTCCCCTCTTCACTGGAGAAGCTGGATGTAAAGTCGGCACAGCAAATATTTTGCCTATTAAGTACGTCCATCTCTTTATGAATGTTGACTTCCTTGAGTAAATTGTGCAGCAACATTTTCATGCAGAACAATTTCTGAGGGAGCTTGGGGGCACTCTAGGGCCTCATTCTAGGGCACACTGGTGGACTTTCACCTCACTTGAGGAGTAGAAGACATGTTTGGGCCTTAAGCTCAAAATGCAGTTAGTGCACAAACCAAGCTTGCAGTCCTACTGGTCTACTCTCACAGTGTGGGTAATACCCATTTTTGAATCATACATGATCATAGATCTTTTTTGATATTGCAGAGTAAGCTGCATTTCGGTGATAATTCTGCTGCATTGTACCGAGACCAACCAGACCATGACAGGCTGTTGAAAATTTGTCCTGTTGAGGAACATTAGTCTGTCTGGTTTCCAGAGATTTATACTCCTGGATAGAATTTAGCCATTGATTAGTCTTTGATCCTGTACAAGGGGCTGCTGTTGTTCAGGTAGTACATACAGAGCAAAAAAGGCCATTAGGACATCGAGTTGTACATGCTATGTGAGAGCTGTATTGGCTATAGAGCTTGAGAGTGTATACAGACAAGGACTCTGGTCTAAATCCTGTAGGTTGCTCTCCCACGCTAGGAGTCACAGCAAAGATTGTAAGGAAGCTTGTCCCGCCAAACTTTCATAAAGGTTATAACTAGGCCTGGACTGGACTTGTGGAATTCTACTTTGTGGAGTTCAGCAGAGTTAACGGAAAACTCAGCCAAAATCCACAGAGTTCCACATGTAATCTGAGCACAGCTTGGCCATTTCAGCGTCGCACTAATCTTCCGGACAGGAAGAAAACACTCCAAAGTGGTGCACCTTGACATATACAGCCCTTGCCCTAGCAGCCACAACTCCCCTCGGTCTCCTAGCCTAGACCACCACAGCAGCAACAAACAGCACAGGGACTCACTTACCATGTCCTCCAAGGCTTACTCCCTCTGGCTTGCCCGCAGGTCTGCCTCTTCTGACCCTGTAGCGCAGAGTTACTGCACTCGACGGGCTCGGATTGGCTGACAGGCTGCATCTGATAAGCAGAAGACAGCCTGATAACTTCCATTGTCAGTTTATGAGTAGCATTGTGGGTTTTTATTTGCAACCAGCATGCTAACTCCCATTAAAATAAACAGCCTGCTGGCTCCCATTGGTTGCTGATGATAAGCAGTATGGGTTTGGATTGGCTCTTAGCATGCTGACTGACATTGGCTGCTCATGAGAAGCAGTTTGGATTTGGACTGGCAGCTTTTATGAAAGGTCATATGATTTGTGCTCCACTTGTCAATGCTTCTCAGTTAAGAAAAATAACGCCTGTGGTCACAACCAACAAACAAATGGGGGAAATATGTCCACTCTGACAATGGAGTGCCATTTTCTTGAATTTAAAGGTGAAATAAACTGTGGGGTTTGAGGCAGGGCTATATGGGTGCCAGTAAAACTCTCCCATGCAGCAGAGGTGGAGTTGTATGCTGAACTTCGTGGTCCAAGCGGAGTGACAAAACTCTGCATACTCTGCTGGTGGAGCAAAGTCTACTTTCCCACCCCTTGATATAACGTTTATGTGGACAGCTTCTATACGTGAGTAGAGCTGTTCAAGTGAGCTGTGCAAAGCTGGCACTGTGGCAAGCGGTACAGTTCAATGTCGCCAAAAAGGATTCCTGCCGGAGCTTGTTTGTAAGAAGCTCCAAAAATCCAAGAGCACTGTGTTGCGCTCCAACGAACTGCTCACAATCAAGTTCTTTGATAGGCGTGGTGCGTACATGCTCACTACAATCCATGAAAACACTTCCCCGTCATGGTTTGGGGTCAGTTGGCCAGTTCACAAGGCCACAAGCAACAAGCTACAAAAAGTACATGGGTGAGTGGATTAGAATGACTAGGTTCTCCACCCTTACAACATGAGTCGTAAAACTCACATTTGGTATAAGAAGCTGTTTGCCCACCTGATCCAGATGGCAACATACAATGCATATGTTGTTTATCATCAGACCACCACAGGAAGACCCATGTCTTTATTTAACTTACAGTTGACCGTCCATGAAAGTATTTCTGCTACAGAAGCAGTAGTCTCCACTTCATATACTTCAGAGGACATGGCAAGGCTACAAGATGAACACTTTGCTGACCACATTCCTACAATAGCTGGAAAGACTTGACCATGTCGTCATTGCAGAGTTTCCTCTAAGCAAGAACTTAGAAAGTCTTCCCCAGAATGTTTGCCTTAGTTTCAAAGATAAGTATGCTCACTCATTTCAAAGAATGTGAGCCCTGAATGGCAGTCTCGGATATGTGCAACTTGCATCCACAAACTGGAAGGAGTTAGATTTACCACTGTGAGGACACAAAGGTGCATACAAGACAGGTTTTCTTGAGCTTTAGGTACTTAGCAATGGAAGGCATTAGTAAAGGTTTACTTGGCAAGTATACAGGATTTGTCAGGACTTTGAAGGGAGACAGAGACATGAACGGGTCGGAAAAGCTTAGGTTAGGTGTGCTTTCACAGGTATATTGCAAAGGTAGAAGGCATATAGCCAAGGTAGTAGTGATATACATGCAGTCACTTCATCTTCACCAAAGAACTCAACCCCATCCGCATCACATCACACCAATACTCAGTTAGCCCCTGTTAGCCCTGACAGCTTTAGGGTGGTCTTCCCCTAACTTTCTGCCTACCTCCCCACTTTCCTGACTTTGTTTTTGCTGGCTTTAGGATTCTGTGCACCTTATCGATGTTAACCAGCTCTGAAGTGCTTATGCTCTCCTGCTCTCTCCACTACACATTGTAACATTGGTTCATCCCCAATTAGCATATTTATTTTACATATTTGTCCCTAGTAAAGTGGCTTATAAATTCAATGCTGTCAGTGGGCCTGCAGCACTGATTGCGGCACCCACTGAAGCACCCCTTAACCATGTTTTAGGCCCGGGCCTGCAGAGCCTGTGTGGCCAGTTTAAACTGCCATGTCAACCTGGCAAAAAAATGGCAAAATAAACCTTTTGCCAGGACCAAACATTCCTTTTTATACATATAAGTCGCCCCTACGGTAGGCCCTGGACAACCCAGAGGGCAGAGTGCAATATATTTAAAAGGCAGGACATGTACTATTAAGTTTGACAGTTCTGGTATTGAAAAACTCCCACTGTCATTTTTACACTACTACACAGCCTATCTCTCCATAGGATAACATTGGGATTATCTTAATATGTTTTCTAAATGTCATTTCCAACTGTGAAGAGATAGACCTCCAAGTCTGGTGATTCTAGAATCCTAATTTAAAATCCTGATTTATGGTGAAGTCGGATTATAAATTGCAATTCGGAGAATGACCCTTTTAGAAAGTTGGCATTTTCTTACTTTAGCCATTTGGTGCCTGCTGCCGATCTCTGATCACTCTGGGGTGGGTGACAGCTGGGCTTTGTGAATGCCCCCTGTCAGCCACACACAATGGATGTGTTTTGAAGGGTCATCCTCGGAGGATGGAAGGAGGAGCTGGACCCAGTTTCACTTACACCAGAATAGGCTGTGCCCTGTCCCCACACAAAGGGGTGTAGTGAGTTTGGAGCCAGGGAAGGAAGGGAGGATCTCTGTGTACTTCGAAGACCCGTCTTTAAAGTCTTCCCCATTTCAAAGTCTTCCCCACTTCAAAGGCCCAACTGGGTATAAGTACTGGACCTCTGATACCACCACTTCAATTCACTTCTGGATCTGTGAAGATGCTGCCAGGCAGAAGGACCGCCACTCTGCTGGAGTGATGCTTTGCTGGACTCCTACTTTGCTGTGCTGCCTTGCTGCCCGCTGCTCCCTGCATCACTTAAACCCAGATTGACTCTAAGGGCTAGCTGGTTGCCCTCCTGATCTGAAGTCTCAGGGGCATAAAAGACTTGCAACCACCTTGCTTCAGCACTTGGACTCTGCCATCTCTAAGTCTACCCTGCCAAGTGGTGCCAACCCAGTCTTGGACCCTTGGAAGTGGGCCTAAGATGCTTGTTCCAGTAGAACTGCTGATGAACCAAGGCTCACAGTTGCTGCTCGGATCAGACTGGACGCATCGCCTTCAGACCCACCACTCTTCCTGGCATAAGGTCCTCATATTTACATTGATGGGAGCCTCAACAATGTCAAAACTCCACATCGCAGCATTCAACTTATCAGAGCCGACGCATCTCCGCTGCTGCATGGATCAGGACCAGCGCATCATCGCAGTTGCATGGATTGGCACTGACGCATCGCTTCGACTGTACCACGCATCCTTGATGTTGATGCACCCAGGATTAAGGTAATTTTGCTCTGCGGGCCTCACTGGGCCCTTGCATTCATCCCACTGTCCATAGCGGTTGGTTTGAACTTTTAACTTTGTCCTGGTCCTGCGCGACCAGATATTCCAAATAGTGCGTTTGGCTTCTAGGCGCTATTTTTACCTAAACCTTTGAAATATCCACAGTTCTACTTATTGGATTTTTGTCATTTTGGTCTTGTTCTATTTATTATTTTACATTATATTCTTCTAACCTGGTGTGCAATCTTCTTGGGTGGTGTTTTCACTGTTTTCCTGTTTAATGTGTTGCACAAATACTGTACACATTGCCTCTAAGTTAAGCCTGATTGTTCTGTGCCAAGCTATCAGAGGGTGAGCACAGGTTAATTTAGGGTTGCTTGTGTTTTACCCTCATTAGGATTGTGGTTGCTGCTTGAATAAGGCTCATACTCCAGTCAACATACAACACACTTTCTAACAGTCCCTCACTCAAGTAAGCAGATGACTCTAACCCTTAGAGAATGCAGTAGTTAGCATCCCCAACAACCTCCCACCAAGCACACTCACTGCACCTCAAAGAACTTCACTGGCTCCAGATCCACAGCTCTGTTCAAACACTTGATCCACACATTCAAAGCCTTACACAAAATTGGCCCAGCATACCTCAAAACCACCTCAGATTTCAGAAACCTTTCAGACACCTTTGCTCAGCTGGACTTGTACTCGTACACAATTCATGCATACCCAGCATCAAGGCAGGGAGTAGTGAATTCTCCTACCTTATTCCGAAAGGCTGGAATGACTTTTCCCTACACAGCTACACCGCCTGTAAAATTATTGCATTCTATACAAAGTTGAAGACCTATCTCTTCAACTAGGTGAGCCAATTGATCATCCCTGACTGGTCCTGCATTGGTGTAAGGATATCCTCCCGGGTTATAGTATGCTTTAAACAAAATCATAACATTACTGAGAACTCGGCACCCAGCACTTCACGCATTTGTTCTGCTTGCCATCTTCTTCCTCCTTCAGAACATAGTAGATTCTCAGTGTGCTTTATGGCAAGTGCATTACAGTCACAGCACATAATGGTGGATGGGTTATATTCCGCGTTCTGACTGACTATGCTGTGTGTCAAAAACGAACGTTCTTCGCATATTAAAATGTGCTCTTTAGGGAACTTAGGACGGTCTTTCCCAGCACGTTTATCTTAGTTTCCAAGGTAGATATGCTCACTGAGTTTTAGGAATGTGGGCCTTGATAGGCAGCCTTGTACACCCCCCAACTTGCATTAACAATTGGACCGAGTTAGATTTAGTTCAGTGAATGCGCTAAAGGTTCATGAAGGACACGTCTTCCTGAGCCTCATGTGGCTGTCATGGGAGCCATTAGTAAAGGTTCAACTAGGCATCCATTTGGTGATGCTCAGAATGTCGAAAGAGGCAGATACTTGACAGGTAGTAAAAACGTAGTTGACCATTTTTTCATTATCATTATAGAGGCACCAATCATTAACATGTCTGGCCATATGTATGTAGAGGTTTGATTGTGGTGTGTTTGTAAGCAAGTTAGTTGATGACTGGGTGAGAGTTGATTTGACTGGGGACTCTAACCAGAGGCGTATGAATACAATGGGCCATTGAACGGTGCATGTATTTTGATGTGAGTGCACTGATGTGTTGGGTTGGGCCCGTGGCTAGTGGTATGAAAGTCTTGTGTGTGGTACATGAATGACATGTGAATGGCTGATAAAGTGGTTGGTGCCTTGCTGAGGCTTTATCGCTCACCTTTAGTAGTCTTGGTTTCAATGTTCTGATACTGTGATTAGTATTTGTTCTTTAAAGCTAGCACTTCTGGAGGTGCCAAAACCAACCTGCATGAGTGGTGGTGTTATTTTGAAAGTTCAATAATTGCCCCTCATTTTTTTTATACTGAATACCCGCATGTGTCTAGGGTGGTATAACTTGCATTGATCCCTCTCACTTTCTCACAATGCCCTAAAAAAACTTGAACATTTGCATAAATGGCTAAGATCACTTCTTTATTTACATTTTGTGAAGGACATTTCTTAAATCAGTTGCAATCCACAAATTGGATAACCAACCAGCGTTTCCACATGTGTTGATGGGTCTCGTGCCCGTGAGAGGAATGGATCAAAATAAGGTCAATGGGAGTCCCATGGTTTCATCCGTTTGCTGTTGCCGCAACTAGGCCCAGCCACATAAGTGGGGCAGTGTTGTTATCATCACAAGGGGAGTAATGCTGGGTGGTAAGACTTTTGTGGATTCCTGCGGAATCCTGAACTTTCCATCACAGAAATGTAAAGAAAATGTGTAGTTTCAGGCAACGTTTGAGGTTTGCAGGGCATTATGGTTAAGAAAACCTTGTCGGATCCACGCAAGGCACACCACCCTGGGATCCCCTAATTGCTTTGTTTTTAAAAATGTGGTTTGTAGGTTTCCATGGGTGGCGCCACAGCATTGTCCCAAATATAGGAGCTACCCCTTTTACTTCTCTCAGTGTAGCGCCGTAAACCCTTTTGTGTGGTGGTCCCTTGGCCCACCCTCACTGTTCTTATCAGGAGATTAGTGGGAACTCAGGGTGGTAGATAATTTGTGGCTCCCCGCAGATTCCAGAACCATCTGTCACAGAAATGTTGGAAACATTTCTATTTTTTGCCAAAGTTTGAGATTTGATAGAGCTTCTGTGAAAACTTAACTGATGAGAGCCACACAGGTCATAGACCCTGGACTCTCCATGATATCTCATTTTCAAAACTGTGCAGGTTTGCTAGGTTTCCCTTTGTGCCAGCTGAGCGAGGGCCCAAAATCCACAGCTATCCACAGTACAAAAAAGGTTAAATTTTCAATGCAAAAAATGATATGTCCGTATTGCGTTTGGGGCACTTTTCTATCGCCTACACTAGGCCTACCCACACAAAGGAGGAACCATTTGTCTTGAAATATGCGAGGGAATGCTAGGTGGTAGGAAGTTTGTGGCTTCCTTCAGGTTCGAGAACTTTCCATCACAGAAATGTGAGGAAAATCAGTTTTTTAGTCGAAGTTTGAGGTTTTCAAGGGCTTCTGGCTAAGAAAAGTCAGAGAGCCATCCTGCTCACTCCACCCTGATTCCCTAAGGTGTCTAGTTTTTAAAAATGTACAGATTTGCTCAGTTATCCTAGATGCCGGCTGAACTAGGGCCTAAACTCCACAGCTACCGACATTGCAAACAAAGGGTCAGTTTTCAGCTGAAAAATGTGACATGTCCATGTTTCATTTTCAGCCCTTTCCTGTTGCAGGCATTAGGCATACCCACTTAAGTGAGGTAGTATGTTTATCAGCAGACTTGGGGGAATGCTGGGTGGTGGGGCATTTGTGGTTCCCTACAGATTCCAGACATTTTCCTCACAGAAATGTGAGGAAAATGTATGTTTTTAGTCAAAGTTTGAGGTTTGCAAAGTCTTATGGGTAAGGAAATCTTGTGAGAGTCTTGCAAGTCACCCAAGTCTGAATTTCCCTAGGTGTCTAGTTTTCAGAAATATACAAGTTTACTAGGTTTCCCTAGGTGCCAGCTGAACTAGGGCCCAAAAACACAGCTACCAACATTGCAAAAAAGGGTCACTTTTCAGTGGAAAAATGTGATGTGCCCATGTTGTGTTTTGGGACATTTCCTGTTGCTGGCACTAGACCTACCCACACAAGTGAGGCAGCATTTTTATTGGGAGTCTTGGGGAATGCTAGGTGGTAGGGCTTTTGTGGATCCCCATAGATTCTAGAAGTTTCCTCACAGAAATGTGAGGACAATGGGGATATTCTCAAGAACGTGTGATAATTGCCGCAAAATTAGCTTAACGCAACTCTTCATATCGCAGTCTATCGCAGGAAAATAACTCTGTGCTAACTAAGTATTCACAAGACGGTGGTACCATGTGATAGGCCCACGAGAACGCGTCAAATGTCTGTGATAAAGCCAACGCGACGCTGCAAAAAAACACTGCAGCACACACACATACCAATAACTGCACATCCACATTGACGACAATGTGGTACAATGTGCAACCCCGACACTGCAGAACAGAGGACACAACTGGATCAGCACATGCACAGGAACATGCCAAATACATCCAACAGAGCAAGACCTGTGAGATTGAAATGTATGCGTAAAACCTCACATCTGTCATGTAGTTCAAATGTCCACTGTCCCGCATCAAAATCCAGCATCTCCCATACAGTCCCAATGTACATTGTCATACAGTCTGCATGTAAACAAGAACAATACGCCAACATACATGTCAACACAATGTCGACATGCATCTCCCCTTCATGTTGCAGAGGGACAAAAAACACCTCCAGCAGAGCAGAGCAGACAACTCATCAGTGATGCTGGAGAGGACCACCTCACCTTCGACACCAACGCCCTACAACAGCTTATGGACATCCCAGGCAACTTACCCAGGACCAGGGCAGCCAAGCTACTTAGAGGAGACACCAGCCCCTGCACAGACCACACAGCAGAAAGCACCCGCCAGCAGGGCTGGCTCCCAACACTTCACGAGCCACATATGGCATTCCAATGCCAGGTGTTAGAATGCCAAAAGGAGGTGGCCGAACAGGTGCGGGTGGGGTCTGAACCCATGGAAGCCAAACTAGATCACATACGTGGGTGTCTAATTCCCTTCAGGGACCCCCTACACCCCCTAAAGGAGACCCACACTGACAGAGACACATGCATTTGCACATTTCCAGTACTGAACCACGCCCAGAGGCACGCAATTATCATTCACACACCCATGCTGGACCTGCGTACGACGGCCCAGTCCCCTCCTCTTACGTATTGAGTGGGTGATGACAAAGCTACATTTCCAAGGTCTAACCCGCTGCCTGCGGTGACATGTGTGCATCTGCTGTACACAGCACAATGTAATGTTGTAAGGCCCAGGGCTTTCATGCATACATTATGACCACACGGACACACGCAGATAGTTTGTGGAACTGGCTACGGAAACGTGCGCCCGGCTCCTTTATTGGCAGGGCCACATGTACAGTGACTCTTGTGCTGGATGTGTGTGTGGTGAGTGTAAGCCAACCCTCACGGAGTAGTTGGTGCTGGCAACAACTTAAACTGTGAACACATTGAAAACAGAAATTGAAAACACATGCATAACAGAGATAACTGTGGAGAATCATGAAGGTAGCCGGAGCAAATACAGAGGTCACATAATATGCAAACAGAAGTGTCCGTGAGTTGCAGTGCACTGAGTCTGGGGCACTAGAGCTGAAGGCGTTCATGTGAATTAATTGTCTAGGATTGTGTCCCTTCGGGAAATACCTGATGCAGCTGCAGTGGAGTGTGTTACACCTGCATCATCTTCCACATCATCGTCACAGCTCTCCCACACTGCCTGAGGTGACATTGCTGCGTAACTTCCCCACAGCACAAAACTCAATCAGTAACGGTCCATGGGTTGCGATGCACTGAGTTAGTGGCACCTGGAGTGCTGAATAGGGTATCAGGCAGATGATGGCATCCACGACCGGTATGAGCAACTCTTAGTCTGCCAGTACGACTGTTTTGACTCTGGCAGTTGGCGGTTGGTGGTGGTCCTGGCGGGGGTGGCATGTGCCTCCTGGGGTGATGTGACGTCTGGGCCGGTCAGGACTGGATTTGATGTGTGAGCCCTGGTGGACTGCAGTTGAGCCCGGAGTCAGCGGACAGTGCAGGGCCACATACACATGGACTCGATGACCCCAAGTCCATCGTCTTAGAGGCCATCCAATATCTCAGAAGACAGGGTGCCTGTCTTGAGATGCACAGTGTTAGTGGCCCAGGATATACAGCGGCCGGCGCAGGCACACCGCCACGGGACATTGACTTGTGGCGCACTGAGGTAGGGTCACGCGGACTGAGTGGGTCCTCGTTGATGTCGAAGGGGAATGTGGCAGAGGGCTGCAGGGGACAGTGGAAGGTGTCCTCCAGTGCATGATGCAGAGGGCAGAAGCCATCGGGAATCGGCAAATTAAGGAGTGGAATGCTACAGCCACGTCGGTATCAGCTACATGAGGATGAAGACAACCTCCAGTCCATAGACTCAGACGCCACCAAAGTTTAACCAGAGAGTGTCCATAAATGTTGGGGAACAGACTTAGTGGGATCGGGGCTGAAAGTGGATGCAGTCTGCGATGATGCCGGTACAATGATATGAACTCGGCGATTGCGAAATCAAGACACAGTCCCAAATGTGTGACCTACTCAATCGCAGTGTAGGCCAGAGGCAGCGTAATCAGTGGCCCACAGCCACATGTCGTTGGCTCGGGATGTACAGAGTTAGTGACACCAGGGCAGTTGTTGGTATTGTTCGATCACCTCCATAACGATGATCCTTTTTTCATTCTGACTGAAACGTGTCATTCTCTTACACCTCTCCTTGCATGTAATTATCTGTACGGTAAACCTTATTAGTAATCGAAGAGTGTAATCCGTCCAGCCCCGGGTTGTGTCGAACACAACCTGCGGCTGGACGCTTTGCGCTCTTCGATTACTAAGGTTTACCGTACCTGGAAACCGTCAGGTTGAATAACTCTCCGTATACATCACAGGGATTGTTTACAAGCAGTAGACTATAGCATCGAGCCTCTGGGTTAATGCGGATGTCATATCATATGTGCTACAGCCATAGAGATTACTGCAGATTAATACCACGAAAGAGAGCTGCATTCTAATAGCAAGGGTGTGAAATACTGAAGCAACCGCTCGTAGTTTGAGAACAAAGAGCCGCACCGGCGGGTGAATTAAATTGAAGAATCAGGGTTATACGCCATACTTTTTAATAAACACAGCCCAATAGGATTACTGCAAGTTACATAATAGAAGTACATGCAGGACTATATCCTAGGAGAGATATCTTTGAGATGATTTGATTTTTTTTTATGTTCTAAAAGAAAGGAGACAATCAACTGCTTTGGTCTTGATAAAGGTGGTACGTAGCAGGCAATACACCGAAACGTGTCGACGCTTCTGTTGTATTAAATTCAAGGGACTATGGTTTGGGATTGATGATATTAGCCCAACAGTGTCTATAGATCCTAATGAATTAATAGTTTAGGATGTTTTCGCAATGAATCACCAAATAATGTCTCTTTTGTGATGGTTTTAATGTTTTTATAAATTGTTGGGGGATTGTCTATGTGATTTATGTTCATTATTGTGTTTTTAATATCTTTGATACTAAACTACGAAAATAACATTTTATATTTTCTTAAAATTGGGAGCTTCAATTTTTGTGCTTGTATTCACAGCTGGAAGGGGGTCCTATTTTTGGCATTGATACAGATGTATGGTAAGAATGGTGACTTTGAGTGTGATGTGATCCAAGGGAATTTTTCATATTACACTGGTAGTGTCTGTACCCTGTCCCTGGGATAGTTGGGACACTCCCTTTGGTATTTTCAGAGTGTGGGACACCTCCTACTCTGGCAGTTGTTGTTTTGAAGGTACCAGAGTCCAACGCATGCAGCATGGCCAGCAGCGGTGTCTTAGGTGGGTTGTTGATTGTCCGCTGTGTTGATACCGTCAGCCTGTGGGCAATGGTGGACAGGATGCGTAGGATGGTTGTCCCTTTGAGCCTGTGGTGAGCAATGACATTCTCTGGTGTTGGGTTTGTGAGGTTAGTGCGCTTTCCAAGGGTCGCTGTCTTTGTCTGCGCTGCCTCAGTAGTGGTCCTGGTGGGGCAGTGGGAGTCCAGGGGGGTGGCGGTGGGTGTTGTGGCCCTCTTGGGTGTCCGGCCTGCATGATCAGTGGCTCCATGGCATCTGTTGCCCTTCAGGTGTAGCTTTGGGCTGGGCCCCCTTTTGTGGTGCAGGCTGTCATCCGATCCGACTTTACACCAGGTCAGAGCAGGTGTTAATTTCCTGATGCTAACACGCCTTATCGCATATATTGGGATCTTATTGCCGATCTGGCTGGTCATTGAGAATGTTGTGACGTGGTGTTGTCGCAGCTTTTTGCACGGGAACACCTACTCTGCATCTCATTAGGGCTAGTTGCGGGGGTCATCTGTGGCAATCTTTTTTGTGGCTGCTATTGCAGGTAAACTGGTGATATGAGCTGTTAGCACCTGCTTGTGAATGGGGAGATAAATTTATCGCGCCTTTGGCTGTGATAAAGTGCAGATAACTCGGCAATACCTCCTTGATAATATGCCCCAATGTGTTTTTAGTCACAGTTTGAGTAGTTTGAAAAGGCTTTTTGGTTAGAAAAGCTGATGAGAGCCATGCAAGTCACCCCACCCTGGATCCACCGTGATGTCTAGTTTAGAAATTACTGGTGAGAGCCATGCAAGTCACCCCACCCTGGATTCCCCTAGCTGTCTAGTTTTAAAAAATGTGGAGGTGTTCTAGGTTTCCATAGGTACCTACTGAGCTAGGGACCAAAATCCACAGCTACACACATTGCAAAAATGGGTCAGTTTTCAGTGGAAAAATGTGATGTGTCCATGTTGCTTTTCTGCCCGTTTCGTGTTGCTAGCACTAGGCCTAATCACAAAAGTGCAGTACCATGCTTATCGAAAGACAATTGGAAACATAGTATGGTAGAGTATTTGTACTTACCAATTAGAATTTCTGCACTTGAGCCTTCCAAATGTAAGCCAGTGTGTACAAAAGAATACATTTTGAAAATGCCACCTGCATTACCTGCTAGTATGGGTACCCACAAATTCAGAGAAGTATAAATTGTCATTGTTCCTAAACTCCATATCTAGCATCCATTTCAGCAATAAATATATTTCCTTGATACCCATTTTTCACTCTACATATTTTACCATACTATTTGGTCTATACTTGGTACACAATGAAAAACCCCTGTTCTGTGTAGCTCAGTTGTTGGCTGTGGGTAACTCGGATTCTTGAACAACCTACAAACCATATATATATCCCTACAGCCAAAAGAGTCTTGTGAATGTAATGGTATAATGCAAATTAGGCATTGTGACAAGAAGTTACAGATGAAAATGTCACAAATGGCAATTTTTCCATATACACTTTCAATATATCTTTATTTCAACAGTTAGTTTCTCTAAAAACCTAGATGGATTGACACATATGATCTCTTGCTAAATTCAGAATCTTGTCTACTGTTCAGAAAGCTATAGCTTTTCTGGATCATCCATGTGTTTCACACCTCTTTCCACCATAAACTCGAAGTAGGTTGAAAGCACAAAAAATAGAGTAAATGGGCTACCTCTTTGAAAAAATGAAATGCCAAAATGGTGGTAAAAAATATGTTTTTGATTCAGCTCTGTGTGTTCCTGAAAGCTGGGAAGATGGCCCCTTTAGCACAACAAAGCTTTCATTGATGCCATTTTTAGGAAAAAAATAGACACTTTTTTGCAGAGCACTTTTTACCCCAACCCTCTAAACTTAGATATATTTTGCCCACTTACTAGATCCACAAACCCTCGGTATCTCTAGAATCCCCAGTATGTTGGAAAAAAGTACACAAATCTGGCATGAATTCCTTATGTGGCAAAAAAAATTATGGAGCCCTAAGCCCGAACTTCCCGCAAATACCCAAAAATGGGCCCAGCACTAGAGGGGAAAGCCTCAGCGGTTAAGGGGTATTTCGCCTAAAGGGTGGTAAGTAGCAATATATAAAAACAGGCTGTTATTATAGAATTGTTAATTTGCCTAAATACCTACAATAAGGATCTAGTACTGAACTCCGGGATGTACTGTTGTCAGGAGGGTTCTAACGGTTTGGGAATAATAGTGGAAGCCTGGGCTATCTTCCATGCTAACCATGAGAAAGGTCCTCTCTAGTGCTTTAAAGCAAGAGCTATGCTGGCGGATTTTGACTGAAGGAAGGCCTATTCCCAATGACTCATAAATTATAGCCTTGGTTCTTTCCCTCCTCAGACTCTAATTAAACTTTCTTAAATCAGTGTCAACATTATAATGTGCTACCACAGGCAGTGGCATATGGGGCTTCAATCACAGGATTAGTACACACTGACACCAAGATTCTACCTCAGTCCCACACAGTTATATTCCCCCAAACATGAAAAGAGGCCAGATTAAAGGCATTGCAAAAATGACTCAGAAAATTTGCAATTGTGAAGATGCTATTCTGTACCAGCATTTGCGCCAATCAAGTAATGCAAAACGACAATTACACAGACTAAATATTGAAAGAACAGCATTTCCACAGTCTGTAAACAACATTTAGCACTGGTCGCTCAGTGTAAATGTAGGTGCAAAACTGCCTTGTCAAAAGTGCCAAATTGTCACAGTTTAATCAGTTGCACCATTGACCCTCTTGCTCTCATGACTGCTCCTACTCAGCGTTGGCCCTAGTGCTGCAGGCAGAGATGTGGCCACATACAGACAGCTATGACCCTGCCAAGGGATATTTTGGGGAACGTTGGGGCCAACTTGGACCAATTTGCTTATTTGCACAACATTTGTAATTGGCCCGCCATAAAAGAGAGCCACAACATAGTAATCTTTCATTACGGCAGCAGCAGGTGACACCCTGGTAGCTCTCCTGGTGGCAGAGTTCCAGTCGGGAAGTGGTTCACATTTAGTTCCTCATTGTAGTTCTCTTCCCTGCAGCTCCTGGCCTGGAAAGATTTCATAATGTTGGATGTGTGTGCTTTTGGGGTTTCTGGTGCAATTCTGATTGTGGCACATTTGTAATACACGCCTTGACACTTCCAGGTACTACTGAGCAAAATCCTGATCAGCGCATCCTGATTAGAGCATATATGTTGTTCACACTGTTTTGGCATCTATGCAACTTACCTACAAGACATGTGGCCCAGTGATGCTCATGATACACAACCTGCAGCTTGTGCATTGTTTCTGTTTAGCACTTTTGCACTACAAGGGGCCTAATGCCCGTTTGCACCATACAATGTGGTACATGTGCGACCCACAAACCTTAACCCATTCGCTGCGGCGGCAATTCCGCCGCAGCGCTAGGGGGGAGGGAGGGCCGAGCGGCGCTCACATGATCGTGACGGAACCGCTCCATCACGAGCCTCGGTTGAGCTGTGCTCATTAACAGAGCGGTTCTGTCATGGCCCCGCCCGCTCAATGGAACATCCAGCGCAGGCGCGGAATTCGCGCCGTGCAGGCGCGCCGAGCGGGCCATGACGAAACCGCTCCGTCATGAGCACAGCAGAGCATAGAAGGAGTTAAATGCAATTTGTGAAGCCATGTAAGGTCCCTTTGTGTGGCCCTGAGTGGCTCCATAAATCTGGAGTAAAGCAATGTAGGGCTTCGTTGCCTTACTGTGCACGGACGGGTTCCATGGCCATTTTGTGGGTATTCCCACGCAACACCCATGGTTTTTGATACATTCCTAGATTTATCAGACTGGGTAAACCCGGGAATGTGCCAAAATGATACACCTTACCAGGAGAGGCATAACAAGGAGAAATCAATGCCTTTCAGGATTGTTCTTGTGCAGGAAGGTGTCCCTTCTTTCACAAAAAAAATCCTGCATGAAATGCAGGCACCCTTGCACCATGATGGAAGGGTGCCTGTGTTGGTGCTAGGCAGCCAAAAGGGCACCAGCACTGGTGAAAAGGCAGAAATGTGCTGCATTTCTTTAAATACGGCGCATTCCTGCCCTTTCCCTGTCACTCAGTGCAGAGCAGCAAGGTGACTTCCTGCGCTTAGTGACATTCTTGTAAATAGGCCCCAATGAGTTTAGAGACTTTAGTTGCCCTCTCGGTAGCCTGCTTCTGTTAGCCCCTGGAAGGCAAAGATTTGAGTTTTGTCTCTGCATGTTGGTCAGGACCTGGGGCTCCCTGAAGGAATGTCCCCTGCCAAGCAGAAGAGGATGCTCTGTAGGCAAGGAATCTGGATATACAAAGGTTCCACACACAAGTAATCAGGAACCAATGCCCCTCTTCTTAGTAAGCTCAGCTTAAAAATTATTCAATAAATATTCTGATTTTGAACATTGTTTCAATGTGTATGTTCACCTTGCTTCCTTTACAGTTCTAATATATTTTGCAACTATTCAAAATAATTAAGCTGCTATACTTAATGGTAACAATTTTTTAGCAAGCGTTTGTTCACTGCTGTCAATATCGTGCTACAGGTTTCTTTGCCCGCAGCACCCTTCTTAATTCTCCTTCCGTGAACTACCCCTTCCTATCCTTAATGCTACCTTCAAGACAGAGCTGCCAGAAGGTGGGCTCCTTGGAGCGTGCTCTTCTTTTGGAATCAGTCTCTCACAAAAGGTACTCAGTCACCAGTGCAATTGCAACAACAAGGTGATGAATGGAATGCTTGAATTAATCTCAGCCACTGGCTTGCTCTGGGCCGCATCCCAGTCCATTGCTTTGTGCCCACCATCAGGCCTGGACTAGCCGTAGCAGGCACTGGGTGCTTCACCGGTGGGCCCGAGGGTTGGGGGCCGGTTTTGTACCCGCAGGTCGATTTTGTTACTGGGGGCCTGTTATGCTGCAATATCAGCACCTGTAACAAAAGCGGGAGTGGTGCTTCTCACTAGCACCCTCAACCCCCCCTGCTCCCGGGTCTGGTCGAGCAGCAAACTGCCAGGGCTGGTTGCTGTTCCCAGTCTGGCCATGCCCACCATGCCACCTCAGGTTGGACCCAGCCATGTACAAATTTGTCTTGGCCCTGCTCCAAGAGGAACAGTCCATCCTGAACTGCCAGGCCAGGTCCCTCCTGAACCGGAAGACAAGCAACCCAAGACTGATAATTTTGCCCTGATTAGGGCTCATCAGTCGGGTATAGCTTCGTTCCAGTGGCACAGTGAGCTCAAGACCCACGTCTGGGCATTCATGTGGTTTTGATGCCCCCAGTCACCAGTGCAAAGCAGGACACCAGGCCCTTGGTTCGGCAGTCCCTCTCCCTCTCTGCCCATATTTGGTGTAGTGTAGCTGTGGCTCTAAATGTCAGAGCATCCCATCCTCATTTTGAGCATGGGTTGCATTGTGTGTCTGCAGCTGTCCTTCTTCTCTGTCCATACTCACAAAAGCACAGTGCTGGCGAAAACTAACCTTTGGAGATGTACTCTCTAAAACACTGTAGTTGTTTAGATGTTTGACATATATCTTTCACTTCCTGATAATGAACTGTATTGTTTCTCATTCGTTTGTAAATGAAAAGTAACGACGCTCGTTTTAATTAAGAATCACATTGACATTTTATGTATAGTGAGTGGATCCAGACATGGAATTTATTTGACTTGAAATCATCTCAGATGGGAAATTTATTATATTGCTCAGAGCCCTGAGATTCTTACTGCTTTTGATTTTCCTTTATGTATTTACATAACAGCAAACTCTTGTTATGGTTCTATAATGTCACAGAGTGCTTTCAGTAATATCGGTTGAGTGGCTTTTAAATGTCACCAGAACGCCTAGAAGGCATTATTGCATGATGATATTCAGTAAACCTTTGTGCATTTTAAGTACATGATAAATTAAGGGGTTTTGTTTCACAGTCCGATGAAGAGCCGCTGGTTGTAAATGCAATAATACCTACTCGTCCCAACAACGTCTGCACCAGACACTTGTCTACCTGACCCTTAGCGTCTGCAATACATCCTTTCCTACCTGACCCTTGGCGTCTGCAACTGACCCTTGTCTACCTGACCCTTAATGTCTGCAACAGACCCTTGTCTACCTGACCCTTAATGTCTGCAACAGATCCTTGTCTACCTGACCCTTAATGTCTGCAACAGACCCTTGTCTACCTGAACCTTAATGTTTGCACTAGACCCATGTCTACCTGAACCTTAATGTTTGCAACACACCCTTGTCTACCTGACCCTTAATGTTTGTACCAGACCCTTGTCTACCTGACCCTTAATGTTTGCACCAGACCCTTGTCTACCTGACCCTTAATGTCTGCACCAGACCCTTGTCTACCTTACACTTAGCGTCTGCAACACACCCTTGTCTACCTAACCCTTAGAGACTGCACCAGACCCTTGTCTACCTGACCCTTAGCGGATGCACCAGACCCTTGTCTACCTGACCCTTAATGTTTGTACCAGACCCTTGTCTACCTGACCCTTAATGTTTGCACCAGACCCTTGTCTACCTGACCCTTAATGTCTGCACCAGACCCTTGTCTACCTTACACTTAGCGTCTGCAACACACCCTTGTCTACCTGACCCATAGCGTCTGTGCCAGATCCTGGTCTACCTAACCCTTAGAGACTGCACCAGACCCTTGTCTACCTGACCCTTAGCGCCTGCAACAGACCCTTGTCTACCTACCCTTAGCATCTGCAACACACCCTTGTCTACCTAACCCTTAGAGACTGCACCAGACCCTAGTCTACCTGACCCTTAGCGGATGCACCAGACCCTTGTCTACCTGACCCTTAATGTCTGTAACAGATCCTTGTCTACCTGACCCTTAGGGCCAGATGTACGACAATAATATTTTGCGACTCAAAAATTGTGTCAAATTGCGAGTCGCAAAATGCCATGTACAACAGTGTCTGAGACACTGTTTGCAATTCCCAATGGGGTCGCAAATTGCATGCCTCATAAATATTAATGAGGCTGTCGCAATTTGCGACCCCTTTGGGAATGGCTAGCACTCCCTGGGATGGTGGCCTGCTGGGGTCAGCAGACCACCATGTCTGGGACTGCTTTGCCAATAAAGCAAGTTTTTTAAAAAATACAGCCTGTTTTCCTTAAAGGAAAGCACTCGCTATTAGGAAGGGACGCCTTGGCGTACCTCTTCCTAATAGCGAGTCGCTAACCCTATTTTGTGAGTCATTAATAGATTAGCGACTCGCAAAATAGGGTTAGTACATTGTGCCACAGTTTATTGCAGTCACAAATGGGCCAAGTGCCACTTTGCGACCGCAATAAATGGTCGTACATCTGACCCTTAGTGTCTTCAACAAACCCTTGTCTACCTGACTCTTAGCATCTGCGCCAGCCCCTTGTCTACCTGACCCATAATATCTGCTATAGATCCTTGTCTACCTGACCCTTAACGTCTGCGCCAGACTCTTTTCTACCTGACCCTTACTGTCTGCAACAGACCCTTGTCTACCTGACCCTTGGCATCTGCAACAGACCCTTGTCTACCTGAACCTTAATGTCTGCAACAGACCCTTGTCTACCTGACCCTTGGCGCCTGCAACAGACCCTTGTCTACTTGACCCTTAGCATCTGCAACTGACCCTTGTCTACCTGACTCTTAACGTCTGCAACAGACCCTTCTCTGCATGACCCTTAGCGTCTGCACCAGATCTTTTTCTACTTGACCCTTAACTAGTACTTCTGTTCTCTTACTAATAGTACTTTGACTATAGTTAGTAATACTTCTGTTTCCGGTACTGCTCTTAGCCTGACTAATATTATTACCATTACTACTATTACTAGTAATCTCATATGCAGCAAAAACAACTACAAACCGGCTCCTTTGTTTAACAGTCTGCTGCAGTCCACAAAGAAATCAGTCAAATGAGATGAAAGAGCCTGGAGATGATCATGTGATACCAGAGAAAAAAAATAAAACTACAAAATATTCTCTCATAGTGTATAATGATCATCAGTGAAGCTAAAAGTCCGTACTGCTCTGATAGAATCCTGCAGGCTGGGTACAACCAGAGAGAGAGATATAAGGTGGAAAATGTATCCCCACAAATAACTAATCCAACTGTTCTCAATATTTCTATGACCAATAATCTCTTTTTTGTATGTAGAAAATTGAAAATATCTGACTCGATATTGTTAGAGAGCACATTACTGCTTCCTCCTTAGGTATTGCGCCTCATGTTACCCTCTTGGTCACATTTCAAATGTATGGACTTACTGATATGTTTTTATAAGTCCACTTGTAATTAAGGATCAGTAGATTCTCCTTGGTTCTAAGGCAAGCAAGGTTTGAACCAACTTACCAGGTTGGGTGGGAGAAACAGATAGATTCTGGGGGATATTCACAAGTACTCAACTCCGATTTATCCCCACCCTAACGCAACAAATGTGGAGCTACATTTAACACCCCATTCACAAGCTGGTGCAAACTGCAGACATCGCCAGTATTCCCGCAATAACTGCCCCAAAATATATCCCCACGATGGACACCACCAACTAACCCTAATGAGATGCAGAGTGGGCTTTCCTGTGCAAAAACACATGAAAAAACCACAACACCAGATTCACAACGAATTGCCAGATCTGCAAAGGGAAACAAAAACATGCAATAAGCTACGGTAGCACCATGGAATTAACAACTGCCTACTGCTTGTGTCAAGCAGGAAAACTACCTGCAGCATGAAAGGGAGCCCAGCCAAGAGCCACACCTGAAGACCCACAGATGCCAAGGTGACAATGATCATGCAAAGCAGATACCCATGAGGGCCACAACACCCACCACAACCAGCCCAGGCCCGTAACCACCCTCAGGACCCGTCCCCCCCCCCCGCCGGAACACCACAGAGGCAATGTACACAAAGGCAGTGGGCCCACCTGAAACACACCCGCCGCCCACAGTCATGCAATTCACAACACTGCCAATGGGCACGCAGCACAACTACATCCAACATGACACACAACATGTCAACCGACTAAACATGACAACAAGACTCCATAGTGAATCTGGCCTTGCCTTGCCCACAACCCAGAAATGGCCTGGCACCACAGACACACAGTAGCAGGATGTGAGGAGGGGCATGGAGCAGGTATGTTCTAGAGCGGCGAGTGACAAAGGAATGCGAACCTACCCAATGCCAGGTGAGCCGTGGAGGTGCCAGACAGACCACAGAGTGCAAACCATGGAAATGGCCATGTGGAGATCAACTGCTGGTGCATGGAGTGTAGTGGCCAGTGGACGCTACCATGCCCCCACAGGCTGTGGGGCAGAACACGGAACTGTCCCATGTTACGTCTCCCCTGCATGTGCATGTGTGGTGGGTTGGACCTGCATACGCCAGGCCTGTGTAGGGGTGTGAACAAAAAGCCTGTCACCCTGGACTTAGTTCTCAGTCGGAATGGAGCACGTGTCTGCCAGGGCGGCGCCTCTCAGCCCACCATGAGTCCTGAACCGAGTGCGGCCCTGAGCGCCTGCTGCACCCAGGGCCGCCGGTCCCCAGACCCGCCATGCCTGCCCCAGCGCACCAAGGAGGCTCCGCTCACCTGTCTACACTGGCGTATGCCAAACAGGGCCCACCATGTACCGGTGCAAGCTCCAAGCACCAGTCCCGCAACCTCTGCTGCGGCCCAGTAGATCCCACAAGTGGAACTGTTGGCCCGATTCACAGAACTAACTTAAGACAAAATCCTAAACTTACTACCATTTTGGTATTCACAGAAGGCACTTACTCATTTTGGTATTCACAGAAGGCACTTACTCATTTCAGTATTTACAGAAGTTAGGAGTCCTAGCTTTAGGGCTCCTAAATGCCTTCTGTGAATACCAAAAGTCTTAAAGTTAGGATTTTTCTCAGTTTAGGAGTACTAAAGTAAAGGACATGCCTAATCGCAGCAGGCATACCCAACAGCACTGGTGCCACTAACTCTGTGCACAATGAGTCATGGGCAGCTTCTGGTTGAACCTTGGTGGCGTCTGAGTCCATGGCCTGATGGTTTCCTGCATCTTCCACATGCTGGACAGGACTTGGTGTCCGACATGTGTATGTATCATACGTCTCCACCATTGTGACTTTTGCAGCGTGGTCCTGGACTCTGCATCATGCCCTGGGGGTACTCCTTCCACTGTCCACGAGACACTCCATGGCAAGCTCCTTTCACATCTTCGAGAAACTGCTCTGACTAGTGACCCTGCCCCAGTGCCCTGCAAGTCAGCATCCTGTGGCGGTAGGCCCGTGCAGGCCGCTGTGCATCCGGGGCCACTAATTCTGTGCAGCAGAAGTCATGGGGCCTTTATGGTTGAATGGTTGTGTCCTTTCCTTTGCGATGTACACTGTTGTTGATTTGTGACTGCACCAGGCAGCCCTTGCCTGCTGGTGTGTACATACCCCACACACATACAACACAGGTGTCACTCAGTATGTGTGCCTGCTAATAAATGTGGCTGTGTGCACGTGCACGTAGCCATTCACACCATCTGAGCAAGTGTGTCCTTGTGGTCATTGTTCAGCATGATGGGCACCGGACCTGCAACATCACAGTGTGCTGTCTTCAGCAGACGTTACCATGTCACCTCAGCGTTGGCAGTGACCCTGGACATGTAGCTTTGCACACACACCCCTGCATGCACAAGCAGCGTGTGCTGGTCCGGCGTATGTCAGGTCACCACAGGGGTGTGCAGAATCAGCAGGGCAACAGGGTGTGGCTCGGACCTGGCCTTAGGCAGGAAGTGTGGTAAGTGTGTATCTGTGTTGAGGTGTAGTTACCACCAGGGCCACAGAGTCGATGTTGCAATATAGCATGCTCCAGGAGGGTGGGTCCGCACGTACGGGAACATGTAGGAGCGCTAAATCGCATGGAGTTTTGGCGCATGCATGCCAAGCGCCTGGTGTATCAGCCCTGAGGATGCATAAGTCATTTGCCGGGGCTCAGATGCAGAGCGATCCCAGCCAGACATGCGCTGTACACCTGTGTCCGCCCTGTCCGGTCCATTGGCCTAAGCTCACGTGACCCCACACCTTCAAAGGCCAGCGTCACAGTGTTCCCAGGGTAACAGACATTCCACCACACCCTCGCCAGGCCCTGTGCATCTCCTGTATGCATGCAGATAGTGAAGTAACTGTACAGATGAAAGGTTCTTTGTGTAAACTATCAGGTGGTAGCACATCTGCAGCTCCGAGCAGGAACTGGCATGTGGCCAGGACCCCCTGAGAGATACAATGGCATTTGCTTGCGACTCCCACACTACGGACTGCCCGAAGTGAGACCAATGTGTACACATCCCACACGAAGTAGTCCCTGGTTGTTGTTGGTGTGCGTTAAATGGCCTTCACACGCACTTCCACCCCACCCCAGGCCTGCACCCATTACACACAGCTGTGCCATTTCAACCACAGGCCTGGCACAGGCACAGTGCCGCTTCTAACAGAGCCACTGGCACCATGGCAGACCATCCTGAGCACATGCCCGGATCCAGTCACGTGGACCTGTATAATGCACAATTGCTGCATGTACTGGGGGCACTTCCATTGGCCGTCTGGTGGATCTGTTACCGACTGAGCTTCCGCCTAGCGGACTTCACCTGTGTTCAGCCTGTGTTGCATTGTTGCTCATGAATATTCGAGTGGTCCATGGACGTGTGCCTCTCCAACGTAACTGTAGCTGACCTCGATTACGACGTGTCTGCGCGCCCCCTGTTGGTCCACGACCAGAAGGGTCACTGTGATGCCCATTTCTGGCTGGACACTGGACCTGGGAGATTGTACGAGTCGTTGTGCCTCTACCCGATTGGGCTTGGGTGCACATTGGGGCCAGTGGTTGAACTCAGCACATCTGTCCGGGTCAGCTGATGGATTACGTCAATGGCATGTCAGATGTGGTGGAAGACGAGCGCTCATTAGAGATGTTGGCTTACTCAGCTGCAGTTGCATTCATGGACGAGTGACAAGGTACCCGCAGCCACAACTGAATGTGACCCATTGTACGTGTCCAACGCCTGGTTGCCTGGTTGCATTTTGGGGATCTGGTCACATGTCTCAAGACGACAGTGGACATGGCTGCTTTTGCCTGGACTCATGATCCATGCGCGGACATCCGACGCGGGTTGGCATGAACTTGTGTTGGTGATGGACTCCCCCGAGGTGGACATGGGCTCTGTCCTACGTTCCTCATTCAGACATGCTGCTGCATTGGTCTGCATATCAGGGCACTTCTCTTGGCTGCACCGGCATGCAATTGTTTATAAAGTTTCTGAACCTTAACTTGTCTCCAACTGTGTTGTGTCTTGATTTGTTTGCCAATGTGTGTGTCACGTACTCTCTGGCTCCCTGCCATACGTGCATTGCTACCCCATCAGGATTGTGGGTTTGAACTTGTGCATTGTCATGTCCGTGTGTCGTGCTTAGCCAGATGCATGTGGCCTTTTCCTGGCACCAGGCGAGAGCATTTGTGCCCTGTGTTCGGTTGTGCAAATGTTGGTGTTTGTGCCACATTGTGTTCGAGGTTGTGGTGCTCTGCTTCCTGTGTTTGTGTGCTGCATTGTGTGTGAGATGTCCCTTCAGCTCTGATTTGGCTCATCCTTCTGCCCTTCAGGCAGTGTGGTTTCCACTTCTGTGCTTGTTCTGTGTTGTGATATTGCCGGGTTGTGTGACGTGTGCTCTTGGTTGGTGTTGTCCCTCTGGGGCATGGTCTGCCTCCAGTGGTGCTGAGCTTAATTGTGCATGTGTGCCATAGTGCCCATCTCCCCCAAGTCCCTGATGGTTCCTCTCCCTGTTGCTGTTGTGTCTGTTTTGGTCAGTGTCCAGTCCCCGTTCCTGCCACCATCTCCAGACTGATGTGGTCGACACCATGTCATCCACCTCCTGGTGTGGCAAAGGCCTCCCATCTCCGGTGTGTATTGCCTCCTTCTTTTTGTTGGCAGTCCTTATCCCTGTTTTCCTCTTTGCAAATGGGCTCTTCTTTTTTTGTGTTGTGATTTGTATTTTTTTCTCCGTTGAGGTAGTTGTATCGTGGTATTGGCCGCGGTTTCGGCAAACTATCGCATGCTACCGCCTTGTTGTGAATTCCACGTTGATACAGGATTATTTTCCCACGATAGGCTGCAATGTGTAAAGGTGTGTTAGCATTTTTTGGTGATGTTTAGCACACGTTCTTGTGAATACACCCCTCTGACTCTTCTATTTACCACAACTTACCTGGAGCTAATGCAAATTGGTAATGATCAAATCCAGCCAGGGTCTGTCAGGAATACATTTTATTGTAATGTGGGTTACTTGGAAAATGTTTACCCCGAAGGATGCACACAAACAAGAATTCCACATTTTAATATTTTACATTTTAATAGGCTTTAATCACTTATTAATGCATTTAGTTCAGGATACATGACACAAAACATAATTGCATATATAAACGTTAGTGATTAAAATGAAGGCAATACATGTAAATAATATAAACATTGGCAACAGGATTGATGACAACCTTTGATGCAATCTGAAACAAAATCAGTTCACTCAGTTCCCTTCCTCCCTAGCCCTAGCTAATGTCTGCATTAGCACCAAAATATTGCCACAATAAGGAGTCTCATCAATGGTCAATGCCCAAACCCTTATCCCCCATATCTTTGTAACATCTACTTAAACTCGTACGCTGACCTCAATAGCTCTCTTGGATCAAACATCAACTCATATGCAGACCATACCCAAATTCTGTTCAGACTGAGCATTTTAACCAGTTATGATCCATTACTGCAAGGATGTCTTACTTAAGTACGGAACTGGGTGATACAACACTGGCTAAAGGTTAATTTTTTTGTTTGAATCTTTTTATCAAGTTTTTAGAGATTTACATTTTTCATACATTTCGACATGTCCATAACACATATGATTGTGAATCCAGTAATACAGAAAATACAATAACTGTTATACTTTGAAAAAATATTTTTATTAAACATTCGTCAGTTGCAGTAAAGAGTGTCACATTAACAGGTGCGTTATTAGTACTCAGAATAATTTACATGTTAATTTTACATTTCTCTATTGCCTCATATATTCTGGGCAATATATTTAGTGACAGTTAACATCATATCTCCTTCTGATATCATGCTGTTTGTACCACTTCTCCCTTTCAATCCCTTTGCCCCTTAAATTCCCCTATATTCCACCCACAAACTGTAATACTTAAACAAGTCCGCACCATTCCTTATCAGGAGGAAAAGTTAAAAAAAGGAGTGAAAAGAAAGGAAGGAAAAGTAGATTGGCAGTGTTATAGAGTAATGACCTGTAAGGCGTCAGCTATGCCTTAGGGGGGAGAATTCAGGATGGAGTGTCCAATGGGTCTGTGTGAGGGCAGATGACCAGGAAGTTCCCAGCGACTGCTAGAGCCATGTCATCCTCAAGAGACTCAGAGGTGGAAGCATGGTGGCAAGGAGGTCAGCTGGCTAAAGCTTAATATGGACAAAACAGAAATCATGATCATTGGAGGCTCCTAGAACCCCTGGAACGCGTCCTTCTGGCAGTGACGGCTTTGACCCATGCCCAAGACCTTCTAAACAAACTAAAATCCTGGGATTTAAGTTCATTGCCTCCCCACAGATTGATAGTCAACTGTAAGTGGTCATCTCATACTAGATTTTTCACTTAAATGACTTCTCTCAAACCTGCATTTCTGCCAATTGAGGATGAAGCACTTATATGCAACAGACTGGACTACTTCAGTCTGCAGAGCCTGTACTTGGCAATGAAAAAGTCCCAAGCCATCCAAAACCAGATGCCACGGTTAGCAACTAATGCTTTCTGCTTTAGCCTTGCCATGCCTATTCTGGACTCCCTGCACTGGCTCCCTATATGCAAATGTACTTTCATCAATGTATCTTGTACTGCGCATCACTTTCGCTACAATAAATCCCCACTGATCATCACAAGAAGACTAAAGAGATACCGTCCATCAGAAGACTTTGTCTGGCATTCCCTGCTTTTACAGAAACCCATCTTGGCGGCGGAACCGCTTCTACTCAAGCCCCGCACACACCCCCATGCCCCCCAATCTGGAACACTTTCAACAGATATCTGATTATCTCTTTTTTGGAATAGGGGTCAAAGGGACAAGCAGAGACTACTGGGCCTCAACTGTGAGGTTGAGGTCATTTTCCTCTGATGTACCAGGGTCCATGCTTCTATGGCTCTGCAGTGGTCACGTACGGGGCAACCCAGTGTCCCTCAGAACCTGGGTATACGTTTTTTAAGAAAAAAATGGTTCTGCCAGGGTTTCAATTACTTCGAACAAGTAGCAACAGCTTACTTATAACAAATATGAATGATATAACACACACCAACATTTTGAATACAAATGTATTAAGAGAAAATCAAATAATAAAGGCTTTCGCAATTTACAATTTCAATTGCAATATGCAGTACGTGACTGTGGTGAAACAGTGACATGTGGTGATTAGTGATAAAGATAGTCCACTACATACAGAAACAAATTGTGCAAGAAAAAGGGGGGGGAAAAGAGAAATCATGGCTGTCCTTATTATTGTCACATATGCTTAACGATCCAATGACGAATGGGGCTGTAAATTAATGCAAGGGGGGTCTATCTGTGTTGCAGGTGCGGGGAAGATATCGTTTTACAATAATATTGGCGATGCAATACATCAGAAGACTCAAACGTGTAATAGCGTGGCTGAGGAGCATTGTGACTCAAGTGCATATGCGAGTGGTGTAACCAGCATCTGTCCCAGTCGGACCCTGTGAATAAACATAACATAGGTGCATTGTCTCCAGTAGGAATTAACAGTCCCCAACCCCCCACCCACATCGGCATCTCAATCGTGCTGAGATACTTCTTCCCACCCAATTTCCCAATTAGAAAAACAGGCCAGTCCATTCTAACAGGACTAGGCTTCGGTAGCAAGAAATGTATAAGCCAATACAGTGTAACAGGGATAATTTGCAATGGAGGATTTCCCATGTAAGGGGCACCAGATGGCAGTCATCCCTTCCTGCAGCTAGCCTCCAAACAGCTGTGGTGCAATCCCTAGGTTACAACCCTCGCAGGGGAGGAAGTGGCCTAAGGGGGAACGGTGCTTGGCACAGTGTCAAGGTTCTACTCCTTAGGAAACAACATAAGCCAGCAACAGGGAAGTAAAAAAGGGAAAAAAGGGGTGGAACACATTACAGGATATAATGAGCGTCGCCTATCTGGCACTTATCTGTCTCTGAGTTCGATCTGGACACGATGACAAGGTTGTGGCAGCAAGTTGAAAATGTCCATTGTTGCACATAGGATGTGAGTCAGTAGAGGGCGACACTCTGCAGCCCGCGTGAGCGGTGGTCTCGAAAGTAGCTATCCCTTATTATTGAATAACATGAGGCTCTACTGTAGGCTGGGCTAGTCGTTGGCTGAAGAGGATGGGTTGGAGCTGTGATCAGGAAGGGGTGAGCGTTGTGCAATGGTTTTCAGAAAGTCTTCCACTTGCTGCGGGTTGGTGCAGAATACATGCTTGCCATTGTGCGTGAGGCGGAGCTTCGTCGGGTATAGGAGGGAGTATTCCAGTTGTGCTTTGCGGAGTTTCTGTTTTACTGTGAGGATTTCTGCCGTGCCTCCTGGACCGCAAGCGTAAATTCGGGATAGATTGTGAAGACGTTCCCCTCGAATTGTAGTGGCTTCAGTTCACGGGCTTTCTGGAGTGCGACGTTGCGATCACGGTAATTGAGAAGATGCGCAATGATGGGGCGAGGGGTTTCCTCAGGGGGTGGTCTCTGGCCCAGAGAGCGATGAGCGTGCTCCACTACCAAGTGCGGTGAGAACGAGTCCACGCCAAAGGAGCTTTTGAGGAGGCGCTCAACATAGTCCTCCATCAGGCCGCTGTTCGTGCTCTCCGGTATGCCTAAAATACGTACATTGTTGCGGCCGCTCCTGGCTTCAATGTCCTCATTCTTGGCCGCAATCACTTTCAGCAGTTTGTCCATCTGTGTGACGTGTGTTTGCATTTGGGTGTTAATGTCCTCGGTCTCGGAGATGCCTCCTTTAACTGTCCTTCGTGCTTATCGACATTTTGCACGTGGAAATCCAAGTGGTTATTCATAGTGTCCCTTTTCCCTGATAAGTCCGATAAACTGTGCTGCACTGAAAGGAGTATGGACTTAACGTCGTCTCCAGTGGCTTGCGGTAGGGGTTGGTTTGTTCCATGTTGGTAGGTGCAGGGTCAGCCGAATTCGATCTTGTCACTGCCTTTTTTTGTGTGTCAAATTTGAATAGTGGTTGGCGACCGTCAGGCTTGCCCATTGCGTCCCGTTGCCCGAGACAGACAGGCCCCTCTCCAATAGGAGGGAGTAGATTTGTCCGGTTGGAGATTACAGCAAGAGAGGAATGTTCGTGGTGCTGTAGTGATGTGGGACAGGTTCACAGCGAGAAGGCGTCGTCAGAGCACTAGGTGAGGGGGGCAAGAGCCTCACAGCAGGCCAGCACAGAGCGCAATGGTCATGGAGCACGTGGAAACAGCCGTACCAGGCTGCAGGCGCTTATACCCAGGACCGATTTAATTGATATGTAGCGGCAGTCGGTGGATATAGAGAGGTGGTGGAGCATAGAACAGCCGGGGCACACAACTCCAAGCGGGCTGACAGACCAAGGACAGCACCTCTCCACAGTTCCTGGCGGTCTCCGCAGTCGTGCAGTCGGTCAACAGAACAGTGGGATGGTACAGCCGCAGTGAGTAGCGATCCCAAGACAGGCCCAGTATTGGTGTGCAGCTCCCGGGAGGCCAAAGAGGCGCTTCAAGTAAGTAGGCATCCAGCAGGCATAGCAGTATAGTGCCCGAGAGTGCACACCATGGTCACTGCACAGCGGGGGCGCACAGCTGGTATCTGGGGGCCCCCGTTGGTCTACCAAAAGGCGTTGCTTTGCGTCAGGCCAGAGTCCGCACCGCAACTCCGGAGCCCCTCATGCGGGCAGGCCTCACACGGCTCGAGTCACAGGTAGGAGGATAGTGCTCCTGTAAGTGCGCGGCAGGGTCCAGTGCCATCAACGGGCCTCACAGAGTCTAGGCATATGCCTCAGACAAGTAGGCTTCTAGCGATGGGGCGATGCATCAGTGTTCGGTCCGCACCGCAACCCTGCTGTCTCATATGCGGGCGGACCTCTCACGGCTCAAGTTGCAGGCTGCAGGCAGGAGGATAGTGGTCACGGAAATTAGCGTCAGGGTTCAGTGCCGTCCGTGAGGTCCCCCGGAGCCCAAACAGACAGCACAGGTAAGGAGGCGACCAGCGAGGGGTTGATGTAATGTTGGCCAGCAGTGGGCGGCAAGGCCGTGGAAAGGTAGGGGCCCCCACAGTCCTACCTTCGGCTGTTGCAGCTCCTCACGGCAGCCGAGGGTCACCACCGCCGATTCCCAGCCTCACAGGCGGTCGGACCCCATGCAGATATGTTTTCGAATCACCGGGCAGTAGCAGGGAGTGATGGGAGACCAGTGCGCAGCAGGCAGGCTGAGTCCCCGGTCAGGGCTCAGCGGGGCCCGACTCCACGTGTTTAGCCGCGGGCTCAAGTAGCCACAGTCCTCAGGCAGGCGTCCAGCGGGACCGGCCAGGTCAGTTCGCGCAACGGTCAGCCCCCCGCAGCTGGGTCCACAAAGGCGCTCAAGAGCCAATTTTTTTACCGCCAAAAGCGGAGACCTCAACGGAGAGCTGGAGCACAAAAACTAACGTCTGTCTGGGGTAGAAATCAGGATAATTGCAGACTATTGATGCCAAGCTTCCAGAGCCTCACGGGTGTGCGGCCATCTTGGATACGCGCCACCTAGTGCCCCTCATAGTGGACTATCTTTATCACTAATCACCACACATCACTGTTTCACCACAGTCACGTACTGCATATTGCAATTGAAATTGTACATTGCGACAGCCTTTATTATTTGATTTTCTCTTAATACATTTTTATTCAAAATTTTGGTGTGTGTTATATCATTCATATTTGTTATAAGTAAGCTGTTGCTACTTGTTCGAAGTAATAGAAACCCTGACAGAACCAATTTTTTCTATGGCTCTGCAGACTGACAAGAGGTACAACCCCTTCAGCACTTCACTGCCAGTGATAGCAATGGCAGTCTCTGTCCGGCATGTCACGCTTTCAGAAATCCTGTCTTGGGGCAGAGCCTTATCTACCCAAGACCCCCGTATATGGATCATTCTACCTCCTTACTTGCAACTTACATCTGGTCACCTGCCTTTCAGAAAAGCCCTTGGCACCTGGCCATTCCCATCATTTCACTCCCTGTGTTTTTAGGTCTCGCCTGAGCCAGAGCATGCGCCACTCTAGCGAGACATTTTGTGAGTTAGGTTTTCAAAGTGCTACCACACTGGCCTCAAGCTTGCGGGCACGTGTGCGGGCACGCGGGCACTACCGCCATCAGCCCGTGATCGCAATGACTTTCACTTTTGCGGGTGCGAGGACGCGTCACTTTCGCAAGCACTCGCGCACAGCCGCCATCAGCCCGCAATGACTTTCACTTTCACGGGCACGCGGCCGTGTCACTTTCGCAGCCGCGCGGCCAATGCTTGTTTGCTTTTTTTTAGGCGGGGTCTGCAAACTCTGGCTGGTATCATCTGGGCCATGAGAAGATGCTTCCAGATCAGTGCAGATTGCGCCCTGGCCCCAGACAGGGAGATTCACTTAAAACGTTTCACCAGTACTTTTATACGGACCGCAGACCAAGTCTGTCTGTGTAACTTTTATTTGCGACTGCCGAGTGGAAGGCAGCGCACACTCCTGAGCTCTGACTTGTCTGGTCATTAGAGCCTCTGTTTCCCCCACTCAGGTTTCGTTGATAGTTTTATGTGGGCAGTGCGGAGCTGCTGAACTGTCTATGTTTGAACTGGACTTCTTGACTTCCTAAATGTGTTTGTAAGGTGTGTACTGTGAATGATCTGCCCCTGGGAATCGCTTTCTCATTCATCGCATCGTACTCCTCTAAGGAAGCCAAAGACAATACTTTGTCCATTAAAGTGTGAACCAGGAGTGCCTTATATCTCGTAGACTACTCTCCAGGATACGGATCAGCAGTAGTGATGGGTGTCAAAGAACAGTGCTAGGCTACAAACTAAATGCTCAGAATGCTTGTATTAAAGACCCCTGCCAATAAGTCAATGACAGAAAATAGTATATTTGGTACTGGGTTTAAAGGGTAGTATTCATTGACATTTTATTAGCTTTCCCAGCAACTCATATTAAATATTCACATTAGAGAAAACATTATTTAAAATGATATCACTCTTGTTGGCAAGCAAAGAGACGTCACTGTAGTCAAGGATTAATTGATGCAATTCTCTTCCATCCCTTCACTTGTGGGCAAAAAAAATCCACAGCTAACTTTTTTTTTGTTTTCATTCACGATCCCAGGCAACTGCCCTAGCAGATGCCAGTCCACATTCCTTTCATTTCCTGCTGCAAGGTGCTGTAGGGTCCGTCAAAGAGGATTCAGAAGTGAAAGTCTCTTGCCCTACCAATGTCGGGATCCCATCACCCCTCCTCTGCCGTCGCACTTTATGGTTGGGACATGTAATACCAATGCCCCGATGAATCCCTCTGTGTTTTCATTTGTAATTATTAGGATAAGACTGTATTGGAAAATAATTGATTTAGATTGCAACCTGCCACCCACAATAAGGCACACTAAAAAGGGGTGTTTGCTGGCGCAGCCACTGTGCTGGAGATCTGGAGTCCTGTAAGGTGGTGCTAGGGACAGGTCTGTCTGTAGCACAGGAAGAAAAGGCAGCCTTAAGGTTGCCTGCCCCCAAATACCTGTCATCCAGCTGCACACCCACAATCATGTGACCAGACTAGGCATACACCAGCGTGCATTTGGCAGTCTAACTCTTCAGTGACTCGATGACACCTCTCTTTCTAGGAACACACTTGCTGATGTGCAGCTTGATGTTAGTGCAGTGGTAGCATTTGACATTATTATTAGTTACTTATTGATCAGGAGTGATTGGGTATTAAGAGAGCTCACATGATGCTTAGGAGTCAGAGAGGGCATCATGCCTCAGGTAGTAAACAACACCAGGCAGGGCTTAATTTATTTCACAAATGAAGGGACAAGCATTTTTCTTTCAGCATCCGACTTTGAAGAAGAACAAAAAAGAAACAAGCATCGGCATAGCCAATAGGTCACGCCTTTGGGACCTTATAAGTGTTTTGTTATCCAGCACAATATCCTTGGTGCAACAATATCCACTGTTGCATGGTTGAACACTTATAAGGTCCCAAAGGCGAGACCTATTGGCTATGCCAATGCTTGTTCTCTTTAGCTGACAAACTAGCACCAGGAGACATTCAGGTGGTAGTGAGCTGTAGAACATTTTAAAATAAATAAAAAAAATACTAATAGCAGTTTTACTACCACCACTGTTACTGCTGCTATTGTTAATACAGCTAGTTCATGTCCTACTTGTAAAAATGCTGCTACTTTTAATAGTATCAATTTCAGGGTGAAACGTAAGCAATAGTAATTTGAACACATTTGACATTTTAGCATGAAGCCCTTATATTCTGTAGTACTTACCAAGGTGTGCCTTCCTCAGAATATTTGGTTGATGAAGCAATGTGCCATCAAATGTACAGCAAGTTTGCAAAGGTTCCTGGATACTCTCAATTAATCAATTAGTATTTGTATAGTGTGGCTAATCACCCTTGATGGGGCCAGTACCTGCGGCTACCCATCAATCAAAGCCTCCAGGTGAAACGCCATCGAAAAACAAGTGGGAATCAGCCGGGAAACACTCATGCCTCAATTTTATTCCCCTAAAACCCATAATCAGAGGTATTTTTGCCACCCCAGAGTTACCAACTCCACTGTATCAGTAACTCAAAGGTAGGGGAATATTGGCATTGCCTGCTTTCCCTTGCCAGAAAAGGAGGTTGGGCCGGGCCATGGGATTCTTAAAGCAATTTTATCAGCAGTGTTTCTGACAATAAAATCAGGACCCGTGGGGGGCGTGTCCAGGTAAGATGGCGGAGTGGTTGTGAACTCGCTCAGCTCCGCACTTGCCTGATCATTAGGAGACTCTCACTGGCAGCTAGGGAAGATGTGACTGACCTCATGAGTGCCTGATGACTCCTGGACGCTGCCGGACTGCCAGACGCATCTCGTCACATCAGAGAACAGGAGGAGTGGCCACTTGAGGGGAGAGTCAGAGGCGATCGCGGTCCCCGGGCGCCATTTTGTAGAGGTCTGCGCCGGGTGTCTCGTGCTGCCGAAAGAGCACCGGATCGCCGCGGGAAGCCCCCGTGATGGTTGCAGGGGGGCTCCCCAATGGTGCTTCCACAGTGAAGAGCGGCTGATCTTCGGTCTGGAGCCTCCGGTGTGCAGCAGGCCGAAAGCCGGGAATTGCAGCGGTAATGGTGCTGCCTCTGCCGCGACGTGCAGTGTTATCCTGGGCAAGGTGAGACGACGGGGGGAGGTTCTGCTTGTGCCCCTGGGCTGGTATTGCTGTGGTCCTGCTTTCCCCTCACATTTCCCGAGCGGCGGGACTGGAAACCTTCTCCCCGAGCTCGGAGGTGCACTCTTCCTCATGCCTGACCTTAGGATGGCGGCGACCGACGCTCTGATGGTGGCGGCGGCGATGTAGGCAGTGTGGTGTCGACAAGCTCATGCCTTTGGTGGTGTATGAGGGTTTAGGATAGCGGTCCACGCAGGGTGGGGTCACATTTTGGCCTGAAGGGGATCCCAGCTGTCCGTGGAGGCTCCAGCAATGCTCGTTGTCTTTGAGGGAGTACCCAGCAAGTTACCGGCTTGAGGGGCTACAAGCGTGGTGCCGCACACCTTTGGACCTTGGCAATACTTCTAGCGGGGCGGTCATGAGTCACTCTTGGTCTTGGCCGGATAGGAGAACTAATCAGACAATGCTCAGCTCTGGGTGGGGGACCATATGCCACCCAAGAAGAACTCTAATAAAGCCTCTCAATACTTCAGGGCATCTGAGAAACCGGCCTCCGGGGGGGGGGGGGATAACGCGCCGTGGCCCGAAATGGCTCTCACTCGTGAAGACCTAGTGGCTACCCTACGGGATTTTAAAGTGGAGCTCTGTCGCGAGTTTAAACAGGACCTGCGTGCCTCTGTTGACCAATTGAAGGCTGATCTCACAGAGAAGCTTACTAAATTGCGGCAGGATGTGGATGCTGTGGGCTCCCGACTACTAGAGGTGAAGGGGCAAACACAGAGTGTGGCAATGACCCAGGCTACGATGCAGGACGCCCAGCAGACACTTCGGGCCCAGCTCCAACAGGCCCTACTCAAGGCGGAAGATTTGGAGAACAGGACCCGGAGGGAAAACATATGGATCTGGAATCTGGCAGAGGGAGCTGAGGGGCCAGACCTGGAGGCCTTTGTGTCGGGTCTCTTCGCTAAGATTCTCGCGCCTCAGCAGCTCAAGATAAAGATCGTTAGAGTGCACCGAGTGGGAGCCCTCCAGACAGTGAGCCGCAGGCGTTCGCGAGATGTCCTGGTCAAGCTACACTCCTTCAAGGTGAAAGACGCCATACTCTCAGCTTCCAGAAAGCTGAAGGAGGTATCCTTTCAATGTCATGGATGTTCTCTGTATCAGGACTTGGCAGCTGCGACCCTGGCCCGCTGACAAACGTTGCGTCCTATCACCACAAAACTACAGGAGGATAAGATTCGCTACAGATGGTCATTCCCCTTCGGGCCCATTTTTGAACACAGCAACAAAACCCATCACATCGCTGACCAAGCAGAGGGCCTGAACGTTCTTGGTCTTCCACTTCCTGAGGAGGCCTCCACTGATGCTTCCTCTTCTGGTTGAAGCCTTAGGAATGCCAGATAGATGTGCAGTGGCCCTTCCATTCCGACTCTGATGTCGAGTGTCTCTTGATTGGGGGAGTCAGCGGCGAAGATCCGGTAACGTCGTGATCTGCTGAGGTGGACCTGCATGTCTGTTGAGTTCTTCCTTTGGTATTTGAAAATGTACTGTCCTTTGGAGGCTGTTGCTGCCTTGTCTCTCATGGCGCGTCTAGTTGATCACCAGCTCCTGCACACGTCCTCGAGGCCGCCTGGTCTCTTCTTCCCCTTTGTCAGATTATGGCTTATCAGGTCTGCTCGTCGTATGGTTCAGAGAGACGCTTTGATGCAGCCACAGCTATGAGTGACATCATGACTGAGCCCGAAGATGGCCATATCACTGGAGTGATGATGTCCACCCACATAGTCACAATGAGGACACTGAGGTTTTTATTTTCTTGCCTAATTGCCATTCTATTGTTCCCTAGTTTTTTCTAGTTTTACGATCAGGAGGTGCGGGCCTTTTTTCCACGACTCCCAGTATTCCTCCCTTTGAGTTGGGGGGGGGGGGGTCTGAGCTGGGGGCCTATGGGTCTTTCTGCGGTGGAGTTTTGGGGATGTTGGGGGGCAGTTAAGGGGGGTAGGGTTTTCGGTGGTGACTGGGGGGTGGTTTTGTGCATTTGGTTGGATTTTTTTTCTTTTTGAGACAGATTTCTACTCTTCTAGTGCTGGGAGGGCTGGGAGGTGGTTTGTGGTGGTGGATGGGGTTGGGTCCTCGATGTATTGGGGCCTCTTTAGGGGGGAGGGTGCCTGCAGCAGTCTGGGGGGAGGAGGGGGGTACTATTTTCTGATGGTTAACATTGCTTCTTGGAACGTCAAGGGTCTGAACTCACCACAGAAACGCCAAAAGGTTTGGAAGTATTTGTCGGTTCACAAATTTGACGTGGTAGCTCTGCAAGAGACTCATCTTAAGAGGGCGGAGGTCTCTAGGTTACGCCACAGAATCTATCCGATGATCTATACCTCTTCTGCCGCTTCAAAAAAAAATGGGTTGGCCTTACTCTTCCATGTCTCTTTTAAATTCAAGACTCTTAAATCTGACAGGGAGGGGAGACTACTGTTGGTCAAGGGTCGCGTGAGGGGCAGGCTTTGTACCTTTGTCTCACTGTACGCTCCGAACTCAGGGCAGTCTGCTTTCCTCTCACAGGCTCTTGACCTCATGGGGGGCTTTGCTGAGGGAGATATTATCCTGTTGGGGGATTTTAACCTCGCATGGCAGGGGTCTCCGGATAGTTCTAGCACCAACAGGGCTGCCACCAGCACCTTCCCACGTAGGATACAGCAGAAAATCACTGATCTAGGGCTCGTAGATTCTTGGCGCTCACTCCATTCCACTACCAAAGACTATAGACATTTTTCCCATGTTCATAGGACATACTCCAGAATTGATTATATATTTTTTTAGTCAATCCCTGTTGGGGACACTCCTGGCTGCTCAGATACTCCCGATTTGGGTGTCGGACCATAGCTTGATTGCTCTGGGCCTTCATTGGGCTGGAGCTTCTCCTCAATCTCCTCAATGGTATTTTCCGCTGGCTCTGATCCGAGATCTGGTGGTCAAGGAGGATCTCAGAGCGGCCATTGCCGAATATTTTGTCCATAATGACCCACAAGATACCTCCCCTCAGATTACCTGGGATACCTTTAAAGCTATCATTCGGGGGAAATGTATCCAGCTTAATTCGACTTTAAATAAACAGAGGGTGAAGGAAAGGGAGGCGCTAGAGAAAGAATTGGAGGCCGCAGAGCGAGCTCACAAGGCTAACCCAAACCGGGTTCTTCAGAGGCAACTTACTGCTCTCAGCGGCAAATTAAGGTCTATATATTCCAATCGGGGGGAGTTCACCTTACTAAAGATTCGCCAGTCCTCCTTCACTCAGGGCAATAAGGTGGGTTCCCATCTAGCACGCCAGCTTCGGGTGCAACGGGAGATGGACTTTATCGGGGGAATTTTAGATCGCCAGGGTCATCTCAAAAGTGAACTTTACCAGGGCACCGATCCGGATACGGCGCGGCAACAGCAGTTTTTAGACACCCTTGATCTCCCGCAACTATTGCGGGCATCGGCTGCGGAGCTGAATGCCCCCATCACACAGGAGGAGGTTGGAAAGGCTATCTCGAGACTCAAATTGCATAAAGCGCCGGGTCCTGATGGCCTTACGGCCCATTTTTACAACTGCTTCTCGACAGAGCTTATTCCCTACCTTACGGCTCTGTTCCAGGCCATTGCTTCCGATGAGCAGGTCTCTGGATCCACGGCAGAAGCGGTGATTTTGTTGATTTCCAAACCCGGTAAGGTTCCGCAACACTGCAGCTCCTACAGACCCATCGCACTTCTCAATTTAGACGCCAAGCTCTATTCCACGATTTTGGCAGCGCGTTTGAAAACGCTGATGCCTGCCTTAATCCATCCCGACCAGTCTGGTTTTATAAAAGGCAGGCAAACGCAAGATAATATCAGGCGCACAGTCCATCTGATCGAGAAGGCTACGAGATTTCGGATTCCCCCAGTGTTGGTGGGTCTTCATGCGGAGAAAGCTTTCGATCAGGTGGACTGGGACTTCCTTTTTTTAACTATGCGGAAATTCAGGTTCGGGGATCCTTTTATTAACATGGTGAAGGCTAATTATCACCATCCTACCTCCCGTGTGCTGGTTAACGGTTGTTCCTCCTCCCCCTTTGCTCTGAGCAGAGGCACTGGGCAGGGGTGCCCCCTCTCACCTCTCTTGTTTGCCCTGAGCATCGAGCCCCTGACGTTTCGGGTTGATGCTGCGATCCGAGGCATCTCTTTCGGCGGGGTTGTTTGCCGATGACATCCTCCTCTCGCTTGAGAGCACAGTCGCTGCGGGTGGTGCGGGATGAGCTGCGCTGTTTTGAACAAGTGTCCGGCTTTAAGATAAACTACACAAAGTCTTTCTTTCTCAATCTCACTCTTTCCCCGCCGGAGGTGCTCCGCCTAAAAACCACGACACCGTTCCAATGGGCTAAACATTCCTTACTCTATTTGGGGGTGTACCTCATGGCTAAACTGGGCGATTTATATAAAGTGAATTACCCACCTCTCATGGCCCAGCACCAATAAGACTGCAAGCGGTGGTCGCCCCTTTACATCTCCTGGCTGGGACGCATTAATGCTATAAAAATGACGATTTTACCTAAATTTTTATATCTCTTTCAGGCGCTCCCTATTGACCTGGAAGGTAGTATGTTGCCAACCCTATGCACACAGATCATCAAATTTATATGGCACGGGGAGAGGGCACGCCTACCATCTCATTTCCTTTGTCGTCCATGTGTTAAAGGGGGTCTGGCTCTGCTTGATTTCACCCTATATTATCAGGCGGCCCAGTTGCGGGTGGCCGCTGAATGGTCGGTCAGGGAGTCCGAGAAGCATTGGCTCCACATGGAACGCTCCGTGGTGGGGCGTTATATATGGGATGTGTTGTGGAAGCCCAGAGAGGACGGCCCCCAATGCTTATCTTAGAATTCCGACCCGTACGGTCGCCCGGGGCAAGGATACCAGGAGGGCAGGTTGGACTTCTTTTCCCTCCCTGTACACGCCCATTCACTTCAACCCAGATTTTCCTCCGGCGCTTCGTGAGGGGCCATTTGATTGTTGGAGAAAAGGCGACTGCCTTAAAGTGGCTGACCTATTTCGAGATGGATAGTTCCTGACCTTCGCTGAATGTAGGCAGGAATTTGCGCTACCGCAGAGTGAACAATATTGCTATTTGCAGCTTAAACATTGGGTTTATACTCTCCCTGTTCGGGAGGCGGCCACTAGGGAGCGTACAGCAATAGAGGAGTTTGTGGCCATAAAAGCAGGTTCGATGAAGGGAGCTATCTCGACCATCTACAACATGCTGCTCTGTTCTGCACACCCCCTACAAGCACGTTACATGACCTTTTGGGAGCAGGTCTTTGGGAGGGACATTTCAGAGAGAGAGTGGTCTCGGGTCTGGAGAGACATTCCTAAGCATAATTGTTCATTGGCCCTTCGAGAAGCCCACTATAAACTCCTTTATGATTGGTACCTATACCCTACTAAGCTCTGGCGTATCTTTCCAGACACCTCAGATATATGTTGGCGGGGATTCGGTCTCCAGGGGGATTTCAGGCATGTATGGTGGGACTGTCCTAAGATTTGACCCTTCTGGGAGGAGATTATTTCCCACATCAAAGACATTTTGGGCTACCCGATTCCGACCTCCATTGACTTTGCTCTCCTTGGCCTTCGGGATCCTCTCCTTATTAAGCAAACTAAGACAGACAAGGCGATCATGTGGACTTGTCTGGGAGCGGCTAAACTCACTTTGGCCGCTGCCTGGAAGAAGGTGGAGGCCCCGGCACTTTCGCTGTGGCATGCCCGATTATGGAGGATTGTATCCATGGAACGTCTGGCGGACATTTTCCAGACTGACTATGAAGACTTTGTTCTCTGCTGGGGACCTCTGGTGTCCTATCTGTCCCGAGGTCTGCCCTCTGTGGTTTGTCCACCAATGCACCTGTTCCAGCTGTAGCGGCTTTTTCTCGCTGCATTCATTGGCCTCCGGAGGTCCCCTGGCTGTACTGCGGACTGGCCCATGCACCGCCACTAGTTCCTATGTCAATGTCCAATACTGTCTCTGCTGCACTGTTTTCCTATTGTTTTCCTTATCATTTTGTCACCACCGGATTGGGGGAGGGGGGAGGGAAGGTTTGTTTTGTTTTGGGGGGGCTGTTATATATTTTTCAAAACTAGCATCACACACTTTAGGCAGGGGTTTGACTGACATGGGGATTATGCTAAGCTGAACCCATCATGGCTATCTGTGTTGCATCCCAGTCGGTTGTCCGCCCCCCTGTTCCCTTGAGGTGATCATCCTTTGTATCTGGACTTGTTTGATGCTTAATAAAAAGGTAACTTTGAAGAAAAAAAAACAGGTAGGGAAATAAATGACAGAGTTATGCCCTCCACAGAAACCCACCCTTAATAATAAATGACCTCATCTCGATTTCATGTTTGGTGAGTTATGCTAATGAAACTACCCCACCCCACCATCAGTTCATCATATAAATGTCACAAGTTGGTGGCAATTTTTCCCCAATGTTTCATTAGAGGTTGTGCTAGAACAAAACTGCACTAATCCCAGGTATTTTTGCAACATTAGAACATTCATTTACTCGCACCTAGCACTTTGAGCTGGTGGTTTCAGTTGGAGCTCATCAGCACTCATTTTTGGGGACCAGCACTTTTCCTCATCAGACTTTGACCCAGAGCAAGAGACCGAAAAACACAAAAGGTGGAATGGAGTAAGAATAGTAGAAAAACAATGACTAACAGAGGAAGCCGAGAGTGGAAGGTGGTAAAAGCATGAGGTGGAACCAAAACTGTGCAGCCCTGGTACTCAGTAACCATGACGTTGGTCAGCGTTGGCGGCAGGCTTCTGAGAAAAACGTAGGGCATTGATTCTTATTCTTTCACAAATTAAACATGGCTCATACCTTACTGTTTTTTTTATTGACCAGTCCTATGTGAGTGTACAACAGTTTCTTAACGCCTAGAGCAAAATCCACCCCTTCTTATCCCATAAAAGGTGAATGCTTAGTATCTACTTGATTTACAACCGGCCTTGAGTTGGGGTCATAGTGAACTGCCTGTAGGAAATGACACTCATTTCAACTTAAGTTACTACTGTTATTTGGAAGAGAAATTAGTTGATAAAAAAAATGGATGTTCCAGCTATGCACCACATTGACCATGTTTGGTCCTATCCCTGCTACGTGACACAAGAGTTACGCAAACATTTATAATGTCAATATGTAAAAACAATCTGACAAACGTATCAAAATATCAAAAAAAAGGACTGGTCCAGTATCCACACCGCACCAGCCCTGGCAGTGAAGTGCACTACTTTTCAGGCAGGCGCGTCTATGTGAACAGGACTATGTGTTCTCTCACACTGCAAGACAGTCAGATGGATGAAGTGGGGTGACCCTGTGCACCATTCTATATGCTGTGGTGGGCAGAAACAAAATGTGAATTGAGCTTGAACCGACTAGTGGAAGACAGAGGCTGAACAAAAACCCCTGTATGGATGTATATAAATATATATATATTTTTTGCGAATGGTTTGGAAAGCAACAGTTACATGCATCAAAGGATTTTGCGATTGCAAACGGTGCAAATCGCAAAAATCGCTCGTTTGCGATTGCAAAATTTGCTTTTGGAATGCATGAAGGGTGAAGGCCCTCGCAATTTGAGAATTCGCAAATATTTGCGAATTCTCAAATTGCGATTGCATTTAAGGAATCGCATTTTGCGATTCCTTAAATGCAATGCATGAAACTTTAAAAAATAGTGATTTCGCAATTAGGGGGAGCATATTACCATGAGGTTGAACCTCATGGTAATTTGCGAAAACTTGAAAAAATCAACTTTTGTGCATTTTTCAAAGTTTCATGTTGTGCACACACATGCCCTAAGGGCATGTGTGTGCACAACATATGTGCACAGATTGATTTCAAGGGTGCAACAGGGTGTCCTTTGGACACCCCTGCACCCTTGAAATCGCATTCTCAATTTGCGATTCGCTAATTGCGAATCGCAAATTAAGAACGTCTTCCCATTCATTCCTATGGGTCTCTAGATTTGATTTGATTTGATTTGATTTATCCATTTCTAAAGCGCACGAATGCCCGGAGGCGTCTTGGCGCTATGATTTGTCCATTGTCCTGAACAGGTCTGTGGTAGCACAATTTATACACTGAATAGCCATGTTTTAATTTTCTTTCTAAATATTTCCAATGTTGGGCTGTTTTTTATATCCAGTGGTAGTAGATTCCAGGACCGTGCTGCGTGAACTAGGAAACTTCTTCCTCCCCAGTTTGATCGCTTAAACTTGGGTATCGCTATCAGATTTTGTTGTCCAGATCTGAGTAGCCTCGAAGGTTCGTAGTGTTTTAAGTGCATTTTCAGGAAGTGTGGTCCTTTACCCTGCAATGCCTTGTATGTCAGGCATAATGACTTAAACTTGACTCTTTTAGCCACTGGAAGCAAATGTAGTGACTCCAGTTTATGGCTAATGGGCTGGAACTTCGGAATTTCCAGTATTAATCGGGCTGCCGCATTCTGTAGCCGCTGCATTTTTTCCGTGATGTTAACTCTGGCTCCCGCATATAGCACATTTCCGTAGTCCAGTCGCGACAGTGCAAGAGCAGTCACCACCGTTTTACGAGTATCTTGGGGCAGATACGGAAGTATCTTTCTTATCATTTTTAAAATCAGCCAGAAAGACGAAGCTAGCTTATTTACTTGTGCTTCGTATGCTAATTTTGTGTCGACCATGAATCCTAAATTTTTAACCTTCTCCGAGGGTTCTGGTCTGTTTCCCAGTTCAGGAGACCACTCTAGGCCCATTGGAATGAATGGGGAGGTATTTCTTAATTGCGATTCGCAATTTGTGAGTCACAATTAAGGAATTTTAAGAAATCGCAAATTTTTCTGCGATTTCTTCATGCATAGGCTTTTGCGATTTCTTAATAGCGATTCCTTAAAAATCGCAATGAAGAAATCGGAAAAGCCAGCAATGATGCATGTTCCTGCAAGAGTCTAGTGCGACAACTAAACTATCTATAAGCCAGCCCTAATAAAATTAAGCTGGCTTTTTCACGTAAGAACCCACTGGATAATATACAATAGGAAAAGTTTTGGGGGACAGAAGAAATATGTTAAAAGCGCTCCCTGAAGGTGTTGAAAGTACTAAGCTTGGGCCCAGGGGAATCAGGAGGAACGTTAATGAGATAATTATGGGAATAATTAGGGCCGCGTTGCAGAAGCAGTAATCTCGGTGGACCGCGCAGGGTACTTTTTGTTCTTTTATTAGCAACGAGTGGAAGAAAAAGGCGTCCTTATCCTTTGCATTGTGTCCCAGATTTGACAGGGTTTGCTATCACGCGAGCGATCTCTCCCAAGATTCAACGGGCATGTTATAGAAATAGAAAAAGAAAAAAAAGAGTTGTTCAGAATATCTTTTTTTTGTGGTGTGTGAGAGTTTCCAGGGTTTACATGCTCTGTTGTGCTTTTGATTACAACGTTGACCATCCTTATGAGAGCCTTCGATTTTGGGGCGATATTTACAAAATCATATGCCACAGGTGTTGGAATTCATCAGGTGCTATAAATAGCGCCTATTAAGATTTTGGGCTTACTGCAACAAAATTCACATATCACTGTAATGACTGCGCTTCTTAGCCATAAATAGTTTAAGGGTTATGCGCATGGATGGCGATACACCAAAATGCTGGGGGTAGCAAAAGTGACCCATATGCCCTTTGACCTTTAGATCACATCAGAGGAAGTGACATCAAATGATCTTTGACCCCCGTGACGTCACAGGAAATAGTGTCACTTTTCCTTTGACCATATTGGAATTACCATGACTTCAGTAAAGTAAAAAAATTAACAATAAGTAGCAATTATAAATAATACTAAAGTTGATAAAAGATTTTTTTTATCGAGCACAATCCGAATAGAGTTCTGACATGCTATGCAAAGTGAGCAACCACAAACAACAGGAGCACAGCCATCATAGACCAGGGAAAAACATACATAGGTCAGCAATCATAATCATATTATTAAATATAGCCTCAAATGCCTGGTCACAGACTTTAATTCCCAGGCACAGCCATAATTTGCTAAACATTACCATTATTTGCCTCAGAACAACCACGATATGCCCAGACATAGCTTCCAATGCCCACAAACAGCCTCTAAAGTCCAGAGGGGAATCTCCATATGCAAGGACTAAAACAATACATGCCAAGGCATTACCCTAAGTGACCCGTGCTCTTCCAGAGGAGCGTACTCATTAAACACAGCTGACTTTGGATAGTACAGGTGTGTAGGCTCTCCTTAACCACAGACTCAACTTTGGGTGTAAAAAATACCGCCCCCCCCAAAAAAAAAATACTAATTTCACATCCAATTTCCAATTCTTTGCTCTTCTTGTGTCAAAACTGCCTGCAGGCATGGGTAATTGGGTGTTTATTCTGGGAAGAGTAGGTTTAGTGTATTAACTAAATTATGTGACATCTACCTAACCTTTGAATGCTAATAATGATTTGTTTTATATATACAGTAGGAGTATCCAACTTAGGTCTTGGAGGGTCTGATCTGTACCAAATGTTCAGGATAGCCATTGGCTCTATGCTGCATTTAGACTAATTCCAAGCTATCATAAATATCTGGTAATGTTTCTGTCTGCCTACACTTGTGTTGGAAACCCTTGTTATACACTAACTTTGTTAGCCATGTATGATAAGCAATTCACAAACTGAACTAGGACGTTAGAACGTTCTACTTCATGAATAGTTGCTGTCCAATAGCAGCCATTTATTATGGTAAACCTGTGTGCATTAAGCCACTTCTCACATATGTGCACCTTCACAATTTTCCCCTATATGCACATATGTTTCCGGAACCTCCCTTCACTAAGCCATATATTACCATAGTATGTAATGCTCCCTTCTCAAGTGTGTGCCTGTAGGCCATAATCTCACTTGTGTGCACATAGCCTCAACTCACCTGTGTGAGCATTTGTCTCTCGTACTTGTGTGTAACTACTTGTGTCAGCTGCATCAACCTAACACTACTCACCGCTCTGCACATAGAATACCCTCACCTAAACATGCCTAGGTCTTAGTGGTGTATCTTGATGGCTCTGACATAAGTGCACCCATTCTTTGTAACCTGTTTGCACAGAGCCACCCAACCAACTCAGACATACATTTGAAATACTGAGTTTCTTTTAGTCACTTACTCCCTCTCACCTAGCCCCCATCTACCCTGTGTGCACTTCACCGCACTTAATTGAATATAACTCCCGCAAACCAACCAATGACCCTATGGTCCACTTGCACTTAGCCTCCATTACCAATGTGCACCTCCCTTCCATTTCTAGGTCGCGCCTAGACAGTACATGCACTGGCTGGAAGACATGCTGTATTCACTCTGTGGATGCAGACAACGCCTCCAGCTTCCTCCAGCTTTTGATTGGCTTTTGTCAGTGTCCTTTAAAAAACGTTGCTTCTAATTCGAAAATAGTTCCTGCTTGCCCCTCCTTTCTGCAACTCATTGACTCCCCTGGGGTATTGCCCCAGGACTTGTTTTCTTCAGCTTTTTCGATTTTATGATCTATTCAGGAATTTATTATACATTCTGAAGAGCTCTTCACACATTTGATCGTATTTATGTGCATGCCTTTTTTAATATTATGCATGGCACCCGTGCACCACACAGCAGAGCGACTAATTGCATTTCTATTCTCAATGCAGCCTTATGTGCGAGGTCGCTGACGCTGCCACAACTACCACTCCCTGCATTTCTGGGGTTGAGCCCCGCGGGCTTTGTGTGTGACACTCAGCAGTGGCTCTCATCTCAGGTACTGTGCCACATTCTATATTTGTCTTCCCTTTTGCCATTGTTTCATTTTGCTAATAAATTATCATTGTGTTTTTTTTAGTTTTTTTTTACTAGGCACGGGAGAACAAACACCGAGACTCAAACCTGGTTTCCCAGTGCCAAAGTTGGCAGCTCTGGATGTTATGCCACTTCCTTGCTGAAAATACTGCTGGGCATAGGTCAGTGTGTTTGGGTGGGAGTGACCGAGTTATGTTTTTTAGGTCGAGTGGAGCGCTGCCAAGCTCATGAGCTTTTGCAGCTCTTCCCACTCCCCCTTGTGCCTGGTTAGTTTTCATTTCCAAAGTGGTGTATTTTTTAAACGTTTTCTGTTTCCGTCTACCATTGTGTAAGCTGCGAGCTCCAATATCCCTAATTCCTCTCTGGCTCCAGAAACAAGGAGGCGCACTTGAGTAATACTTAATGACTAAATAATGCAATCTCAATGCGCTACATCTCAGAACAATCTTGCGTCAAAGTGCGTTTCATCGACCTCCAATCGGTGATTGACCCGCATTCACCAATTAAAAAACAACTGTGCGTTTACTTGTAAGCTTTTTGTCGAGCTGAAACGTCACTTCTGACGCTTGTTTGTTCTTAGAGTTGTAGTTTGCGGGACGTTTCACAGGTAATAACAAAAACAGAAAAAAAGTCAAAAAGCTTTTCAGCATTTAAGGAAAAGTCATTTTTTAAGAAAAATACCTCTAAGTTGGACTTTTTTTGTCCTCATTCACCTCAGGCATTGATGATTCTTACCTTTGCCAAACCAAACCAAAGAAAATCTTTATTTCGATCACATGATCATAAAAGATGTACAAAATTATCACATCAGTTAAAAATCCGGAATATCGTTATGTCATTGATATAAAATACATTGAGAATTAAAAGAAGAATAATAATAAAAAATGGGTGCCAATGAATCAAGGGGTGAAAGTTTATCAAGAGTCTCCTACCCTCTTTATCAATCGTGTTCGGGCATACCACATTGCAGTTAGGAATTTTGCCAAAGCAAACACAATTGGCGGGGATAAATCAGTCTTTAAAACTCTGTATGCGGGTAAGAATGTTCTAAATCCCATGTTTTTAAGGAGGGGGACAAGCCAGTGTTTCCTGCTTTTCTGGTAGGCTCGACAGAAGAAAACCACGTGCACATCGTTCTCCTTTGTGTGGGCACATGCAGGGCACCTCTCTGTGGGAGGCCGACAGGACCATGCTTTGGTGAAAGACCCTAAGGGAAGGGTCCCGTACGTCCATTGCAGGAATAGTTTTCTTGTTAGAGCCGGAGTCATGCCATCTAAAACACTTTCAAGATTATATGAATGTTTAATTTTTATGAAGTGATGTGTCAGGGATCCTTCACAAGTGCTATCCAGGGCTCGGAGAAGCATTTTATCGTAGTACGCTCTGGACAGCGCTTTCCTCTGAATCCTGTTGCTTGTACTTTCCGGGTCTGACCATAGTTCTGGTAATCCAAGGGTCTCGCAGGTTCTCTTAATGTAATTTAACCAAGGCGCCTTGGTGGCGTTGGGCAGAGATAAAAATTCCTGTAGCTCAGTTCTATAGGTAGTGAGATCCTGACTGCTCCAGAGGCGACACCAAAAGGTTAATGGTTTGAGCCCTAGTTCCTCCGTGATGGGCCTCAGACCCAGGTCCAGTCTCAGGGGCAGGAGTGGAGTACTTGGGGGAAGAGCTGTCAGCTGCCTGACAAATTTATTTTCTGTGGTCAGCAAATTAGGCGATGGAATATGGCCCCACAACTCTCCCCCATAGGTGACTACCCCTGCGCCTGGCCTTTGTAAATTTGAATTGCAGGGCTGAGTGGGCGATATAATGACTTACTCGCAATTCTCATAATGCCACCCGCCTTCTGGGACAGTTTTATGTTTGCTTTTGTCTGATGTGCCGACCACGTTAGATTTTGATTTAGGGTTATCCCCAGGTACTATTGTGTAAACCCTTTCCAAACGCACTGTGCCAAGCAAGGGGTTGGGGCGGTTGAAGGACATAGGGTTCAGGATCATAAATTTGGTTTTCTGCAGGTTGATTTCAAGTCCTATTTCTGTGCAGAACTCCAGAAAACCATCCAACACCCGCTGTATCCCCATCGGGGATTTGGACAGCAGCAGAGTGTCATCCGCAAACATGATTGCGGGCACCCTGCTGCCGGTCAGTTTTGGGGCGTCGGTGTTGGCGATCCTTGTCAGGTGCACGATTACCCCGTTCACAAAGAGACAGAAACGGGTCGGTGCAAGCACACAACCCTGTCTCACCCCTCTTCGAACGGGGAATCTTTCAGTTAGGTTACTGCTTCTCCCGCACCTGACACGTGCGAAGTTATTTTGATGTAGTTTCATCAGGATTGCGAGGATGTCTTTCGGGACGCCTAACTCCTCCATTACCTTCCACAATTTTGATCTTGGCACCAAATCGAAGGCGGCAATCCACGAAAACCGTGTACAGAGTGCCGCCCTCGATCAGTGCTGTCCTCCAGTAAATGAGATTTAACCTGAATATTTGATCAATTGTGGACACCCCCCTCCTGAAATCCTGCCTGGTATGGGGTCAGGGTATCTGTCTCCTCCAGCCAGTTCTGTAACCGGTCCAGTATTAGCCTACCGAAAAGCTTCTGTGATACATCGATGAGGCTTATTGGGCGATAGTTGGCTGGAAGCAGAGGGGATCCCTTTTTGAATATTGAAACCACCTCTGCACCCAGCCAAGTACCCGGGACCTCCATTCCCTTGAGGACCGCATTAAATATCAGCAGGAGATAGGTGGCACATACCCCTGGCTCCTGCTTGAATAGATCGCCCGGGACCCCATCGAGCCCTGGGGCTTTGCCTGTTGACAACCCCGCAGTAGCTGCCCGAACTTATTTTTCAGTGAAAGGTTCGCCCTCCGGGTCATTCACTAAAGTGCAGTGGGGGGTACTCGGGGCCTCATCCTCTATTGCATATAAGGACTGGAAATGGTTTTGCCATATACTCGGGGCAATGTTGGGTTCAATTGCCGAGGGGAGATCTTCTGATCCATTATTGACTACCCGCCAGAATTTGCGACAGTCTCTGGTGGCTAATGCGCTAGAGAGTTCCTCCCAGTGTTGTTGGTCCCATTCGACCTTGGCGTTTGCCAGCAGTTTCTTGTATGCCCGTCTCTTAGCTTGAATCTCCTCCCAGCTTCTGCACGCCTTAATTGCGAGTAGAAGTTCACGTTTGGAGTCCCGGCATGTGGCATTATACCAGGTCTTCTTGTATGTCCCGCTGGTTCTACCTGCACCCTTTACGAAAAGATCTAACTCCATGGTGTTTATTAGATCTTCATGGGTTCGCCATAACTGCTCTCTATTTTTCCCATCGCTAAGTTCCTCACCAATAGCGAATGCCTTTTCCAGCACTGGGGTGATTCTGGCATAGAGCCTGGGTAACTTACCGCCACTTGTGGCCAATATTCCCCACCTTACTCTCCTTCGGTTGTTCTCCAGGATTAGCCCTGTCTTTACACTTTGTTTGCCCTGTCCCATGTCCTCGATACCTGGCAAGGCATATTCGAGTACCAGGGCGTTGTGGTCACTGTCCCATCTGTCAATTACCCTGAAGTCGATGATTCGTGACCAGGATGACAATTGGACTAGGATATAATCTAATCTAGATTCGCTTCCTGCTTTGTTAAAAGTGCATTTGCTTGGCGTATCTGATTTGGTGCGCCCATTGCAGGCCCTTAGGCCATGATTTAGAGTGAGGGCGGTTATCTGCAATGCGAGGGAAGTCCAAGCTCTTGCCAAACCTCTATAAAGGGTAAAGACCACAGACCCCCCACTAGGATTTGGGGAGGGGAGAGCAAGAGGCTCAGGTCTAAGAAAACACCATCCTCCTGTTGGTTTATCTCTCTCAGACAGTGTCCGATTTTGGCGTAATCATTGGACAGGGGATTCCTCTTGTTACCTTCAATACTATGCATTAAGCCACTCCCTGGCTTTGGTTACCCCCTACACAACTTTGTAAAATCTCCCAAAATGTTTTCCTCTTTTTGGACCCATTACCCAACAACTCCATTTCTGACATTTAGAACATGGACTTTAGCCATTTTGCGGGCTGCGGTGGTGTTTCACTTATCCAATTGCGACAGATCTCCCTCCTAGCTAGCAATAGTGCATAAAACAACAAATTCCTGGGTGCTCCTGTCACCCCAAAGATAATTTGTTCGATGCTTACCTTTATGTGTATTCCCAAAATATCTGTAAGTGTTGATTCAACTTCATGCCAGAAACTTTGAATATGCATGCATTGGAAAAACATGTGTACATATGTTGCTTTTTCTAAGCCGCACTTTGAACAGGCCGCCAGCTTTCCTTTCCCCATTTTGGACAGCTTCTCAGAAGTTGTATATGCCCTATGTAGTGAGAAAAAATGATTCCTTTTAAAAAAAGCAGGCTTGAAGATAGAATAAAGCGTACCCATCAATACTTACCAGATATGTTGTAGATTGCAGCTCAGCAAGCATCTGCCCCATAGATCTTGGACCGAGGTGAATTCTCCGTCAATGTTATCCTGCAGATCCCAATACCATTGGGAAAGTTCTTTCACACCCGGAGGTTTACTGGCCAACTGCTCCTCCAGTTCATTGGCTACACCCAGTGGTGTTTTTCGCGCCTGTGCAGCTCTTAAGTTGTATATATTTGAAAAAGGAAATGTTGTCTTTCATAAGATCCTTCATTTCACTCCATGAGATTAACTGTCCATCCTGTGTAATCTCTCCCCACACCAGTACATCTGTCTCACTTATTGCTGAGCCAGTTTATCCGTACCTCATTCAGGAGTTCCTGGAGAGTCCCAGATTGGTGCATAGAAGGGATAGTAATCTACTCTAAACCGCCTACGCATCAAGTACCGCATTCTAATAAGAGCTTGTAGCACTTAGCTTAACTTTCTCGAAAAACTGTGGGTTCCCGAACTTAAAGAGGAAACCACTGTGTCCCCCTTTACTCTCCTTTAACGTTGCAGAAAATATAGATCGCATAACCGTGTTGTCAAGGATTCTAAAAAGCATTCTGGAGTTGGAGATTTGAAAAGCCCAAGCATATAACTGGATATCTGGTAGTGACACACGCCCTTTCTCTCTTCGTCTTCGCAGCTTTTGCCAGGATATCCGAACCCCTTTGTATGCCCAGATGAAAGAATTTATAGCCTGTTAGATTTTGTCTATCGTCGTTTTCTCAAAATGGAGGGGAATGGTGTTAAATAGATATCTGATTTTTGGCAGGATCACCATCTTAACCAGGGTAACTCGTCCAAAGATCGTAAGGGGAAGATATATCCAGCTCTTCAATAATTGCACTATTTCCTTATAGATTTTTAATAGGTTAGTTTCCTGGATTTTATTAATATCCTCCACTATTTTGATCCCTAAGTATTTCATATCCTTTTTAATCAAAGGGTTGTCTACCCTCTGATTCCAGATCATGATCTCAGTTTTGGACTCGTTTATCTGGTAACCTGAAATTCTACCAAATCTTATAGCTAACTGAAGGGCAGGTGACAATGTGGCCTCACGGACAGAAGTGAAGATAACCAAATCATCTGCATATAGAGCAACTTTCTTCCCAAGACCCCCAACAGAAGGCAGAGATATTTGTTGTCATCCTCAATTTCTGGGCAAAAGGCTCTATATACAAATTAAATACCAGGGGAGATAAAGGGCATCCCTGTCTTGTGCCTCTTGTGATTTTGAAGGGAGTGGTTAGATTGCCATTTACTAGAACTCTCACCGTGAGGTTTTGATATATTAATTGTACAGTCCTACAGAATTTATCCCCTAACTCTAGACTCTTCAAAACCACAAGCAAATAGGACCACCAGACCCTGTCAAAGGCCTTAGCAGTGTCTAACATAATAACTGCAATGGGGACAGAATAAGCTGTTGCCACATCAATTCCTCGAATAAGCCCATATGTTAATTCATGGGTGTGCCTCCCTCTAATAAATCCCTTCTGATTGTTATGGATTATCCCTCCAGCAACCTTGCTTAATCTCCCCACCAATATAGAGGTAAAGATTTTATAGTCCGCGTTCAATAGGGATATAGGCCTATATGATTTGCGGTTGGTGGGGTCCTGGTTGGGTTTTAGGATAAGGGAGAACTTCGTTTCATTCCAAGATCTTGGAGATTGTATCCTTTTTTTTTTCTTTTTTTATGGAAGGTTATGATGCAATAAAAGGACACTTAACAATTAAATTAGCACAAACGAAGCATTAAAAAATTTGATACAAAAATGCAATAGCATGGACATGACACTCGAAATATAAATAGATAAATGCACAATTCATGATGTGGGAATAAAATACATTTTGCATTCAGATAAATATGTCAGTAAAATACTAATTCCAGATTCAAATTCTGGCATCCCTCCACTTCATAACGGGGGCTCAAAAACGTCTTCCCATCTCCCGTTTTTTAGCTCCTTTGAATTCATATAAACAAGACTGAATATTGTGGATGCCCAAGAGTCTCGAAAGCCACATCTGGAAGGAGGGAGCAATAACATCTTTCCAGCCTGCTGAAATCAAGATTCGAAGCAAAGCTACCGACATAAAGACCAGGGCTTCCTCATCCTCTGCCAGAGCCAATTTTGAGTCTGTACCCATTAACACCAGTGTAGGGGATAGATCGATCTTGTGACCTAGCAGCCCCTCCCATAATTTCATGATCTCATTCATGAGTGGGCCCAGCCGGTCACAGGTAACAAACATATGTACTAGGTCTGCTTGACCTGTATTACACCTCGGGCAGCGATCGTCGCTCCTGACACCGCATGCAAATAATTTGGCCGGAGTATGGTACAGATTAAAAACTGTTTTAAAGTGCTGAGCCCGTAGGTTAGAGGCCCGAAAAAGCTTTTTATTTAAACCGAGTGCAAGATCCAGATCAACATCCGGGTTCCCCAGTTTAGTAGCCCAATCGCTTTCCATTTTTCCGATATCGTCCTGAATCCTCACCACCAGAAGATCGTAAACCACTTTAATTTTCCTATACCCTCTAACCAGGGCCTCAACCACAGGAATATCAACCAGAGGCTTCAGTTTAGGTCTTAGGGCCCTTAGGGTGCGAGCAATTTGTCCATACAAAAACCACTGGTTGGCAGGAACGCCAAACCTCTTTTGCAGATCCTCAAACCCTATAATCTTATCCCCCTCCATGAAATCTCCAATGGTCTTAACCCCCAATCCCTTCCAAACCTGGAGATTCCTATCAGCCCTCAACTGAGGAAGAAGACTTGAGTTTTCCAAATGTAGATAAGAGTTTACCTTTGGGGCGTTAAAAAATTTCAAAATAGCTTTCCCAACCAACCAAGCCCCGTATAAAGTCTTAAAACGGGCCTTCTTTTAAAACCTATGTGCCACTTCGCACAACAACAGGCCAGTTGCTTTCCCCCCCAACAGCATCTTAAAGATTGGGGGAGGCCCCTGGGTGCCTGAGTTTGAATTTTCCCCCGCGGGTCCGACATCAAATTGAAAGAGAATAGACATTTGAATCAGGAGGCAGGACCAATGGTACAATCTAAGATTTGGGAGTGTCATACCGCCCCTTTCCCTCGGTAATGACATAAGGCTAGTGGATCGTCTAACCTTGCCATACTGCCATATAAACCTTATAAAAACGGACTCCAGCTGTTTCATTATTTTTTCCTCAATAAATAGGGGTATGGCCCTAAACAGGTACAGCACTCTAGGAAACATTAACATTTTTAGAGCATTAACCCTGCCTACCAAAGATAGATGCAGCACGTCTATTCTTTTTAATTCGGTCTCTATAGACTTGATTAGAGGGAGATCATTCTCTTCCACTATTCTGCCCACTGAAGCATTGATTTTTATCCCTAAGTAAACTGCTGAGTCCACAAATCTAGAATCGGATTTCACAATATTTTTTGAACAGATTATCTGTGTTTTAGATTCATTGAAGAGGTACCCAGAGCCCTGACCAAAAACCTTCGCCATCTGTACCAGAGCAGGAAGTGCCTGCTGGGGGTTCGTCGTGAAAACAGCCAGATCATCAGCATAAGCTAATATCTATTGACATTGCCATTAAAAATCACAGGAGGCATGCTAGGGCTCTCTAATATTCTCTGGATAAGGGGATCAATATACAGAGGGAAGAGGATAGGGGAACAGGGACAACCCTGACGCGTCCCTCTCTTTATATTGAATTTATCCGACTTTTCCCCCATAACCGTGACTCTAACGACCGGATCCACATACATGGCTTTGAGCCATCTGATGACTTTCTCCCCGAAAACCCTCCCCGCCAGTATACCCCAGAAAAAGCTCCAAACAACGCGATCAAATGCTTTCTCTGCGTCGAGCAGGATCATGGCGATCCCCCCCCCCCAGAGGCATCCTGGGCGTCAAACAGTGTTATAGCTCTGCATGTATGATCTGTAGTGCCCCGCCCAGGAACAAACCCATGCTGCCAAGGGGAAACGAGACCGCCAATGATCCTCCCCAATCTCTTAGCCCAGATCTTTGAATAGAGCTTTGTATCGGCATTAATCAACGATATCGGACGGTAGGACCCTAGTTTCTCTGCTGGTTTCCCCTTCTTGTGGAAGATTATAATATTGGTTTCCTTCCACGAATCCGGAACCACCCCTGAATATGCAATCCCATTGAATAAGTCAACCAACAATGGAACAATCTCACGTTCCATTGCTTTGCACACCTCCAGGGGGATCCCGTCTGGGCCGGCGGCTTTTCCGGGCGCTAACTCCCGCAATGCAGCCAGGACCTCGGTATGCGATATATCTTTGTCGAGGTCCGCTCTGGTTACATCATCCAAGCAGGGACCCCTATCCAGACACTCATCCCCCTGGTTACTCTCAGTATCCTCCACATCATACAGTTTTTGATAAAAGTTTTCAAACAGCATCAGTACATCCTTAACTTCCGTAAAAACATTTCCATCCTCTTCTATGCGGGTAATCAGATTCTTGGATTTTTCCTGCCTTAGCCGAAGGGCAAGAGCTCTACCAGCTTGCTCTCCTGTTTCATATCTTTTTGCCCTTGAATATTGAAAGTCCCTAATTGCCTTCTGTGTTACCTCCTTCTGCAATGCCGCTTTAACTGCCAGCAATACATTTTGGCTTTCCTTACCATCTCCACCAGAGACAATGTCCCTGATATGCTGTTCCTCCACAGTAACCAGCATGCCCATTAGTTTCTCTACCTCCCCCCTATCCTCTCTTCTAAGCCTGGCAGAACAGCTAATCGCCTTTCCCCTTAAAGCGGCTTTAAAGGCCTCCCACACCCCGTTTCGTGACGTACTATACCTATTTGCTGCAAAAAATTCTCCCACCCATTTATTCAAATGATCTACATATCTGTTGTCTGCCAACAATCTCCTTTCAAACGTCCAATTTGACTTTGACCTTTCCACCCTACCCAGATAATACATTAGCAGCAACGGGTTATGGTCTGAAATTACTCTTGGGAGTTTAATAATCCCAACCTTTTTTATTTCCGAAGAAGAAATAAAAAAGTAATCTAGTTTTGAGTACTTCTGAGCAGGGTTTGAGAAGTACGTAAAACCCGGATTCTGGGGCTCTTTAGCTCGCCATACATCCTGCAGCCCGTGAGAGCTGATAAGAGCCTCAACTGACCTGAAAACTCTGGGTTTCCGCCCCACATAGGATATTCCATTACCCCAATCAGAAGAAATATTTAAATCTCCAGCAATTACTAAGGGGGTAGGCCAGTTAACTAGCTCTACTTCTAAGAAATAACAAATTTCAGAATCATCATCATTCGAGCCATATATCCCACAAATTGTAAAACCCAGTTCCATTTCGGCTATCACCCATCTACCATTACTATCAGTTTTCACTTTCCTGGCCTTTCCCAGAGCTGTTCTTACTAAAATGGCGACTCCCCTGATGGTTGAGGATTGTGTCGAGCATGCCACCAGCTCAAAGCCTTTTAAGAGCAACAAATTTCTCTTAGCCTAAGGGAGATGGGTCTCCTGAAGATAGAGGACATCTATTCTGTTGTGCTTCACCACATATGCTAATCTCTGCCTTTTCTTCCAGTTGTTCAAGCCCCCCACATTCATTGTGCAAATTCTAATGTTCTCCATCTATATGAGCAAGGCCACCTACGACAAGAAACTGCTCAAGTATTTTTATCTTTGTTAACTCTCTATGTCCTTGACCAATACTGCACCATTCCCTCCTTTTTCCAATTTTTACCCCGACCCCCCCTCCCCACCCTTTCCCACCCCAAAAGGCCCACCCCCCCTACTCCCCACCCCCCTGACCCCCAACCCCCCCACCACCCTACTCTGTGAGGCGCTCAGACCTGGTCTGTGCGTGTGATGGAGCACGGTATGTGCGGTGAGGACTTACTAAACCAATACACCCAACAAATTTCAAAAATTGGAGCTCAAAAGATTGCAGGTCAGCAAAAAGTCATGCAAAAATCCACAATCAGCTGATAGCCAACTGCCCACTCCATAATCTTTAGAGCAGCAACCCCCTAGCTTCCTACGGAGTTCAAATATTCCTTTGCTTTGATCTCAGATGAGAAGAACAATTTGTTCCCTTCGTTGATAATCTTCAACTGCACCGGGTTAATTAGAAATGCCTGCATCTTTTTGTCCTGGAAGGGCTTGACCAGACCTCTTAAACGCCAACGTCTTTCTACTGTTGTGTGGCAGAAATCCGGCCGAACGAAAAATGAAAACCCTTCACAGCCCCGTTTAGCGTTAGGCCTTGCTAAATCCGAGATAGCCTGTCGCAAAATGAAGTTTCCTAAGAAGATCAAAATCGCCCTGGGTTTGTCCCCTTCCTTCACATTCCTTTTGACTTTAAAAGGGGTACGATGAACTCTCCGCAGCTCAATGGACCAGTTCCAGCTGGCCAACTCGGGGAATGCCTGTTCAAAAAGCTTGATGGTAAATGCCCTGATATCGGACCCCTCTGATCCCTCCGGAATTCTCAGAATCCTCAGGTTGTTCTTGCGGAGCCTGTTCTCCATCTCCTCGAGCTTCCATTGTAGTCTACAACCTGGGAGCTTTGTGCATGAACCTTGGCTACTGCCCCCTCCACCTCCGCTTCTGTTGAGACAATCCTGTCCTCCAGATTTGAAACTCTGTCCCCAGTGTTTAGGCAGGCCTTAGACAGCTTCCTAACCACACTCCTCATTTTCCTCATTGCCGCCTGTGATTTGCGATTGTCCTGGCGTGTCTCTTCCCTATGGGCAATGATCTCCTGATGAATTGTTTCCAGTAGGGACATTTGAGCCCTCTCAATACCCGGGCTGCCCTGTAAGGGTAAAGAGGAGGAATGGTCCCAGCTCAGTTCGCACCGGGGGTCTATCTAGCCCTTCCCCGCAGCTACTGATACTTTTAGTGCGGTTGCCGGGTGCTCCAACTCCGGTTCACTCTCCGAATCCCCGAGGGAGCTGCAATCACCATCCTCCTCCTCCTCAGACCATTCCACACCGTCATAGGCCGAGAAAAAGGCTTCGCTTTGTGCCCCGTCCCCAGCACCAGTGACCTCACCGGTGTCTCCCTGCTCCAGTAGAGCTAGCTCTTCCCTTCCGCCAGTGTCGATAGCTCCCAGTGCCTGTGCCTGTATTTGAGGATCGATAGTAGCCCCAGCCGTCTCTCCCAAACCCACAGCAGAGACTCAGGGGGTATTCCCTCCTTTAACAGCTTTGGCACCTCCACCTTGCTCTGCGCAGCTGCCTCAAACTGCAAAATCTCAATTACTGTGGGGATAGTCCCGCTGCCATCGGTAACAGCCTGGGGTACCTGCAGTGCCTCAGTCTCAGCTACAGTCACTTCTGCCAACACAGGCATACCCCCTGCTGCCTCCGCCACCTTCTCCTTACCAGCTTTTGTAAGCATCTCGGCAATCGAAATGGTAGCCTGCCGGGTCCGGGTCACAGGCTGCTGTTTTTCCTTGGGATTCTCCTGCGTCGGTGTTTGTGCTCCTGGCAACTTGACAGTGCCCTCCTCTTGCTGGTTTTTCTTTTTCGTAGCAGCTTTAGAGACTTGATTTACTTTTGGGGCCATAGTTTCCCTAAATGCTCCCTTCTGCAATCCGGATGAACTCGTAGGCCCAAATGTCTTACTGCTCAAGCGTTCTGTTCCGGGCTCTGAGCTTCTTCGTAGCGGCAGCCTTTGCACCAGACTCCGCCCTCCGATAGAACCGCAGCGCTTCAGGCTGGGTGAGAGAGCCGCTAGCACGGCTGTTAGCTCTCGCAGTAAACGAGTTGCTGATCCGCGGCAGCACAGCGTAGTTAACATGCCTCTGGGGATCCCTGCTTACTGCTCCGCTTTGCTCCGAAATCCTTCTTAATACAGTAAGTGGGCACTCGGCTAGGGCTGAACTTCCATTGAGCTCCTTCAGTTACCAGCCTCACCGCACCGCCGTTACAGCCACAACTAAACGGCCGCCATCTTGCCTCTGCCTCTTGGAGATTGTATCCTATTGTCAAAGATCTCTTTAATTACCTCTGTCAAAAGGGAATTAGGACTTCCCCCAGGGTGTTGTACAATTCCGCTGGTATCCCATCGGGACCGGCGGCTTTACCACCCATAGATGTTTGTATAGTCTTCTTCACTTCTTCCTCTGTTACATATTGATTAAGACTCTATTTTTGGTCCTGGTCCAAAGGCTTCACAGACTCTGCTAACCAGGCTACTACCTCCTCCTCGGAGACCTCTTACTCTTCGGAGTAAAGGTCCTGGAAGTATTCAAAGAGAGCTTCTTCCACTTCGGAGCAATTTGTTAACACTGTGCTGAACTGCCCCCGCTTAATTCCATAAATATAGATTCTATTCTGGTCAGACTTAATTTTTCAGGCTAGGGGCTTCCCTGCTCCCTCCCCATACTTAAATGGGGCTAGCTTGCTTGCATCCCATCTTTCCTTGATCCTATTTTGTAGAGTTCCTTCCACTTGATTTCTAAGTGATGTCAGTCTCTCTTTCCTCTGGGTGCTACTGCTAGCAGTCATAAACCTATCTGACTCTATCTTTCTTATTTCTGCTTCCAAATTGCTGAGCTCTTGTCTATGTTGCCTATTCCTATAGGTAAGTACATTTGTAGTTCTCCCTCTGATGAAGGCTTTCATCACATCCCACACTATCCCATTTGAGGCGGAACCGCAATTAATCCGAAGGAACTCCCCAACATCTGTCTTCAGGCTATCCATGGTATCCATCTCTGAGAAAATGGTACGATCCAAAGTCCACCTTCTATCTTTATGCTGACTATTCTTTCTAAGTGTTAATAAAACTGCAGAGTGGTCAGATAGGTGTGCGGGAAGATATTCGATGTCTAAAAGCTCCTGTTTCAGATTCAGTTCTAGCAAGAAATAATCGATCCTTGATCTATGCCCATATTTTTTATTATGGAACGATGCACCTAATCGAGCTCCTACCCTCTCTCTCCATATATCGCTAAGAGCATGCTACCGCATCTTGGATCTCAAAAAAGCCAGCGATTTCGGAGTAGGTATAGCCTTACTAATACAGGATTTATCCACCTTAAGATCGAAAATAATATTAAAATCTACCAACATTATCACTGGGCCTGGGAAATCTAATAAGGGTGTGAAAACAGACTTAAAGGTTTGCAATCATCTTGGTTTGGGCCATAGTATCCTACTAAAGTAAGTGGATGGTCTTCTATTTTTAAATCAGCTATTATCCATCTGCCGGACTTATCCACTCGTGTACTTAGTAACCTCATGCTGCCATCCTGTTTTCTAATGATAATTGCTACCCCTCTTATATTAGCTGTCTGTTCTGTACACCCTACCTGTTGAACCCATATTTGTTTTTTAAACAGCTTCATACATTCTTCTTTAACCAGGTGGGCTTCCTGTAAAATTAACATTTGTGCTGGGGAATCTTTAAGTTTTTGTAGGATCCGGTCCCTTCTACCCCTCGTGCAGAGCCCGTTAACATTTCACGATAAAATCTGCGCAATCTTCTACGTTATCTTTCCAATATAAAAGCCAGCATGCTGCAACTCAACTGGATTCTGTTTATTTAAAATGTCTGAGGAACTTTTGTAGTTCTTTCCCACATGCTGCCCGCCCTGTGCCCTCTACCTCCCGCCTTCCCGGAGAACCCCTTCCTACTGCATCTAACACAGGCCCCATTATCTTCCTAGCCCACTTGCTGCCCACCACACCTATATTAACATGAATTAAAGCACAACCCCTTACACCCCTTATCTATATCTCATAAAACATCATCTACTGCCCCCCCTTCTTGATTACTTCAAGAAGCTCAGCAGCTTCTTTGACAGTTTTCACAAAGTGCATTTTGTTATTATACATAACTCTAAGGGCTGCAGGAAACTTTAATTGTGCAGAGGTACCTTTTTTTCGAAAATCCCCAAGGCGTTTTCCGAGTTCCCATTGTCTGCCCAGGATGACCCGAGCCAGGTCAGACCTGATTTCAAAGGAGAAATCTTCCCCCCTTAGGGTTTTCAATTGCAGTGCACTCGATAGGATGTTTTCTTTCGGGGTGTATGTTTGGAAATTGAGCAGGATTTTCAATGGTTTTGTTCTATTCAGGTTTTTCCTAAATGGATCCCTGTGTACCCACTGGATGTCCTGTTCAATATCTGCCTTACTTTCTTCTATCTGGAGGGAGTCCTTTATTAAAGATGTCAGTCATGTCACAAATGATTTCAAATTGTCCCCTCCCTCGTCCCTCGTGAACATTTAATATAAGCAAACTGTTTTTTCTTGAACTATTTTCTGTTGTTCTACCTTTTCCTGCAGTGCCTGCTCCACTCACTGCAGAGCTACAATCTCCTTCTTCTGTCGTTTAGGTCCGCTCTTAATTCGCCAACATTAGTTTCAAGGGAATGAGGTCTTGCAGTCAGGGAGTCAATTTTATTTTCTAAAACTTCACAGAAGTTGCGTATCTCACTTTGATTTGCCGCGAAACTTTTTAAAATATCTCCAGAGAGTGAGGCGAACATATTTTCTAACGAGCCTCCACCAGCCCTAGTACTGGTGGTTGCAGGAGACTGTGTAATTGTTAATTTTAAATCTAGAAATGTCTCCAGCCGTCTCTTTTGGGATGATTCCCCATTGGACCCAGTAGGTAAGGGGGTCCGTGCGATGCCCTTGGGCTTCTTCTATCCCCCAGTTCATAGGATAGGCAGAGGTGTGAACATTAGGCCACATGTTATTAATGCAAGGGTTGAAGACCGACAAACGCCTGTACAAGTAAACCAATGGGTGACAAAGCAACCCAGGGCTGGTAGTTCAGTTAATACTGCAAGGTACATGCCTACCAATGACTTAATTCTTTCGAATAGATTCTCGGCTCTAGCTGAGCAGATAGATATTGACTGACAAGAGCACGAACACAATAGCATGAACATACATCCCCTCATTGATTCATCATGTAGCCCGTCACTTGGAGCTGCGAATGACCCAATAGTTCCAGGACGGGGAAATGTCAGGTTACTTTCCTGGAACATTGCAGGTCTACGCGCTAAGCAGGATGACCCAGTGTGGTTACAAAAGTTAAAAGAACATGATATTATAGCCTTACAGGAAACTTGGGCTAGGGACAATGCTTTCTGGCTGGATGGTTATATATCCTTTTTTGTAAAAGCACAGAGTTCCTTGGCGGGAAGGGATAAAGGGGGCTTGTTGCTTCTGGTTTCAGTTAATTTGGATGGTAGCGTTAAGGAAACCCCCTGCCCCTCACATCATTTTCAGTTGCTGGAAATCCATTTAGCGGATAAGAACAAGATAGTCCTTGTTAATTGTTATAATTCCATGCAAGGGGGTCCCCCGACTTTTGTTTTAGAAGGTTTATCTTCTTTTTTAAGCAATTACATGTCAAAACAAACCACTTTTGTGCAACTCATATTGATGGGTGATTTTAATGTTCATTTGTGTGGGCTACATTGCCAGATCGTGGATGATACTGGCCCAGAATATACGACTTTACCTCATTTTGAGCATAGCCCAAAGGGAGTAGCAATGGAAGATCTGCTATCATCTAATGATCTATTCGAACCAGGGTTTGTTGACTTAAACAATCGTGTGGTCACATATAATGCAAGGGGAAGTGAATCTATTATTGATTACTTTTTTATGTCCCCTGGTCTTCTCCGTTTTGTATTGTTTTATAATGCCATTGTATGTGGATTCAGTGATCATAACCCGGTATTGTTAGTATTGGACGCCTCCACTGGTTTAATAAAGGGGCCAAGAGGGCCACTGCTATAAAGGATGTAAAGAGTAAAGACCAGGGTAGACGTCTTAAATGGTGTAATGTCTGTCCCGAGGACTTCCTAGGTCAGATTGAGCAAAAAATGCACGTGGAACTTGATATATGCAGGGATTTGGACAAGGGGAGGAAAGAGGTAGTCACCGCTTTTGAGGCTATCTGTGCTAGAGTGGAATCAGAGCTTACAGCTAAACCAAGGAGGGGTCCTCCCCCAGCATTTGGCTGGTTCGATCATACATGCTCTAAGGCACATTCTGCTCTGATGAAAGCCCTTAAATGTTCTCCCAGAGATAAACCACTGGTAGCTCTATTAAGGAAGAAATATACCTTGGCGGTAAAGTCTCAAAAAAAGGTCATTAAAGAAGAAGCCTGGGATTCTTTAATGGATTCCACTACCCTTAAACAAAGTTCCAAATTCTGGTCCATAATCAATAATCCTCTATTTGCCCAATCAATGAACTCAGATCTAGAGGTTAACATTCCTGAAGTAGAGTGGCTAAAACACTTCTCTAATATATACGGGAGTTACGAAACTGTTGAGACATTCCTTGTACCACCTTTTTCAACTTCATATCCTAAATTAAATTTCAGTAGAGGTGAAGTAGAGGTAGCATTAAAAGGTTCAGCTGCTAATAAAGCTCCCGGTCCAGATGGGGTTCCTCTGGATCTTTATAAATCAAACCCTGAGATGTGGGCTGAAATACTAGCAAATGTTTTTAATTGCGTACTCGAGGGGGGTTTTCCTAAAACCTGGGCCTGTTCAATTATAGTCCCTATTTTTAAAAAGGGCCAAAGAAGCGACCCTAAATGCTACCGCCCTATATCCTTGCTGGATTCTTCGATGAAGGTACTTGGTAAAGTGTTATTGGCAAAAATTAATAAGTGGTCTCTGGAAAATGACATTTTAACAGATGTCCAGTATGGGTTCCGTACAGGAAGAGGTACAGAGGATCAGTGTTTAAATCTCCACATGCTAATATCAAAATATACAACAGCAGCAAAGGGGTCAATTTATGTTGCATTTATGGACCTGTCCACGGCTTTTGATTTAGTTAATCGTGCTCGGCTGTGGACCATGCTATTAAAACTGGGTCTTGACCCTCCGCTTGTATATTTCCTGGCTGAACTCCATAAAGACCTTAAAGCATCGATCAGAATGGACCAAAACGGTAACCGCACAGACTGGTTTAAATCAAGCAGAGGTGTACGGCAAGGCTGTATCCTTGCCCCTATGTTGTTCACTTTGTATATAAATGCATTAGAGGGAAGCCTTTTAACTGCTACTCTGGATACACCGCGTGCAGGGGACACCCGCATCCCCGTTCTCCTGTACGCGGACGATGCCGCTTTGATAGCGCGGACACATTTAGGCCTGCAGAGACTTTTAAATGCATTTAGCGAATTCATGTCATCTCTTGACTTAGTGGTAAACAACTCTAAATCCCATGTCATGGTGTTTGGGGCTGCTAAAAATAACACTAAATCTTTCTTTTGTAACAATGAGGTGATCACTAATGTCAAGATCTTTACATACCTTGGTGTCATTTTTGATACCAAGGGTAGCTGGAGCCCTCAAATTATAGCAAAAACCAAAGCAGTGAGGAGCTCGGCAAACGCAATTCTGAGTTTCTCAAGGAGACTTGGAGGGAAACCAAGTGGTGCACTTTTAAGTTTGTATAAGGCTAAAACATTGTCAATAGCTAGGTACGGTGCAGGTTTATGGGGCTATACGAACAAAGAGACCATCCAAAGGGAGGAAAATAAGTTCCTGCGGTCTATATTAGGCCTCCCTCAATCGACAGCCACATTTTCAGTCCATCAGGAGCTTGGAATGGGGTACATTGCGGATATGCTCTCAATGGCACCCATTCATGGCACCAAGCGTGGCTCAATGGTTAGAGCGGCAGACCCTGATGCAGAGGTCTGGCCCGGGACAAGGGTTCAATTCCCGCCTTGGCGGCTCTTGGACTCAATTTCCCCGGACCTGATAATTCTCGCCTCGGTGCCTAGTCTAATCATGGGTCCCACTCTGTGACTCTGGGCAATAGCTTGCTTAATCTCCACAACGGCCCCAGCAGCGCTGTGGATGCCTGGCTTCATCTTGGGGGTGCCCAGGAGTGGACATTTCACAGGAAAGCCAGGATGGGTTCCACAGCGGTATGAATACAGCGCTACGAGGCCTCCGGGTAGAAGTGCGCTATATAAAATACACTACATTTACATTTACATTCTTCTTTGGATCAGGACTTGGACCAATAACAACTTAGGTCTGAACCACAAAGTACTGTTGGACTGTCTAAAACTGGAAAAATTTAAGGACATTGCTTGGTTGTCATACATTTATAAATGCTCTTTGGAACTTGGTTGCCCCGAGATATTTTCTGCCCCGATGGGTTTGAAAAAATCGGATTTAGACTGGGTTAAGCTCCATTTCTGTAAAATGAAGTTCATGCAGAGAGGAACAGCAACTTAAAAAGCCCACAGTTAGAGCCCATTTTTTGACTATTACTTGCTTAACCATTCAACCGTATCTTGCTACAGTTAACATCCCGTTTCACAGGTGGCTTCTGGTTAAATTTCGGTTTAACCAGATTTATACGGTTCTCTGTGACAGTCATGTTTGGTTTAAGCAGGAGGATGCTCCTGTGTGCAATTGTGACAATTTCTCACTGCAAGACAATATGCACCTAATGCTGTTCTGCCACTTCTTTAATATGCCCAGACAAAAATACTTGGTGCCTTTACTGAAGGACAAAGCCTTCCTCCAGGCAAAACCAGCTCTCCTGTATCTGCAAATGTTAGACTCACCATTGGTTATGTTTAGCGTGGCTAACTATCTAGTTGCCGCAGTTAGAATTAGGAGAAGGCGATTGCAAATGTAATTGGGGGTCTGTGCTGGAGGTTGAAATGTGTTCTTTTTATCTGTAAAATTTTTAGCTGTACAGGTACTTTTTTAACCTGTTTTTAAAATAGATATGTAATTTGATATTGATTGATGTATACATAATTCCTATGAAATTGAAATGCCTTTTAAATTGTTTGTAGTATGCTTTTATGATTTTTAACTAAATCGAATAAAGTAATTTTTGACTAATGACATCCAAGACCTCCAGTCTCCTGTGGATTTGTCTCATCCCCTTGATGAAACCAGGGGTCACAAGCTGAAGACCAGAGGTCGCAGCTGCGACTTCTGGAGACTCCTAAATGATGTCTGTGGATATGCTGACTTTATTGCTCCCTAGGCCTGATTACAAGTAAAGGGGCTATTTATTGCGCCTCATAAATAACAATACCCCGGGATACGATATTTATAGTGTGCAACAAATATAACATGTGGATTTTGGCATTTAACGCACCAAAATCCACAGATACGATAAATACCGTACACATTTCACTTTTGAAATTTTGGCAGGTTTGACCTGTCGAAATGTAATGAAGGTTGAGATATTTAACGCATCTGATAATTATGGGGTACGTCAAATATCGCCCGAATTGTAATTACAACTGTTGTGTGTTGTACTTTGTTTATGCCATAACCTAGCACATGAGGAATGTGGAACAGGGTCTCCACTCTGTTTCGACATTCCTGTGTAAATTATGTCTGTCCAAGAAAAACAGTTGGAGACTGGCTGGCAAAGGAGGAGCAGCTATCCTGCTGGAGGGAAATGTGAACATAAACAAATCTTACAGTTCACCTTACAAGCAGCATTGTGTTCCGTTACGCCATAAGAATATGGTGATGAGGATGGACAACCCATTTTAGGTTGGATGCACTAATACGACCTCTGCATTGAGGTTAATCCCAGAGCTCAAATTCAGGTTATGGTCATTGAAGACCTATGTTTGAGAGACATCTTAGAAGAAGCTAAGGAGGTTTTCAGAGGGGAACTGGGATGCCTGGAATGGTATGTGCACAAAATCATTTTGAAGCCTGATGCTGTGCCTGTACAACACAAATTACGTCGAATTCCCTTAGGTGCCCAAGCAGCTGTCAAAAAAGTGCTCAGAGATATGGTTTTACCTGGTGTGCTTGAACCTGTTGAGAGTTCCTTGTGGATTTCTCTAGTAGTTATTACTGAAAAGTCTGATGGCAAGCTCAGATTTTGTATTGCTTTGAGATCCTTCAACCAGAAGGTGGTAGTGGATCCTTATCCATTGCCAAATATAAATTAGCTTATTTTGGCTTTGGGTGGGGGGGGGGGAATATTTTTCCAATTGGACTTAAAGAATGCATAACACCAAGTTAGGTTGCATGATCAATATTAACCCCTTACTGCATTAATTACTATGGAGGGAATCTTTCAATATACAAGTATGCCATTGGGCTATGTTTAGTTGCAAGCGTTTTTCAACTAATGATGAGTGAGCTTTTTAAAGACGTGACCGATATTGTTTATTTTCCGGTCGATGTTCTTTTCTTTGGAAGTACTGTTGATCAGCACAACCTAGTACTCAGACAAGACTTGCACAAGATAAAAGAAGCGGGGTTATCCTTCAGGCATGAGAAATTAAAGTTTATGGTTGAAGGGGTAGAGTATTTGGGTTATGACATTTCTGCTGGAGGGGTTAGACCCAAGCAGAATCTTTTGGATGCCATTAAGTTAGCCCCTACAACTTATAATAAAGATACGTTGAGGTCTTTTTTAAGCTTCATTGAATACTACTCAAAATTTCTGCAAGGGTTTTCTAAGAAAATTGAGGTTTTAAGGTTATTGTTGAAGAAAGGCTCTATTTTTGATTGAAAAGAACATCAACGTTGTTTTAATCTCATTAAGGAGGAAGTTTGTGGAGCGAGCATCCTCATGTCTTTTGACACCAAATTAAAGTCCATCCTTCCTGTGGTCTTGGAGCAGAACTGGCACAACTCCCAGGTGGGTAAGAGAAAACAGTAGAGATTCCTTCCAGGACATTAACCAACTTTGAGAGGAATTATTCCATTATTGAATGGGAAACCTTAGCAGCAGTTTGGGGTTGTGAATATTACAGGACATACTTGTGGGGTGCCAGGTTTCTCTTACGGTCTGATCACAAGCCTCTAGTGAAAGTGTGGTTGCCACGTGGAACAACCAAATGTTCGGCAAGACTTGCCAGGTTGGCTGCCCGTTTTCAAGATTATTGATCTAAGGTTGAACACATTCAAGGTTGGCGGAACATTCACGCAGACTGTTTATCAAGGCTATCCTTGGAATGGCAAAAGGTGGATGGGCGTTCTGTGCTGAAGAAAAGTGAAGGGGCGGTTGCTTCTGTCATTGATGTGATGAATGTGGTGGGGGCACATGTCATCATGAAACAAGAATGGCTCAAGGAAATTGAGTTAGATCTAACTCAATTTCTTTAAGCCATTCTTGTTTCATGATGACCTTATAGCAATAATCTTGCAAATGGGCAGCCAACCTGGCAAGCCTGGCTTTGCAAAATATAGTAATATCAGTCATATATTAACATAGTTGAATATTAACATAGTTAAATGTTAGCATAGTTAAATATTATCATAGTTAAATACTATTATAGTTAACTGTTATCATGTTTAAATATTATCATAAATGCTTATTAAAGAGAGAAAGAAAAAGAAAAAGAGGAGAGAGAGAAATGTGCAAATAGAAAGACAAAGAAAAGTTAGATTACAGAGCAGGAACTCAAATATACAGTCTTCGTAATTCATGTGCTATAATATGAACAATATAGAAAGAACAAGCAAACAGGCTTGAAAAATGCTATAAGAACTAATGAATGCTATAAAAGCACATGTTGATATTAAAAGAGGAAAGGAAGAAACGAGAGGAAATAGGGGAAAGAAAAGCAAGGAATAAGTAAATAAATAGATAGATAATAAGGAAAAGAAAGTAATGTATAACAACATGAGAAAGTATTCAGATACTCAACTAATTATCTACTTCGGTAGGGAAGAAAGTAGGAAACTTCCAGCAACTCATCAATGCAGAAAGGTAAATCGCTTAGTCAAAGTTCAAGGCACACCCTCTTCAGATGCAGGGGACTTTAGAGGAGAGCTTAATTTATCTCTATCTCTGTCCTGTGTAAGGGCAGCTACTGCTTCAAGTAACTGTGCTCGATCTCCTAAAAGGCAAACAGGCCGGCTTGGATCTAGTCCTCTATTCTGAGACCAGCTTGCGTAACGTCGGGCCCGGCAGATTACGTCATAGGGTTCAGTGAGGTAAGTTGGGAATCAATCTCTGGTTGAGACTCAGTGTAGTCCATATTTTGAGGACCCAGGCTGTCCAAGAATAGTCTACGGGGTCCATTAGGATGGCGGGCGGTGGCACCACTGCGGTGCTGGCGGTGCGGAAAAACACCTTTTTCCACCCGCGAGCAGCAGGAAACACGTCCGCCATACTAGTATTGCAAAACATAGGTCGGTTCCCGTCCTCCGCAGAGCGACGCGCACCACCCTTCAAAGCGCGCCCGCCACCGCAGCGGTGGGAGCCAATGGAGACTCACCGCCGTGCGGAATGACTTCCGCCCTGTTCCAAAAGTTAGGATGGCCCAAACAAGCAGACACACCGCAGCGGAGACACCGCCCAACTAGAGACGGCGGAAACTAGACAGCGGAGCGCATTAGCAGAGACCAGGTCCACACCACCCAGTCACGACCTCCATGGACCCAGCTCTGCATGTGTTTCCGGTGCTGTACCTGCTACAGCACTATCATCTAATGGGCCGCCGCGGTCGCCCCCGCAGATACGCAAATTCACAAATACAACACACAACACACGGGCTGACACAGGGTCCAAAACCATATCAGACACCATGCTGGGGGCAACAACCCATCCACAAAGGCACCCACACATGACCCACCTACCACCAAGTCACTCCACTGCATCCTGGACACACATCGACCGCGAACATGCAGTAACGTCCCGGTCCCGGTCACGCCACCGCAGCGGTCAGCACATGGGCACAATGCAGAAGGCAGGGTCAGTCCAAGGCATGGACAGGGCAGAGAGACCACAGGAACATACCCCCTCCAACCACACATCAACACACCCCATCAAGTCACAGGCCAGGTGCCAATCCTGTGCACCCCCATGCACACCAACAAGCAACAAGCAGAGCAACAAGCGAGCCCAATACACACCCTGCACCACACAACAAACAATCAAGGAGACAGCCACTGCAGGAGTGGCTGACAAAGAACACACAACACCAGTGCCTCACACACTGAAGGCTGCCAATACTTGCCAGCACATACACACACAAACAAACACACACCCTGGGTGTAGGCATAAACATAACACACACACAGGGATGCCTGAACAGATGCCTGCCCAAAAACAACACACAACCACTACAGGAACACACACAGAACCACATCAGAAATAGACATACCCTGTCAGCCAAACTGTGGAAAGGCAATGGGAGCACAGACACAACAGGTGTGCGCAACCTCATCACACAGGAACAAAACACACACAACATACCACAAATCACACAAGAAGTGCACCAGCACATAACTACACTGCCACATGAAACCAACCACAGATGCACATGAAATCAAAAATGAACAAACACCACAGGACATCAGGGGATGCACATCAGGCAATGCCAGGGCCACACAGCACTATATGCACAACAAGCAGTGTGTGCACAACAAGCAGAACAGTCACACACAGACATGACTGACACAACTCAACACACACAACACTATTCAGCACAGCACAAACACAACAGCACACCCAGGAAGTGAAGAAATACCACAGCCAACACACATACATCCAACACCACAACAACAGATGCACCTCTCTGGGATACAAGAGCACAACCATCTTGACCAGAGCACTAGGCAGAATACATCTAAAGTGCACATGAGCAATCAAGAGTCATTAATAGCACAAGAACAGCACACATAAACCATTGGGGCAATGTCCACACTGGAACATCACTCTTGGCCCAAGAACTGCACCACAAAGCAACGTATCACAAATGAAGTGATGGGGAGGCACACACACGTGTAAACCAAGGGGGCAGCTGACATCAAAGTGAACTGACTTGCATTTTAGTAATGGGTAGACATAAGTGGCACACATAGGGGATGGCATCATACCACACACCATGCCATACAGGAGGAGGAAAGGCACCATGTGCATGCAATGCATGAGAAACACAACCACAATGGCAGTGTGGAGCAGCAGGGCCACACAGTCTACACAAACACACTCAAGACACATTGATGATCAAACAAACACAACACTGATATGCAAGTCACACACTTTTCACACTCATAAGTGACCAAAACAAACAACAAGGAGGAGTCAGACAGAACAGCATGGACACACCAACACACTGTACAGTGCACAACAGACAACCCACACATGTGCATACAACCATATCCACAGGGCACAACAATCCAAACAACAGGCACACAACTCCTGGGTGACACATGTGTCTTTCACAATCCAGGGGCACAAACACATCCACACCTACTACAAAGTCACACCCTTCACACTTCTTGACTACCCAAGAGCACACATCTCATGTAGGCTATCGGACCAGGACTAAGGGCCAACACAGGATGACCATACACATACACAGCTGGGCACACATAAATGTACAACACACATACATCATGACAGTGCCCAGCCAGCATGCAAACCTGTGCACAGCATCACACCCTGTGCTGGCAGTGTACCCCAACCTGACATGTGAACAATGTACCAAACAATAGCAAACCACAAAAAAGAGAACTGCATGACAGGTAAAAGAGCCATCACAGATAACACTAGTATCAGTGTCTGAATGGCCTGAAGACCCTGTCACCCCTGTTTAAAAATGTGATGCGGGCAAAGATCTTGGCAATGTTGAAGTGACACATAGAGCATGGGGCACAGGCAACCAAATGTACACACCAAAATAACTGTAATCAGCAAGGGCACTGACAAAACAGCCAACAGGAGTAACTGTCTTTATTCACATATTGCACCGATGTGACAGTAGAACAACAGTAGACTAGAGCAAGGCACACAATGCTGATCATATGCAAGATAATCAGCACAGGCAAACTCCAAACAGGAAGGCCAATGTCCATAGCAGGTGGCACCGCAAGTACATGAGAGGCTGCACAGGGGAGACTCCAACACAGCAGAGCAACAGGGCCAGTGTCCATGGCACAGGTGAGAATACAAGAACAAAATGGGGGGACGAAGTGGGCCGTTATTTAACAGGGTCCAGCGTACAAGCCCAGAATCTGCTAAACAAAAGAGGGTATGCTGTTCCCCTGGGGGAGGAAAGTTAGGGATGAACCTGGAGTTGGTGAAGGCACACCAGGGAGGGGAATGCTCCCTGTCGGAACTAGAACCCTCACACACCCAGCAAGCTAGGTGTCATGCTTCATCATATGGGTTTGCTCATCGTCGGGTAGGCGTTGCAATACTCGACGGGCACCAATAAAGGGGCTCTTTGGTGGAGATCTTTTGTTCCTGACGTATGGTGCTGCGGGTGTTAGGGCTCTAGGGGAAAGTGTAGATGTGGGAGGGCGGTGTATTAAAAAAGGTTATATAGTCCACAATGTATTTTAATGACGTGGTAATCCACCTTGTTTAAAATAAGTGAAGAGAGGCTGCTCGCTGGCGCAATGGTCCAGGGGAGCAATGCTCTACTCTAAGTTAGCGGTCGACATGTTTCATGCTAGGTGTTCAGAATGATACAATGCATTTCATCAGGACCTTGAAATTATCTAAAGCTAACTACACAATGTGGTTGGGGGAATTTTCTACTTACCACTGAACTCAAAGGCGGGCTCGTCGTCCCACCACTTAAAGTGAAGCCTGCATAGGGATGACAAAAAACAAAAAAGAGCACATAGGCACAAGTAAATTAATTCATCAACCTGGACACAACAATCATGGTTCATCTGGCTTAGACAAGAAAGCTAGAGCTATAGTAGGGTGAGAATTCAGCACCTTACTACTTTACTTATGTTGCGTTTTTACCAGAACCAGTTTTAACATACCTGTTTTTATTCCTCCTTCCACCACGGCTAGCATCAAGTATAGAGCTCTAGCTTTCTTGTCTAAGCCAGATGAACCATGATTGTTCTGTCCAGGTTGATGAATTAATTCACTTGTGCCTTTGCGTTCATTTCTGTTTTTTGTCATCCCTATGCAGGCTTCACTTTATGTGGAGGGACTACGAGCCCACCTTTTAGTTCAGTGGTAGGTAGGAAATGTCCCCTAACCACATTGTGTAGATAGCTCTAGATAATTTCAAGGTCCTGATGAAATGCATTGTATCATTCTGAACACCTAGCATGAAACATGTCGACCACTAACTTAGAGTAGAGCATTGCTCCCCTGTACCATTGCACCAGCGAGCAGCCTCTCTTCACTTATTTTAAACAAGGTGGATTACCACGTCATTAAAATACATTGTGGACTATCTAACCTTTTTAATACACCGCCCTCCCACATCTATACTTTCCCCTACGGCCTTCACACCCACGGCACCATACAACAGGAACAAAAGACCTCCGCCAAACAGCCCCTTTATTAGTGCCCGTCGAGTATTGCACCGCCGACCCGATGAGGAGCAAACCCATATGATGAAGCATGATACCTAGCTTGCTGGGTGTGTGAGGGTTCTAGTTCCAACAGGGAGCATTACCCTCCCTGGTGTGCCTTCACCAACTCCTTATTCATCCCTAACTTTCCTCCCCCAGGGGAACAGCGTACCCTCTTTTGTTTAATAGGTGAGAATGCAACACAGCAGAGCAACAGGGCCAGTGCCCATGGCACAGGGGAGAGTCTAACACAGCAAAGCAACAGGGCCAGTGTTCAGGGCACAGGGGAGAATACAACACAGCAGAGCAACAGGGCTAGTGTCCAGGGCACAGTTGAGAGTCCAACACAGCAGAGCAACAGGGCCAGTGTCCATGGCACAGGTGAGAGTACAACACAGCAGGGCAACAGGGCCAGTGTCCATGCACAGGTGAGAGTACACCACAGCAGAGCAACAGGGCCGGTGTCCATGGCAGGTGGCACAACAAGTACATGAGAGGCTGCACAGGCAATGCCAACACAGCAGGGCAACAAGGCCAGTGGGCAGGGAGAAGTGCACGGGCAGGACATGAGAAGCTGCACAGGCAAGGCCAGAACAGCAGTGAATGACAAGGCCAGTGATCATGGCAAAGTGCAGAGTCAGGGCATGAGAAGCTGCACAGGCAAGGCCAGAACAGCAGTGAATGACAAGGCCCGTGGGCAGGGAGAAGTGCACGGTCAGGACATGAGAAGCTGCACAGGCAAGGCCAGAACAACAGTAAATGGCAAGGCCAGTGGGCATGGCTAAGTGAAGAGTCAGGACATGAGAAGCTGCACAGACAAGGCCAGAACAGCAGTGAATGACAAGGCCAGTGGGCATGGCAAAGTGCAGAGTCAGGACATGCGAGCTGCACAGTGAGTGTGTTTGACTGTACCCTTCCATGGCCAGCAACACACCCAGGTTGTAAACAATGGGCAGGACTGTCCCACCTGTATGAGAGACAGGTGTGTGAGGGGGACTGCCACTCACTCGTGGCTGTCAGGCGGACCTGGAGCTGGCTGTGTGTCCGGGACAGCAGGACCAAGTGACTGGGGAGACAGAGGCCCAGGTTATGTAGGGCTATCAGTGGCTTGGCAAGCTGGAGGGCTTTTTGGACCAGGTGGTGTAGTGGCACGTGGAGGCGGAATCATACAGACCTGTGACACAGTGTGGGTGGGAGAGGTTAGAGGGGTGCCTTTCCACTTCTTGGGAATGCGAAATGGCTTTCCTGTACTGGTGTTAATGGGAACTGGTGATGACACAACAGGCACACACACCAACAGGGCCTCTTCAGGTGCAGACACTGGTACTCCCTCTGGTGACATGCTGGATCCTGCGAGACGCTTTGTCTGGCTACGCCTCTGGACCACCTTCCCCTGTTTGCCAGGTGTCCCCCCTACAGTGCTCTCCTTTGCTTGTTTTTCAGGGGTAGCCCTACAGTGCCCTCCTTCACCTGCTTCACTGGGCTTGGAATTGGAGTTGATGTGGTGGGGTAATGTTTCCCTGAGCCCTTCCTAGGTGTACCCTTGCCAGACAACACCTCCTCAGTGGGCATAGACACTGCACGCCTAGCTCTGTGTGAAGTTTTAGGGCCTGGAGAGTCCTTCGCTGGTGAAGCCTCTGAGGCATGGGAGCCTGATGCCTGCTTCCTTGCTTTTTCGGCCTTGCTCTTCCCTGACGGGCTCTTGTCTTTGCATTCTGGGCTGGCTCTGCTCTTCTGTGGGGATGGTGTCTGGGGCCGTGACCGCTTGGGTTGTTTCTGCTGGGTGCTTCTTGTGCTGTATCGTGACTGTGACCCATGGGAACTGTGGTCACTATCATCCAATGTGGCCACAGACTGGGGGTGGACAAAGGACATGGAGCAGGAATGGGAGTATATGCCTGTTGAAGGGCAGACGTCACTGTGGACGACAAATCCTGGACTGTATGGTGTAGCCCACCCACATCAGAGTGTATGCCCTCCATGTAGGCAACCACCTGGCCGAATTTTTTGTCATGGTCACTGAAGGCATTGAGCAGGGATGTCTGGCCCACACAAAGCTGGAGCAGGAGCTCTACAGACTCAGCACTGAGGGCAGCAGGGGGGACAGGTGCAGGGTGAGCAGTGCCAGGTGTGAATCTAACTCATCCCCTCTTTCTGACACGGACACGGGCAGCACCAGAGGAAGTGGATGGGAGGCTGGCCACTGGCCGCTGTGTGGTAGAGGATGATGCAGAGTCCTCATTCCCTGTGCCTGCCAACATGGATGCATCACCTCTGGCATCAGATGATGTAGTACTTTGTGTCTCAGGCACGGATTCCTCCTGCATACTCCGGTCCCCCTCAGATGCGCTGGTGGGCTCTGTGTCACTGGCCTCCGGTGCAGCTGTAGTGCTACCCTCACCACCACTGGTTTCTGGCTCCTGTTCCTCCGTGTCCACTAGTGATTCTGCATGAGAGAGAGATGCAGGGTTGATTTAGTGTCATCATCAGGACAAAGCAAACCAATCAATGCAGAACAGGCGATGCCCAAATCTACATGGTGACTACCACACCCTGCAATCACATTGCAGGAACACACTACATAGACCACAACAGTACCTGTAACCCTGAATATCTGCCATAACCGAGCCATGTTGAGGCCACACAGCACAACACCCTGCCGGTGGATGAAGTGTACCAGAAACACAACTTGCTCTGCCCACACCTAGGGACATGATGTGGGGACACCACTTATTACCACTGACAGACCTCGACGGAACAGGATGGGACAACACACACACCTATTAGGACATGACAGTCCACAATGGCAAGTAGACCATACCAAAGACCATGTGGTACTCTGGGGCACATTGTTGTCAGATGTGTGTTCCTCCCCGATCATGGTGCATGCAAAGTAGGCATACATGCAGTCACACTCAGATAGTGGACACTGCTGTTCACCCACTAATAGATTCCCAACACTATCCCAATGCTGAATGACCATGTAGATCCTAACCCATCTGGCAATGGGAAAGCACAGCAGAGAGGCTCACCAGTGTAAGGGCAATTTGGGCCAATGCATGACACTGGCACCCATCCCAGAAGCCACTCACATGACACAGCACAGCACCACCCCACAAACATCACATGGGCCACCGCTGCCATAGGCCCTGTACACAATCATCCACTCCAAGCCAAAGTCACCCTCCCCAAATACTCACCCATGGCTTGCTGCCGATGCTCCTTCAGACGTGCATCCAGCTCAGGATGAGTCACCGCCAATATGCAGCCCATAAGTGGTGTCATGTTGCTCCGTGACAAATGCCCAGTGCGTGGTAGCAGCACCAATGTAATCTCTGCCATGTTCTTTGCCAGCCGGCTGGTGTCGTCCCACTTCTTGTAGCAGTCGGCGCGTCGTCGGTTGGATGCCCACAGGACTCGCACCTTTGCTGCTATGGTCCTGAGGTTCCGTGACAATTGTAAGTGGTGTTTTCGACTCGCACGAATATGGTCGAGTCTGGTATCTATGAGCCGCAAATGACGAGTTTAGTGGGTGTACGCAGTTTCGCTGTATTAACCTAAACCGTTCGTCTGTTTCGTGGGTTTTTCTATCTGTACCCACGGGTTCCATCTTAGATACGGCATCCATTTTGTTTCTTGCCCTCAAGTAGCCAGCGAACGGACGTTGTCCGCTTCGCGACCCTGGGATTCCCAAGACATTAGCGGAAGACACATTTCCTCTGAAGGTGTCTTTATGACAAGGGGGATGATACTGTAAGGCAGATGGCCCCGCTCGAGGCTCATCTTGCCGTGCCGGTCTATTGTCTCAGCCGTGCATCTCATTAGGCACGTCCCTTTGATGCCTGTAGCTCGTGTTTCCCGATACCTCCTCTTTTACACCCTTTTTCGATCTCCCCACTGTTTCCATCTTCCTCTGCACCTGTCCTTGTTCCTTATTCGATCTGTTTTACTGCCGATTGGAATGTACTAATGGTGGGAAGATGGGTTTTTACAGTTGGGAACCGCCAAATGTTTCCGCACTTATGTTCCGGACTCTGAATGTATCAAAGTGACCAAAGCGACCCCTCTCGGGGATAATTATGGGAACCGAGTTGTAAACCTTTGTGTACCATGTAACCCTATGGGAGAAACATGTATAAAAGGAGCGACCCACTTGCAGCAATTTGAAGCAGTCTCCCCAAGTTGCACGTGTTGTACTTGCTGTGACTTCTGTGTTCCCTGCAGTAATAAACCTCGAATCTTTGACGCCGAAGGAAGTGTCCCGTGTCTCTGTCACTTGTACGCCGGAACAGGTTACCCACAAAGGTTTCAGGTATTGTCCCCTGGCACCGCTGGGTCTTTAAAAGAACCCAGTCCTTCAGTTGGCGCCCAGCGTGGGGCTGCATCAGTGGTACCGGTCCAAGCCCGACGATCGTGAGGAACTTCGTGTGAAATCTCCGAGGGAAGGTGCACTCCGCTTCATCGATCCTGTTGTCGAAACAAGTGGCCCGAAGACTTTTCCCGCGAAGATTCCCGCCTCCTGACGGCTGCGACGGACTGCTGCCCTGACTGTAGACCTGTTTTGGCGCCTGGCGTAGACCTTGGTATAGCGAGACGATTGACAGGCCTTCCTGGTGACGCCATCGATCTTTGAGTTAAGTATTTGTGGGTCGCTCCCAGAGTTCTTGGTTGTGGTTGCTTAGTTGTTGCATGGTTCCATTGCATTTGTGGTTCTTGGTACTTTGTTGTGATATTTGACGACTGCAGCCGCCAAAAACCGAGGGTTTTTGCTCTTTGCTGGGACTTGGTAAATCCCGTAACCCTTGAAGTTTGTGAAACACGGCTAGTGTGCAAGATGCCTGGTCGCTATACTTTGTTTAATTGTTTCAGACGTTGTGGTACGGATTCCCGACTGGAGGACTCGTGTCCGATACCTCCGGTTGGAACTCCCACTTATGAGCTCTACAGTAAGCACGGACTAGGTCCTATTACTTTTAATGAATATTGGATTCGTTACACCAAAAAAGATGGTGTCCTTAGTTGGCCACCTCATGGTAGTTTCGAGACCCCGATTTTAGATAACCTCGAGGCAAAATTGTTTAAGAAAAAGTCAAGGCCGGCCATGTTTGATGCTTTTCGGTTGTGGCGTAAAGAAGCCCTACAGAAGGAGATCAGACAGACTAAACGTAATCAGAGAGATGGTGTGGCTACCATTGTAAAGAAAGCAGAGCAGTTTCAGCGTGATAAGGAGGATAAGGAAAAGGAAGTATTTGATAGGCTACAGCGTATGTCGATAGATAAATGTTATCCTGTTTTGCATATGGAGTCGGATAAAAAGGAAGAATTAGTTGAGGATCCTTTACTGTCCTATCTTATGAAGTCGCCACCTCCGTATGTACAGGGTACCACGGCTCCTGTGGTTCCCCCTCAACCTGCTCCTCAACCTGCTCCTCAACCTGCTCCTCAACCGGCTCCTGTTCTTCCGACTATTCCTGCTCCTTTGCCTACTGCTGTTCCTACTGCTCCTCCGCTTGTACTTCCACATACTCCTGCTCCCGCTACTGCTCCTGCTCTACTTACTCCTGTTGCTTCTTCTGTTTCTACTCCTTCTCTTGTGAACCCCTTATGTTATACTTCTCCATCTACTCGAAGTCGTACTTCTCCTGTTGCGGCTAGCTTCTTCAATTCTCTTGGCCCTGTCCTTGGGTCCGCTGGTTCGGATGGTCCTCAAAGGCGTAGCCAGCTTCCCGGTAATAGGGAACGTGCCGCGCTGTATAACATGGCGATGGGTTGGATGACATATCCTCTTAGAAATCCTCCACGTGCTGTACTTGATATGTTCTGTCAATTTAATATTCCGACCCAGAGATACGTTTTCGAAGAAATGGCAAGGTTTTGCGCGATCAGATATCGGCCGATGCACCTGACGATGTGTTGACCGCTTTGTCTGATCTACAGCTTCAATTCTCGAACGGACTGATAGTGGATACCAACGTTCGACGCGCTGTTGAGCGGTTGCTATCTTTTCGTCCCACTCCTATACCTCAAGCCTTGTTCGTTGAGGATGTTGAAAGACAGTTTGATGCGTCAGGTCAGTTTCCCATGCGGGAAGTTCCACCAGTGTGGATGCCAGGTGACGCTAATTTTAATCCGCTGATCTTGCCGCATTTCCAGAGAGTATGGATTCATCTCCCATGGAAACGATCGGAAGTTTTACAGGTGAAGCAATCTTTGCCTGATCCTCGCAAAAATCCTGCAGGATATTATAAAGAATTATCGCAGCTCGTAGACGCTACGATAATGAATCTTGCCGATATCGATATGCTGTTTGGCAATGTCGTACAGCAACCGGTATGGGCTAAGATTCGTCAGGAAGATCATGCAAACGAATTGGGTGGTGATTGGGCTGCCCTTACGGCGACAAATACACGACAAATTGGTGGGGCTAAGCCCGAACAGCTCATTACGGCTCTCCCACAGAGAATAATTACGCTAATGAAAACACTTATGCCAGCCATGAGGGTGAACTGGGACAAATTGTCAGCTTGTAAGCAGAAAAAGGACGAGAGTGTCTCTGATTTCTTTACGAGATTTGAGGAGGCATTCATCGATCATAGTGGTCAGGATATGGGCACTGAGGGTGGTCAGCGGTTGTTTGTGGATAAATTTGTCTCTAACTTATTGCCCGACTTGAGCAATAAATTGAAGAATTCTGAGAGTGCGTGGGCTGTTTCTACCTCTGCTCAAATACTGGCTACGGCACAGTATTATGAGAACAGAGAGAAAGAGGAGAACGACCGCGCTGATAAAAAGACGAAAGAACTCAAAACAAAAGTGTTGTTGCAGCAGGCTTATCCTCCGCGTTCGAATCAGAATGATTCACAGCAGCGAAATCGATCGCAGCCGCAATCGAATAGGTTGCAATCTCGAAATGACTCCTCTTCCCAAAGGTCTTCATTAGGGTACAATCAGTGTGCCTATTGTAGACAGGAGGGTCATTTAAAATTCAACTGTCCTGTTCTACATGATCGTAATAGTGGTAACTCCTCTAGAGGAAGTCGTGGTGGTTCTCAGCAGACATCACGTGGTAGAGGTCGTGGTGTTCAGAATGATCGATCAGATAATTCATCAAATTCCAATAATTGTTTTGATCAACGTGGATCCTCGCAAGGACGATCTGCACAGTACAATGTAGATGATTATTATGTCGATCAGGGAACTGACGACAGTAATTACTAGGACAGCCATAGACAAGGAGAGGGAGTGGTATCAGTTCCGGTTGATCAGAGAGGGCCTTATGTCGCAGTTGCTACATCGGGCGTCGTTGAGCCTTTTCTGTTGGACACTGGTGCAGCGAAAAGTTCCATAATGCATTCGAAACTCCCTGGCGCACCTTTGTCTGGCTTAACAAATGTTTCCGTTGGATTCTCTGGCGCCCCTGTTAGCAATCCAGTTTCGCGCCCTTTGCCCCTTGCAATTGGGCCACGTGAGCTCGAAGCTCCGTTGATTTTGACTACTGGTTGTGGTGAAAATCTTTTGGGCCTGGATTTGCTAAAACGTTTGTATGCAACTTTGTATTGTTCTCCTGCGGGAGTAAAGCTTACGTTAGGCGAGAGGGTTGTCTCTCCTATGTACTTGTCTCTTGATAAGCTTCCACCGGAATTGAGTTCTCTTCCTACATCTTTGTGGGCAACAGGTCCCAATGATGTGGGCCTGCTTGACATCTCCCCTTATGTTGTTCAGTTGAAATCTAATGTGCGATTGCCACGTATTCCCCAGTATCGAATATCTCTTGATGGTGAACGGGCACTGTTAGCGATCATCTACGATCTGATCGAGAAAGATGTTATTGAAGAAACTCTGGGAAACGTGTGCAATAGCCCTGTACTGCCTATTTTAAAACGTACTGATCCTTCGAAACCGCCTGTTTATCGTTTTGTTATCGATTTACGGGAGGTAAATAAAATTGTGATTCCTCAGTTCCCTGTTGTGCCTGACATCACAGCGCTACTGACTCTGATTCCAGCTTCTGCATCTTGGTTTTCGGTGATCGATCTGAAGAATGCGTTCTTTAGCATTCCGATTGCCGAAGAAAGCAGAGATCTTTTCGGTTTTTCTCTTGGTGGTCGTAGCTTCCGGTTTAAACGTGCTCCTCAGGGCTACTGTGAGAGTCCATCGATTTACAGTCAAGCCTTGAAGGGTCAATTGGATGCGTTTACGTTGCCGGTTGGTGCGGCCTTAATCCAATATGTCGATGACTTATTGGTGGCTGCAGATACTCAGGACATTTGCAAAATTGCTACGGTGTCGTTGCTGCAACATCTCTGTGACTTGCATCACAAGGTGTCACCTTCTAAACTCCAATATTGTTGTCAAGAAGTAACCTATCTACGTCACTTATTGTCAAAGGAGGGAAGGCGGTTGACCCCAGAGAGAATTGCAGCAATCGCGCGAATGACTGTGCCAACAACCCAAAGAGATGTGCGTGCCTTTTTGGGCATCACGTCATACTGCAGGCAGTGGATCCCGAATTTTTCATTGTTAGCGAAACCATTGGTGGCTCTTACGTGTAAGGATGTTTCAACTCCTTTACCATGGACGGAAGAATGTCAGAGGAGTTTTTCTGAATTGCGTGACTCATTGTGTTCGGCTCCTGTGTTAGGTACTCCTGACTACAGCAAGCCGTTTACATTATATGTTCACGAGAGGGAAGGTTGTGCTTTGAGTGTCTTAACGCAACCTTTTGGTGGAAAGCAACGTCCATGTGCATATTTTTCCTCGACCTTGGACCCGGTAGCTAGAGCATTGCCAAGTTGCCTGAGAGCAACAGCGGCAGCTGCGGTGTCCATCCGACAATCAGCAGGATTGGTCATGGATAATATGCTCACGGTGATGGTTCCGCATGCAGTTGACACTCTTTTGAATCGTACGAAAACCCAGCACTTGACGAGTGCAAGGTTGTCTGGGTATGAGCTGACGCTGTTGGCAAGTCATATTCAGATAAAACGTTGCAATGTTCTGAACCCGGCAACTTTGTTACCAATTAGCACAGAGTCAGATGAAATAGCAGAACATGACTGCTATTTGAGGACTGAAGAGGAAACAAAAGGTCGCGTGGACCTTAAAAACACCCCTTTGGAAAATCCAGATGGAACTTTGTATGTGGATGGTTCATGTTTCAAATTGCCGAATGGTGATGTGACTACTGCGTATGCTGTTGTAACTTTGAATACTGTTGTGGAAGCTGCGAGATTGAATCAGAACTCTGCCCAGGCTGCAGAACTGATTGCTCTCACTAGAGCGTGTTTGTTAGCAAAAGGGAAACGTGTGAATGTGTTTACCGACAGCCAATATGCCTTTGGCGTCGCTCATAGCTTTGGACGATTGTGGAGAGAGAGAGGTTTTATGACGTCGCATGGTACTAAGATTCAGCATGGACAGCTTGTGAATGATCTCTTGGATGCACTCACGTTGCCTAAGCAGGTAGCGATTGTTAAATGTAGTGCACATCGTAAGGTGACGGATGATATTGGTCGTGGTAATGCATTTGCGGATGAGACTGCTAAGGAGATTGCCCGAAACCTTAGCACCCGAATGTATGTGGCGAGTTCGGTTAGGTGGCCTACAGAAACGAGCATGTGTGAGGATACTATCGAGAGTGTGAAAGCGATACAGAATGAGGCCACCGAGACTGAAAAGGCGAAGTGGAAAGAAAGTACGGGAAAGTTGGATGCGAATGGTTGTTGGGTTGATTTGTCGGAACATAAGAGATGGATGTTGCCAGATGCATATGTGCTCGCTGTTGTGACGATGGCACATGGGTTAGCACATATTAGTGTGAAAGGTATTTGTAAGTTATTGTCTTCTGTGTGGAAGAATGACGGTATCACGAAATGTGCTGAACGGTTGGTTAAGAATTGTATGGTGTGTATGTTGTACAATCCTGGTAAGGGAACCCCAACACCTCCTGGCCATTTTTCTCCCCCATCATGTCCTTTTGAGGTGATTCAGTGGGACTTCATCCATATGGAGCGATGCAATAACCTGAAATACGTCCTAGTTGTGGTTTGCGCGTTCTCCCGATGGATCGAAGCCTACGCTCTCAAAGGCAACACTGCCCTGTCGACTGCGAAAATCCTACTGAAGGAATACTTTCCTCGGTATGGAATGCCTCGGATTGTATGGTCTGATAACGGAAGTGAGTTCGTGGGGAGTGTGATGAAGAGTGTGTGTAAGGGCCTTGGAATTAATCAAAAATTCCATAGCGCCAATCATCCTCAGTCAGCTGGTTTGGTTGAAGGGTATAATGGCACCCTTAAGCTGAAACTGGCGAAGATTCAGGCTACGACTGCTCTTTCGTGGCCTGACGCTTTACCCTTAGCTTTATTGTCAACAAGGGCGACAGTACACTCCCAAGTAGGGCTCAGTCCCTACGAGATAGTGTTCGGTCGTCCTGCAAATGTTTGGGGGGTCCCTAGACCTAAATTGTTTTCTCATCTTGAGTACCCCATGTTGATTGATTATCTTCATGATCTGACTGCTAAACTGAGGTTAATTCATCAACAGGTCTTTGAAGCACTGCCGACGCAGACGGAGGGTCCAGGTCACCAGCTCCAACCTGGTGACTGGGTGGTGACGCGTAACTTTAGTCGGAAACACAGTTTGGAACCCCGCTTCACTGGACCCCATCAAGTCTTGTTGGCCACGAGGACTGCTGTTCGATTGGAGGGACGTAAACATTGGGTGCACGCCACCCATACCAAAAAGGTCCCTATACCTTTACCAGCAGACTCGTGGGTGAAGAAAGGAATTGCTTCATCTGAGACCGAAACAATATCGAAGTTTGTCCCTTTCAGTGACGCGCAGCTTGTCGAAGATACCTCAGTGCAGCAGGAAGATACTGTTGAACATTTGTCACCAAACTCAAGATCTGAACATTCAACTGATCCACCGAACTTTGTTTTGTCACCGGACCAGTTGTTTGAAGAACAGACACGTCCTGGGAGACATCGTTATTCTCTCCGTTCTAACGTTAAAGACTAATAAATTCATACTTTTTGATTCTCCCCCTGACATACTACGTTACCCCCAACATTGCTATTGTTCAGTCTGAACACCCGTATTATTGTGATTGTTTTTGTATGTATTGAGTTTCGTCCTACTTGTATTTTTTTTTGCTTCCACAGCTGAGAGACATTTTGCATATACATTGTGAAAAAAAAGGCCGTAGGGCCGCGTGTGTACTTCCTTCTGATTAGTAGGTCTTGACGCTAGGTTAAAGACCGTCGGTTCCTGGGAACTCCTAGGGATTGACTATTACTACACAGAACGAAGTGCGTCAAGAAACGTTGCGGACGGTCATAGGGGATGGCGTTTTCAAAGCTGATGGATTTGGAAGAAGCTCAGGCACAAAGATTCAAACTGCAACAACTTATTCGTACCAAAATTTTATGTTTCAAATGTTCGTATTGCTTTTGATTGTTTCTGCACTATTGGCGGGTGGGGTGTATTACACGATGTCTTACTTCTTACCTTCTGCCATACCTACTTCTACTTCTGACCCTAAACTTATCTCCACTGCATCCCCTCATCACTTCATTATCTTACCCGAACACGAGCAGGCTAGACGTGCAGAATTCCGAAATAATTCCTTTATTCAGCTCCTTCATCAGCACCAGTTAGTGGTTAACACTACTAACTGTTGGGTGTGTGGGCTGATGCCACATACCACGGATAAGGGAATTCCATATCTGGTCTTACCGTATAGTTCCCAGGGTTCAGCTCGAGCATTTCAAACAATGTTTCGAAGCGCACTAGATTCTTACCCCAGTCGAGAGCCACGTTCTCCCTACTTTGGCCCTGGCTCGCATTACAAGCCTTTGTCTATAGCGATAGAAGATTTAGATAGAGATATCTATGAGCCGTCGCTCATCCCAGAGGAAGAGGTACAAGCCTATAGGGTCCTGAGTAAGGTCGAGTATAGTGCGCTCACGAGTGAAAAACAGCTTAGAAGCTCGCCTCCTATATGGGTCGTACCCCACATTGGTAATTTTTGTCTAATGGGTCGTGGCCGAAGATCGAAAACCCGACTTGGAGAGAGTGCTTGCACCGAGAATTACATTCTGCCGATGGTCTCGTCCCCTGTGTTTCTGGCTGCCAAGGGTACATACTTTATCTGCCATGATCGTGCGTATGCATGGTTGCCCTCCGATTTTGTGGGCTCATGTTTTATCGCAAATCTGTTGCCTCCGACGTTCACTGTAGATGCAGATTATCACAAGACTAGAGTTGTGAGAGGCGTAATTAGCGAAGAGGACACTGCCGGTCAAGAGGCAGGAGACTTTTTCAAGGGTTTCCTCCCGTTTTGGGGGCCTATGGCTAATAGTAGGAACCTGAGACAATTGACTCGAGTGGTGGAATCGACAGCTAATATTACTGCCAGTGCCCTTGGTAATATCACCACAGAACTTCAGGCGGATAGGCTTATGACGTTACAAAACCGTATGGTTTTAGACGTGATCCTAGCAGATCGAGGTGGGGTATGTAAAGTGATCCATTCGAGCTGCTGTATTTTCATTCCAGATAACGCTCCGACCGTCTATCAAGCCATCTCAAAGCTGCATAAGATCTCTGAGTCCATACACGTGGACGTAGGGGATTGGACGCTACTTGGGTGGTTTTGGGGCCTGATGTCGACTTGGGGTTGGAAGATTCTGATGATTATCGGAGTTGTTGTGGCATTCCTGTTCACGTGTTGCCTTTGTGTACAGTGTGGTCCTGCCTTATGTGGCCTCTGTGCTACGACGTGTATAAGACAACCACCTGTTACCGGAGGTGCTCGGTTGGACAGAGTGATGTTACAGCAACATCTAGATGGTCTGATGAATATTGAATATGATTCCGACTAGTGCTTGCCTACATGAGGGCAAAAGGAGCGTCTGAGGTTCCGTGACAATTGTAAGTGGTGTTTTCGACTCGCACGAATATGGTCGAGTCTGGTGTTTATGAGCCGCAAATGACGAGTTTAGTGGGTGTACGCAGTTTCGCTGTATTAACCTAAACCGTTCGTCTGTTTCGTGGGTTTTTCTATCTGTACCCACGGGTTCCATCTTAGATACGGCATCCATTTTGTTTCTTGCCCTCAAGTAGCCAGCGAACGGACGTTGTCCGCTTCGCGACCCTGGGATTCCCAAGACATTAGCGGAAGACACATTTCCTCTGAAGGTGTCTTTATGACAAGGGGGATGATACTGTAAGGCAGATGGCCCCGCTCGAGGCTCATCTTGCCGTGCCGGTCTATTGTCTCAGCCGTGCATCTCATTAGGCACGTCCCTTTGATGCCTGTAGCTCGTGTTTCCCGATACCTCCTCTTTTACACCCTTTTTCGATCTCCCCACTGTTTCCATCTTCCTCTGCACCTGTCCTTGTTCCTTATTCGATCTGTTTTACTGCCGATTGGAATGTACTAATGGTGGGAAGATGGGTTTTTACAGTTGGGAACCGCCAAATGTTTCCGCACTTATGTTCCGGACTCTGAATGTATCAAAGTGACCAAAGCGACCCCTCTCGGGGATAATTATGGGAACCGAGTTGTAAACCTTTGTGTACCATGTAACCCTATGGGAGAAACATGTATAAAAGGAGCGACCCACTTGCAGCAATTTGAAGCAGTCTCCCCAAGTTGCACGTGTTGTACTTGCTGTGACTTCTGTGTTCCCTGCAGTAATAAACCTCGAATCTTTGACGCCGAAGGAAGTGTCCCGTGTCTCTGTCACTTGTACGCCGGAACAGGTTACCCACGAAGGTTTCAGGTGTTGTCCCCTGGCACCGCTGGGTCTTTAAAAGAACCCAGTCCTTCAGTCCTCCACACGGCCTTACGCTGGTGTACCTTGAGCTGCAGGCATGGGAGAAAAGAAGGGGAAATGATCAGTGACACAGTGTCATGGACCAACATCTATCAGTACAGTAGCAAGACACAGACTAAATACCAATTGTAATCTCCCTCCATCCTTAACTGGTGTACACCTCACAAGGGCACTCTGCATGGGCCAAACAGATGTGATTGCATGCATTTATGAGGGCGTACTGGGTCCCTGATAATCTCACACACATGCAGGATGACTGCACTGAACCACCTCAGTGGCTTGCACATATTTTCAGTCCTATGCATGTCTGGCCACAACATACATCACATATCTACCTGTGCCTGTGTGTAGAATCACTGTGTGCATGACTGGGCAGCATTCAATGAGCATTTCCTGTGAACATATGTGCATGTAATGTGTGTGGCATTGGGGCACATGGACTCACCAACAAAATACCCATCTACACAAGTGTGGTTGTGTGCAATTATACAGGGCTGAGATGGTGAATATCTTTATTTCAGTGTGAATGAACAAGAGTAAGGACCCAGTAAGTGCAGTGATGTCATCTTGTCTTTGTGGGTGGGCACTGGGCATATTCTCTGGGTTCACACTGAGTGGACAACAGGGGCACACAGAGACAATCACCCAAGCAATTACTGTCCTGGCACCTACATGTCCAACATCCTGTGGCTCTGTATGGATGACAATGCAACACACTCCACTCAGACATACAACTGCAGGCAGGGTAAACCGTGACAGTGGGACACACACACTCCCTCGCCCTGGAGACAGCATGTTTGTCAGTGTATGACACAACCCCACACACTCAGGCATATACTGCAGCAGTACAACTACATGTCTACCCCACCCCTGCCCTACATCTCCCTTTACGATGACTTACCACAACATTGGGGGCACCATACAGCCTTGGGTACTGTGCCAGCACCACGTCCACAAGGACCTCCAGCTCCTCGCTTGTGAATGGACTGGCACGGATCTTCTCTGTCCTTGTTATCCCTGTGGACATGGAACACCTCTGGTGGAAGTGGGTAGTGAGGGGTCCCAGGCAGCAGGCTCTGGATGCAGCAGCAGGAGAGGGTCCCAGGCATCAGGCTCTAGAAGTGGCAGCAGAAGAGGGTCCCAGGCAGCAGGCTCTGGAGGCAGCAGCAGGAGAGGGTCCCAGGCAGCAGGCTCTGTGAGCAGTGGAAATGTGAGGCTCACTCCCACAGATTTATAGCCCCCTGGGATCGTTTCTTAGGTGCCAAGCTGAAACAATTGGTTGTCCAGGTCTGCCTCTTTCAAACCCTTCCAATGACCGCCTCCGCGATTTTCAAAACTGCATCATGCCACCGCAATCATCGCTCCCATTGGCTGTAGGCAATGCCTTATGGCGGTGATGCACCGCAAGGGCCTGGGGTGCGCTACCGCGATGGTGCATCTTTCAAACTCATCCAATGACTGCCTCCGCGGAGGTGGAGCACGCCTTCCGCGATTTTGAAAACTGCATCATGCCACCGCAATCATCGCTTCTATTGGATGTAGGCAATGCCCCATGGCGGTGTCACACCGCCGTGGCCAGGCGGTAGCTACCGTGAATTGGGTGGCGAAGCATGCCCACCGCCATCTACCCATGTCTCCATGCCAATGACTACCGCACATGTGAAGGGGGTGGGGCTGGTGTCACACCGCCGTGGCAAGGAGGTAGCTACTGCGAATTGGGTGGCGGAGCATGCCCACCACCATCTACCCATGTCTCCATGCCAATGACTACCGCACATGTAAAGGGGTGGTGCTGGTGTCACAGCCGTTGCCAGGCGGTAGCTACGGCAAATTGGGTGGCGGAGCATGCCCACCACCATCTACCCATGTCTCCGTGCCAATGACTACCGCACATGTGATGGGGTGGTGCTGGTATCACACCGCCGTGGCCAGGAGGTAGCTACTACGATTTGGGGCACATGCAATGGCAATGTCCATCGTGAACACTTCAACAGTACACAGCGGCAACATGGATAAGGGCACATCATCGTGCGCACAATGCCATTATTCCATATAATCCACAGGTGGATGCACGTGCCATGGTTGGCTATGTGTGACATACATTGGTGTGTGGTCCCTGCCATGTCAATTATGTATTTGATGGTTGATGATGCATGACAGTGTTGTAGTGGACTAAACAATGTGTGACCAATCAATGTATTGTGGTTCATTGCTAAACTTGGCACGGCTTGTCACACTGTATGGTGTTGTTACTTCTTGTGCTTTCATATCTGCTCATGCACACAACTGACAGTTCCCCTCCTACTGTGATCATTGTGTTGTGGATGTGTGCCAAGTTAATATGATGCATTGCGGTGTGACAGGTTCAACAGATGAGTATGAGACAGTCATGTTCACTTTACACACGTTGGCTGGATTGTACACTACAAGGCGTGCACATGTAAAATGTGGGGTTAAGTATGTGTGCATTCACATTGACCTATGTGTTGTTTGAGGCACTTGTGTATGGTAAATGGAGAGGTGTGCCCTCTGTGTGTCTCAAATGTCCACCCATGTAACCTGGTGTGTCAAGCATTTCTCATGGCAGTCATTGTTTTTCTGTGACATCCTTAACGGGATGTGCTGTGGCCATCTCATGATGGTTGTCATTGACATGTGTCCTTTTTCTTCTCAACTAGGACGAGGCCTAATCTTCTACGTCACTTGACACTGCTGGAGGATATGGAGGATGTTGCGATCTTTCGCAAATTCCACCTCGACAGACCCACCCTGAAGACCCTTTGTGATCTGTTGGAGCCCCACCTGCAGCCTCTTCGCCACTACCCAACAGCTTTCACACCAACGTACTAAGTGATGGCAGCCTTCCATTTTTATGCAACTGCTTCCTTCCAGGAGACTGTGGCCAGTGCTACAGGGATGTCGCAACCCATGTCCAGCCTGGTGCAGAGGGCTGTTTTTGCGACCATGATGATCTATAAGGATAGATACATACATTTCCCCAGGGGAGCAGAATTGGCTGTTGTGAAGGGAGACTTCTATCCCCTTGGGCACATCCCCCATGTTGTTGGTGCCATCGATTGCACCCATGTTGGTCTGGTGCGACCACAGGCGAGTGAGCAAATTTTCAGGAATCAAAAACATTGTCACTCGATGAATGTACAGGTGGTGTTCCTTGCGGACATGACCATATCACATGTGTGTGCCAGATTCCCCAGCTCAGTCCATGACTCGTACATCCTGAGGAACAGCATTGTGCCCCGGATGATGGCAAATCTGCTTCCCGAGCGTGCTTGGATTGTGGGTGAGTATGCCTAGTGAAATGGCGTGCTATGTGTGTGACCTGCTGCCCTCTGCCTGTGCAACATTGCAATGTGTGTTTGTCATTCCCAGGTGACTCTGCATATCCCAGCCGTCTATGGCTGCTGAGCCTACTACGGCTGACATCAGGTACAATGAGGCCCATGGTAGGATCCGTCCTGTCATTCAGCGGACTTTTGGCCTGTTCAAGTCAATATTCCGCTGCCTTGACAGGACTGGAGGTGCACTGTGATACTCGCCTGAGAAGGTCTGCAAGATCATTGTGGCATGCTGTATGCTCCACAACATGGCCATTCACAAGGGGTTTCCCCTGCTCCTGGATGATGGTGAGGACCCAAGGCTCCCGCCTGTTCAGGGACGTGAGTCCAGTGGAGAGGAGGGAAGAGATGACATGCGTCAACAGCTCATCACCCGCTACTTCACTTGAAGGTGGGTGCCGAGGTACAACTTGTACATTGTCTGGTGTGATTGCTGTTGTCATGAAGGGCTATGTACGAATGGTACAGACAGGCACATGATGAGTCACCTGTGTGTGGAAATGTGTTTGTTGACACTTGTTGCACATTGTGTTGTCTGCCTGTTGACTTATGTAGATGGGTGGTGTAGTGTAATGTCTGTGATGCCACACTCACACCAGTGACTGTTGTTCTGTTGTGTCTCCCTAGGTGCCCCCAAATTATTCAGGCCTACGTACTGTACATCTTTTGGATACATAATGGACATTTTGAACACTGTAAATATTGCACTAAAGACAAAGCTGCACCAATTGAAGTGTGTAAGGTATTTTATTTACAAAGTTGACATGTGAGGGGTGCGGGCAGATTTACATGAAGGTGGTGATGGAGCAGTGAGTTGACAGTCATGGTGATTGAGATGTAAGAGTAGACACCACATGGATGTGGTGACCCAGTCCAACAGACAGGTGCCATTGACAAGGCAGTGTGAGGAAGGACAGTCCAAACAATCCATGCAGTGGGGAAGAGGGTTGCCATCAGAGCTGGCTCCGTGACTGGCGTTTGGCTGGTGCTTTGCCTCCAGAGACTCCTGGGCTCTTCTTTGGATGCCCCCTTGGTCGCTTGGCTGGGGGGACACTGCTGTATGGCCAGCAGCATCTGAGGACTCACCCCTCTCTGTGGCCACAGGGGAGGATGGTGCACTGTCATCCGGCAGCACAACAGAGGGGGGCAGAGGTATTGTTTGGGACGCAGGCCTGTCCCTCAGTAACGTCACTTGCTGGCCCATGAGGTCCACCATTTGTCCTATGCGTGTGTTGAAGGACCTCATCAGCAGGATGAGCTCACGTAATAGTTCGTCAGACCGGCCACTTTTTCCCTGGACCTGTTCGTAGGCCCCGATGACTCTGTTGAAGTGGTCCAGGGATGGTGTGCCAACCTCCCGAGGTCTGGTGGTGACCCTGGCCCTCCCCCTCCCCTGCTGCCATAGACCTGCTGCCTCACCACTGTGGGTCCCCGCACACTCTCCCTGCCGTCCACAGTTGTTGGTGTGCGCTGGTCATCCCCTGGGACAGGGAGGGTGCTGCATGTGGCACTGGTGGTGGTGGTGGTGGCAGAGGTGGAGGCACAGGCCGTAACTGCAGGGGTCTGCTGTGCAGTTGTTGTTGCAGCAGACGTGGTGGTGGGGAGAGTGGAGGCCTGGGACCTGTTGCTCCCTGGCACACCAGATGGGCCGGCCTGGAGCTCATCGTCCAAAGTATCCTGGGAGTCTACATCCGAGAGTCCATGGACCGGGGGTGGAGACTGGCTCTGCTGGTCGTTGTCCTCAGCAGTGAGTTCTTCGTCACCTGTGGATTAGATGGGGAATGGTCAGTGTTGGGCACTGTGCAAGTATTATGTTAGCTGCATGTCATCCGCTGTCTGTACACTATACAATTGAGAGATCTTCACTATTTTTATTAAGTGCAATACTGTGCCTCAGTACATGATGCAGAGGTACATCAATTACTCGTACATGTCAAATATCGATGCATTGCATGCAATTGGTGCTGTGTGTAGTCATGCAGGTCTCCCACCCACAAACAGCCAGCCCAGTGAAGATGGCTACCTACCTGTAAGTTTATTTGGTGAACAATGCAATGGCTTCCAAGTGCTTCTGGGTGGGGGAGGGCTCTATCCTGCTCAGATGTGGGACAGGGGGCATGGTGGGAGTAGGAGTGTAGGCATTCCTCCCCCAAACAGGCCTCCCAAGTAAGATGGCTACCTACCTGTAAGGTGAGGGTGAAGAATGCAATGGCTTCCATGTGCTCCTGGGTTGTGATGGGGGAGGGCTCCATCTTGCTGGGGTGTGGGACAGGGGGAATGGTGGGAGTACTAGTGCAGGCCTCCCTCTAACATACAGGCCGCCCAGAGAAGATGGCTACCTACCTGTTAGTTAGTTTGTTGACCAATGCAATGTCTTCACAGTGTTTGTGGGAGGGAGGGAGTGCTCCAGGCTGCTCAGGTATGGGACAGGGGGCATGGTGGGAGTAGGAGTGCGGACCTCCCTCCCCCACACAGGCCTACCAAGCAAGATGGCTACTTACCTGTAAGGTGAGGGTAAAGAATGCAATGGCTTCCGTGTGCTCCTGAGTGGTGTGGGGGAGGGCTCCATCTTGCTGGGGTGTGGGGCATGGGGCATGGTGGGAGTACTAGTGCATGCCTCCCTCTAACATACAGGCGTCCCAGAGAAGATGGCTACCTGTTAGTTCTTTTGTTGACCAATGCAAAATCTTCACAGTGCTTGTGGGAGGGAGGGAGTGCTCCAAGCTGCTCATGTATGGGACAGGGGGCATGGTGGGAGTAGGAGTGCGGGCCTCCCTCACCCAAACAGGCCTCCCAAACAAGATGGATACTTACCTATGAGGTGAGGGTGGACAATGCAATGGCTTAGGGGCTCCCGGGAGGGAGAGGGTGCTCCATGCTGCTGGGGTGTGGAACAGGGGCCATGGTGGGAGTGGTAGTGCAGGTTGACTGTGCGCATGCTCCCATGGTTACATTGCAAAAGTTGTTTAGGGTACATGGGAGTGGGTGTCTGTTGGATCTGTGGGACAGGTTTTTTTGGGTGTGTGGTGCAGATGGATGTGATTTGTCTGGTGTGGTGTGTGTTTTTGTATGTGCAATACAGTACATATCAATGTGTTGTTTAACATTTGTTTGTACTTACCAGCCTCCACTCCCCCAGGTACTCCTGTGAGACTCTCAGGATGCAGTATGGCAAGCACCTTCTCCTCCCATGGTGTGTATGTTCTTGGTGGAATGGGAGGGCCACCGCCAGTCCTGTCAGCCAGCTCCCGGTTCTTGCTTCTCCTCTCTTTTACAACCCCCTTGAGATCATGCCACCGCTTCATGATCTCCTTCTTGGATCGCGGGGTGGTCCCTACTGCATTGACCCTTTGTACTATCCTTTCCCACATTTGTGTCCTTGTGGCTAATGGTGTCTGTTGGACCAGGCTACCAAACAGTTGTGGTTCCACTATGACTATCTCATTGACCATGACTGTCAACTCACTCTCTGTGAATTTGGGCATTTTCTGTGATGCCATGGTGTGTGGTGTTTGAAGTGTTTGTGAGTGCAGGGGTGTGGGTGATGGGTGTGGTGTTTTTGTGTGAGGTGTGTTATGTGATGGGGGATTGTTGGTGCTGGTGTGATAGTGGTGGTGATGGTGGGTGTTCTGTGTTGTCTTGCCTTTCCTGTCAGGTCTGGTGTGTGCCCTTCTCTTATAGAATGTTGCAAAGGACTGTGGTCAGTCAAGGGGCTGCTTTTATAGCTGTGTGGGTGTGTCATAATGCGGTTTTGCTGTCAGGTGTGTTGTGGGAGTTGTCCTGGAAAATGTATGTTTCTGTTTGGCATTTATTTATTTCATTTGTATGTGTTTTGTGTATTTGGGGGGCATGGATACTTTTTTGTGTGCAATGTTTGCCTTTGTTGTGGTGTTTTTGCATCATCCGCCATGTTTTGTGAGGATCGTCCACTACAGTGGACATGCTGCAGCTCTCCCGCTGGCTCTCCCATTCACTGCAGTGTGCGACCGAGGCGGTCGGAAACAGCTGTTCGTACCGCGGGTCCATCGGGGATATACTAATTTCCCATGCAGTGTCTCCGCTTTGCTTGCGGCAGGTTGTAGCTTTTCCGCTGTGTTTCCGATCGCCGCAGACGGTTTTTGGACGTCACCGCCCGCGTAGGGCGGTTTTTGTTGTCCCGCTACCGCCAAGGTCGGTCTTTTTTGGCAGTTGCTCCTAATTTGACCGCCAGTTCATCCGTGGTCCAGGCAGGTGGTTGTTTTCCGCCTCCATGGCGGTCGGGGTGGTTTTCCGCCATCCTAATGGGGCCCTAAGATCTTTTGGATTAAAAAATTCCTATGAGATTCTTTCTTTGGTGATCCACAAATGTGCTGGTTCAAAGAGTCCGTACTTGATGTCTAGTTGCCTCAGGCGGGGTCGAAGAGATAGAAAAGCTTTGCGACGTTCCTTTGTTTCCCTTGAAAAGTCCACTGTCATTCTAATCTCATAACCTTCAAATATGTACGGCCCATGGATACAATCTGCATTGACCAATTGGCGATGTTGCTTGTGCCATAGGAAGCAAATGGTAAGTAGACGCGGTCGTCCATCCCCCACTTAAGTAGTCCAATGTGATGAGCTCTCTGCATCTCTAATGGTGGGTCAAAGGTAAGACCTGTAAGCTTTGGAAGGACTGTTCTGAGAAAGGATTTGGCATCTGATCTTTCTATTTTTTCTGGAAACCCAAAGAGACAAACATTATCTTCATGACACCTGTGTTCCAGGTCTATTACTTTACTACTTCAGAAGAGGAGTTCCTGGTCCGGTATTGGCTGAAGACGGTTTTCTACTGCAGTCACTTGGGTAGCAAGTCCATCCATCCGAGACTGGAGTGTGGATATATCTGTGCGGATAGATTTGGTCTCATTCGTGAGGGTAGAAATAGAAGACTCCATGCCCTCCAACAGACGACCCACAGCAGAAAATTCCTGAAAAATGCGCTCTATGGTGGAGTCTGGTGAGGTCGTCATTGTAGGATTAGGTGATATCTGAGTCAAGGAGGTATTGTCATATGTGTCTGAGGTGTATCAGCCCTGGCATAGCGGTTCAGAGAAAAGAAGTTGTTTAGATGGCTTTCCAGACGTCCTACCAGTAGGCATTCCAGCTCTTCTGTGTCATTCTTCTGATGTCTACTTGGTCACAATGCCCACCGGATCAATGATGAGCCACAATATTTATCTTTATGAATTCTTGGTATTTAGTGTTGAGGGTCAATTTATTAGTAGAGATGGTAGTTGACCTTGGTTGGTGCAGTGATGCCGCAAGGTAGACTGATTGATTCAGGGAAGAGACAAGATTGTGTACTTGATATTAAGGCGCGCATCTGATAAATCTTATAATTGGTGATAGGCTTTCAATAGGATAGGCTTTAACCAGAGGCCATGAGGGAGGGCAGTTTCCACAGCTCCTCTTTTGTTGATTTGACATAATGGTTTAAGTCTGTTTTTATATTTGTTGTTGTAAAGACAAAACTCTAGACAAGTCTGAGAAAAGTGCAGCATGCACAAAGCCCCATTCTCAGATGTGAGGAGGAAGAAATCGGTCCCACTCAGGACAACCGTCCTTCAATGACTCTAGAAATATACTTGAGCAGGAGCAAGGAAGAAAAATGTTCACAAAGAGAAGAACAAAGCTTATCTGAGGCAGGGGGCCCACACGACGAAACAGGACTTTGTGAGGTAATTCGTAATTCCTCTGAGCGGGGGGCCGAGTGAGTCAAAGCCCGCTCACAAAGTTAAACGCTTGCCTATCCGAGAATAAATTCAGTTACGTGAGCTTAAACTGCCTCTCTTAAATTGAAGAACCACGCTGCAGTACTTTTCCCTTAGTATCTGCTGCTGGTGAGATTCAGTTGGGGGGCCCAGATAAGCTAGAAGAGTTCCTCAAGCCAGGAGCAGTCTGCCCACACTAGAAGAAAACTGAAAAACCACACCTACAAAAGGCACTCGGCTAAAGGAAGGACTGGGGCCCACAGTTCCGCACGCATGCTGTAGGTCACAGGATTCCGTTTGTCAGGCCGCAAACAGCTCCCCTCACAAAACACCAGCTGGGAACATTAATTTGGTAAATGGACACAGCGATATAATCCTTGGCTTCTATGTCGTTAGAAGCAGAGGTTCATAATGGTGTACGGTTAAGGAGAGCTCTTTCGTCGCCTTCTGGGGCTCCCCTCAGCACTGAACTCTGGAGTCAAGCGGCTATCTTGTTGCGTGGCCAGACCACGCCCGTACTTGATGTTCTTGAGAAGTGATATATGTATATGTGTACATATGTGGTATTTCTATAGTGTGAACCTAGCCAAAAGGAAGCAAAGCACTGTATATGGTCATAGTTCAGGATATAAAGTCAACAAGTGATAGGAGCGGTAGCTGGTTTGTGTATAGTTAATGTATTGTAATGTTTTCTAAAGAGGTACGTCATCAGCTATTTAATAAATAGGAGCAGCAGTGAGGCATTTCTGATATGCAGAAAAGGCCTGTTGCCATGTTTTACATTTATTTTACACTTCTTAGTTTGTAGTCTGATGGTGTCCTGGCTGCGAATGTCTAAGAGCCAACAGAGAAGGTGAGTTTGTCGGCAAGATGAGCTAGGATGCTAATGACCAATAGTGTTGTCTCCCCTACTACTCGAGTAAAAACAAAAGAGTGATGTGAACAGAGAGTCAGGATAAATTCCCTCTCTTACAGTGTCAAATGAGTAATTGTTAGAAACAAGACAGGAAACCACTAAACAAAGTGAAAATTACAACGCAAATTAGTCGTAAAAAGAACCCTCCCTCACCACCTAGTGGTGACATGCTTCATCATGGGGTTCCCACTGGAAGGACCGAATGTCCTTCCAGTGTGCTACTACACCTGATTACAGCGGAGCTGGTTCTTTTGTATATTGAGATAGTGAAAAACCAAAAAGTTTCAAACCTGTGCAAAATTTAAAAAATGCATAGTTGTGACTATCAACCACTTTATTAAGAGTCCAACTTGCATTGGTTAAAAACAAGTGAAATTGGGACCTTAAAGAAGGTTTTAAAATTGAAAACCCCTAGTCCTCTGAAAAGGCGGTCAACATGTTTCTGCTTAAGAGCCAAAATCGCTCAGCATTCGTCAGGACCTAGATGTTAATCTTCCAGCGGTGTGCACGCACTAAGGCGCACCCAACCGTGAAGATATTGGTGTGAAAAAAGTTTTCAAACGGTAGTGAATTACTCACGGTTTCACCCGTAGGGGCACACTCAGTACTTACTGGGGCCCATTATCTGTAAAGGAAACAGAACAAGGTGGTAATTTGAAGAACTTGTTAATATATTATTTATCCATATATCTGAAGATAATCTCGAAATGAGATATCCCAGTACAATCCTTCACCAGAATACACCTGTTTAGTGACAAATTATTTTTCTAATCATGCATTTGTGATTCAAAGCACAAAGATTCAGTCATATTTACACCCATTTACGGTGTCAGTTCTTTATGAGGACTCAACTGTTATTGAAGAGTATTTACGATTGCCATTGTCATATCTATTCAGATAGTGGCTGAGTAGAAATCAACTTCAGATTGCAAATAAGCGAATAAACCGCTTAGTGTCAGCAGTGCGCGCTGTTTAAATAAAGTAATTAACCATAGGTTATGATTACTTAGTAAAAACCAAGGAAGAAATTAGGACCTCTTAAAGACTCACGTTTCCGTATGTCATGGGCGAACATGGCAGGGGTTTACTTCACGCCGTGCAACCTGCAAGTGAAATGGAAACTATCAGGAAAACCCGAAGGTGTCCAACATTTTTTGCAAGTTCCCACTTCGTTATCGGACTTACTTTCTAGCCGGCGGCTCCCCGTGGATAACCTATCTGGATGCACTTCCGTGGCCCGAATGCATAGTAGTCAATGACGCCGCAATACAAAATAACGTAACCAGAAAGGTCACGTGATAAAGGTGTCATGACGTATTTCTTTCTTCTTTTAATTCTTTAAAGGGGTAGGAGCAGAATTGTATTCATAAGCGAGTGTCAAACCACATGCTTTAATGTTCACGCAGGGCTAGTACAAACAGCGATGTTTAAGGCCAGTCGCTTTTTTCTTTTTCTTTGCAAAATTACCTCGTCATTAAAAAGTGTGGCTAACAAACAATTTGTAACAGGACCTATGTATCTTTAAATGAGAACCATTTCGTGTTTAAGATATAAATTACAAGACTGTGTTTTCTTGTGTGGTTGGTATATATTCATATCTACAAGAAAAGGGACACTAAGGGGCACATTAGGATGGCGGGCGGGCTTTGCCCGCCCGCCACCCTAGCGGAACTCGGGACCGCCCGCCTGAAGGGCGGGGGTCCCGACATTGCCATTAGGATGCGCCCGCCACAGTGGCGGGCGCATTCCTCAATTTAACATTGTGGCGGGCGGTGCTCACCGCTCCGCCCGCCACAATGTTAAAAACAGAAGCACGCATTTGCATATTCGAAGCGGCAGGCACCGCGCGGTGCCTGCCTCTTCGAGTATGCAAAGGCAGGGGGGTACCACAGGTACCCCCCGTGTGCCACCCCCCTTTGGCCTTCACTCTGGGGGCCCACAGGGGGCCCCCAGAGTGAACACCGCATGCCTTTCCGTGGCGGCATTGCCGCCACGGAAAGGCATTGATAAATGCCTATTCTAAAATGGCTGGCGGTGTCTGATAGACACCGCCACCATGTTCTCCCTTTTCCGCCCCGGCCGCTATGCGACCGGGGCGGAAAACAGGCGGGCGGTCTTTCTCACCACTGCGGTCCCCTCAGCCATCATTGCCTCCGCCAGAGTGGCGGTGGCCACCGCTACCCTGGCGGAGGCAATCCGCCCGACATCCTAATGGGCCCCTAAGTCTTTAATCTGAAAAGTAATAATACGAGATGGGGGTAAATAGACGTCAACGATTATTATAGTAGAAAGAACAAGTGTATTGTCAAACTGATCTATCCATTAACGTCGTAACACTGAACCCCATGGAATCTCATCCCCTACTACCCCACAGTGCAATCAGCAATATTTTCCATTGCAAAAGGTTGCCTTTATATATAACCAATCGTTTATCTTCGGACCACTCTGATCGCAGGGTATTGGGCGGTAATATTTCACCTGAAATATGCTTATTGTGTGTATTCAGAACTAGCCATAGTATAAACAGTTTATTAAATTCCAGTGGACCTCTCAGATTTAATAAAAATTATTTCCATTTGGCAAGGGATACACTACCTGGATGATATCTTTTTATGGCAGAACTGTCTCTTTTCTTCAAGTTTTGTTTCTTTTTTTTTTAAATATTGAAAATATTCTTTTTAACAATGCTCATCAGACCATACTATACAAAATAGGTCCAAAGGTACATATTTGGAGATACCACAGAAATCAGCAGTAGAACAATCATGAGGGAGCAACCAAGACAATCAATTATACCCATCCCACCAACCATTACGTGACCCTCCAAATTCTCTGTATTTCCGCCATGACGCCCACACTGTCTTCTATTTTTTAGCACACCCCCTACTTTTGTACACAGTTTCTACAGCCCTTTGGCACCAGTCACGGTCCCGCTTCCAGTCCTCCAGTTGCGGGGGTGTCGGCGCCCCCATCCCCTAGCAATATTGCGCTTTGCAATTAAGTTTTGTTTCTTGAACATTTCTTGAAGGTAGTGTTTTCATGATTCTTTAAAACAAGCATAATAGGTGTCCCTGGTTTTACGATAAAAGGCAGATTTTCCTGGCCAGTTTGTGAGGTTATTAAATTAAAACACAAATGTATTAGAAGGGGTGGAATACCAGCAAATGTCTCAGCTATTGGTAACCATTTGGGGCTGCATTCTTGTCCAATATTGTTTTGCTCATAATGTCACTCCCAATAGGACCTGCAGTTTTGAAATGGGACAGGAGTGTGCTCCAGTAGGAACAGTCTAATCTGAGCTGACAGGCCAGGCCCCTCAGAATGGGAACCCCAGAAATATCAGACTAGATTCAGCCTTGTTGTGCCTCAGCAAGCATGGGACTCATGTCTGGGCATACACATCGCACTTAGGGCATCACACTAAAACACTAACAGTGTCATTACGATGCTGGTCAGACTCTCAGCCAACCAGCACCATAGTGGAAGAGGGACCGCCTGACAAGGAGTCGGCGCTCACCCTGCCATCATTACAACGTGACCCCCTTCACGACGGTCGCAAAGTGCATATTTTCTTTTATGGCTTGTGCTGTGGGTTCCAGCCCAAGCCGCAATAGAAAATATACACTTTAAAAACATCCCTGCACCATGTGGTAGGCACCATGTCACCCCAGACTAAATAGCAGAGGGCCAGGGGGAAAGGGGGGCCCACTAGGGGCCCCCAAAGTCACTTTCTGTCTGCCTTTTAATGGCAGGTGAACCGCCATTAAAGGGCAGGCGGAAAGGGACCACCCCTATTGTAGGAATCACTGCCCCTCCAAAAGTACAAAGGGCTCATTGAGCCAGTCAGAAAGTGTCGAAATGTCCCTCTCCCTGCTGCCTCCAACCACAAGCATTGTAATGCATCAGTCGGACCACAGCAGCAGATGGCAGTCGGACCGCATCTGATGAGCCATCGGATGCGGTCTGACTGCCAACAGAATGACCCCCCCAAGGGCCTAATTACGATGTCGGTTGGAAGGACTCTGACCGCTGGACGAAGGCTTTCCGACCGACATGGTAGTTTTAAACTCCGACCGCCACATTAAGATGACAGCGGTCGGAGTTTAAACCAGCAGGGGACTTCAACTCAGTTATGACGGGCTCAAAGAGCCCGTCCGTCAGCCGGAACAGCACCATAAGCCGTTAACGGAGGCATTTCCGCCTTCGAGATTATATGAAGTTGGTTTCTGACAGCCAATTCATGTCAGCCTTTCTTTTTTGACATGGATTGGCTGTCAGAAATTTAATTTGGGACCCGTTAGCGGGCCCCTCTTACCCCCTTGGCCCTCTGCATTTGGACCTGTGGGGCACCTATGGTGCCCCCTCAACATCCCTGCACTGTGAATGGAATTGCAGATGCAAATCCAGGTATGTTTGTTACACAAGATACGTTTCCCTACAGAAAAGAAACAATAGAAGTCAGTTAATTCCTGTCCCCTGTGTCTACTACTCCTTTCACCTTTTAAATCAGACCGATAAGAGAAGCAGAGTTAGAGCTTCTCCCTATTCATGCTGACCCCTTCCTACGCTATAAGCCCTGCTGGATCATTAGAGACTCTCCATATATACTCACTGCTTCTGCAGGAGGTAGTAAGGGAAGTGTGTATTTTCTTCTTGAAATCTATTTATACTGGTTCTGAGAAGGACTGTGTAGGTGTTTTAAGACAGTACGCAAAGCCACAATACTTTTAAGGCCAGGCAGCAAGAACCTCGCTAGCTCTGCAGTCTTAAACGCCCTTGTTGTAATGACCCAAACATGATTAATCGCAAAGTGGAGGCAGAAGGCTCCCATCAGAAATTAGTTTTTTTTTTTTTTGGAGTGGCATCTGCATCTCCTTTGTCACACAGCACTCCGCAAAGGCAAGCAAATACCTGGGAGAAAGGGCAGGGCGTGGTCATTACCATTGGTATCCTGTAATATTCCAGTATATTATAACCTGTGAAAATGTGAACAATGCCACACATAAGTTGTTCAAGCAAAAGGCCATCCTCCAATTGGTGGGCAATGAATTGATAGGCTTAAACCATTCAAGTTGTGATTTGCTCCCAGGTTTGAATAATGTAATGAATCACACTGGTAGGAACAAAAACATGCTTCCATCTTTTCTCTTCGATTACAAGAATTAAGAATGCATTAGCAACGTCTGGTATCTCCATTTAATTGGTCAATTTAATTACCTTGGTATTTATGTTTGATCATAGTCTGTTGTAAAGAAATGCATCTTTATGTAACAGACTCGGGCACTTAGTTTGGTAGCACTCAACTAGGACCAGACAGTCTCAAGGGAAACGCATTGCAAAAACCATGCCCACATTAGTAAAGACCTAATTGTCAAAGGTTTCACAATATTTTGGTAATAGTCTCAAATTCACAGTATCCAATTCGACAAAGTGACTTTTTTGGGAGACGTATTATACAAATCTTAATTGTTTTATTTGACTTGGAGCCACTGGGACTGGCAAAATACTTAGGGGCCCATTAGGATGGCAGGCGGATTGCCCCCGCCGGGCCGGTGGTAGCTACCGCCGGTCCAGCGGGGGCAATCCGCCCGACATCCTCAACAAAATAATCCCCAGCCACATTAGGATGGCTGGGGGGTCTGCGACGGACGGAAAGTCTGTCCACCGCATTGGTGCTGGTCGCGAAGTTGACCGGCGGAAAAAGTGCTTTTTTATGGTGGTGGTGTCTGCGAGACAACGCCAAACATATTAGGATGAAAGCGGTCCGATGCTTCTCCACGGCGGAGAAGCATGTGGTCTTTAATTTGGGGGCCCGTTGCAGGCCCCCATGGTGAAGGCGAGGTGGGGGGTGCATATGAAGGGCACCTGTGGTACTCCCCTGCACTTGCATACACAATTCGGCAGGCACCGCGCGGTGCCTGCCGCTTTGTGTATGCAAATGAACAACATGCATTTGTAACATTGCTGCCGGTGCTGGTATAAACACCACCCGCCGCAATGTTACAAATGATGTGCCCGCCAGTGTGGCGGGCGCATCATAATTTGCATGGCGGGTCCGCCGCTCAGGTCACGGGCGGTCCTGTTTTCCACAAGGATGGCGGGCGGACCGCCATCCTAATATGCCCCTTAGGCTGTTTGGCCAAAAGCAAACAAGCTGCTACCTTGGTTTGAGAGGTGGATGGCATTAATTTCACCTCATGCCTAATTATTAAGCATATCAACATAATCAATTTACAATATCTGAATAGCAATAAATATTAAACCCAATTCAATATGGATACCGTGGTTATCCAAAAGTAATTTAGACAGAGATTGATAGTGTGGAAGTCTGAAGAAGACATATGATTTTATGTAAGAAGAACTGTTTATAGTGTTGAACCTGTCAGTAGAAAGCTTTTGCTACAGTCTATTTATCCACCATTTTTGTAGTAATAACTAAGAATTCCTCAATATCAGAAATGTACTTACATTTTGTATAAAGAAACAGGTACCTTATCTCAACAGTAATCTGATGGGCAAGTTGATCTCCATTATCAAGCCAGAATACCCTGTTGTTCAGTGCAGAACAGGAAAATAAGTATCTGAAAAGGTATTGTAAAAATAATCTAGCCAATGCATTTATCAGGCGTTCGAAGACGTTGTTGCTTCACCCATGTCCTTTTTTCTAGGGAGACATTGTAACTCAAACCATGTTTCAACTTAAAGCTCCCAACATGATAACAGAGTCAGATCTCTAAAGAGCTTATATACTGGTATGAGTCTAAGAAGATGATCAATAGAAAACTACACCTTGGACAAAGGTCGGTCTGCATGAGTGCAAGTTAAATCTTGGACAAAGGTCGGTCTGCATGAGTGCAAGGTGAGTCTTGGACAAAGGTCAGTCTGCATGAGTGTAAGGTGAGCTCTTATGGCATTCGTAATGCTCCAATTATTTTGCCAATGAGACCACTTGGGACATTATTGTCTATACCATGGTATTTTTTAATGACTTCCCTAATTACTCACAGACCTTGGAGGATCATGTGACTTCCTGATGGAGCCATGTGAAGCCTGCTTTGAGCCTACAGGCTACATGTTAAGCTAATGACATATACATTTCATGTGAACATTATAAAATTGTTGGGTTTTATCATAACCCCAGAGGGTTTCTAAATTGACAAGAAAAGGTGGAATTCTTCACTAGCCTTTGCCCGTCTCCATTTAGGATGCTCAAAGTTTCATAGAGTATTGTGAACTTCCAATTACATTTTATACAAGGCCTTTCTATCATTGTCATGCCCATTGCCTTGCCTTCTCAAGGAAGGATGACATTTGCTTCTTTCTCTGAAGCAGAACCAGGCCCTGAACTCTGAAAACACACTTGCTTATGGAACAATTCTCCACCACCTAACTAAGTAATATTGAGACTGTTGCAACTGTGTTTTTTTCGTTGCGCTAGCTTGTCGCAATGTGAACCTTTAACAGGGCAGCTTCATCAAGAAGCCACCTATTCGGATCAGTGACATAATATTGAGCACAGAAGTATTGTGACACACAAATATCATGTCAAAAATATTGTTTAAAGAAATATCATTTCTCTATACGTATAAAGGTAAGTACAAAAATATTGAGTTAAAAATATCTTTTACACTAATATCATTAAAAATAAGACAAATATCGTTTTTCAAAACATACACAGTTTAAAATAGTAAAACTTAATTAGTACATAACGATAATATAATGTGCATTACATATATTGAAGTATCATTTAATATTAAAAAACAATATATACTTATGTAAACATACACACAAAAAATGTGCATGTCTATAACAAACTATTAGTATTAAATACTTATTTGACATTATGTTATTTTTGTTTTGTTTTTTAGTTTACTAATATAAAAAGCCTATATCTATATAAAAATATATATATATTTATATAAACACATAAAACTTAAAAAAATTATAAATGAAACTGATCAAAACATTACAAAATACATTTACTAAAAATAATAATTACAAAATAGAAATATATATATACATATATACAGATAATACAAAAAAATATTGCATATATTTAAATAATACAAATATGGTAAACTCTCTAAAAAACTTGACATACTATTTCTACTCCAGTGTGAGTAACAGTAGAGAAAGCTTTAGATGACAGAGGGGTGAAATGTGCTATTCCCACTCCAGTCTGTGCAACAGTAGGGAAAGCGTTGGACACCGGAGGGGTACAATTTACTATTCCCACTCAGTTCTGTGCAACAGTAGAGAAAGCGTTGGATGCCGGAGGGGTAAAATTTACTGTTACCACTCCAGTCTTTGCAACTATAGAGAAAACATTTGACTCAGGAGGGGTAACATTTACTATTCCCTCTCCAATCTGTGTAACAGTAGGGAAAGTGTTGGACACCGTACGGGTAGAATTTACTATTCTCACTTCAGTCTGTGCAACAGTAGGGAAAGCATTGGACACTAAAGGGGCAAAATGTACTATTCCCACTTCAGTCTGTTCAACAGTAGGGAAAGAGTTGGACACCGGAAGGCTATAATGAATATTACCACTACAATCTGTGCAACAGTAGAAAAATAGGTCAATTCAAACACATAACATATTTTAATAACTCTATTAGTTGACCAAACATATACAACTATTATTATTAACAATATACATATATATATATATTTTTAACATTTTATTAATTAATTTAAAAGTTACAAATTTGTTATTAATTGATAATTTAATTAAAAGCACACATTATACTCCCACAAACAGAGCAACACATAATTAAAATATGATTAAAATTCAAAAAGTTAACTCATTTAACAAATTAAGTAATATATAAAATAATTATTAATAAATGATCAATTATGTATTATTCATTTATAGTTCAATAACATCCCACCCTATTCCTCTAGAAACACAACAATACAAAATATAATTATGAAATAATTTACATAATTATTAAATTAAATATTTAATCAAACATAACAAATGGATTGAGCATTGATTGCTACTTAATTTATGTTCTAGCTTATACCCTTCTCATCTAAAGACCTGTACCTAAAAAATAATATAACAATATAATGACACAATTTTCCAAATTATCAATTCAATAATTCATATTAAATTAATAATAATGTTTTAATTAACTTCACACCCTATACTCCTACAAGCCCAACACACACTCAAAATATCACAAAAATATATATCAATTACACAATTAATTATCAATTAGCGAATGAATAAATAATTAATAATTAATAGAGCATTAACGTCCCACCCTATATCCTTACAAAAAAAACAACCAGCACCTAAAATATCACTTAGAAAATTATATTAATTACGCAATTTACATAAGTATCAATCAAATAATGGATATTAATTCAAAATGTATTAGTAATTAATTATACTTAATTAACTTCCCACCCTGTACCCCTGCAAATCTCACAACCCACTTCAAGACTATAAATTACTATTAACAATTAAATTAAAAACGTATAAATAACTTAAACTTAAAAATTATATAAAAAAACTATTAGCAATTATATAAGCAATATGTAACATATACAATTAAAATATGAACTAAAACACATTAAAATAATTTTAAAAAGGTATTTTTTACAAAAATATTATTGCAAACTATATTAAAAAGACCAATATTGCTCACCTAAAATGTGTTATTTATGTCCACAATATTGCTGCATCACAATATTAATGTGTCACGATATTAAAAACTTGATATTTCTGTAGTTCTATCTTAATGATCAAATATTATGTCCAAATACCACCTATTCTCAGAAACTGACCTCAGCCAAATGCTTGCTGTCAAGACAGAATTTGAGGAATGGAGATAATATCTCATTATGACAAGCATGATGACACAGCCGATCATCAAAATTGGGGTGTGCAGTTTGGCGGCATGATAAAATGGCAGATTGACTACAGCAAAGTACTCTGGGCAAGATTAAACAGCTGTGGTGCATCGCAAAAGTTGTTCACTCTTTATACGCCACTAATATGTAACAGATACTTAACAGGCACATTATATAAAAGTGCACTAAGCACATGTTTCTTGCATGGTTTAACAAACTACTGTAAGTGTTGCACTTGACAATCATTTTTGAGGGTGCATTCACTATAGGATTAGAGTATTTATTCATATTACGTATTTTATCTGAATCCAATAAGAAAGTAATAAACCATCCTCATTTAGTAGATAATGTGCTTGTTATAAAAATAAAATTTGATTTTACTAAAGGTGTGCTTTAATATTGTGTATTACATTTATTGATGTGCAAACTAAATAGAAACCATCCTCACCTACGTATAATGTGATTTTACTTAAAACGATAAAAGAATTATGTAATGTGTACATTCATTCTTCATGTATTTGATTTAAATGTAGTTCCAAGCCATACTTACACAGGATTATTTTGAAGACTTACTGAATGTTACATGTAATGTGTAATCTAATGCACTAGAAACTTCATTTGTGCTTAATTGTGCACACGCTTATTAAATGTGCACCATTGAGTTAATACTTTAACATGTTCTAAGAAGGCTTGTATTTCACTATGCTGCATAAAGCTGATTTAATTTCCTGCCAATGTGACATTTCTTGCAGGTAGTCACATGCATTTTTAGTTGTAGAATAGATACATTACAGTACTAAAGATAGAGATAGAGACTGAGAAGAAGATCTTGACAAAGGAACACAGGGAATCATATTTTCACTGAAAGGCCTATTGAGCAAATGTTGCCACTTTACTTGTATGTGAGAAACTGATGTCGTTCCCATGTCCTGTGTGAGACTGTCACCTAATGTTACAGTCTGCAACAAGAGAATCGGACAAGAACAATGGACCCCTGATGATGCAAATCAAGGGGGTGTTACCTAGTGCACTTCTTATGTTATAATTTAGTGTTCACCCCGCTTTCGATTCAGATTTCTCTCTTGGAACCTTCCAGACCCCTCTTTTCAGATCCTGAATGGTTAGAGCATTTCTCCTGAACCTTGCAACGTTAAACCTCAATGTCTATCTGATCCTTTCCTATGTGTGGCTTAGGCTAACACTTTTACTCTGACCCATAGAAGACTCTTGACTGAGCTTCAGAGATGCTGCCACCTCCTAAACTTAATTTTCCTTGCTTGACTCTGATTTCCTTTATGGAATTTCTTGATTTTGAGACTCTTTGGCAGTGGCGGATAGTGACATTTTAAACTGGTAGGGCGTAAGGGCAGACAACCAATTTTGACTGATTGATTAGATTGCCTATGAGATACCCTGTCAGAATAGTGCATCCTCCGGGGTCCTCAGTGAGGGGCTCTTTGGCTGCAGTGGGGTTAGAGGGAGACAAGAAGACAGGCGAGTTATGCATTCGCCCTGTCAGGCACTGGTGAGAAAGTGTCTTGACCTTAAATGAGGTCCCAGGTGAAGATGGATGGTTGAGGGAATTCCTCTACCTCTCTCAGACCACAGGGCCCATTAGAACCAGTCGGACAGGCATGAACAGCCTAGAGACACTCACTGGATGCTGTGGTCCTCAGAGCCATTACAGGCAGCTGGACATCTAATATGTGTGGTGATGGAGGGTGAATGCTACCCGGTTACTGTTTAACACCGTTTCTGATGCATCTCGGATCTCCCCTGCCGGTCCCCACCCCTCACCGAGGACCACGGCGAATGTACAAAGCCTGAAAAGGCTAATGGTTGGCCTGGCTCTCCTCATGTCAACCCCCAACAGGGCCCCCTGGGGGGCCCTCAATGGGTGGCTGGCCCTGGTGGGGGTTGACATGAGGAGAGTCAGGATAACCATTAGCCCTGTTAGGCACTGTACATTCGCCGGGGTCTTCGGTGACTGATCTTTTGGTTATGAGATATGGAGAGGGTGAATCCCAAAGTAGGAAACTGACTTGGTTGCTTAGGCATTGCTCCAGGGGCAATGACATCTCTAGTGCAAAGGATGAGAATGATACACTCCAGCAGACTTCGTATGAGATATTAGAGGTTTATGCCAAATTTTACACAGATCTATATACAGCCAGAGAGGACACTTCTGAATCTCAGATGAAGGAATAGCTGAATGGAACCTCTGTTGCCATTCTCGAACATGTGGACAGATTCCATTTCCATGAATCCCTGTTGTTAGTTGAGATCTCTAAAGCAAATAAGAGCTTAGTCACTGAAAAGGCTCCATGATCTGAAGACCTCATGGTAGATTTTTTAAAGCTTATAAAGAACTGATCTGTCCACAATTACTGGAGTAATTTGTTTGCAATGAGGCATTGCAAACAAATTGCTTAAGGCCCTCCACATGGGATGTCATAATTATTACATTGCTAAAATCTGGTAAGGACCAAAAATCCACCAAGTCATATCACTCAGGCATGTATTGAACCTGCGAGATCCATTGCACATAATATTCATACATTGTTTGCTATGATGTACCACGTGAACCCTGACATTTTGGCAATTGAGGCCTTTATAGATGTCAAGATGGCCTTTGCATGACTATAGTGGCCTTTCCAGCATAAGATTTTGTACAGGCTGGGGTTCGGATCATACCTACTCATAAGATAGCACTATTATGAATGGATCTTACTGCTTGAGTTCAGCTAAGTGGCCTTACTTTGCATTCTATACAGCTCGCTAGAGACATTGAACAGGGTTGTCCCTTGTCTTCCTGTTTGCAATTGTGATAGAACCCTTAGCACGAAAAGTGAGCCGATATCTTGCACATAGGGGCCTGACCTTTACAAGTAGGCATCTAATTATATCAATGTATGCAAACTATTGGTCAGATGTATAAAGTGTATTACCGTTCACAGAACTGGCCCATTTGCGAATGTCAAAAAGCCTTTTAGGATGTATCATTCTAAAAGGCAAACGCAAAATAGGGAATCGCAATTTTTGCGATTTCCAATTTTGTGCATGCGATTCTCTAAATGCATTGCAGGAAGCGCTTTTTAAATTGCGACCCTGCTTTAAGGATTCATAATTTACACTGCAAATCCTTAAAAAATGCAAACTTTTGCATTTTTCTAAGTGCCATATGGCACGCATACATGCCTTTAGGGATAACCCTGGGCGGTGAAATCCGCACCGCTCTTGGAGTTTGCTAAGTTTCCCACACTCCATGTTACGCAGAGCTTGCGGAGTTCCGAAAAACTCGAGTTTTTTTCCTCGCTTGCCTTTACCAATGTCAAGTTGGAGAGCGCGAGCAGTGAGATTTCTCAACAGGTTTCTCATTGCGAGTGGTCGTGTAGGCTCACGACTGCTCGCGTTGAGAAACTGCCCATTTGTGTTGAGAAAGCTGCCTCTCGAATAAAAATCGACTTGAGCGACAGAAAAGGTAAGCATGAGCTGTGCATGGTGCTATTCATTGTACAATCACCGCGAACGGCAATTTTCCAATGAGCCCCTCATAGTGCGACAGAGTTTTTTTGCACTTCGCGTAGTGCAACTCTGCGAACTCCGCCCAGGGCTACTTAGGGCATGTTTGTGCACACATGCATATTTCAGGGGTGCATCAGGGTGGCCTTTTTGTTCCCTTGACCCTTGAAATTTCATGCGCAATTTGCGAGTACCTATTGGGTACTCGCAAATTGTGAATGCAATTCCCATTCATTCCTATGAGCCTCTAGGCCCAAAGAAATGAATGGGAAGCCATTCCTTATTTATGACTCGCAATTTGCAAGTCGTTAAAATTCGCTATTATTGACTCGCAAAATCCAATTCTGATACATCTGGCCCTATATGTTAGTTATCAAAAACTCAGAAGATAATCTAGTGCCAACACGTTACAAGATTATGAAATGTGGCTCCTATTTAGGAGTAAGGATAAATTAGAATAAGTCACAGATGTGATGCTGATGACTATCAAGGTGGTCAGGTCGGATCACCCGCTACTGTGGAGAGAACCTTCAATAAAATATCTAGGTATTAGGGTACATAGAGACTATTAGACTGCAATTAGAGACAACTATGGTTCCGAGCTGCAACACTATCCATAGCTCGCAGAGTTGCAATTTTAAAAGTGGTAGTCATGCCCAAATTTCTACTTTTGTTTCTCGATATTCCAATTCCGCTATCACAGATCTTTTTCAGAATCCTGTGATCTGACTTTACAGGACTAATATGGACGGAAAAAATTCTAGAAAACACTGGGGAAATATGACTTTGCACTTGTCAAGGAAGGGATGGTGGTACCAGACCCCAAAATATACTATTTATATCAACAAGCTTTCATTGCAGTTTACTGGTAACTGCCCCAACCACTTATACTACACAAAGTGGTGTAGTCTAATAGAATCGAACCTGGTAATCTACAGCCTTGCCTTTTAAAGAAAATATTATAACCTGGGGATTGTACAGGTACAATGGCTTCCAAAATGGATGTGTGATATAAAATAGATAACTTAATCACAAACCCAAACTGTACCTGCCAAGTGTATCAGGCACTGAAAAAGTGATGCAGATCTCACTTAACATACACAACATGACTATGCTATGGCATATGTATATACACTGAGGGGCAGATTTACAAGTCCTTTGCGCCATTTTTGCATCACTTTTAACATGGGAAAAGTGACGCAAAAGTGTCTCGAGGCTTGTAAATAAGCCCCTGAGTTTTGTTGTCGCTGGAACAATTTAGAGCCAAGGGGCCAACTAATGCCCTTGATACATTTATTTATATTTATTTATATTATAGACTGAGACATGCAGTGAATGCACATTATACTGGACACCAACATGAGCCAAAGGCGTGTTTGAGTCTTACGAACATTATGAACAGTGAATGCATAGCAAGGGCTGGGTCTCACAGATAAGTAAACTGACTACTGAAAATTGTTGGATCACCCACACACCAGAAATGGCATTGTGGAAAAAAGACTTGGGAGACCTTTGGGACATTCGTAAATGGTCATGTTGTTGTGTGCAACTAAACACTGCCTCAATGAATTACAGACATAAACCTATACATTTTAAGCATCTTTAAGGTTTTGCTACACATCAGCACAAATTTGACAGTCCTAGACCACCTGAATGCTTTCCATGTAATCAAACCATGGCAGATTTCCTTCACTTGGCATGTACATGTGTTGCATATACATAGACGTGACTTTTAGGTGCTGTTATGTTCTGCTGTCTCCAGAGTAAGCTTCTAGAATTTCTCTGAAAGGCAGTTTCCAGAGGAGGACATGTTGTATGCAATCCTGTTGTACTGTGCTGCTTCCAATAAACGACTTTTATATATCATCCAGTGTGTGGAATTCAACAATGGCGATGAGTTATGACGACATATCTTCTATACTTCAGTCAGCAGATGCGTGATATCATCTTCATTGGACCCTTGATCACTACATTTTAATGGTTATGTGTGTTCATCATTGAGGACTTCGCCTGAGAAGACTCAATGTTTTTTCCCCAGGAATTTACTACCCCCTATTGTGTTCCTACATTTTTTGTGGGTTTTTGGCAAGTTTTGGTTATTTAACCGCTGTGACGGCACAAGATACGCAGCATGAAGCAAACCCACCCGAGGAACTCAGCGCAATGGCCCTACGATTTGCATAATTTGCAACTAGGAAACATACATGCCTTTGTTCTATGTTCACATTGGATATGAGCCCTCCAACAGGTTGCTATGCGACCGACACACCCCGTTTCTGTTGCATCACCTTACCGAGCCTGTGCTGCAACCTGGTTACCTACCATAGCACTCACCATCACTGTGTCATTATGCACTACACACATTTCCGCATTCCGACATAAGTGGTGAGCTTCTTTTGCTGCGCTCTTCACACGCATGCGCTTCCACTCATTTGGGCCCACTTCCGCATTTCCAAACTTTGTGGTAAATTGAGGTGACTACAGACTTCTCCGGAACTCTGAGTGGGAGGCGGATAGCCTGCCTGTTATATCCTTAAATGCTCAAAAAGGGGATTATATTAATATGACTGTATAAGGATAGCTTTTGTTATTTCTCTGCTATTGAGCTCTATTTGCTGTCTCATTGATCTTTACCTCAAGATTTACTTACTTTACATATGTTTTTAGATTCTAAGGCATATTACTACTAAGTGTAGGAGCTATTTAAGAAACTGTTTTGTGGGTAATCCGTCTTTCCTCCATCACATTAGAATGTGCAGTTTGATCCAACATCCAAGTTCCTGGAAAATAAGGGAGAACCACCCATCCCATGGCTGAGATGGAAGGAGGAGTTTGTGACTTACCTAAAAGCTTTGAATGTCGAATAGGAATTGATGGCGGGTTCTAGTTTGCCATTGACCAATATTGCTAAGAATTATTGTGTACAACAGTTTGGAGATAGAGTGCAGTTGGATTCCCTGAAGGAGTCAGACATTGCGGAAAGTTGCCATGGTTCAATTGACATTGAAGGTTATGGAGAGGTGAAAATTGAATTCAAGGGCTGGGTGGCTCAAATTAAATTGCATGTGGCTGCTAAAGGTGTTAACGTTTTGAGTTTGAGATACCAATGGAAATTGGGTATCAGTCTTAATCCTAGGAGTAAGGAACCTGTATTGGTAGTTTCTGATGGTATGACTGAAGACGAAGTTATTCAGCAGTTTCCCAGTGTGTTTGTTGAGAAATTGGGAAACTTGATTGGGTTTAGCCATGAGATCAAGGCGAAAGAATGTGCTATTCCAGTCAGGCAGAAGCTCCAGGGGTGCCAGTGAATGTGAGAGAGGAGTTGAAAAACATGTTAGAGGAGCTGGTTAATTAGGGTATAATAGAGGAAGTAGAGTCATAAGAGTGGGTTTCCCACATTATTTTGGCTTGCAGGCCTGATAGAAGTCTCAGGTTATATGTGGACTTGAGAGCCATAAATGCCACTTTGGTAGTGGATTGTCATCCACTACCAAACATCACATCCACTACCAAACATCAACAAAGTGGAGTGTATGCTGGAGGGAGCCAGTGTCTTCTCTACGTTGAATCTCTGTTCAGCATACAACCAGATTGAACTAACCAAGGAATCAAGGCACTTCACTATGTTTATAACACCCCAAGGTCTTTTACAGTTTATAAGGATGCCCTTTGGCTTTGCCTCTGCTGCATCCATGTTTCAGAGTACAATGTTTCATATTTTCAAGACTTAGACAAATTTGTGAAATGTTTCCAAGATAACATCCTCATATTCTCCAAGAATGTAAAGGAACACATGGGGCATGTGGTGGAAGTGTGTAAATGATTGGAGTGTCATGTTCTGACATTTAAAAAGGGAAAAGTGCGAATGACCTCAACCACCAAGAACAAGATTGGGCTATGCTTGGTATGAGGATGGCGAAACATAATATTGCTATGTTGTGGGGGTCGGACGCATTGCCTACGCTCCAAAAATGGTGTAAAGATATGGATGGGGCGATGGTGGCGGAAAAAGCGGTCTTTATTCATCGCGGATTTCCTCGAAAGTGGGGAAAAGTGTGGGGTGGCATGGAATAAGTTTAGGGGATACATCTGTGATCTGCCAGAAATTGTCGCAGATGATGTCACTCTGTAGTAGGGCTGTTATGGGTGGCGGGGGAGGACGGGGTTGTATGTATGGGTTTGTTATTATGACATGTGAAAGTGTAAACATATTTTGCTGCTTTATGGTTTTGATACGTATGCAGACGATATCGACTCTTGATATATGTACGTTTGCCCTGACTTATAAATTAATTTAAAAAAATAAAAAAATTAAATAAAAAAAAAAAGAAGGGAAAATGGTAGTGCCGGGAAAAAAAAAAGAAAAGGGAAAAGTGCAAGTTCTTTTGTGACTCAGTGGAGTACATAGGACAGGTATGGTATGGTGTGGTTCGAAAAAAGTATTTGGTAGATGCCATTATCAAGGCTCCTGATCCTGACAATAGGGAAAAGTTGTTATCATTTGCAGGGCCATGTGAATATTACAGCAAGTTCATATAAGGTTTTGCCTCCACGATGGAAAGTCTCAGAGAACTGTCAAGAAATGAAACTGAGTTAATTTGGTCTGAGGCACTACAATCAGCCATCCAACAGATCAAAGAAGAAATTCCGCAGGCACCCATTCTTAAACGGTTTTCATTTTAACTGTGAATGCCAGTTTGTATGGGGTTGGAGGAGTGTTGGGTCAAAGAATGAATGGTGTGTGACATTTACATCCAGGACATTAAGTGACATGGAGAGAAGATATGCAGTCATTGAAAAGGAGTTTTTGGCTTATGTGTGGGCAGTTGAATATTTCTACAACTATGTGTGGGGGGTTAATTCTGAGAACTGACCATAAACCGTTGGTGTGAATTTTCTCACCAGGTGGCGGATGTAACGCCACTGTACGTATAGTCAGACATACTTCCAGGTTACAGGAATACAATTTTAGTATGGAGTACGTACCAGGGAGATGTAATGTGACAGCAGATTGTCTGTCCAGATTGCCATGCACGGTTGATAGAAGCATGAAGGACCAAAATGAAATTGAGATGGTGGCAGTGGTTAAGGATTTTGTGAGTGCAGAGTTCACAGGAATTTCGGAGGAAGGCTGGAAAAGAGAGATGGATGGAGTTGCAGTGTGGCAAATTGTGAAGAAATACTTGATGGTAAGGTGGCCCAAGGAGAAATGTGTGTCTCCTGGGGTAAGACCGCTTTTCAAAGTGTCTGAAGAGTTAGAAATGGAAGGGGATTTTACTGTTCAAGGGAGGAAAATGTGTTCTTCCTGGTGCCATACAGGAAGAGATTTTGAAATTGGCGCATGAAGGGCACCAGGGGATGTCTTCCATGACAGTATTTGGTGCTGGGCTTGGACAAGATGATGGACTAGTGTGTGAAGTGTACTGTGTGCACCAACTGTGACAAAATGCTTAAGGGGCATTCTGCTCATCCCAAGCTAGTGCCATGGTCTAGTTCTCATTGGGAGAAAGTGGCCTTTGATATCTCTTGTCCCTATTACAGTTTACCCAGGATGCAGGTATGCATTGGTTATTATTGATTAACACTCAAAGTGGCCCGAGGTCAAGTTTGTGGCACATGCAACCTCTCTGGTCGTTATTGAGTTCTTTAGATACATTTTTGCTCGGGAAGGGTGCCCAGAGGTGCTGGTGACTGACAACAAGTTGCAACTTACATCACATGAGATGGAGAATGTTTGAAAAAAATGTGGCATCAAGCATGTCATCTTAATGAAGTGGCAGAAAGGGTGCAGGAGAAACAAGGGAAGATAAAAGTAAGGTATGGTGACAAGTGGAAAGTGAGAGTGCCTAATTTTGTGGTGGAAGAATGGGTGAGAAAACTCAAACCAGGGTTCACTATGAAAGATGACTTTAAGTTTGGTTGTGCTGTTATAGTGGTGAAGTTAACCACAACAGTGTGGTCACTCGGGATGACACAGTGTGGAAGGTTAGAAGGGTGGCCAGGTGCAGGAATGGAAGTGTTGACTCAAGTGGCGATTCGTTGTTTGATGCCACAGGTCTGGGGCATTCTTGTGAGGATGAATCTTTGGCATCTGGGGTAAAAAAAAGAGTTGCAGGAACATTCGTCCGACGACTATGTATGATAACTAATCTTTGTTTTTCAGCTTATGAGTTTTGTTACGGGTAAAAGGTGTTGGATATACAAAGACATGTGTTTACTTTTAAGTGCTGTTATGTTTTGCTTTCTCCAGACTAAGGTTCTAGAATTTCTCTGGACAGCAGTTTCCAGAGGAAGACTTGTTGTGTGCAGTCCTGTTGTAGTGTACTGCTTCCAATAAACTACTTTTATGTATAATCCACCATGTGGGATTCAACAGAATGCCAATATATTACTGGCTTCTGAGAGGATATTCTTGGAGTGAAATTTCAGATTGTGGGCTAGGAGGTGCCATGGCCACTTGATGTGGTCATAATGGGATATGTTGCTAATGTGCCTAAATCTGGATGATGACTGACTGCTATACTGTTATTATTAGCCAAAAAAAGGGATCCCCAGTCACCAGCTGAAGGGCCCAATACTGACTCAAACTGGATGGCTGAAAAGTATCACCATTTGTTATATAAATACTGAGCTTGTATGAGAATATGCAGCCACTAATGTCAAGTTCCAGGTGTACCTTTACAGTCCTACCTTACACAGTTGCAAGCTGATCAGATGGATGAACTGGACACTTCCTCCCCTGATCTAAGAGCGACTATAGACTAATGTTCACCAGCCCCCACTGACCCGTAAAGACAAACGTGCTGATAAGAAAACATTTACTTGCTGATGATTAGTAGACTGTGTGTGTGGATATTGTCAGATGGACTATACATCTTTCTATTGGGTCACCTGAGATACATTGGACATTTGGGGCGAGCCATGTAGAAACACTTGTATGTAGTGGGATTGCCAAGTTGATGTTGTGCAGTTGTACCATGAGTGCATACAATAAAAATAAATATTTTAAAAAAACATCTTGACTCGCAGGCATTTTATGTCGAGGACATTTTGGACCTCTTTGAAATACTGTGGCCCCTGTCTCACTCTACATCAGGGTTTTCCAAAGTTGGTCCTGGAGAGTCGGATCCATGCCAGACTTTTAGAATTTTCCCATTTAGATAAATGAAGTTATCTGAAAAACCAGGCATGGATCTGGCCCTCCAGGACCGACTTTGGAAAACCGTACTCTTGATCATAGGGTCGCCTGCTCAGATCACTCCGATGTCACTTTTTGTCAAAATTATAAACATATGAGATTGGTTTATCTAATCAACAGAGACATACTTATTAGGAAGGACATAGCTACGGATGTATATGTGTTCCAATATACATTTGTATTTAGAATGGTATTGTTATTGAAATATATACAAAGTGTAGTAGTCTGCTAAGTATTATTTTTTTTTTTTTAAACTTTATTTTTGTTGCAGACAATGATAGCATATAACAGTTGCGCCGACAGCCACAAGAAAGCAACGACATTATGTCAAAGAACATACTTCTGTATACACGGCCCATCAGCCCACAACCCGAAGGCCGGGCGGCGGTAGCTGGTAGCATGTAAGCCAGGTCATGAACCTAGCCCCGTAGCTGCACGGCAGGATATTCTGATCTGCTTTTCGTTTTTCTTTAATACAGGTTACCCCCCAACTCCCCAAAGGAACCCCTCCCCCCAAAACTTCGGCATTCATGACTAAAACATGTGTACACAGGTCGTTCACCTCATTATGGCACTCCTATCGGCAGATATAGCAGCGGTCGTTACGTAAATTGGGAATGACACCTTGAGATACCAAACACAATACCTCCCAGTTGTAACCTACATGTGCGTGTGTGGTCAGGCACTCCCCCAACTCACTGTTCTCCCCCACCCTCCCCACCGCCCTCATCCTCAGACCCTGTATCCCCAGGGGTGAACAACTCCGCACTCGTACCATCCGAATCTTCGGCTGCCTCTCCCACCACTCGCATCATTCTCCACGCAAGCAGGTCGTCCTGCAGTTTCACATCTCTACGCACGGTTTGCATGAAGGTTTCCTCCGCTAGGGACCATTCCCCCACATCTCTAAGCCACTGTGACATCTCCGGGGCCCTCTGTCCCATCCACGTGATGGCCACCCTCCTCCTTGCCAGTACTAAAAGTAGTTGTAACATTTTGTAGGGCAGATTACACTTCCTGGGCTTGGGGACTAAGGCTAACAAGCAGTGAAGGGGGGTCAGTTCCATCCGGAGTTCAGTAACTCTACAAATATGCGCCACCACCGACTGCCAGAAGGTGTAAACCAGTGGGCAGTCCCACGCTAGATGAAGGAAGGAGGCACCCGGCGCGCCACACCTAGGGCAGTTATCGCGCTTGTCCGGGGCAATACGCTTCAAGGAAACCGGAGTCACATATGTTCGGTGTAAAAAGTTAAAGTGTGTCAGTTTGAACCGTGCATTGCACGACACCTTCCGGGTGAGGGTACCAATGCGTTTGCGCTGTGTCGGGTCTAAAGCAACCCCCAGGTCAGCCTACCAGGCCGCCCACGCTGGTGGAACCGGTGGGGTGGAGTCCTGCCGCATGGCTGAGTACAATAGGGTTATCAGCCTCCTGCCCCTACCACAGGAAAGGATAATATTGAGGGTATGGGACACAGGGGGCGCATCAGGGAATTGCGGCCAAGTATCTCGTGCCATTGCATGGAGGCCCCTGTAGTGTAGGAACTGTCCCTCACCGAGTCCGAACGTCTCCGTCGCCCGTTCAATAGATAGAAACGTGTCGTCCGGGTAGAGATTTTCCAATAGCTTGCACCCACCCGCTCTCCAGTCATGGAAAGGCATGTGTACCTCCATGTCCACCACTGGGGCCATGATCCATATCGGCAGCTCCCTGTGAAAGGGGGCCCTCCGTAGGATTTTTTCCACAACGCGCTGCCAAATGGCTGCGGTGTGGCGCACTATGTACGGCAGCGCCGCATCCGCGCCCCTGCCGCGCATCAGGGCCATCTGTACTGCCCTTTCATCCGCACTCCCTGCAAGGAGCCGTAGTTCCCAGGTGTCCGCATCTGCGAACCACCTGGCAGCTGGCAACAGCTGAGCTGCATAGTAGTAGAGGTCGAATCTCGGCGCCTCCAACCCCCCCTCCTCCCAGCTGTGGACAACCATGTGTAAGGCAACTCTACTACGCCTGCCCGCCCAGAGTAAGAACGTAAGGAGAGTATTAAGAGTGCGGAACATCCGCGGGGGAAGTGGGCACAGCGAATTCTGTAACACATACAGTACCCGCGGCAGCATCACCATTTTCGCCACTGCCAGACGTCCCATCAGGGAGATAGGCAATGTGTTCCAGAATGCCACCGATTGTTGTAGGGAGTGCACTACCCTATCCGCATTGCGGGCCAGCAATTGTTCGTCCGACGACGCTACCTGTATCCCCAGATAGCGGAAGGCTTCCAGTTCCCACCGCAGACTCAGGTGTGGTAAGTCCCCGCACGCGTCCGCATTACATCCCGCTAGGGGGAAGATCAGGGACTTCCCTGCATTGATACGCAGGCCCGAAGCTGCGCCAAAACGGTCCAGCAGCAGTAGTAAAACCGGTAACGCGTCCTGCGGAGATGTTAAATAAAACAGAGCATCGTCCGCATACAAGGACACCGTGTGGACATTACTCCCCACTTTGATTCCCCATTGGGCCATTGTGGTACGGACTTCCACCGCCAATGGCTCAATTGCCAGGGCGAACAGGAGCGGCGAGAGGGGGCATCCCTGACGGGTGCCTCTCTCCAACGCCCAGTCCTCCGAGCGTGCAGCCCCAAGTTTGACTCTGGCTCGAGGCGCCCGATACAGTATCTGGATCCACATGCGAAACACGGGCCCCAATCCCACCTGTTGAAGCACCTCTGATAGGTATCCCCAGCTAACCGTATCAAATGCCTTGGCCAAGTCTATCGAAACCAGGACCTGGGGATCCTCTCTACCGCGCACCTCATGCATAACATGGGTTAATCGCCACAGATTCATCGCGGTGTTGCGTCCGGGGATGAACCCACACTGGTCCTGGTGAACCAACTGGGCCATGTTTGGTCAGGATCTTGACATCCGTATTAATCATTGTGATAGGGCGATATGCCGCGGGGTCACAACCATCACCACCCGGCTTTAGAAGCATGCAGATCTCACCCTGGTACATCGTGGGCGGAAGAGCTCCATCCTCCAGCGCTGTAAGGAAGACCTGGAGGAGGAAGGGGCCGAGGACGTCTCCGAATGCGTGGTAGAACTCGGAAGGAAACCCGTCTCCTCCTGGGGATTTCGCCGTCGGTAGGCTGGCCATAGTCACCCGCACTTCGTGGAGGGTCAAAGCCCCATCTAATTCTTCCGCTGCGTCCCTCGGAAGGGCCGGAAGAGTCACTCCACGGAGGTAAGGCTGATAGGATGCTTCCGTGACCAGCGGGTCCGCCGTATACACCTGCTGCAGGTGGGATTTGAGAACCCGCAATATACCGGACTCCGAATGCACCATGGTCCCGTCAGGGCCCCTCAGGGCCAGTATCCGAACCGGGGCCGATTCTTTCCTCAAAATCCAGGCCAATAATCGGCCGGATTTGTCCCCCTCCCTGTGGAGACGCTGTCTAAATTGGCCCAGCGTGTATCTGTCGAGGCCCGTAAGTATATCGTGGACTTGCTCCTGGGCTTCCCGCTCCAGGGCCAGTTCCGGTTCCCCAGGATTTGGTGAGGCCTGGCGAGTCCTGCAGGGTGTCTTCAGCCTCCCGCAGTTCGCGGGTCAGCTGTCGGCGGACCCCATAAGTAAGATCCATGCATTCACCTCGCACCACCGCCTTCAGAGCGTCCCATTTCGTTGACAGGGGCACGTCGTCCCCCTCCCAGTTCAGGTCGACGTAGTTAGGGAGTGTACTCTGCACATGATCTCTACCCAACGGGTCCTGCAGTAAGTCCGCAGGCATCCGCCATGTACGGGGGCGGCAGGGCTGGTCGATGTCCTGCGTAGCGCACAACACCGGGGAGTGGTCAGACAGGAAGCGGGCCAGATGGGTGACCTTTAGGGAATACGACGCGTCCATATTCGCGGCGAGGACCCTATCTAGTCTGCTATGGGTGTTGTGTGTAGGAGTGTAACAAGTGTACAGTTTCTGCGACGGGTGACTCTGACGCCACACATCTACTGCTCCCAAGTTCGCCATGACCTCGCGCAGTCTCGCCGTCATGCGAGGTTTCGTCCCCGCTCGGGGAGGATGTCTGTCTAGGACCGGGTCCAAGACACAGTTAAAGTCTCCGAACCACAGGAGAGGGCTGTCCACGTCCGACACTAAGACGTCTTGCATTTGTGGGTAGAAGGTCGCGTCGTCTACGTTGGGTGCATATGTATTAAGGAGTGTAAGGTCCCTGCCATTCAACTTCACCCTCAGCAGCAGGTATCTGCCCTCGATGTCCGCTTCCGCATACTGTACCGCGAGGGGGACCCCGGGTGCTACCCAGAACAAGACCCCACGCGCATATGTCGAAAAGGAAGAGTGAAAGACCTGACTCCGCCATTTTTTAGCTAGCTTTTGCGCCCCCTCCTCATTCAGATGCGTTTCTTGTAAACACGCAATCGAAATGCCATGCCTCCGAAGGAAGGACAGGACCCTATATCGTTTGGTACAAGTGCCCAACCCACGCACATTCCACGTTAAGAATTTGTATCCAATGTGTCCAGTAAGTGCCCCGTCGGGCCATGCAGTCTGCTGCCAAAATACCACCTCCTAGGGGCCTGAACAGTGATACACATGATGCCTATACCAACATTCTTAAACCGTACCCCCCCATCCTCCCCCCCCAACATTGCAACATTTGCAGAACACTCCCCCCTCCCCCCACCCACGAGCAGGATAACGACAACAACCCAACCTGTCAACCCACCCTTCCCCCGCTGGTGCCAGGACGTGCACAGCCTCCCCACCCACCCCTCACAACACATCACACATCCACACAACAACGAACTGCACACGCCCCCACCCCCAGCTCCCCGCAAGACCCAATGCTCACATTGTGTACGCCCGGCTCCGGCCCAGCCGTAGTCGACCATACAGGACCAAGTCCGGCAGTAGCACCCCTGCCTCCCAAATATCAATCAATACCCACATTGCAAATCTACCGGCCCCCGTCTTCCCCCCATTATGCAAAGTCTGGTGGCTCCGGGTACAATGTCACTCTCGTGTCCACCTATACCCCTCTCCACCCCGGGAGCCACCGCAGCCATCCAAAGACAAAGTACATAGGGCTCCTACATCACCTCAGGGTGGGCCATTCACCTCCAGGGCCCCAGCTCCCCCAGTCTCCTGAATCACCAGGTCCGACGGTGCCAAGTCCCGCACCGCAGCTGGTATCGTGTCCGGGACCAGGATTTCCGCTGGTTCCAGCGGATTTTGAGACTCCGCCCCGGCCCCCTGCAGCGAGGGTTCCAGGAGCATTCCGCCATCAGCCCCAACCGTGATTCTAGGTTCCTCCGTGTGCTCCGACGTGGAGCGTCGTCTCCGTCCGCCCCGGGGCCTCCGCTGCCGCTGGGGACGGCTCCCCCAAGTCTCCTTGGACCCACCACGGGCCCCCGGTGGAACCCCGTCCCCACTAACTTCCAGCCATTCCCAAACTTCCTCCGGGGATTCAAAGAAGTGTGCCTTGCCCTGAGACAGCACCTTGAGTTTGGCGGGATATAGCAACATATATTGTAACTGCATCGCCCGGAGCTTCTGCTTAACCCCCAGAAAGGATTTCCTCATTTCCTGAACCTGATGGGTATAGTCTAGGTATATTGAAATCTGGCTATTTTCAATGGCCAGGTCCGGCTTCTCCCTCGCCGCTCGCAGGATGCAGTCTCGATCCCGATAATTCAATATCTTGGCAAGCAGAGCCCGCGGCGGGGCCCCCGGTTGTGGCGGGGGAACCAGGGCTCGATGAGCTCTCTTGATGACAAACACTTCTGAGAGACCCTGCGGGCACAGCTTCGCTCTAATCCATGTTTCCAGAAAGCGTTCAGGGTCTTCAGCCTCCGGTCTCTCCGGGACCTCTAGGACTCTAATGTTGCTGCGACGCGCCCTCCCTTCTGCGTCCTCAGCTCTCCGTTCCAGGGCACCAGTCGTCGCCGTAAGGTGTGTGACCGTCTTCCGGAGAGAGGCCACCTCCCCCTGTAGCTGCACGATATTGGCCTCCGCATCTGTGACTTTGTCCGCCACCTTACGGAGGTCTGTTCGCAGGAGGTTGACGTCGATGGAGACTGTTTCAATCTGCCTCTCCAGCGCTGAGTGGGAGCCCTGAATAGCCTTTAGGAGTTCCGCACGGGAGGGCTCACCGGGGTCCCCGGGCTCCTCATCCTGGCCCGAATGGCGTGTAATCCTTTGGGGCGGCAGTCTTTGCGTGGTGTACTGGGTGATCGTATTGGCCTGGGACGAGCGGGACGCCCTGTCTTTACGCATCCTCGGAATGATCCCAATGCGGGGATGGCCTGCCTGTAGAGTAGTCCTTCTCCGCCTCCACCCAGTCGGTGGAAAGTTCCGCGTGGAGTCGCGCTCGAGCTCTCACCCTTGCACAGTCAGCTGGGCGTCCCCACTCTCCCAACACTCCCGTCGCAGGCAAGTCCCAGGGACCGCAGGCACCGTCAGGAAGCGTTGTGCACCGGCAAGGGGGAATCCGGCAACCACACCCCACCAGCGGGGCGGCGCGATCTCGTCGAGGGTCCCTGTGGCCCCCAGCGGGTGCGGCGCTGTGTCCCTTCGTCCAGCCGGGCCCCACAGGAAGCAGGCCACTCTATTCACCGCACCCGGCTTGTGCGGACGGCGTAGTTCGTATGCCCCGATCTCCCAGCCAGCAGTCAGGTAGGGGGGGGGCCCTCAAGGCGCTCCACCCCGGCACCGCAATCAGGAGTCCAGTCTGCGCCCCTCGGCCAATATTACCTCCAGGGGCCCGGGGCTCCTCCGAGAGTCAATGGGGGGATCTCGCCCCCTCCTCCCCGCACTTCAGGAGGCAGGTAGGCCCGGGAGAACTGGGCTGGCCCCGCGTAGACTGACAGGGGCTTAGTGTTTGTGCCTGCGCCGTCCACGCCGCTCGTCTGTGCTCCTCTGGGCCCCCAGCCTGCTCCTACCCCACTGTCACGCAGTCTCTGCCTGGACCCAGATCTGCAGGCGCTGCCGGTCACTCACAGTCCCCACAGCCCGACGGCTGACTTCAAGATGGCGGCCCGGTGGGGGGAGGGGCACGCTCCGGTCCTCGGCTCTCCCGTCGCTCCTCCGCTCCAGGATGGCAGACCTTTCCCCAGGTAGGCAGCGGCACAGCTGGGCAAGCCTACTTCAGGGCGCCCTCACGGGTCCGGGGCCCCCTGACCTTCACTCGGCGCCCGCGGCCTGCTTCACCGGGGTCGAATCACCTCCCGGGGCGTCCCTCGGTCCAGCGCCGCCTACCACGCCCTCGCTCACGGCATCGTCCCCCGGGTCAGAGTCCAGACCGGGGACAAGCTCTGCGATCGTCCCGCAGGCCCTCCGTAGCACTCCAGGATATGGCCTCCCCCGGCCGACCAGGCCCAGACCACGGCCTCGCGTAGGCGTGGCGGCCGCTTCCGGATCACCGGGGCTGCTCCGCGGTCACTCCGCTACTCCCGCCGGCTGAAATTCGGCAGGGATGATCCCCGCAGCTTCAGGGATATCTCCGGTCGATCAGGGCTGCTCACCGGAGCCTGGGCAGGATATTACACAGGATTTACGGGTCCGCAGGACGGGAGCTGGCAGAGCTCACGTCCTGTCGGCCATGCTGCTTGGCCACGCCCCCGTATTCTGCTCAGTATATGTAAGTGCAAATACCAAGCCATTTAAATAGTTGGCATCTAAAAAAAGAAAAAATGCACTTACATGTAGCAGAGACTGGTATATTCATGACCAGTGAAGAATAATTGGTAGGCCAAATGGATGAATAGTGTCTATATGTGGAGTCAAGACATGGAATATTTGTTATTCCTCCTTCTACTGCCCCCCCCCCAAAAAAAAAATCATCAAAAGCTAATAGAAGGAGTTAATATGCAATTCAGATTGTCTGTGTACCTGTTGTTAATGTAATGGTGCTGAAAAGGAAAGACAAGAATAATATCTAACAGTCGCATAACTGCAAGTGGGTGACCACTCTATAGTTAAGCTACCTCCCCCTTTCCACTGTCCTGTGTGACTGCCTTTGTGATGAGCGTCTTCAACAGGAAGCACCCCCTCACACAAATGATGGGGCCGCATAACATGCCCAATTACTGTGCAGCTTACATTTAAGCCCCTTTGTTATTTGCATTGTTTTATGGACCCAGTTTCTGCGTGCATGAGGCAGGGCTATGCGTCAAATGCTGATGTCCCTCCTCAACTTGGTTGGTGTCCTGATCCAGGGTTTGCCCTCACATTTTGTATGCTGGGCGGGCAAAAAGAAGCAAGGCGGTCAGCAGTGTATACAGAGTGTTGCTACTACTTGATGTGAGGCTTTGTATCTGTGACACTTGCACTAATGAAAATGCTCATGTGGAGTCAAGACAGACTATATGTCCCAGATCACCACAGGGTCTTCATGAGACTTGCAATTGTGGCGGCCACGGAGGATCCATAATGTATAAATTCTTCTTGTTTCAGAGTATTTGTTGCTAGGCAACTGATATATGAGATTCAAACTCAAGAAGTTATCAAAGACATGCAGGATACAGGGAAGTATTCTGGGATAATATTAGAGATCAAGGATTTAGACCTTAATATTTGAAAGGTAATGCTGGAGTCACTTTTTCCAAAGATTACAAACTCCATTTCACGTAATACTTCACAAGGGGAGCAAAAGGAGTCCACAGCTTGGAAATACTTTGTTTATGTCACTTTTGAGTTATAAATGGCATTAAGGTATTGCCAGTGTTGAGGAAGTTAATGTGTATTGTCAGGAAACAAAGCACCCTACACATGTATTCATTATGCTACAGATGATAAACCTGTTACACTGAGAATCATTAAGATCACAGACCTGATTTACAAATCACTGAAGGGAGCTACCTATTTAGAAACATGCTAAGGTTCAGGTTATTTCATACATCTATCATAAAGGTTTCATTTACATTTCATCTGTAGGGTGCCACAGAGTTCCAACCAACCCAAAGAATATTGTATACCATATTAAAAATATTGAACTAAAATGCAAATGATAAAATAATAAAATAGCTATTTCTTGCAAATATCAACACTTCTGCAGTGCAGGATGAGCCCAGCTACAAAAATCCAGTGTTTCTCTTTCTTTCTTTTGTGCAATTGTCCCTTCCCCTGGACTACTGCTAAGTAGCATAAATATCCTTTGCATGGTTGTTAGTGGTTTCTGCGAAGCGTGACTATTAGCATCGTGCCTTTTGAATTCGGATTAGCAGGTTGGTGGAAACTTGACAGTATGCGTCTTCATTTCTCTGACTGAGAGACATTATTCTCCCATTGAAATAGAGTTACACTGTACATGAGTGACGGGTGTGCGTCACACGTGCAATTACAATCATGAGTACTTGTCACTCCTGTGCAATGAAGCAGGAGACAATGTCTCTTCAAAGGACCAGACCCACACGAAGGAGACATGTACAACAGGAAAGAAGCTTCAAGCAAGTGTTCATGTTTCAGGCGTCTGACAGCTCACATGGTGGAGCACTGCCAGGGTACCCAAAGTGATTAGCCTCAATATGACACTATGATGCACAATGATGGTGAAGACTGGGCAGACCTCTGTTGTTTTGGGGAAGAGAGATACCAAGGGGAAAATACCTTGTGGTTTTCCTTATATTTTTAAGGACAGATATTATTTGATCATCATCAGGAACTTGAGTCAAAATCAATGGAATACGGAACCTGGAATGTTTAGAAGGAAGCAGTAAAAATGTTGGAAAGCCTATTTAAGGTTGAACCTAGTGTGGTGGTTGAGCAACACAATTTCTACTCAAGGAAACAGGACTCAAATGGGAGTATTGATGAGAATTCTCCTGCCCAAGGAGTCTAGGGGGTGCCCAAACACAGCACAGACCAAGGGTTGGTTCAATGGAAAGAGTAAAAAGGCTAAGGCAAATCGGCTTCAATCCAATAAAGAGGGGGACACGCAGGTTATATGGGGAAACAGGGCCATTTATCAGGCCCTTTAGGAGAAGCCAAAGGTGCTTGGGAAGATGGCATCTGTGCTGAGCTACTGGATGCCGCTATAGCAAATGACCAGAGGAAATTCTGGGTACTGGTCAGCAAGAGCTTTGGGAGGACAGGTAGCCCCACTGAAACATCCATTCTACCCTGTAACTGGGTTGCCCAATTTGAGTGTCTGTACTACCCCACCCATGCCCTTGAGTCTGGCCCTGCTTGCTGGGGCTATGACAATGCCAAGCGACAATACATCCATACAGTAGTTTTCACCATGGAGGAAACCGAGTGAGCTGTGGTTGCCTGGGAAAGCTTCGGGTCTTGACAAATCCCTGCTGATGTGTTCAAATTTGACCCTGGGGTTTGGGTCCGCTATATTAATGTGGTTTCCAATGCCATTGCGAAGGAGGGAGTGATCTCCCAATCATGGAAGGGGCTGAGAATGTGCCCATCTTTAAAAGGGGGACCCCAGCCTGCTCTACACCTACCACCCTATCAGCCAGATTGGCAACCTGCAAAAAGAAATTTGCAAGCATGTGCTAGGGCAGTTGTGAATTGGTGCAAGGAAAACCAAATTCTTTAAGGATTACAAGCAGGTTTCAAATATGAGACCAGTGTGGTTGGCCAGGCCTTCCACTTTCTCCTGGTGAAGTGGAAGACGGTGAATCTCCCTAATGGGTGACCTTTATGTGGAATGTATTGACCTCAGCGCCGTGTTTGACCTTCTGCCTAGAGGAAGGTTGTGGGAAGTGCTTCGGTGGATGGGGACCCCACCTGATCTCCTGCACTTATTCCAGCTGCTCCACGAGGGGAATTATGCTCAAGTAAGATGCAAAGCGAGGGAAGAATTACCTGAGGCCTTCCCAGTAAAACAAGGCATGCGTCAGCGGTGTGTCCTTGCCCCAACCCTGTTCCTCCTATATATCAGCAACTGCATCGCCTACCATGTAAACTGTGCCAATAACTCCCCAACCCTGATGGGGGAAAAATACTGGCACTCCCTTTCACGGATGACATTTTGTTGCTGTCCAAAACCAGGAGGGGCTTTCAAAACTTGATAGCTTCAACCAATTCTGCGAAGAGTTTGCTTTTGAAATTAATATGTCCAAGACCAAATATATGATGTATACCAAGAGTGGCAGAGTGAGAGGGATCATCACAGTGGGCTCTGAAACACTGGAACGGGTCCGGCAGTTCAATTATCTGGGTATCAGGCTGGACTACACCGTTTCCTGTGACCAGCAGATTACCAAGAGCACTGACCACACCCCAGTGGATGTCTATAAAAGCCCCCGGCCCTGACCACACCCCAGTGGATGTCTATAAATCAGAACCGGATTTCTGGGTTCCCTTGTTAACCAATGTATTGAATATGGGAAATAAATGCAGTTTCATTACCACCTGGTCGGACGCGATCGTAGTCCCCATATTTAAAAAAGGGAACAGGGACGACCCTGCTTGTTACCGTCCAATATCGCTATTGGACGGACTCATGAAAGTTGCAGGAAGGATTGTCCTTAAGAGGATACAACACTGGGAAGAAGAGAAAAAGGTTATTTCGGAGTTCCAATATGGGTTCCGAAAGGGACTAGGGACACTGGAGCAATGTCTAAACTGTCCCTATTAGTCTCTAAGTACACGCAGGCCAAAAAAGGGGACCTATTTGTTACCTTTGTCGACCTCAGCTCCGCATTCGATTGCGTGGACCACGCGCTGCTCTGGTCGACATTGGAAGACATCGGGGTGGACTCAACTATTCTCACATTTATTAAAGAACTATACAGAGATGCAGGGGCTAGAGTAAGATTTGGGACCCAGGGGCAATGTTCACAAAAATTCGCCATAAACAGAGGGGTGAGGCAAGGCTGCATACTTGCTCCCTTGCTTTTCACATTTTACATAAATTCTATCGCTGAGAGTTTAATAACTCTGCCAAGCGATTACCCGGCTGTCAATAGTAGGCCTGTACCCATTCTTTTATATGCCGATGACGCGGCAATCATGTCTAGGACAAAAGTAGGCTTGCAGAGAGCAGTAAATGAATTTTCATCCTACATGGGTAAAAGAAACTTAAAGGTGAACATTTCTAAAACTTTCTCTATGTCCTGCTCCCAAAAGAACAATAGACCACCATGCTCAATATATCTGGATCAGCAAAAGATTGCCATTACAGACACTTTTTGCTACTTGGGCATTGTGTTTGACAGGTGGGGAAGGTGGAAACATGCAGTGTCAGCCAGGAAACTCGCCTTCAGCCGTGCCATAGGTGCTCTACGAACCTTTGCAGGCAAAATCGGGGGTAAACCCATTCGAGAAATGTTACAGATCTACCGGGCAAAGTGTATAGCCACGGCCACATATGGCGCAGGTCTTTGGGGTTTCGAGAATGTGTCCTCATTACAAACTTGCGAGAACATTTCCATTTGTTACTTACTAGGTGTGTCCAAAACCACGTCGACTTTTATGACTCACATTGAGACCGGCGTTAAATACCTTAGTGACATCATAAAAATATCACCCTGTTTGCTTTGGCATAAGATTTGGACCACAGAGGAGTGCAAATTGAATAGAAACCTCATTAAAGACTGCATGGCTTTGGATGGTGCAGCAAAAGTCAAGTGGCTGCGATATGTACAAACGATGTTTTCTAACATTGGATACTCTGAATTTTACGATGAACCAGAGACTCTACAAACCTTGACTAGGCCGGCCCTTAAAAAACTATTAATTACACACCTAGAAAGTGCAAGATGGGATATAGAGAAACTTAAAGGCACAATCCTGAGCTATCAGCAAATTACCCCTACTGAAGGCCTACAATTTTACCTCGGGATTGAAATAGCACCCTACCCTCGCATGCTTTTGACTAGGCTGCGCCTAGGGATTTTCTTCCGCATGGTCACTTTGCCGAAACAGAATGACTGGGCCTCATTGAAATTAATATGTCCATGCGATGACCATTCAACACAAAGTAACATTCATATCATGTTCTTCTGTAATCTGTATACCAGCCCGAGGAAACTATTCCTTCTACCCTTACTTAAACGCTGGGGGATAAGAACATGTAAACCTGCATATTCGAAATTATTGCTTTTAGAAGATGTGGATGTTATCTTTGCTGTTTCTCGCTTTTTAATGTCAGTGATGAAATTTAGAAACTCAATGAGTTAACTAACACATGTCAATATTGACTGATCAGTGTAACACGAGGCCCTTCGTCCAAATGACTGCTGTAGATTTAAAATTTTGGAGAAATGTTTTATCTATTTTTGTAACTTTGTTCATGTGAAAACTGTTCTTAATTTCCTGTATAAATTGTACTTGCACGCTTTTATGATTTTTTGATAAATCGAATAAAGCTTATTTGATTTGATTTGAAAGAGCACTTTAATCATGAAACATCGAGCTACAGCCATACACAAATTTGCCCGTCCAGCAATTTAAATTTACAAAGCACAAGCAAGTGGGGCCGCGCTATACGAGGTGGAACTATGGGGCCATTGTAACATGAGTGCCTTGAGCACAGCAGAAAACAACTTCCTTAGGTGCCTTCCGGGCTTAGGGAAACACACACCAATGGTCCCTCTTCGCCTTGACTTGGGGATCAATGAGATATTGTTGCAGATAGCGTTGAGAACATTATTGTTTTGGCTTTGTATTTGGAACACCCATGAATGTGCCACCTTAGGGAGGGCCTACAGGAACTGTTTGGGTCCAATGGGGTGGGGATGGCCAGATTGCTGGGGTTGCTTAAAAATGCCTGGCTCAAGCGAGAGAAGTTAAGGTCCGGGCCCCAGTCCATTCGCTGGGGAAATACTCTTAAAGTTGAAAATCTGGCCCAGGAGAAAGTTATCAGCGGTAGGGACTGTTCATCTACGCTAGGCCACTTAACAAGTGATTTCCTTCACCACAAATCTGTGACCAAGGCATAGGAATTTCTGGATTATATCTTACTAGTGGATGCTCTGTACCTCTTTCTTTAATTTAGTTACCGGACCCTCACAGTAGCTGCTTTTACAGATAACTGGGGGAAGCAGAAGCAGGGATCTGACTGTTGTTTTTATTGCAAAACTGTCCAAGTAAGAGAAGAGCACCTGTTGTTTTTCTGCCCAGTCTATGTCCCTTTGTGTAGATCCCACAGCTTACAAATCCAAGTTGAAGATCGCAGAATATGCTAAAGCAACCCGCCTCAATTGTGGTTGTATCAAGGTTTCTGTACAGAGCCTAGGCAATTAGAACCAAAGCACTAGGGCTAGTATAAACAGTCACGCCCCAAATGATTTATGCATTTTTCTGAAAACTTATGACGCTTTTAACTGTGTGATTATGTACTCTGTGCTTTTATAATTATTTAATGGTTTTCAATTGTTATTAACACTTTTATAGTGTTTTAATAATGTTGTCAATCTATTTTGATGAGACTGATGTCTCCAACTATCAATAACATGGAAATGGATGGAGAGTATTGATGAATATGAGTTAAGAGTCTACATGTGAATTTGAGAGCAACGTTGATCAATATTTGGGTGATCGGATGGGTACTGTTACTTAAGGAAAGTACAAGAAAACTTACTCTGTTACGAAATCCTTTGTTTGATGAGACAATTAACATCGCTAAAGGAATTGACAGGTCTTTAGTAGTGAGTAAAGCATTAGAGAATGCTGTGGAGAGCAATGCTATGACACCTGCAAGTGTTATACACCAGAAGAAAGAAGGAAGTCAGACAACAAAAGGACAGAAATAATGTACACTGCTTTAGATGTGGGTCGAGCAAACCTATAGGAAGCTATGCTGAGTATCCATCGGTTAGAAAGAAATTAATGAAATGTAAAAGAATGGGGACCTTTTAACAGGGTGTGTCAAAACACTACCAGGAAGGGGTATTCTGTTTTGTATAATTTAAATAATCGATATTAATTGGACACACATGAGTTTTTAGTAGCATGTTTCTATAATTTTGTATATAGTACATTATTAATTTATATACATTGTTTTAATACAGGGAGTATTTTCAGCAAAGAAATATTCTGTCCTGATGATGGTCTACATGACAACTGCCCCCTAGACCGAAACGTCAACACTTCCATCATCTCCAGTCACGTTGCTTTGGCACTAATATACGACCATTCTTTATTGATTAATTTTGGTTGTTTCATTTAATCCACCAGGAGTTGATGTTTTTAGTTGTGAATTTGTAGATTAATTATTATTTATCTCTGTTCATAACTACTTGCTTGATTCAATTTTCTGTACTTGTCTCCCCAATAAAAATTTTTGAGTAAATATACATTTTTCTGCATTGTTCATCTCTGTGTGGTCTATTGTTTATCCTTCCATTGATTTATTTCAACTGTATTTTCAGTATGAAATCCTGTGGATTCTGTTGAGTGTGTTACATTCAGTACAACTCATAACTAAGTTTCATTGCTGCCTGAATCAAATCCCTTGTAGCACAATTTGATTTTAACCGTACAGTGCCCAAGCCTACAAGGGTTAATTGGGTTTCCCCTGCCTACAATTTGTTAACATGACATTAAAGCATTAGCTTTTGGTGACTATACCATAACCAGTTTAGGATTGTTTGAGACAGATTTTAAGTTAAAAGATTGATCTATCCACAACATAATATATGTAACAAAAGAAGGACGTGACATTATGGACTGGCTCGACCAGGGTAAGTTAGGTACTACAGTGAAATATGGCACTAATACTCCTGTGCTGTTTGTTGATCAAGGCCCACAATGAGTTAAATAACATTTTAGAGAGCTTTGTAAATGTATTTGCAGACAAAATAGGGTAGGTTAAAGGCTACAAACACAAAATAAGATTAAAGAAAAATGCTTTTCTTGTAGTGCATAAAGTGACAACTGTTCCATTAAATGTGAGGCAAGGCAAGAATGAGTTGGAAAAGTTGTGTATGGAGGGAATAATTAACTGGTGGATGTGATAACACACAAGAAAAGAGGCTAGGTGAGACTATGTGCTCAATTTATAGCAACCTTCATAACACTTTTTGGAGCCTACAGATTTCTTCAGATGCTTTTAGACTGACATCGTCCGCCAGTGTGTTCCAAAAGCTAATTCATTAATTGTTTAAAGATACAGAAGGTGTATTGGCCTTCAAAAGAGACATTTAAATTTTTTGCGTAAGATGTGGAAAAACACATTCATTTCGAAAAACTTCTGTCAGAGTTGGGAACAAAAGAAATGGCAGTAGCTAAGGAGAAGTGCAAATTTCCAATACAGGAGGTAGAAAGCTTTAGGACATTTGATTACACAAAATTATATTTCACTGAAAACAAATTAGCGGAAGCAATGTGAAAAGTCCTGATGCTGTGTGATAAAGACCAATTTTAATCTTTCATTACAATATGTGATTACTATTCTAGATTTATCAATTGTTATGCAACCATTGAACCATTAAAGAAAATGCTAAAGAAAAGAGAAACATATGCATGGAACATGGAGATGAAAAATGTGTTCAAGGTGGCTAAAGATTATAAAAGCATATACACTAAAACCTTTTTTGCATGATTATGAATGTACAGTACCTGTAAACGCTGGCAGTATAAGTGTGGGTGCAATCCTATGTCAAAAAGTAAAAGAGGAAGAGTGTGCCATAGTATTTGCTTCTAGAATGCTAAGTCATTCTGCAAAATAAAGACAGCACAGTCGAACGAGAGGCCGTTCTGTATGCTGCTAGGCAGTAGATAAATATAACAGTATATTTGGAGCAATCATTTTATTCTTAAAACTGACCACAAGCCATTGATTTACCTGATGGTTATACAAAAAATGCCTTATGCACACACTTACAAAATCATTTACATTCGTGTTTCTACAAGAACAATACAATTTTGTAGGGCCAAAGACAACACCATTAATCAAAATTCTTGATACTAAGGGGCCCATTAGGATGTCGGGCGGATTTCCCCCGCCAGCCTGGCGGGGGCAATCCGCCCGACATCCTTCCCTGAATTCCCCCCGCCATATTACAATGAAGGGGGGACCGCAGCGGAGTAAAACACCGCCCGCCACTTTTCCGCCCTAGTCACCTTGCGGCCGGGGCGGAAAAGGAATAATATGGTGGCGGTGTCTATCAGACGCCGCCGGCCATATTATGATGTGCTTCAGGCAATGTGTTTCCGTGGCGGCAATGCCCCCACGGAAAGGCAGGCGGACTTCACTCTGGGGACCCGTGCGGGCCCCCAGAATGAAGGAGAGTAGGGGGGTGCACACAGGGGGGTACCTGTCGTACCCCCCTGCATTTGCATAATCAAAGCGGCAGGCACCGCGCGGTGCCTGCCACTTTGATTATGCAAATGTAAAAGTGTTTTTTAAGCATTGTGGTGGGCAGTGCTGAGGGCACCGCCCGCCACAATGCTTTACATGCAGGATGTGCCCGCCAATGTGGTGGGCACATCCTAATACAACCCCCGGGACCACGCCCTTATGGCGGGCGGTCCCGCATACCGACAGGATGGCGGGCGGACAAAGTCCTAAGTAAGAAACAGATTGATTCCCTTGGGTTGTGTACAGGAAAAGCTAGAAAATTAGCTATAACAAAGTGAAATTATGCTCCTCGAGTTAAAAATGTAAACAACATTAAGAGTACATAACAATTTATTGAAAAATTAAAATAGCATACAGTACATTTGTAAAATAGTATGAACACACAATTAAAAACAATTTATATTTTTGTGACCTGCACAAAAGTATGGGACAGACAAAACTAAATTGTAAAACATAAGACTTGAAAGTTTACAAGGCGTACATTCACAGAAAAAGTTTCAAACAGCCCTGGTGTTATAACCTCACAATCTTATATGCATCAGGGAGGAACAACATGAATTGTACTTAAACTTGCGTCGACGCGTTTCGGTGGTTTTGCGTGTAATTCGGTGCCACCTTTATCAAGACTGTTTATTTTCGTTGTCTGTCATACAGTTGGATCCTCATAAGTCTCCTAAGATGGATATACATAAAATTAGATATCTAATTTTCAAAACAGGTTAACTCCATCTAATACAGCGATTCTACTCTGTCTGTCATCTAAACAAACAATGCTTTACAGAAAATAGATGGAAGCATCACTTATTTCTTCTATGAGCTTAGAGGTTCTCTACACCTTAGGGTTGTAAACCTTGTTGCGACCAATTGTTGGAGCTCAGTTTAAATTAAGATCCCATGTTAGGGGATATTAGTTTAATGGATGAACTGGAGAAGTGGTTAGCACTCTATTGTGGGGAAAGCTAATGAAAAACTTCCTATCTATATATCATTTTCTCTAAGCCTAACAGTCTATGCATACCTGTAGGTTTCCTTAACGTGGCGTTTCCTATAGGTTGTAGTGGCTGTGATTCTCAGGTAATCAAGAGGTTTTTACCATCTACAAGGGGAAGCACATGTACCCACTTGATTAATTCTGTATTAGCATATATTTAAAACCTCTAAGATTCTAGGTCTATATTGCAAAGAACATACCTGCGGATTATTATTGTCATTCCTATCCAGTAACGATTATGGGATTTAGTTCAGGTCCGTCGATCTGTGGACACTTTTGTATAATTGGCCGACCGCTATATCTGGCAAGCGTCAGGTTGCACTGCTGAGCCGATTCTGGAAATGGCCTAGGTAAACCATTCTACAGTGAAAGCAAAAGATGGGCAAAAACTATTTAAGAATGAACATCTATGTTGGTAACTAGGGTGCTACACTGAGAACACATGGACATAAATAAAGTCTCTAACGGATTCTTACCAATATATGGGGACAATTTGTTTTCAAAAATCGTTTAAGAGGGCGCGGTGTGCTGCCTTGTCTTGGTTGTAATCTGGGGTATTTCAGATAGTCGTATCCCCTAGGGAAGTAAGCATTAAACTCTGATTAGTACCAAATGTATAAAGATTTTAACGTCTAGCCCATTAAAAGGAGCCCTGCTCGAATGATTCTTACCTGTTTCGGCTGTAGCGTGGCTTCACTACGGGTGTCTGTTTTTCGAATGAGAGGTTGCGAGTGAAGACCCGCCTCTTCTCAAATACATCCTACTTAGTGGTGATTGGCTGAAAAGCGGCTGGCATGAAAGCCAATGGGAGCACGCTACTACCAAGTCACTCTATTTGCATATAGGCTATCCTACCGTTACGTAGTATTGGAGAACACGTCTCTGGTGGGCGTTTCCTGGCTGGATTAAGTACAGTTCCCTTTTAGGTCCTCACCCGGAACCGGGTTTCTCACGAGCGTCTTAATGGGCGCTGCAGGGAAATATGTGATTATCAGAAATACTCACTGTAGGATCCGGTAAAAATGACTTAGTAGTTGTACTAACTGGGGCAGTGTCTGCCATAGTGGGTATCTATAGAATATTATTTTATTATTGTAAATTTGCTGGTTGTGCTCGAATTTTTAAGGAAAGTCGCAAATTTACTCATAACACCAATGGGAGCGGGCTGCTACCAAGTACCTCTATATGCATTGTAGGTTATCCTACCGTTGCGTTGTATTAGAGGACACGTCTCTAGTGGGCGTGTCCTAGCGGGGTTAAGTGCAATTCCCTTTTTAGCTCCTCGCCCGAAAATGGGTTTCTCGCGAGCGTCTCAATGAGCGCTGCAGGGAAATAAGTGATTATAGGAAATACTCACTGTTGGATCCGGTAATGATGGCTGAGTTATTATACTGTCCGGGGCAGTGTCTGTTACTGTTGGTATCTATAAGAAATTATAAATTTACTGGTTGTGCCCAAATTTTTAGGGAAAAGCCGCAAATTTACAGATATCACCATCATCTCCCAAATTGCTAAGAGCCGCTTGTTTCTATAATAAGAGTTATACCACAGCTATCAGATTTAAAACTATGGAAAGGCTGGGTTGTTTGCATTACAAACACTTCGCCCAATCTTCTCTGGTGTTCAGACCCCTATCTATTGTATCAAGGTAGCAGAAATACCATTGTTCTCTTCTTTTTCTTAATCTATCTATGTCGCCACCTCTTCTGGTTTGTCTTACCTTTTCTAGTATGAACCATCTGATATCTTCACAAGAGTGCTGCTTGTCTTTGTAATGTTCAGTGAGTGGCGCATTAATTTTAGAAGTGCGTATCGCTGATTTATGCTCCAACACTCTGGTACGGAGCTCTCTACTTGTTTCACCCACGTACCCTAGATTACATGGGCACAACAGTAGGTACACTATATTCTGGCTACGGCAATTATTAAAAGTCCTGGGTTTTAGATCCCTATCGTTGTATTTGAAATTGCTGCCTAAAATGCAGTGTGGGCAGATGGAACAGGTTCCGCATTTATAGTTTCCTAAAGCAAGATTGCCTGACAGTGTGAGCTGTTGTTCTTTTACGGTGGGGTAAGTATGTACTAGACTGTTTTTGATGGTCTTATTCCGTCGAAACGAAAATAGGGGTTTACTTAGTTGGGTTTCTCTATTTTGATTCAGGATTTTCCAATTTCTGTTTATTATGTTTTTAATCTGATTGCTCAGATGAGAAAATTGAGTCACAAAGACTATTCTATTTAGGGGAGAATTATTTTTTGACTTCCTTTCTGGGTTCAAGAGGCTATCACGGTCATAGAATCTTGCACGTTTGAGTGCATTTTTTATAAGTTTCTTGGGGTAGCCTCTATTTAGTAATTTTAATTTGGTGTTCTCCGCATGTTTGTAGAAGTCGTCCAAATTGGTACAATTTCTGCGGAGCCGCAGAAATTCCCCGAATGGTACATTGTCCTTTTGGGACTTGGGGTGGTTGCTAGAATATAGTAAGAGGGTATTCTTATCGGTAGGTTTAGTGTATAGTTCGACCTTGAGGGTACCTTCCTCTTCCTTGATAATTACATCTAAGAAGGTAACTTGCTGGTTGCTGTGTTGCCCTGTGAACCTTAGGTTAGGGTCCCCCAAGTTGAGCCACTCCAAGAAGTTGCAGAGGGTCTCGCTGGCACCGCTCCAGATGAAAATAATATCATCTATGTAGCGGTGCCAGCAAGAGATATTCTCATAAAATGGGGCCATCTCATTGAATATGTGCTTATCTTCGAAATTACTAACGTACAGGCAGGCCAGACTGGGGGCACATGTGGCCCCCATACTGGTCCCCTTTACCTGTAGATAGAGGTCCTCTTTGAAAAGGAAAAAGTTTTTTTTGAGGATCAAATATATGCATGACATTATAAATTGGTCGTTGCCTCCTTTCAGATCTTCCTGTTCTAATATAGCTGCTATAACTTGTATTGTATCATTTTGTGGAATATTTGTGTAGAGGGCTTCAATGTCCAAGGCGACCAAGAGCTGGGTCGCCTTGTTGAACCCTCTACCTTCGAACGTCGTGATCGCATGGGTGGTGTCCTTAAGATAGGATCTTTGTTTTTTGACGATCGGCTGGAGAAAGAAATCTACATACCGGCTTAAGGGTTCTAGAATCGAACCTATGCCACTAATAATGGGTCTCATTGGTGGATTGTCCAGCTGTTTATGTATTTTTGGGAGACCATATATTGCAGGGATTGTTGGATGGTTATTGTAAAGGAATTTATATTCATTGTCACTTATTAGCCCGTCTTCCTTTCCTTTCTGTAGTAATTGTGCAACTTCAAGTTTTAATGAATCTAAATCAGTCAATCTAGCTCTTTTATAATGTTCCTCTACGTTTAGTAAATTTCTGATGTTTTGTTCATAATGTTTCGTGTTGAAAACAACAACCCCCCCCCCTTTATCAGCCGGTTTAATAGTGATCTCCTTGCTATTTTGGAGGTCCATGAGGGCTGTTTTTTGTTCTTTAGTTAGGTTATGGTTGATTTTGTTTCTAGCTGTTCTGTCATACAGGGATTTAATCTCCATTTCTACTATATGTTCAAATACCTCAACCTTTTTCTCTAATTGGTTAAGGTTTGGAAAGAAGGTTGACTTCGGTTTGAAACCCGTTACACTTTCAGGGGGGTTATAATCACGATTTTCAAAAAAATGGTTAAGTCTAACTTTTCTAAAGAAATTTTTCAAATCACTTTCCAGATTAAATAATGGGTAGAAAGTAGTAGGAGCAAAACTGAAACCCTTCTGAAGTACTTCTTCCTCTATTTCTGATAGAACCTTACTTGAAAGGTTAATGATGGGGAAATCTTTTATCGCCAGTATTGTTTGTTCCTGGTCGTGATATATTCTTTGGTGGTGCTCTGAGGTGGATGGTTGGGAGGAGCATCCTGGCGATTGTAGCCTCTGAAATTTCTGTTGCCCCGATAAGGGCGTTTCCCTAAAAAAGGTTCCCTTTCATAATTGCGGCCGGATCTGTTATCTTGGACTCTCTCTGGTTCCTCCTCACTACCCGATCCTGAGGTTTCTGAGAATGTTATTCTCCTATTGTCACCTCCTCTGGAATATATTGGTCTGTGTTGGTAGGGTCTATCACTTCGGGGTTCATTTTTATTAGAGAAATAATCTTTATTAGTATAGGGGTAGACTGCTTCTACTGAATATTTCTCTACGTCTTTTTTAAATTTTCTAAGTTTTTTGTTTGTCAGGTACTCCCTATAACCGTCTACATCATGTTTAATCTCTTCTAATTTCTTTTTAGCGTCATCTAGGGCTGGTGATTGGAGTATTTCTGCTTCCATTTTTTCTATCTCCTTACTCTCTATCTCTATTATTTCTTGTGCTGTTTCTATGATTAGAATAAGCCAATCTCTACTGCAGCGATTAGCTATCCTAGTCCAAGTTTCTATAAATTTAGGGTGTTCGACAAATAAACCTGGCTCATTTCTAACTTGCAGTCCAATTGGGATTACTCCTTCTTTAAGGTAGTCAATCAGAAACTCGGCATGCAGTTCCGTTCTGATTAGTTTCTTTTTTGTATTAAGAATTTTGACTAATTGCTCATGGCTACTGTTGTTTAGGCTTTTGTTACTGCCTCCTTTGGGGTTTAGACTCATCAGTCTATTGTATTGTTCCTCGGAAAACCCAAAGGTTTTGAGCTTGTCCATACTGGTTTGCAGTTATGGATTAGCAACTTATATACGACCCTGTATAATGGGTAGGGTGAGACTGACGCCTCTCCAACCGACTGGTTGTGCAAATGTAATGTAAAGATAGAGAGGAACCCCTTGAAACGAGCAAGGGAATTGGGGTGTTAGACCTAAGTAAGAAACAGATTGATTCCCTTGGGTTGTGTACAGGAAAAGCTAGAAAATTAGCTATAACAAAGTGAAATTATGCTCCTCGAGTTAAAAATGTAAACAACATTAAGAGTACATAACAATTTATTGAAAAATTAAAATAGCATACAGTACATTTGTAAAATAGTATGAACACACAATTAAAAACAATTTATATTTTTGTGACCTGCACAAAAGTATGGGACAGACAAAACTAAATTGTAAAACATAAGACTTGAAAGTTTACAAGGCGTACATTCACAGAAAAAGTTTCAAACAGCCCTGGTGTTATAACCTCACAATCTTATATGCATCAGGGAGGAACAACATGAATTGTACTTAAACTTGCGTCGACGCGTTTCGGTGGTTTTGCGTGTAATTCGGTGCCACCTTTATCAAGACTGTTTATTTTCGTTGTCTGTCATACAGTTGGATCCTCATAAGTCTCCTAAGATGGATATACATAAAATTAGATATCTAATTTTCAAAACAGGTTAACTCCATCTAATACAGCGATTCTACTCTGTCTGTCATCTAAACAAACAATGCTTTACAGAAAATAGATGGAAGCATCACTTATTTCTTCTATGAGCTTAGAGGTTCTCTACACCTTAGGGTTGTAAACCTTGTTGCGACCAATTGTTGGAGCTCAGTTTAAATTAAGATCCCATGTTAGGGGATATTAGTTTAATGGATGAACTGGAGAAGTGGTTAGCACTCTATTGTGGGGAAAGCTAATGAAAAACTTCCTATCTATATATCATTTTCTCTAAGCCTAACAGTCTATGCATACCTGTAGGTTTCCTTAACGTGGCGTTTCCTATAGGTTGTAGTGGCTGTGATTCTCAGGTAATCAAGAGGTTTTTACCATCTACAAGGGGAAGCACATGTACCCACTTGATTAATTCTGTATTAGCATATATTTAAAACCTCTAAGATTCTAGGTCTATATTGCAAAGAACATACCTGCGGATTATTATTGTCATTCCTATCCAGTAACGATTATGGGATTTAGTTCAGGTCCGTCGATCTGTGGACACTTTTGTATAATTGGCCGACCGCTATATCTGGCAAGCGTCAGGTTGCACTGCTGAGCCGATTCTGGAAATGGCCTAGGTAAACCATTCTACAGTGAAAGCAAAAGATGGGCAAAAACTATTTAAGAATGAACATCTATGTCATGTACAAAGTCCGCCCGTCATCCTAATGACCCCCCTAGTTTCCATGATTTTCAAAGATTTAATGGTTCCACAACTAGCCGACACGTGTTTCGCCGTGTTAGGAACAGAGTGTTCGCGACTCCTCAAGGCTGGGAAGGATACACAAATATATACAATAGAACATTTGACATAATCCACATATTCATGAATATAACTACATAGCATCCATTCATATTTCATGGTGCACAAAGGATTAAATAAGTGTCACCCAGTGAAACGGACGTTCGTTGTTGTGCAAGATCTATTATCTGGTCGTTATCGTTCATAGAGCCCCATCTGGTCCTGCATGCGCAGATGTGAATGATAATAACAAAACTCCTAGGGACCTATGGCAACCACTCCTACACTTATCAGTGGCTTCAAAGATAGATGTACCGAGTGAAGCGAAGCGTGTGACTCGAATCGTTCATACAAAAGGTGCTCCCATAATCAGGAATGAGTGATTCCTGATTATGGGAGAGTGGTCGCCGTGTTACGTATACTGGACACGTGACCGGAAGACGGAACCATTGAAGTATCCGGTGTGGTTGGATCATCACGCCCACCCAGGGAAGACTAGAATGCTGCCCTGGAGATGAGCTATTGATAATGTAAGTGCGATCGTATCACGTGTGTTCAAAACGGAAAATGACTTGATGGTTTCCAAGTTTAAATCCATCTCAGGGCAAAAGATGTAAACACGGGGGGTAACCGCAAGTTGCCCTCAATCCTTTGTCACACCTAGTGTGCCCCAACAGAGGTGTCTATTACGGTAATTGATTTCCGCAACGAAGAGCAAAACAACACCCACAACATGCGCCCCCAAGTGATGCCAGTGTGTGACGTAGCGCAATAAACATACTTTTCTGTTACATATGCATGTGTAATCAATGCACACTCAGTAACAGTTGAATGTCACATCCATGTGAACACATTGATCAGTTACACTAAACAAGTTACGAATCATGTGTAATTACACAGTGTTCAATTGTACAGAAAGAACAGAAATTGACAACAAAACCCTGTCGTGTTACTCAGGTGTGCTAACCACAACAGTTATGCAAAATACCTCGGCAATTGTACACAGTGCAAATTTCATTACAAAAATTCATCATATCTTCTAGTAGACCCTTATTCCTAAAGATAAGAATCCCGGTAGGAGAAATAGTCCGGTTGTCAGTAGTCCATGGTGGCACACAATTCAGTGCAACATACTTCCACCATATTCTTTACTGACACGTGCTGTTATCTTTAGGGTGTAGACCAAAAACTGGAACCCTGTTTCTCTCTTATGGTCCTCAGTTCCCCAGAAAATATTGGAGTTCCTGATCGTAATTGAGACCTTGTTCTACAGTACGCAAACGCAAAATTCACATAGCTTCCCTGCGTCGCAGGTTCAGTTCTCTTTTGTCTCCCCTGACGCTGTTTGCTACTGTCTCGATCCCAAAGTAACGTACCCTCATGTCATCTTCTTGTGCATGACATGTCGCCACGTGTAGTGCTACGGGATACATGGGGTCTTGTTTTTTAATTGCCCTCATCTGCTCTGCAATACTTTCTTTTAATGCCCTTATGGTACTGCCCACGTAATATTTACCACATGAGCATTCAATTATATAAACTACAAAGTTGGTAGTGCAGTTCACATTTTGTCTGATGCTAAAGGTCTCTCCATTCGTGCCATTAAAGGTCTTGGTCCCGTGTTTTGCCCATCTACACATTGCGCAGAATCCGCATTTGAAAAAACCTGTGCTGTGTTGGGTCATCCAGGAACTGATTTACATGATGGTTAAACAGGGTTCAAGGAAGGTATCTGCACATTTAGTCCATCTTATTTCGAAGTTACAGGAATATAGTTTTTAAATAGAGCACATTGTCAGAAAGCTAAATGTATGTGCAGATTGCTGAAATTCTCCTTACAAATTGCTTATGCTGGTGACTACATCGAGGGCGAGTATAGGGTAACAACTGGTGCCATTTTACATTTGTGTACATGTGTTATGACTGAGTAAAAATGGAAGGTGATTATGGAGAAAGACATCACACTGCAGAAAGCATATGAGTATATCTCTAAGGGTTGGCCAAAGAATAAAGAGATTAAACGGACCTTACAAGCATTTGCATAAATGTCCTCAGAGTTGAGTTTAGCTTTGGATCTATTGTTGAAAGAAGGTGAAAAGGGGATACTACCAATTAATCTCTATAAGAAAATCATTTCTCATGCACGCACAGGGAATTTGGGGTGTACTGCAACTCAAACCAGTGAGAAAACTATGTTATGACCAAGCCCGGACAAAGATGAATACATTAATTTGGGCAGTGAGTGTTTACATTCCAATAAGAATCGGTTTCTAAGAAAGAGAAGCGTTTGAGAACCATGAAGTGGGACACATACTGTGGCTTTGTTTGGTCCGCAATCTAACGGTCTTGTGGAAAGGGGAAATAGTATCATTAAGGAGGGGATTCAATTGACTGTAACCTCTGGCAAAGATGTCGAAATTATGGTTTCAGAAAGACTTTGTCAGTATCATAATGCACCACACAGTAAGACTGGTGAGACATCATATGAAATGTGATGTGGTAGAGATGGTAAAGTACAGTGCTTTCCAGAATTGTTAAGAGAAAAAAGTGAGTCTGATAACTCAACCTTGATTGCTGATTTGGTTAAAAGACAGTGTGGAAGCTGAACAAAGCAAAATGATAGAACACTATGTCAATAAACATGGTGTGAGAAAGGTGAAAGTTGAAGTGGTGATTTTGGGCCAGATGTACGACCATTCTATTTTGCGAGTCGCAAATTGCGATTTTTTGCGACTCGTAAATTGGAATGTACACCAGTGTCTGTGCTACTGTTTGCTATTCCCAATGAGGTCACAAATGACCTGCCTCATCAATATTCATAAGGCAGGTCGCAATTTGTGACCCTTTGGAAATGGCCAGGACTTACAGGGATGGTGACCTGCTGGGGTCTGTCTGTGACTTATTTTTAAATAACCCATTAGTGATAATGGGGTAACCCTGTGTCCCTCAGAACCTGGGTATTTATGATATATAAAACAAGTGGTTCTGTCGGGAAATTTTCATTTACTTTGCTCATTGTATAAAGTACAGTAACCTTTGAACTTTTAATTTACAAAGGCTTGAAAGCAATTTCAAATATGTTGTAAACAGTAATTTTTGAAAAGCAAAAAAAAGTCATAAATAATTAGGAAAAATCGACAGAGAACACACCACAAATGCCAAGTAATTTAGTCAGAAGTAAAAGGTTTACTTAGACATTTAAGGGCAACAGAAAATGAAGAAGACTGTCAAAAAAGCCATACAAATACGGCGAAGTAACAATGTCCAAACTGCAGGATAAGTAACTTATGGTGATAGGTGAAGTACAAAGTTCTATACACAAAAAGAAAACAATAAATTATTTATTTTCCTGTCCATGTATTGACGCATGAATGCTCGACCCTAATGTTATATTGTATTCAGGTCAGGGAAACTGCATGGACTAGGGTGATAATCGCGTCGACGTGTCGACCCTTGAAAAATGCGTAGTTTACGATACGTCAAAGGCACGTCTTCTTCAGGACTGGGAGGAGGATTGAAAGCTGCAACTGATTGACGTCAAAGATCCTATATGTAAAATCGATTGTAATCCGTTGGTTACCATAACCACAGTGACCTTCATCCGAAGGTTGTGGTCTGAATCAGTATAATTCTTCTCACAAATACTCCACCAGCCGGTTGGAGACGTGGCAAATTATTTCAAAGGACGCCGCCGAAGGCGATTATAAAGACAGAGGAGATGCTTCCTGTTTGTCTGTTTCTAAGTGTCTTTTTAAATAAAGCAGTTTTTCTTTATAAAAATGCAGCCCGTTTTCCTTAAAGGAAAACGGGATGCATTTAAAAAAGAAACATGAAACATTTGTTTAATTTTTTAAGAGTTAGCAGTGGTGCCTGGGACCACTGCCTACTCTTAAAAAATATTTTCGATGCCTAACACAAAGGGAAAGGGGTCCCCTGGGGACCCCTTTCCATTTGCGACTGGCTTAGCACCGAAGTAGGTGGTAACTGTAATTATTTTGCGACTGCACTTGCTGTCGCAAAACAATCATACATACGCGCTATTAAGAAGAGATGTCTTTGGCACGCCCCTTCCAAATAGCAACTCGCAAACCCTATTTTGCGAGTCTGTAATAGGTTACAGACTCCCAAAATAGGGTCTGTACATACCACACACCTTTTTAACGGTCACAAACAGGCAGATTTCCCATTTGAGACCCCTAAAAATGGTTGTACATCTGGTCCCAGGTCTTATATATAAAAAAAATAGGACGAGAAAGTGTGAGTTTCGCTATGAGAGATGGCAGTTGCAGTGGAGTTGGAGGGCAATCCTAGGTTATATGAACACAATGTAGTGGTGCTCACCAGTGTACTGTTATGTACCCCAATGTACCCCAATCTAGGCCAATGTAGCTACACAACCTTTTACCTACATTTTTCCTACCGTGCTTTGCATAACGGTTCTAGGACTGACCTTTTACCCAGTTATGGGTTGAATAAATGTCGATCAGTTTCTTGGAAACTAACCTAATTTATTATGCATGAGGATTCTTAGAAAAGTCCCTGCTCGTGATGTACATAACAGCATGAACACACTCTGTGTAAAAGTCATGGTCCTCTACATCCTAGGGCGCAAGAACTGCTTTGCATAATCGCAGGTATTGTTCTAGGCTCATTTGCATAATCATATTCACAACATATCGATTATGTAAGGAACATCAAGGCTATCTTTATGTTATAAAAGACTCATACCAACACTAGATAGGCAGAGGAGAAGCTTCACGCTGACACTAGATGCTGAGGTCCCGGCCTGCAGAAGCTACAGCGAGCAGCTGTCTGACATCCCTTGCGGGTTGTCCAACTCGAGACCAAGACGGGGTCCTTCGTTCTCTCCCATCAGGTAATGGGGTTGGCAATTTCCGAGGGGATTCTTGGCTTTACACCCACATACATGCTAGGGACATTTAGGTACACTTAGGTAGGGTTTGCATCGTAGGAGTATGCTTGATTACTGCTATGTATCTATATGCCTGCATATATTCACTGTTTTAGCACCATGGTAGAATTCTACCTTTTATATACTCTGTTGGTGCTTGTAATCTTATACATCTGTTTGTGTCTAATCGTTGTTGTGGCACACATGTTTTATACTAAAATGACACAGACGTGGCGAGTCCTTGATTGTCTTCCCCGCCGCTGGATTAAGTCCGCACAAGGTTTCCCTAAATCATTGCTCCATCCACGTGAAACTCAGGAGCAGATTACCCGCCGATGGCCTCAGTAACAGCACTTGTTTGACACAATCGACTGATTGTGTCTGCCCCCAGGATCTCCGACCATCCATTGAAACCATCGCCAACCGCCCTCTCGGCTCCACATCGTTGACGATCCGTGCCCTCCCAGCACCGTTATCATTTACAACCCGGTCCTGAAGATGATCCTGATTGATAGGATCGAAACATCGTCGACCCCTCAGCGCAACTGATGGCATATTTTCACTGTGGCTCTGCTAAAATAATTTGCAAACTTCTAAATCTCGCATTGTAACTCATTGCTTCGAGCCACATTGTTCACTGGATACACTGTATATATTCATGCACATTTGCACCATGCACCGTTTCAGTTGATTGCACAATTGTCACTTGCGTCGCCACCTTTTGTGTCACGTACACATTTAGAGCACCAAGTCAAATTTGGGTTGTTTCGTATTTGTTTATCTACAGTGCTGATACAACTGTATATGTATTATTTTTGATTTCAACTATACGATGCCATGAACACATTTCTAAAATCATTACAGAGTCTCCCTGTTTCTGTTGACGTAATGTTTTATACATACATGTCTAATTATCATTTAGAGTCATACCAGTTGAGATATTGTTTACTTGTTCTCATGTACCTACCCTAATCTCAACGTGGTTTATGGGTCATACTCCTGTAGTTAAATACAATAATGGTTGTCGCGGCACACATGTTTTATACTAAAATGACGCTGGTTCAATAAATGCTTATTGAAAATGGCCCCATCGTTTATTCTGTGTATCTCTCTGAGAATAAGTGAGTACGCTTGACTGAACGAAAGGTACTGCACTGTTTCCACGATCCCTGAAGGATCAAGGGTTGCCATGTTTGATAGTTGCCAGAAACTATTCGTTCCTTGGTAAGGTTAGCGGGCTTATGGTGGCACTGGGAAATATCTGGTCTAAAGGCTAGCATATCCTTTCGGGGTGTCTGGAATCAGTCTGGACACCAATCCCTTAGTTTATGTTGTCTAAACGTGCAGATCCTATGTATGTTGAGGAACTACACAACAGTACAAGTGAGAGTATTTAGAGCTGTTTAGATGATCGTGTGTATGTTTCTAGAAATACTATGTATGAGAATAAGCATAATGATGTGGTAGTGCATGCTGAAGAAGAACACGTTGTTCTTAGTGATGAAGTGGATGGTTCTCCAAGCAAAGAAAATGTTCATCAGGAAAACTCACTGTGTGATAATCAGAAAACTGGTAACCTGAGTGATGAGAAAAATATACCGTTACAAGAATGTAGTGATGACAGGATAATTAATTACTCAAATTCTGGAAGATGTATTAGGTTGCCTTCACCCTTGCGTGAGTATTAATTGTATTGAATACTCTGTATTTATTTAATAATCTTATTTTTCCTAATATTTATAACGTTTATCCCATTTGTTTCTATATGCATGTTTAAGCTTCAGTATTTTAAGGGGAGGGTATGTTAGATCTTATGTATAATATGTATACTTGTGATTTACAGTGATAATGCTTGTTTACATATATGTAGAACCTAGAATGTTACTAGGTAGACATTATGTGATGACATTCAATATTGTACCATTGGACCACTTGAGACTTGTCAGTTACCAGCTCCGGCTGGGTTTTATCTGTAAGAGTAATGTATTTTATTACTCTCACCTGCATGTATAAAATTCTTACTTGAAGGATGCTTGTTATATATAGCCATATATATTGTACTGCTTTGAATGCTGTACACTGTGGAACATGCCATTAAATTACATTATTTTCCCATCTCATCTGTACACCTTCTATATTTTCTTAAAAAGACTTACCATTCCGCCGGCCGGGTCCCGCATCTTCTTGGCTCCTGCTCTCCTGCACAGGAAGCAAGCAGGCAGGCTCCCTCCGGACCCTCGCCACAGCCAATCACAGCGTTGTGATTGGTGGGGACACCGCCCAGCCAGGGGCTTACGGGGAGGCTATTTTCTCCATTTAGGCTGCATTGCAGCCTGCATAGAAAAGATCAGAGTGTGCATGACTGGTTTGGGCAGACCCAGAGGGCCGACCAAAGAGTCATTGCAGCCTCAGGAGTGGGTACTCCACTCCTCCCCTACCCTGCCTGCTAGCAGAGCAGCCCCGCCCATCCCTGCCCGCACCCAAACATAAAATGCTAATACCCGAAAGTTACTACCATTTTATGTTTCTGCTTCTCACACTGCAAGAAAGCAGTGGGGCGGCACTTCTCTGTCCTAGCAGAGGAGCAGCCCCACTTCTCTGATAGGCTGTCGAAGGATCTGGTGGGCTTTGGAGGAGGTGTTTATGTCTGCATTTATGAAGGAGGTGTTTCCTCAGAGAAAGCGGCATTTCAAGCCTTGGTTTGGTTTTGGCCTCCATCTTGTTTCCCTATTCTATTGCTGTGGAGTATGGATTCCACTGTGGGGCACGTCCATTTAAACAGATTGTGACTGAACTACCTTTTATTTTGACGGGACTTTTCCTGACAATGGTCTGTGCACAACATACCACAACATTAATAATCTATAGAACTACTTTGGCACCATACTGAACACCTCACACTGAGCTCTCTTTACAGCCACTGTTGCCTTACCTACTTTTATCCTTCCACCATGCAATTTGACCCACCCCAGAAGTTATTACCCAACTAAGGTGATCCACCTTTACCGTGAAAAATATTGAATTATATGGTTGCAAAAGATGCAGGAAGGATGCCAATTGCCTCTGGTAAAGGAATATTACTTTATTTTCTGGGGTCAGAGGCACACAAAATGCATAGAGCACTCCTTAAAGTTGAGACACCAGAAGGGGAGGATGAGCATAATGAATATGAGGAGGCTTTTGTTTGATTGGAGAAGTACTTTATGTTTTTAACCTTAGGGTTCAGGGTGTCTCAGGCTGGGCATCTGAGCTAAGTGTGGAGAGGACCTAGACGTCGCCTGTATGGGCCTGTTCAGGCTTGGTTGGGCCTAGGATCAGAAATGCTACCTTTTTTTCAATCACCAGCCGTCACCATTATCCATCCACATCATTAAAAACATACAAACACATTCTCAGAAAAGGCACACTACTCATACGCACCCATCTGCCTCCTATTTATTTATTTATTTTATTTGAAAGTTTTATAGAGCGCGGACAAGACCCTTGCGGGTATCAGAGCGCTTTACAGTAAATGAGTTTAGTTATATCATACTGTAAGATTCATACATTAAAGATATGGAGGACCAAAATACTTTACATCATAGAGAAAACAAAAAGCAAATCAAACAGGATGCAGAGCAGGAGAGGCCTGATGAGTCATGATAGTACAATAAGGATAAGTAAGTCAAATATATAAAACATCAACTGAGCAGACAAAAAGCAAAGCAATAAGGTGCATAGCAAGGGCGGACTGCTGAAGCTTGGTAATGGCCACTATATTGGTTAAGTTGACAAGTTTGCTGAAGGGTATGGAAGTTCTCGCGGAAATATGGGACTTTGTTTAAGTGAATTTTGCCATAAGGATGCCTTTTACTTCCAATTCGAAGGATGAGGTGGAGGGGTTCAGTCTTGTTTCCGGGGGAAGGGCATTCCAAATCCTGAGTGCCATTCCTAAGAAGGATCGTTTATAAGTTTTTCTCTTGTTGAATTTTTGTGGCTTCAGAAGGAGGTTTTCCGCACTTCTTGTGGACCTTATCCCACTGGATATTGTGAGTTTTGTGTGAGATAGCTGGGTGCATTGTGATGTAAGGCCTTATGCGTCATGCATGCTATTTTCAGGTGAATTCCTGCTTCAAAGGGCAGCCAGTTTAGAGATTTTAGGTCAGTGGAGATGTGGGTCCTTCTTTTCGAGCCAGTGATGAGTCTCACTGCTGCATTAGTAGAGGCTCTTAGGGGAGATGTAGTGGCTTTGGGGAGACTGCATAGCAAGACACTACCATAGTCCGAGGTAGGACTAGAGCTTGAACCGCCATCTTGAAGTCATTGGCAGGTAGGAAGGGTTTCAGCTTCCCAGAGTTATACCCAATGATTTCGCTGAGTCCACAATGGTTGGTTGAACGTTGAGTGCTGTAAGGTGTTTAATCCAATTGTGCATTATGGGGACTTTGGCGGGTCGGGCAATTAGGAGGAATTCAGTTTTTAAAGCATTCAATTTGAGGTGATTCTCTGCCAGCCATGTTTTGGTGGTCTTAAGAGTAGTGTTAAGCAAATTAATGTCATCAAGGGTGTTGATCTTAAGGTACAGTTGGGTATCGTTAGCGTACATGTGAAATTGCACGTTGGACGCTTGTAGCAGAACGGTGAGTGGCTCCATGAATAAGTTAAAAAGTGTTGGGGATAGCGAGGAACCTTGTGGGACTCCTAGCGTAACTGGAACAGGTTTGGACAGGGTGTTGTTGATCTTGAATTTTTGAGTCCGGTTTTGCAGAAAAGAGGTAAACCAGTTAAGCACTAATCCTGATAAACCCATTCTGTGATTCAGCAGATCTATCAAGTTCTCGTGTTTGACCGTATTGAACGTTGAGGAGAGGTCTAGTAGGATAAGAAGGCATGTTCCGTTTTGATCAAGTATTTGTAGTGCATCATCAATGATGTGTGTCATGGCTGATTCCGTGCTGTGATTTGCACGGAAGCCGGATTGGTGTTTGTTAAGAAGGTTGAAACGATCAATATGTTTTGACAGTTGGTGGTGAACACATTTTTCCAGAAGTTTGGCCAGGGTGGGAATATTGGCAATAGGGAGGTAGTTGTTTAGGTCCGAGGTGTCAGCTGTGGGTTTCTTAAGGATGGGGGACACCTGCCCCTCCTTTAGGGAGTAGGGATGCAACTTTGAAGAAGTGAACTGTTGATGATTTTGGTCCAGAGAGGTAGAAGCAATGGGGTAAGTTCTTTAACCGCATTTGCAGGGACAGGGTCGGTGAGGTGGTTGGCAGGCTTCAGGGCATTGAAAAATTTGCCTATAGCGTCTTCAGAATAGGTGTAAAAGGATGACCATGCCGCGTCGTTTTTTTAAAACAAACTTTGACGGGATTTGTTGTGTTGCACATGGGGGTAGAGGGGGGATTTGGTGAGAGGGCAGGAGTGAGAGATTTGATCATTGAGGAGATCTTTATGGATGTTCTCCGTCTTTAGATGAAAGTAGTTAGAAAAATCTCCACACGTGGATTGTGGTTGAATTAGTTCTTGTGGACGTTGAGGGGGGGTCCTTAGATTGAGTTTTGATTAATTCAAAACGTTTTTTTGGGTCGATTTCTTGCCTGGTCAAGTTGTTGGCTAAAGAAGTCTGCTTTGGTGCGCTTGACCTTTCGATAGTAAGCATTTCTCTTTCTTTTTAGAGTCATGAGAAGCTTGGCAGATGGGACCGATCTCCAGTTGCGTTCAGCAGTTCTGAGAGAACTTCTATCCTCGTTAAGAGGGCCGTTGAACCACGGTTTAGAGTCTTTTGTGGAAACTCTCTTTAGTTGCAGGGGAGCAAATTCGTTAATTATCGAGGTCATAGAGTTGAGGTAGTGGTTGGTGAGATCATGTACGTTGGAAGACCCAACAGGGGGGAGAAGTAGTTTGTGGCTTGAAGCAGGTAACGTGTTAGGGTTGAGTTTTTTCCAGTCTCTCTTACATACTTTAGGCTTTGTGGATTGGACCGAGTTAAGTTTGACTGTTTCCTTGATAAAGAAGGTGATGATGTGGTCTGACCAATCACAGGGGAGGATCGACTCTAAGTGAGTGGAATCGCTCTTAGAGATTATTAAGTCCTGAGTTGCGCCTTTATCGTGTGTAGGGCTGTTGCAAATTTGGTTAAGGTCTAAGGCATTGAGGAAGTTTTTGAGACTGTTGACCACTGTATCGTTGGGGTCGTTCCAGTGGAGGTTAAAGTCCCCAAGGAAAATTTGGGTGTTTTGTTGACCTGTGTATGTTGTGATCATGTCCATGAGGTGTTCTGTGAAGAGGATGTTGTCACGAGGTGGGTGATAGATGATGTGTAGCGAACAGACAGGTTTGCCATTACTGTTGATGTCGAGGCTTATGTATTCACAAGAAGGGAGTACCCAGGATATGGCTCTGTTTACGGGGATGTTGCTCCGGTGTATGCATGCAATACCTCCTCCTATCTTACCAGTCCTGTCCAGTCTGATGATGTCATAGTTTCGGGAGTACTAGGATGTCGATGAGAGGCGAAGAGGATTCTGTAAGCCATGTTTCAGTGAGAATTATCAGGTCCAGATCAGTAGAGGCAATGAGGTCCGCTATATCAGTGGCGTGTTTAGAGGCCGATCTGCAATTCAGGAGTGTGCATTAAAGCTGGGGTGTAGCGAGGGAAGGTGTGTGTTCCTGCATTATTGGGACTTTACAGAGATTGTGGTAGATGATTCTTCTATCGTTGCGAGTAGAGGGCCAATGAGGGTTGGAGAGGATAGGAGGGATGGGCATGGGTGTGAGTGAAACGGGGGTCACAAAGAAGGGTTCATAGGAGAGCAGGAGAGAGCGAAGATCAATCTCCGAAAAAGGGTTGTTGGTTCGCATTGGATGGGAGGATAGATTACGGGAGGGTATTGATTTCCAGCTCGGGAGCATTGTGTTTGGGGGTGCTAGGGGGGTGAGTTGGGGGCTTGCTAGGTATACTGGTTCTGTAGGATCTGGAGAGCCCTGAAATGAGTGTGTGTGTCTGCGGTGTGGGCTGGTTGGGTGTATGGGCTGGTGCAGGGGTGCGTGGGATAGTATGTGCAGAAGTGTGTGTGAGTGGGAAGGATGTTGATGTTGGTGGCTGAGTAGTGGGTTTGACATGCTGGTGGGCGGAAGTGGGAGGTAAAATAGGAAGCGGTGTGTGTTCAGAGGGTGGACTGATGTCTGAGAGATCAAGGGGTGACCGGTAAAGTGCGAGCGACTGAGCTGTGGGCGATTGGTTAGTATGGGTGGAGTCCTTGATAGGTGTGTTATGGCGAGTGGGGGAAGAGGTAGGGAGAGAGAGGATTAGGGGGGGTTAAGTTAGAGGGGTGGGGAGCTATGGTGGTTCCCATAGTGGGTTCAATTACTAACAGAGGTGCGGATGTAGAATGGGTCTTGCTATATGAGGTTTGATTGGTCTGGGGGATTTCGGGTTGGGTGTGTTGTTGAGAGGAGGGGGTGGGGTGGGGGAGAGATGGTTAAGGAAGGGGTTAAGTGGGCGGGTTGAGGATTTATGGTTGTTCCTGGAGTGGGTTCAGTTGCTAATGGGGATGCGTATGAAGTTTTGGTCATGCTAGGGGGATAGGTTGAACTTGGAGGAGTCAGTGTTGGGTGTGGTATTGTGAGGTATGGCTAGGGTAGGGGAAGAGATGATGAGGGAAGGTGTTGTGTAGGGGGGTGAGGAGCTATGGTCATGCCTTGAGTGGTTTCAGTTGCTGTGGGGGGTGTGGGTGTAGTCTCGGCCATGATGGGCAGAGAAAGCGTGCAATGTTTCGGTGAAGTGCTGCTAGGTGTATTAGTGGGAGTTGTCATCAGGGTAGTAGGGGTAGAAGAAGCGGTTGGGAAGACGTAGAGGGTTAGGGCGGTAGCATCTCGAGTAATGGTGGTGGTGGTGGATTGGGAGGCAGCTTGGGGATTGTCCACTTGATCTTTAATGATGGGGAAGATGTTATCCAGGAGATTTAAACTACGGTCCGTGGCTTGGATGAGGATAGTGCCGTTGTTATAGATAGTGATTGTTGCTGTTGCTTGGAGGAGTTGGGAAGGGGCAATGTCAATAGCTAGACCATGTGCTGATTTTCTCTTGGAAGAAATAGTAAATGTGGCTAGAAATACTTTCCTTCATTGTGCTCTCCTTTTCGTGTGGAAGATGATGTCAATGGTTGTGTGCCCATTGCGTGGGGTGAAGTAGGGATCAGCGAAGAGAGTTTCAGGGTGTGATTTGATAAAATTGTGTTTGAACCGTTTGACACAGGGGTAGGAACTAAGATGACATGAAATATGCACCAAGGGCGTCGGGTAGGTGGGGGGGTTGGAGTGTTGGGAAGGCAGAGGGCTCTCATGGAAGAATATAATAAACAAAGGTAAGAAGATAATAAACTTAGGTAAGAAGATAATAAACAAAGAGTGAAGAAAAGAGGGAGAATGGCTGAGAAAAGAGAGGAGGGAAATGCGTAAGGTAGGTGGCCAAATGAGGTGAAAGTTTGGGAAGTGAGAATAGATTGGAAGGGGGACGGTAGTCAATTAGGGGTTAAGGTATCCAGAGGCTAGAGCAATGAGGGGAGGTCAGTGTAAGATGGCCGTCTCGTAAGTAGAAAAATACTTAAGCAGGTCCTCTGTCAGTTTCCATTGATGAGGAAAAATTAGTGTAGTCCAACTTTGCTGTTCATTATATTGTAGGGAGGGCTAAGGGGGGGGTGAAGTCCTATTTTTCTGTTCATGAACCAAGACAAGGTCTATGGTCCTATTTCAGTTGTGATGAAGTTCACAGGAAGTGATTGTTGTAAAGGAGAGTGAGCAGAGGGATGGTGGGGGAAATCCCCTGCATTACGAGCCATCAACCATTTTGGGGAAGTGAGAAAAACACTAGTCTGCTAGTGGAGAAGTAGTCTGGAGTTGGAGATGTAGAGGAGGATCAAAAAGGGGCAGAAATAAACAGAGAAATGAAAGCAAGAATATTCAAAGTCAAAACAAAGTCAATTGCAAGTATTTACAAATACCTCGATCCTGAGGAAATGGCTGAGGCTGTTTCTGGAGCAGGATCATTTGTTTGAGTTATAGCGTCAGGACCGCTTGAGGCGTGAGGGGCACTGTTTTCGTGTGATCGAGGGGGCCGATTCACCATGCTTTCCCTATTCTCACTATTCCTTTGGGGTGGGACATCCAGCTCCCACAAAACGAGTTTTCTGTGTTATTAAGAGTCTCTCCACAGGGAGGCGGGGTCGCCCCAACGATCATTTGTGCCGGGTCAGTCCGAGTTGTCTCCCATCTGCAAGGCTCCTTCACGGTAGCTCCGTTATTGAGGTTGTGTCGCCGGGGTGTGAAGGATTCAGCCCCGTAGCCAGCAGACCGGCAAACACATTGCGGGGAAGAGCAGGGTGATCACTCCCAACCCGCGCAAATGCCTCAGTGGTGGCGCAGGGAGAGTTCGCCCCCTCAGCGCAAGCAGTGTGCTTACTAGTTGGCCTGGGTGAGTCGCTGACGCTGTGGACCTCGCTGTGGACCTCAAACTAGCGGCTGTCCCAGCCCCGGGGGGCCCAAAGTCGGGTCTCGAAGGCTCCGTGGGCAGGCCGTGACCGTGACGCAGGGGCCGAGCCGCCCAGCTCTGGAGACACAGGGGCCGAGCCGCCCCGCTCTGGAGACACAGGGGCCGAGCCGCCCCACTCTGGAGACACAGGGGCTGAGCTGCCCCGCTCTGGAGACACAGACCAATGCCTCACCAACAACCTCAGCAACTGCCAGCTCCTCATTGCCACCCAGTCTGGATTCAGACCCAACGCAGTACAGAAACAGCACTCATTGCCGCCACAGACAAAATCTGTATGATCCTTGAAAGAGGAGACACGGCAGTCCTCATTCTCCTAAACCTCTCTGCAACATTTGACAAGGTCTCACAGCCCATCCTCATCAGGTGCCGGCAAGAGATTGGCATCCATCTCTCCACTGGATCTGCTCCTTCTTAACAGATAGAATACATGTTGTCAGCCTGGTACATTACTACTCGGAAGCCCCTACATTCCTCTGCGTATTCCCTCGAGGTTCATTGCTCAGCCCCATCTCTTCAACATGTACATGATCCTTCTGGCCAATGTCTTCAACACACGACATCAACATCCTCTCCTATACAGATGACGCACAACTTATACTCTCCCTCTTGGACAATACCCCCAGCACAAGAAACCAGTTCACCACCTACATGACAGAAGTTGCTAACTGGATGAAAGCCAACTGTCTCAAGCTCAACACGGACATGACAGATGTAGTGATCTTTGGCAAGACCACCTTACCATAGGACTTCAACTGGTGGCCTGCTGAACTCTGACCCACACCCAGAACCCATGCCTGAAACCTCAGAATAATCATCAACAGCAAAATGAATTGACTGCACAAGTCACTGCATCCTGCATCCACACCCTGAAGCTGCAGAGGAAGATCTTCAAATTGCTCCAAAGCAATACAAGAAAAACTGTCACTCATGCCCTAGTTACCAGCAAGTTGGACTATGGGAACACCTTCTATGCCGAATTCACCAAGCAACCCACTAGAATACTACAGACAATCCAGAACTCAGATGGCAAACTCATCCTCAACCTCCCACACAGAAGGCACATTACACCACGCCTCAGGGAACTACACTGGCTTCCAATACTCAATTCAAACACCTCACACATACATTCAAGGAACTTCACAACTCAAGCTCCACCTACCTGAACTGTTGCATATGTTTCCTCCAACCATCCAGACACCTCTGCTCTGTGGGGCTCCTACTCGCCAAAATCCCACATATACATAGAACAAGATCAGGAGGACATGCTTTCTCTTACCTCGCTCCTAAAGCGTGGAACGACCTGCCCCTCCACATCAGAGCCTCCTCCTTTATTCATAAATTCCGCAAGTAGCTGAAGACCTGGATTTTCAATTAACTAATCTACCATAGGTAGGGCATGGCACACACATACTGAGCGCCAAGATACCCTCGCAGATGATTGTGAACCTTACAAATGCACATAACATAACAACAAGCACACTCAATCCTCAAATCAATCCCTCAACACACACTACAAACACCACAAAATACATCAATATACCTTTCTACAACTCAACCCTCTCTCATATCATCCTTCAACAGCACCCCTCTTCTTTTTACCCAAAACACAAATACAAACACGCCTTACACTCGAACTCCCCAAATACTACCTCTTCATGCTACAAAAAGAACTACAAACAATCATAACCCCTGTTAATCTCCAATCACACACCACATACACTCTCCTCCAAAACACTTCACCACCCCCTTTCCCCTTCAACATTCACTCCCCACCAGTACTTTAAAACCAAATCCTACACACAAACTTACTACACCAATAACACACACACACAATTTCTTCCTACACTCCATCACAAAGTACAACCAAACACCCATTCCCTCCCACATGCCCGCACGAGTAATACACATCCTAAACCAACTTTGCACACACATTTTCAAACATTTACGACACCAATACACAATACGCATCTACTCACACCTTTCAACCATTAGACCATTTAAAGCCTTTACACATGCTCCACTTGCTGGAGGTGTGGCGCCCTGGCCAGGGTGACTGACTCCGGAATCTGGGGATCATGGTTCGTTCCCCGGGACCAGCGGCAGATTAGCCCAGCACCATGTGACTCTGGGCAATAGCTTGCTTAATCTTCCCGCTGGCCCCCAGCGCCTAGAGACCCTAACGGGTGTTGGTTCGCGCTTTACAAATGTGGATTATTATTATTATTATTATTGCTCCATCACCACTCCTTGTTCAGACACATTCCTCACTCAACATATGCAAATGGCATAAACAACACACCCCTGTTCACAACTTTGGATCTCTTTGTCTATTACACAACAAGACTACACCACTGCTCAGCCCACCACCTCATACTCAACCACTTTCCCCACCACCTCCACACAAAGACCAAACAAAATGCCTTTTAAGCCTGTTGCACGAGGATAATGATAAAGACAAACACTATTGCTATTTCAATACAGTTAACATCATCAATAGTCCACCTACTACATACCCAAAGGATACTTACTACTCGCTCTTCCAGAAAACAAAACTCACACACAACTAAAACACAAACTTGAAACTGCTAAATAATAAATGCATGATCCATTTCTAAAAACAAGCACCACATCTACGACCTACTCCCAAATACACAACCTGAGTGCCCTTCATAAGCGATTCAGTAGAAAAACAATTTAATGGAATACCATTATTGAGAAACCATTTCAGCTAAACTGTTTGATGGAAATTTTCATAATGCATGGTACTTACAATTTCATAGAAACCAATTCATAGAATGTCTGTTTGTTTGAAATTAGCTTTTGCATACTTATTTTTCAAGGTATAAACACAAGGGTAGCAGATCTAATTTAAAGAACATTTTTTGTCAGAGGTATTTATTTCATTGTTTTATTTCAGGGATATTAATTCATATTTCTATCTTTTACATTGTCAAATATTTACTTCAGATTCATATACTTTGCTGACCCTCACCCCCCCTAAACACCATGCATCCCTGACTCCTCACAACTCCCAAGCATCATCAATCCCTGCCCCTAAAAACCTTTAACCACACCTAAACTACACCAATCCCTGAACCCTAAAAGCCCTTTCTTTCCCAAAGCTCCACCCATCCCAGAAATATAGCACTTCTCATTACACCTAAAATACACACATCCCTGATCCCTAAACTACACCCATCTGTGAAGCCTAAAAGCTCTTTCTACCCCTACACTCCACCCATTCCTGAACCATAAAACCACTCACTACCCATAAACTCCATCCATTCCTGAACTCAAAAGACCCCTTTGTAAATCCTAAGCCCCACTCATCACTGACTCCTTAAAACACCTCACCACACCCAAACTACACCCATCCCTGAAGTCTAAAACAAATCTTGCCTTAAGGGGATGTGTTTTATGGGGTCACAGATGGTTGGTGTTTAAACCCATCCATGACCCCTAAAAACCCCTCACCACCTCTAAACTCTACCCATCGCTAAACCCTAAAACACCCTTTCTACATCTAAACTCCACACATGTCTGACTCCTTAAAACTCCTCACCACCCAAACTGCACCCAGCCCATGTTCTACTCATCAGAAACTTCAAAACCCTCACCAGCCCTAAACTCTGCCCATCCATGAACTCCAAAACCCCTCAACTCTATTATCGACCACCCATCCCTGAACCCTAAAAACACTTCACACTCTACTCATCCGCGATCCCTAAAAACACCTCACCACCCCCTAAACTCCACCCATGCCTGATAACTAAAAAGAAACTCACCACCCCTAAACTCCATCTATCCCTAAACCTCAAAAACCCCTTTCTATGCCTGAACCCCGACCAATCCTGATTCCTAAAAATGTCTGATCAACCCTAAACAGTATTCATCCCTGAACTCAAAAACCCTTCACTCGACCTACGTTCCACCCAAGTTTCATGTGATGTTGGATTTTTCTTTAAATTATCTTTCCTTTAAAATGTTTCCTTTAATTTTGATATTTATTTGTATTTCCTTTAAATTGGGTTTCCATGCTTTGGTTTCCTCCAATGTGGTTTCTAAGTTTTTTTTTCTCCAGGAATACACATACATCAGTCTGGGGGATGAGATGGCTTCAGGATTGCATGAAGCTGTTCCTCCAGGCTATCAAACTCTCACACATATTTTCATAGGCAAAAGAGGAGGCGGACTAGCTGCTATATTCAAGGAAACAATAAATCTCACCAAGCTGGGGACATTCCCATACAACGTTGTGAGGCCCTCATCACCCGATGCAACCCTACATCAACTTTCACTTGTAATGTTCTTCTTCTTTACAGACAACCGCCTAGCAATTGAACTTTCTCAGATGAATTTCTAAACACAATTTTAAACCTTCTGATACTGCACTCCAACCTATACATCCTTGGTAACCTAAACATATGGTTTCATGAACCTAATATGCCCCATCCCACAACTAACATCACTAACCTAGCCACACTGAACCTAAATGTGATTGTCCTCAAACCCACACACATTGCTGGACACATCCTGAATGCCATTGTTGCCAATCCAGAACTAGTCACTTTCCAAAGGATTACTCCAGACACATGGCCAAACCACCATCTGGTAGCTTTTCCAACACAAGACCCCACAACTCTCCCTACCTAAGGCCCCTTACCACCAAGCACGTATTGACCTTGGAACATAATACATTTTGAGGACCTAGATACACAGCTAACATCCAACTCAGATCTGGATACAAGAAATTCCACTAAAAACAACAAAACATGGCAATAAAAAACAAGCACCTTGGATGAAAGCAGAACTTAAAATGATAACAAAAACAAATTGAAAAGCTGCAATGCACCTGGCTCAACACTACAGACAACCTTTGCCTACACAAACACAACAGAATATACAAGTCCTCTATCAAAAAAGCTATAAAAAGCTACCACTCAAACAGAATTAAGAATGCAAAATGTGCGCATAAAGAATTTTATAAAATTGTCACAGAATTTCGTAAACCTAAATACACAGAAAGAGCCATTCTATTTCACAAGAACTTACCGACAAACTGATACACCATTACACACCCAAAGCAGGCATGTTGGATTCCTACTTAAACCAAAAGAAACCCACTATCAAAAACCCTTTTCCAACAATCACTGCCCCCAAGGATAGATTAACCCAGCCCCTGCATTACTTCAATCATCTATCAGAAACTGATTTTATGGCTCTTGTCAAAACAAGCTGGTCAGCGGCTGCCCCTCTGACCCTTGTCGACCACAAATCTTCAAGAACATCCTTTTAACAACCTGTGCTGTCACCCCAGTCAGAACAATCATCCATCATTCCTTGACAATAAGAGTGCTTCCTGATGACTTAAAAATACATGCATACTGCCATTATTAAAGAAATCAAACCTGGACCCTCAAGACCCAAATGGACCATTCTTCGGCAAACTAATAGAAAATTCACACAGACTCCATACTTTCCGACTTCCAATCAGGATTTTGTCCAGAAGAGGCACAGAATCTACCCCAATCGCCATCTGGGATGACCTTAAAAACAACGTAGACCACAATGTGGTTGCTGCAGTACTTCTTTGGACCTTTCAGTTGCCTTTGATACAGTTGATCATGGTACTCTAATCCAAATACTCTACAAAGCCAGCATAGAGGGGAGTGCTCTCGACTGGATGAAATGTTACCTTAAAACAGAACAAATGTCATCCATACTCCCCCTTTCTCATCCAATTCGTACTACACAAAAGCAGGGATCCCTCAAGACTCTATCATTACACCCATGCTTTTTAACATCCAAATAAAGTCATTACCAGCAATGATCAATGAATTTCAGCTTACATGTTATAACAGATGCCACACAAATACTTCTTAAACTGGAAAGCCCCAAAGACTAAAAAATCTGCAGTTGCCTCCGAGCAGTTGATCACTGGATAACATGGAGCCATCTCAAATTGAATGCGTCCAAGACTGAAATACTCACATGTGACTTTTGGACAAATTATGACTCACTCTGCACCTGACCTGACCATCTCGGACCACCTCCTAAAGTATCAAAGGAAGTAGGAAACCTTAGAATTACCATGGACTCAAAGCTATCAATGAATGCCCAAGTGGATATGTTAGCAAGATCAAGCTTCATTGCTGGGAAAACTGCTATTGCTCTTCCCCCACCTAAGATTTTCACACAAGGTACAAGCTACTACCACTCTTAAAATGTCTAAACTTGATCACGCCAATGGCCTCTACCGTGAATCACCTCTATCAACTATGAAAAGACTACAATAAATTCCAAATTCTGCAGCCAGACTACTCCTACATATAAAACCACAAGCCCACATTTCCTCTGCCTTAAGGGCCCTACATTGGTTCCGGATTGCCAGAAGATCCACTTTCCAGCTGCTTTGTATCACCCACAATGCATACATGGAGCAGGACCACTTTGCATCACAAAAAAATCACAAAATACGTACAACAAAGAAACCTCTACTCCAGATTGGCACCCTGCCTCAAAATACCAACATACAAGAAGAAAAACATGGGTGGAGCATCTTTCTCTGTTGAAGCAGTCAAACTATGGAATTCAAACATAAGTTCCAAAGATAACCATCTTATCTTTAGAAGATTACTCAAGAGCTGGCCATTCCCTTCATGACCACCATATTCAAAATACAAATGTACAGCAATAGCATGCACAAGACATCCATGGAGCATATACGTGCGTTTGTAAACATGTATACTTTGATTATATATATCTATTGAGATATGTGCATCTCTTTGTACAGAATGCACATATTACTTATGAGTATATATATATATATATTTTTTTTTTCACAGGTACTGGATCCCACCATATGAAAGGACACAGAGACGGCACACCGGGAGATCTTGCACAAATCCTTTATTGTGCACTCTTTAACCAAGGACGACGCGTTTCGGCGTAAGCCTTTTTCAAGTAACCACCATATTGCATTTTACCAAACTTATAGTCCAACATTTATGTCGATGCTCATAAACATAAAGAAAACACTCTTCTGAGTACATTATACTCGATAATAACAATCAATTTTCAAAGCAAGTATGTATAAACAGTTCGTGTTCAAAAATTCATGTAAAGTGAGTGTAGAGCAGTTGGTGTGTTGGAACATATATCGTATTATGTTTGGTAAAAACCACATTGCCTCTCGGGAAATGTAGTTCCGAGTTCGGTAAGATTGGTATGACTGAGAACTACCCCCGGCGGTATGCCAACGGGGTAATGTAGTTCGATATGTGCCTGACATAAATTAACGTGGCCATAAGCCCATTAGTATACTCCGCACAAATATCTTCCCTTAAGTGGTTTTGTTTTCTGTGAGGAGACACCCGTCAGGTTTGGGACTGTAGTCCGCTAACCAATTGAAACGAATTCCGGATCTATCTTTTTCCGAGAACTACCAAACGGGCGCCAAGCCTACTGGGAAGTGTGGTTTCGTTAGTGCTGTTACGGAGTTCGAGACTGTAGTCCCAAAGTTATAGTAATTAGAGGGAGCTCCCTTAGGGTACCGCCATAATTAGTGGGAAAAATAGGCACTGAGAATCAGTAGGATCCTGCTTTTAACGGATCCATACTGGGTATGTCAATCGAGGAGAGCTCCCCTCGTAATCTGGCCGTTGTGTGGAGATTGGATAGTAGTGATTAGCGGTGGTAGGGTCAGGGCACGAGCGCTTTTACATAGGGGATGAGTGTTGAAAGCATTAGAGGAGGATGGAACAATTGTAATTAAGCCCTCCGATAAGGGGGGCTACGTAGTAATTATGAACTATAAAGACTACAAATTGGAAGCTATGAGACAGCTAAACGATTCTTCCTGCTATGAACTTATCAATTGGGAACGTTATAGACGAACCATAAAGGAGTATCATGCACTGCTTGGTGGCTGGTATCATACCGGACTTCTAGACACCGATGAATACAAGTTTCTAAAGACAGATAATCCACGTATCCCTTGTATATATTTCCTCCCCAAGATCCATAAGGACCCCACTAGACCACCAGGGCGTCCAATTGTATCCTCAAATGGAGGATTACTGGAAAACACTTCGATATTCCTGGATCTATATCTAAATGAATATGTACGAAATCTCAATTCTTACTGCAAGGACAGTACAGATTTTCTGAGAAGACTGCATGATGTACAATGGGAAGAGGGATACTACATGATCAGCATGGATGTATGCTCTCTGTATACTTGTATCAATCAAGTAAAAGGTGTAGAGACATGCATGCACTATTTGAGAAGTCGACATGTGGATTGTTGGGGGCACAATACCATGCTTCAGACAATGATGTTATTTTGTCTTCAAGAAAACATTTTTGTGTTTGAAACTCTCCGGGACCGCGATGGGGACTTGTTTTACCCCCAGCCTAGCGAATCTCTTCCTAGGCTGGTGGGAGGAACAGGTCGTCTGGGCTGAAGGGTCGGAGATGTATACTGACCACATCATGATGTGGGTCAGATACATAGACGATCTGTTTTTAATCTGGAATGGCCCTGAAGCACTAGCAAGACAATACATCAGTCTTCTAGGAGAAAATGATCTCAATCTAAGGTTCACGTATGTGATCAGCAACACATACTGTGAATTTTTGGATGTGGCAGTAGAGATTAGAGAAGGCAATCTGACCACACGCCTGTTCCGGAAGACCACAGCTGGAAATGCGGTTCTGCATGCGGCGAGCCATCATCCGACTCCACTAAAGAGGAGTATCCCCTATGGGGAGTTATTGAGGGCTCGCCGCAATTGCAGCACCGACATTGACTTCCAAAAAGAACAAAAGGCCATGATGGAACGCTTTAGCCAGAGAGGATACAGTGAGGAAACATTAAAAACTGCCCAGAATAAGGTCCAGGACCTAAAACATGAAGAAGTCCTATTTAGAACATCTAAAAGTGACAACAAAAGGAAGGCAATGGAGAATAGGAGCCAACCCAGTGCACCCCGGATGATTACTAACTATAGTAGGGGAGCTTGGGCCCTGGAAAGAATAATGAAAGCCAATTGGAAATTATTAACATCTGACCCAATTGTGGGAGGACTAGTGGGAAACAGACCTCAAATAACCTATCGCCGGGCACGATCTCTGAGAGACAGATTAGTGCATAGTTATCCCAAGGAATCGGCAAAGATGAAATGGCCTCCGATTCCGAATGGCTTCACTACCTGTGGCAATTGTAAATGTGATTGCAACGGTAAATCTTGCAAGAACTACAAAACAGGATCAGGTCAGATGAGAACGATTAATCAACAAATCAACTGCAATACTGAATTCACTGTCTACGTGCTGGAATGCCCATGTGGGCTCCAGTACGTAGGGAGTACCAAACATCCTCTAAAAGTCAGTATTTTACAGCACCTCCGTGCCATTTCCAATAAAGACCACAACTATCCAATGGCCCGCCACTATGAAGAAAATCATGGTGGTAACAATGGTAGCCTGAAGTTTTAAAGATAAAATACCCAAAACCATCAGGGGTGGGGACCGTGAAATACAGCTGAGAATTAGAGAGTCCAGGAATATCATAGATATGGAGAGCAAGGCCCCTAATGGACTGAATTATGGGGAAGAACTAGAATCCCACATAGGCTCCTAAAACTTATCAGTACAGGGAAGAAGCAAACCCGCAGAATGATGAATGTTGTTTTTTGTAACACTATCACGTTTTTACTATAAGATTCCCCCTTGTATGCACACGACATTAACAAGGAGTAGAACAGGCATAACCAGCACAAATGTAGTAGGTTGTATCCTTGGTTTCTACTGTGATGTCATAGCAAAAAAACAATAAGGGGAATAGCACTATACTCACGAAGGAAGATTGTGTGTTGGGTATCGTTGTTATTTTAATCTGTATCACCAATTTTCACAGAATTTGACACATTCACATATATATACATTTCACCTTACACTCATCCCCTATGTAAAAGCGCTTGTGCCCTGACCCTACCACCGCTAATCACTACTATCCAATCTCCACACAACGGCCAGATTACGAGGGGAGCTCTCCTCGATTGACATACCCAGTATGGATCCGTTAAAAGCAGGATCCAACTGATTCTCAGTGCCTATTTTTCCCACTAATTATGGCGGTACCCTAAGGGAGCTCCCTCTAATTACTATAACTTCGGGACTACAGTCTCGAACTCCGTAACGGCACTAACGAAACCACACTTCCCAGTAGGCTTGGCGCCCGTTTGGTAGTTCTCAGAAAAAGATAGATCCGGAATTCGTTTCAATTGGTTAGCGGACTACAGTCCCAAACCTGACGGGTGTCTCCTCACAGAAAACAAAACCACTTAGGGGAAGATATTTGTGCGGAGTATACTAATGGGTTTATGGCCACGTTAATTTATGTCAGGCACATATCGAACTACATTACCCCGTTGGCATACCGCCGGGGGTAGTTCTCAGTCATACCAATCTGACCGAACTCGGAACTACATCTCCGGAGAGGCAATGTGGTTTTTACCAAACATAATACGATATATGTTCCAACACACCAACTGCTCTACACTCACTTTACATGAATTTTTGAACACGAAATGTTTATACATACTTGCTTTGAAAATTGATTGTTATTATCGAGTATAATGTACTCAGAAGAGTGTTTTCTTTATGTTTATGAGCATCGACACAAATGTTGGACTATAAGTTTGGTAAAATGCAATATGGTGGTTACTTGAAAAAGGCTTACGCCGAAACGCGTCGTCCTTGGTTAAAGAGTGCACAATAAAGGATTTGTGCAAGATCTCCTGGTGTGCCGTCTTTGTGTCCTTTCATATGGTGGGATCCAGTACCTGTGAAAAATTGAGGTAGCGGCTGCTACTACCGACGGCATCAACGTTGTTTTGGTCGAGGATCGTTCGAGCAGCATTTTGAACGTCATATATATATATATATATATATTCACTTAAAAAACCATAGGTTTCAGGCCTTATATAGTTAGGAATTAGCATTTAAAAAACCATTGAAATTGCTCCTATATAGTTAGTTGTACTAACTATATTTCGCGCACCCGCAATCCACTGCTGATGATGTCACATATTACATCATTCATGACATGGTCAGTGACATCACTGATGACATCACTGATGACATCTCAAATGACATCACTGATGACATCTCTGATGACATCTCATTTCACATCACTGATGACATCACTGATGACATCATCCAGTGACTGTGTGTTTCTGTAAAGTTTAAATATGTTTTACATATTGAAGAATGAGTGGATGTATAAGTGTCTGGATGAAGGATTTAGTAGGTGCGTGACTGACTGTATGAGTGAGTGATTAAATGTGTCTTACTAAATGCATGGGTTAGTGACTAAACTGTCTGAATGTGTGCATCAGTATGTCTGTTGTTGTGTAAGCTGCTGCATGTGTTGATCAGTAGCTATATGAGTGGCTATATGGGTTTTGATTGGTTGCCCAAGTATTTGAATGGGAGACTGACTGTGTGTGTGGGTGGCTGGGAGGTGTGTGACTCTGTGCATAGATGTGTGAGCAGTTGATTCACTAGGTGTATGAGTTCAAGTGTGCATGTGGAAACAGCTATATGGGCGGTTGACTGTGTGCATGGGTGTGTTGGTGAGTGAATGGATATCTCAGTGCTACATGTCCAAGTAAGTACATATGTAAAACACAGTGCATGGGAGAGTTGGCATATATAAATGACTATACATGAGAGCCAGTGAATGTGCGAGTGGCTGTATGGATCATTGTGTACTTGTATCAGTGATTGTATAAGAGAGTAAGTATGTGTTAGTATATGTTTGAATAAGTAAGGTGTTGTGTGTATAACTGTATAGTTGAGGAAATGGAAGTGTGATTGATTCTTTGCATGACTGACTAGGTGTGTGAGTAACTCCATGGATGAGTGGCAGTGTGTGAGTGTCTGTATAGGTGTATGAGCGCATATGATAGTGTTGTATTGATGAGTGACTGTATGTATGAGTGATTCTATGGGTGAATGAGTGAATGTGTGTGTAGACCTAGGAATCAGTGAGTGCGTATGTAGTAACTGGTATTGGGGTGTCAATGGTTTCAAGAATGGTAGTCTGTATTTAACACTGGGTGTATCAAAGGTTATATTAGAGTGTGAGGAGGTGCATCGTATTATTACATGAATGATATCATCAGTGATGTGATCAGTGATGTCAAATGAGATGTCATCAGTGATGTCATCAGTGATGTCATTTGAGATGTCATCAGTGATGTCATCAGTGATATCACTGACCATGTCATGAATGATGTAATATGTGACATCATCAGCAGTGGATTGCGGGTGCGCGAAATATAGTTAGTACAACTAACTATATAGGAGCAATTTCAATGGTTTTTTAAATGCTAATTCCTAACTATATAAGGCCTGAAACCTATGGTTTTTTAAGTGAATTTGCAAGGTTTTTAAAATGCTAATTCCTAACTATATAAGGACTGAAACCTATGGTTTTTTAAGTGAATTTGCAAGGTTTTTTAAATGCTAATTTCCAACTATAATACTATATAAGGCCTGAAACCTATGGTTTTTTAAGTGAATTTGCAAGTTTTTTAAATGCTAATTCCTAACTATATAAGGCCTGAAACCTATGGTTTTTTCAGTGAATTTGCAAGGTTTTTTAAATGCTAATTCCTAACTATATCAGGCGTGAAACCTATATTTTTTTTCAATAAATTTCAAAGGTTTTGTAAATGCTAATTCTATTAGCGGATAACGTTTATATATGTTATTATCCTTCTGGGACCACCTGAGCAGCCATCTTGTTTCTCAGGAGAAGTGAGGCACAAGAGAGCACAAAACAAGAGTGGAAAACGCGAAAAGGGGGCAGGGTAGAGACCCCCTGACCCCCTAGCCCTTCTCAGGGGGTCCCAGAAGGACCACCAAGTGCAAAAAATTGTATTTATTTTTTTTAAATCGCGGGGTACGCGCACGGTACGCGTACCGTACGCGTACGGTGTACGTACCCTTCGGTTTTTTTCAAATTTATTTATTTATTTATTTTTGCCCTTGGGGGTCCTTCTGGGACCCCCTGAGAAGGGCTAGAGGATTGGTGGGTCTCTACCCTGCCCCCTTTTCGTGTTTTCCACTCTTGTTTTGGGCTCTCTTGTGCCTCAGTTCTCCTGAAAAACAAGATGGTGGCCAACACTTCCTGGTTTGGACAGTTTGGAATGTTGACAGTCGACTGCCAGACAATCAGAAACACGCTCGCGCACGTAAGGATACGCGTACGGTGCACGTACGGTGAGCGCATATAGATATATAATTTGCTCAAATTCAATTTTCTCAACAACTACTGGAGGGATTTTCACCAAATATAGAAAAGGCACTACTGCATACCTGTCCCTACCATTTTGCCAAGTTTGTGTAATTCCGTTCAGCCGTTCGGGCTGTAGCCGTGTCTAAAAGTCCCATAGAAAATGCCATTTGAAAAATTTCAAATTCGATTTTCTCAAGAACTACTGGAGGGATTTTCACCAAACATAGCAAAGGCACATGTGCATACCAGGCCCTACAATTTTGCCAAAATTGGTGTAATTCCATTCAGCCGTTCGGGCTGTAGCCGTGTCTAAATGTCCCTATGGAAATGAACATGGGGAAAACACGTTTTGGGACCCCCCTTTCGGCCCCCGCTTGACGAATCCCCCCGAAACTTTCAGGGAAGGAGCGGAGTGGAGCTGGCCAAAATTCTGGAAAATTACACGCAGATTCCTCAATCGGCGCCAAAGTTATTCCCAATAGAATGTTGAGCGCATATAGATATATAATTTGCTCAAAATCAATTTTCTCAACAACTACTGGAGGGATTTTCACCAAATAAAGAAAAGGCACTACTGCATACCTGTTCCTACCATTTTGCCAAGTTTGGTGTAATTCCGTTCCGCTGTTCGGGCTGTAGCCGTGTCTAAAGGTCCCATAGAAAATGCCATTTGAAAAATTTCACATTCAATTTTCTCAAAACCTACTGGAGGGATTTACACCAAACATACAAAAGGCACTGCTGCATACCAGTCCCTACCATTTTGCCAAATCTGGTGTAATTCCGTTCAGCCGTTCGAGCTGTAGCCTTGTCAGAATGTCCCTATTGAAATTAACATGGGGAAAACATGTTTTGGGTCCCCCCTTTTTACTCGGTCCTCGCTTGACGAATCTCCCCGAAACTTTCAGGGAAGGAGCGGAGCACAGCGAGGCAAATTTAGGGAAAATTACAGGCAGATCCCTCAATCGGCGCCAAAGTTATTCCCAATAGAATGTTCGGAATTTCCTATGGTAACTAGATCCTAACTATATATACCTACTGGCGACCGCCAGTAGGTAATATATATGATTTCAGAAATTTATGCTTAACAAATGTACAAATGTGCATATTACTTATGGTTAAAATTTGTTCTTGTTAGTTTTAAGGGAAGGCAAACAGTAATCAAAATCTGCTTTGCTAGAAGAGGTGTGTGTGTGTGTGTGTGGGTTGGGATAGCAGGATCAGAGGCTGCTGAAAATTGTCCTTGATCCTTCCTACTCGGATCCTATTTTAGCCTTGAATAAACTGAGTTCCAATTAATGCATCTTAAGGCAGTGCCCCAGAGGGTTCAATGCAGGTTTGGGCAAGTTGAAGAATTTCATACACAAAACCCCACTCACAGAAAGATGTGTCCCCATTAAACAGAAACTAAGGGGAATACCCTTATGTGTGCGTAAGGAACTACAAAACCTACTTGAGTCACTCTAACTTTCAAGGAGCGGCTTCCTCTGGGTGGATATCTCCCATTGTTCTCTCTAAGAAGAGCCAAGCGGGAGTTAAGTTTGCGTGTCAACCAAAGGGCACTTAATTCTAATGTTATTACTGACACCGATCCTTTACCTAATATCAACAAGATGATAACGATGTTGGAGGTTGTCACAGTGTGATCCTCTCTTCACCTTCGTCAGGCATATCACCATATATTCAAATACATGGGAGATGTGGTCAAGTGTTTCCAAGACAACAATTTGGTTTTCACCAAAAACAGGTCAGAACATGATCTTGCCATAAGAGAAGCGTGTGCCTGCTTAGAAATAAATAGTCTTAGGCTTTCTACGGAGAAATATAATCAGTATTGTTCGCAGGTGGACAACCTGGGGACCAATATATATACTGATGATGTTGCGCCAAAACATTCCTTTGTTTGAGCTATAAATGAAGTACCTGCACTTGGTGATTTACTTCAAGTATATACAGAATTTTCCAACATTATTGGTACCTTGGAGAAGACTTCTACTCAACGAAGTGGAGTATCAGTGGGGTGTGGACCAACAAAACGCTTTCAACAAAGTTAAGGAACAAATTGTTTCTGTTCCCCTCTGAAACCCTCTTCTGTGGGGAACAAACACATTGTTACAGTTGGTACTAGCTCATATGGTCTGGGAGCTGTTCTCTCCCAGAAATTTGCTAACAATGGCACTTGGGTGGCTGCATATGCATCCAAAATCTCAAATGATGCCAAGAGATGATATGCAGTCATAGTGAGAGTGTTATTTGCATGTGTTTGGGATGTGAATGATTTTCAGAACTTTATATGGAGAAGTAAATTTACCTTGCAGACAGAATACAAACCCCTTGTTCATATCATGTCCCCAGGATGAGGCTTGTCTTCTTTTTTTTATGTGTTTATTGGCATTTCACAAACAAACAGTCCCAAGGGACAAAGAACAGGCACGAAGAGCATGACAACGGTACAGTAGCATTACAGCATGCACAGCTCAATCAATCAGCAATTCTAAGACCCCAGTACAGTAAACAAAGTTGACCATCACTTGCAGCATATCTCTCCAGTACGAATGTCTGACTAATTATCGACAGACAGAATATCGATATACAAAAATATCGCAACACAAATATCGAGGGACAAAATATCTAAATTAATTATTTTAATAACTTATAAATTAATTATTTTAATAACTTATAAATATATAAAAATATAATGATATAAATATAAATGTATATACATACAATAGTAATATAAATTACAATTAATAACAACATAAAATTACAAAAAAAATACATACATTAAATATATATAAATAATTTTATAAACATAATTTAATTTTATAAATAACAATTAATAACAACATAAAAGTAATAATAATAAAATTATAAACATAGATAGCGTATGAGTACAAATTACTATTCCAACTCCGGAGAGCGCAACAGTAGGGAAAGTGTTGGATAGCGTAGGGGTTAAAATTACTATTCCCACTCCAGAGAGTGCAACAGTAGAGAAAGTGTTGGATAGCGTAGGGGTAAAAATTATGATTCCCACTCCAGAGAGTGCAACAGTAGGGAAAGTGGTGGATAGCGTAGGGTTAAAAATTACTATTCCCACTCCAAAGAGTGCAACAGTAGGGAAAGTGTTGGATAGTGTAGGGGTAAAAATTACTATTCCCACTCCAGAGAGTGCAACACTATGGAAAGTGTTGGATAGCGTAGGGGTAAAAATTACTATTCCAACTCCAGAGAGTGCAACAGTAGGGAAAGTGTTGGATAGCGTAGGGGTAAAAATTACTATTCCCACTCCAGAGAGTGCAACAGTAGGGAAAGTGTTGGATAGCGTAGGGGTAAAAATTACTATTCCAACTCCAGAGAGTGCAACAGTAGGGAAAGTGGTGGATAGCGTAGGGGTAAAAATTACTATTCCCACTCCAGAGAGTGCAACAGTAGGGAAAGCGTTGGATAGCGTAGGGGTAAAAATTACTATTCCCACTCCAGAGAGTGCAACAGTAGGGAAAGTGGTGGATAGCGTAGGGGTAAAAATTACTATTCCCACTCCAAAGAGTGCAACAGTAGGGAAAGTGTTGGATAGCGTAGGGGTAAAAATTACTATTCCCACTCCAGACAGTGCTACAGTATGGAAAGTGTTGGATAGCGTAGGGGTGAAAATTACTATTCCAACTCCAGAGAGTGTAACAGTAGGGAAAGTGTTGGATAGCGTAGGGGTAAAAATTACTATTCCCACTCCAGAGAGTGCAACAGTAGGGAAAGTGTTGGATAGCGTAGGGGTAAAAATTACTATTCCCACTCCAGAGAGTGCAACAGTAGGGAAAGTGTTGGATAGCGTAGGGGTAAAAATTACTATTTCCACTCCAGAGAGTGCAACAGTAGGGAAACTGTTGGATAGCGTAGGGGTAAAAATTACTATTCCCACTCCAGAGAGTGCAACAGTAGGGAAAGTGTTGGATAGCGTAGGGGTAAAAATTGCTATTCCCACTCCAGAGAGTGCAACAGTAGGGAAAGTGTTGGATAGCGTAGGGGTAAAATTTACTATACGCACTCCAGAGAGTGCAACAGTAGGGAAAGTGTTGGATAGCTTAGGGGTAAAATTTACTATTCCCACTCCAGAGAGTGCAACAGTAGGGAAAGTGTTGGATAGCGTAGGGGTAAAAATTACTATTCCCACTCCAGAGAGTGCAACAGTAGGGAAAGTGTTGGATAGCGTAGGAGTTAAAATAACATACTTATAAATAAAAAATAACATTTATTAATCAAAAAATAAACTATTACATTAATAATTACCAATTAATTAAAAATAATTACCAATTAATTAAAACTATTAATAATTCCTACAAATTAATACTTAATTTAACATAATTAAATTACTTCCCACCCTATTCCCCTATAAACTCACAACCCACTACAGAACATATTTAACAATTAATCAATATTTATTGATTAATCAATTAATTAAAATTAATGACCAATTAATTAAAATTATTTAATAACTCCTACTAATTAATACTTAATTTAACATAATTAAATTACTTCCCACCCTATTCCCCTATAAACCCACAACCCGCTACATAACATATTTATCAATTATTCTATTAATTAAAAATTATTACCAATTAATTAAAATTAATGACCAAATAATTAAATTTAATTATTCATTCCTACTAATTAATACTTATTTTAACATAATTAAATTACTTCCCACTCTATTCCCCTATAAACCCACAACCCGCTACATAACATATTTATCAATTAATCTATTATTTAAAAATTAATACCAATTATTAAAATTAATTACCAATTAATTAAAATTAATTATTCATTCCTACTAAATAATATTTATTTTAACATAATTAAATTACTTCCCACCCTATTCCCCTATAAACCCACAACCGGCTACTGAACTAAAATGCTAAATTTAATTAAATTACATAAATAAATACTTAAAAACATATTATATACATTATAATATACAAATAAATTATTAGAAAATCGATATTAGTAACATCGAAATTATTTACATCAATATTACTACACATTGATATATTTAACTTCGATATTACTGATATCGATATTGAATAGTGTCAATATTACTTACCTTCGATATTGTGTTACATCGATATTTAAACTTTGATATAATTGTATATCGATATTTAAATTTCGATATTATGTCTGTGTACCCTCCAGTACCCCCCATCCCTGTCGCCACCCCCATACAGCTCAAATACTAACAGGCTGGTGTTCCAGATGGTGTTTCCCTAAATAAGTGTCTCCGAGTCAGTGTAGTGCGATACGTCTGCCCGCTGCCCCCCTGGCGCTTGAGTCGTATCTGTTGTGTCCGAGTCTGTTGCGCCCTGTAGGGATCTACTCTCTAAGTATAGCGCCCAGTAGTTTTTAGGTCTGTTGCGGGGCGGTAATAATTCGCTAAACAGCTTAGACTGTGTACAACAGAATAGCATGTCTCTGGACCATTGGGAAAGCGGCGGGGTCAGGCCCCTCATCCAAGTAGTCGCCACATTTTTCTTGGCGACCAGAAAGGCCATATCCACAAGCCGTCTGTGTTCCGGCGGTATATCTTTAGAGAACCCCAGCAGGGCCAGTAGAGGGGATGGGACCAGTGACCGGCCTGTGACTCTGTTCACCTCCCCGTAGACAGCGCACCAGAAGTCCGAGACCCTCGGGCATAGCCAGGCCAAATGAAGGAAATCGGCAACCTGACATCCGCACCGCTCGCATCTAGGGCTCTCCCGCAGTCCGTACCGGAACAGGCGCTCTGGGGTGTAATAGACCCTATTCAGAAATTTAAAGTGCAGTAAGCGATGGAGTCCGTTATATCGACACTCTTTTAACATTTGCGCAGCAATATCTCCACGTATCCTCAGGCAGCTCCACCTCCAAGTCCATCTGCCATGCCAAGCGAGGCTTGGCGTATTCCATTGTGCGCTCCGTAAGTGTAATTCAGTACAAATCTGTTATTAATTTGTCGTGCCTTAGCGTTAACTATGTAATCATAAGCCAAAACCGTCTGGGACTCTGTCATATCTTCCCCAAGAAGCCCCCTCAAAGCATGTCGGACTCTGCGGAACTGAAAGTGGGGAAGTAGGGAGCCGTGGGCTTCCTCCGGATCAATCTCTTCCCAAACTCGGGTCCTGCCTTCCATGAATAGGTCGCCCATTTGACTGATCCCTACGAGGGCAAGAGCAGACAACACTCCCTTATCCCTGCAGGGATCAAGACACGAGCTCCAGGCCAGCTGCGCCCGTGGGGCATAAAGCAGCGAACAGGCTTGGGCGTCCATCAAATGATACCAAGCATGTGTCACGACATAGAGAGAGTCTAATATGCCCGTTCAGCGATCTCTGAAACGAGATAGCAGCACCGGGAGAGGGGTCGAATCTGCTACTATTGATTCTATACGCAGGTGCGGCGTGTCCGCCGGGCCGTGAATTCAGCCATATGCATGGGCGCTGCGCGATAGTAAAGCTACAGGTCCGGGGCATTCAGTCCTCCCTCCTCGAAGGGACGTATGAATATTGCCCACGCCACTCTAGGTTGCTTCCCGGCTCACGCTAGTCGCAGTACAAGTGCGTGAAGCTGCCGGAAGAAGGCCCCCGATAATACCATGGGTATGTTACTGAACAAGAACAAGAATCGTGGGAGAACAACCATCTTCAGTAGAGAGATGCGACCCACCAATGACAAGGGGAGGTTTATCCATTTATTCACGTCATCTTCTAGTCTAGATACTGCCACCCCATAATTCTCCCTGAGAACTAACTCCGAGTCCGTGTGCAGCCGAATTCCTAAATAGCGTACCGAGTCAGTGGTCCACTGAATAGGATATTCTGAGTCGAATCTCCGAGTGGCAGGCGTGAGCGGGAACATTTGTGTCTTGCTCCAGTTCACATGTATCCCTGACAACGAACTGAATAATACAACTTCGCGAAGCACCGCCTGTAGATTTTCTTCCGGGTTCCGTAGATACAATAGCGTATCGTCCGCGTAGGTGGACACTACCAGATTGTACGTGGGGAAGCGGTGCCCCTGGTATTCACGTAGTGCACACGCCAGAGGTTCAGCAACTAATGCATACGGTATGGGCGAGAGGGGGCAACCCTACATGGTGCCGCGACTGATTTTGAATGGATCTGTCATAAGCGAGCCTATGCGAACCCGGGCCAAGGGGGAGAAATAGAGTGTATTTAGCAATTGGAGAAAGAGGTCTCCCACCCCCATGCGACTCAACACCTGCCTAAGAAAGGGCCACTCGACAGAATCAAAGGCCTTCTCCATGTCTAAAAAAACTGCTACCGCTGAGACCTCCGGACGCGTGTGCTGGAATGCAGCGAACACCGTCCTCAAATTGAATTGAAAGTGAGGATGCGGCTAGGGACAAAGCCCGCCTGTTCCGGGGCAACAAGTCAGCGGACTGGGGCGGTTAGTGATAATTTTTGTGAATATCTCCGCATCTACATTGAGCAACGAGAGCGGACGATACGACGCACAGTCCTCAGGGGGCTTTCCCGGTTTAAGAGTGGCAACTATGATTGCTTCCCGTATTGTGGGTGGCTTCTCCCCTGCCTCCGCCATTTGCTCGACTAGCGTTAATAGTTGAGGGATCAGCAAATCGGAGAACGCTTTGTAAAATGCCACTCTTAAGCCGTCGCTACCAGGCGCACTCCCAGCTCTCATTGATAATAGTGCCCTAACGACTTCCTCCCGTTCGAACGGGCGAACAAAAAATTTGCGGTGTATATCAGTCAGCCTCAGAAGCTGGATATGTGTCAAATAATCCAATATGCGTTCCTCCGGGGCCGGCCCCCTGGATGCGTACAGTGACGCATAATAGTCCCGAAAACGATCTGCTACCTGCTCTTCGGGCAGGAGGTCGCCAGTAATGGGGGACCTTAGCTCAGGTGATGTTGTGCAATGCCTACGCTGCTTCGCCAGTCGCGCTAATACTGCCCCTGGCCGTTCACCCTCACCATAGGATCTAGCAGTGGCATACTTGCCTAAGTGTTTCACCTCCGAATCCGCCTCCTCGTGATACTCACGCAAAGTTTGAGTTAAGTCTTGAAGAAGCTCTGTGCTAGAGTCATGTAGACGACACGCCTCAATGTCTCTGAGCTTGTTCTCAAGCAGGGACAGCCGGCCTCTAATTGATTTAAGAACACCCGCATGTTTGGCTATGGACACTCCCCGTATATAGAACTTAAATGCCTCCCACACTGTCAAGAACGAATCCACCGAGCCAACGTTCTTGTCAAAGAATTCTTCTATGGCAGAAGCTAGTTCTGCCCTGAAAGCGTCATCTAACAACGAGAATGAGGGGAAGCGCCAGGTAAAGGGAGGAGGACGTCTCGCCGGCGTTTTAATGGTAATGAGAACTGGAGAGTGGTCAGAATAAGTGCGTGGCAGCGTACTGCACATCCGAACTAGGGAGTAGAGGCGCGAGATGGACAGCCAATAATCAATTTGGGTGTGAATATCATGGGGAGCAGAGTAGTGCGTGTATCCCCCCTGATTAGGGTGCCTAGTCCTCCACACGTCATGCAGCCCCATATGCATCATCTCAATCTCCAAATTCTTGGCAGAGCCCGAGGGGCGCCTATCCGGACCATCCGATCTATCTAACATGGGCTGTCGAGTCATATTAAAGTCTCCCCCCCAAAGTACATGCTCTCCACAGTAATTGCACACTCTAGATGCCAGCGCCGAGTAAAAGGGAGGACAGTCATAGTTCGGTCCATAGATATTAACTATGTGGAAATCTAGGCCTTTTCTTACGCATCGTGTGATGACATAGCGTCCCTCCTCTTCCGTGGCGACTGGGGTCAATGTCAGCGAAGCCTTAGGATTGACCCAGGTCAACACACCTCTGGCATTCGAAGTGAATCCTGCCGCCTGTATGTTGTTCCCCAAACCCCTGTTTCGTAGAGTGGGGCTGTCAGGGCGCAAGTGAGTCTATTGTAGGAGTGCTATATCTATCGCATGCCTAGATAGGTACTGCAGGACCCGTCTGACCTTACGGTGGCCATTCAGGCCTCTGACGTTCCACGTCAACAATAAAAGCGTATCAGCTGCGTTAGCCTGTGTCATGACTGGGGCCGTTTTGTGCGTAAGTGACTGTGTATTGAAGTCTGTGTCTGTGTCAAATGCAGATGTCCCTGCGAGTCCGTGCCATGAAAACTCACATTCGCGCTAGCAACTAACATCCCTACCCCCCTTCCTCCCCTCATCCTACAAAACAACTATGCAGTCCCCCCTCCAGACCCTCCCACGCCTGCCCAACCCCAACAAGGCTGCGATCCTCCCTCCCACACGCATAGGACCCTACAATCAACCCCCTCATGAAAAACCAGCACAGAGGAACCCCTCTATGGAAAGTGTGCGACACGCAGGGGAAGAGGCAGTACGCTAACAGCAGAACTAAACAATTTCTTCAGATAATGTCTCGCCGCCCCGCCTCACCCCCCACCCCCAAACAAAAGAGAAAGTGGTAGCCAATAATTTCAAACATCAAATCCGTTCCCCGCGCACATGGTGAAGAACTATTCACTGTAGTATACTATGCTTCCCCCCGGGGCTTCATCCTAACATCCACCTCAAGCCCAAGGCAACCTGGTCAGGTAGGAATCTCAGCACGTTTCGTAATAGCCAGTGCTGGCGTGTCCCCGTATGGTACCCAGGGCCCCCAGTTACCAAGGCAGTGACTACCAGCAACCTGCTGCAGTACTGTAAAGGAACAGTGGGCTCCAGCCTGTCTACAGACCCCCCAGCCCACCCCGGTCAAACCCTGGATACTGAACTTGGTATGTCCCAGAGGATATAGGGCAGAGGTAGGCAGCAGCCATTACCGCCAGAACTAATAGCAATAATGATAGTCAATACATCACCCACTTCCAGCACCATAAGACCAACGTGTCCTCATCTCAAGGCTCAGGGAACCGCCTCAGTCCTGGTCTTCCGGAGAGCCTTTCATTGAGTCATCAGCACGACCGCTTGCCTGTGAGAGTCTCTCTTCTTTCCGCCATTCCTTAAGGGCTTTCTGGAGTGCCTTCGGGTCAGTAAATATCAAGGACTTCCCTTGTCTATTAACGCGCAGCTTGGAAGGGTATAGCATCGCGTAGTCCGTTCCCATGTCCCTGAATATACGTTTCATTGGCACGAACTGTCGTCTCGCCTCCTGCACTTTCGCAGTGATGTCAGGAAAAAGGGAGAGCGTCGATCCCCTGTAAGTCAGCGGTTGTTTCTCTCTTGCGAGCTTCAATGCCGTGTCTCGGTCCCTGTAATTAAGGAGCTTGGCTATGATAGGGCGCGGAGGCGCCCCAGGTTTAGGTCTCGGACCCAGGGTGCGGTGCGTTCTCTCGATTACAAACATCCCAGAAAAGGCTGACTCTCCTAGTAATTTTCTCAGGAGCATTTCAACAAACAGTTCCATATTCCCAGTCTGCGTTGTTTCCGGTAAACCTGTAATGCGTATATTGCATCTACGGGACCGTGCCTCCAAATCCTAGGACTTGTCTTGTAGTAGTTGAATAACCCTGCCCAGCTGCTTGTGATCTGAGTCCAGGGTAGTCTGCGCCTCCTCAACTTCCCCTATGCGACGCTCGGACATGTCGAGGCGCTCGGCATGTTTGTCTAGCCGCTCCGCCATCCTGTCCATGCGGTACGTGAGGGCGCCCACCTTAGTGCCTAGTGACGTGATCCCGCCTTGCAGGTTCTTTTCCATGGCCATCAGAATACTGCAGATGTCTTGCTCTGACGTTTCCCTCTCCCCAGCCAGTTTACCACCTCCCTTCTCCACCCCAGGCGGGGGCTCGTTGGACTTTGACCTTTTGTTGTCGAAGGACAGTTTGGGCTGGGTTCTATCTGGGCGCCCCATTGCTGCGCCTCAACACACGCCGCTGGCCAGAAAAGGCACAAATTCAACTATAGCCGCTCGTAGCAGTTACCAGTGTGCTCCACTCGCTGGCCAGAGGCGCAATCCAAACAAAGCTGGTGGTCTGCAACTCCAATGGGACCCGTATCACGTCAGCTGGGACAGTTCGAGAGGTCACACAGACAGGAAAAATTGTGGGTCAGCACCACGTATATGCAATGTCCCCACTCAGGCAACAGCAGGTCTTCGGCAACCTCCCAGTGACGGACGCCTCCTCAGATCACAGCAGCCCCACAAGGGCCAGCGCGTGGCAGACTATCCTCCTTCCAGCACTCCCCAGGGCTCCCCCTCAGTCTTCCTTGCCCCCAGCGTATACGCCTCCACAAGTAGCGTGCCCGCACCAATGTACAGAATGTCCTCCTCGTGTAGCCATCGTCGCGGTCCGCCACGGGGCACAGAAGCTATATGGGCAGAAATAGGGGGTCACTGAGGTGCAAGATAGGCACCAAGAGCCGGGTAGGGGGACGTCACTGTTCGCCTCTCAGTCCCGTTGCGCCGGGCTGCTTATGTAGGAGTGCTATGTGGGTATCGCCCAGCCCGCCGCCGGACCTCTGGCTGAATGTGAGGGGAGGGGGCAAAGTTCCACGCACCTCGGCAGCAAAGTGTAGAGTCCGGTCCCAAATTCGTGCCCGGCAGTATTTCAGCGCCTCTGGTCCGCGCTCGCTTTCAGTCTCGGGGCCTAACTCTCCAAAGGTCGCTGGCCGTTCACCTGGCCGGCAGACAGTGGCCCCGCAACCCTCAGCCTCTGAGATCGCGTAGGCCGCAGACCGCGGTCTCACGTAGTGGTAGGGCCCGCTGGGACGTCCATCCTGCATTCACGCCAGTGGCCCGATGCCGATCCCCAATGCGCTCAGGTGGGGGGTCGGAAGCAGCAGTAGGGGGCTGGCGGCAAGAGGGCCAACGCTCGGTCAAAGGGAAAGACTCCCAATCAGCAGTGTTGCTCCCGGTGACAAGGTCCGCAAAGGCCCAGCCGGAGCCGGGTGCTTGCGAGCAGGATCGGGCCTCAAGTCGGACGTCCCTTCCAGCGCGTGTCTCACGCTCTCCAGTCGCTCGCTCACCCCTGCGGCAGTCAGGGGGGAATAGAGTCAAGTCTCCGGCCGCCGTCCCCGACCGTCGCTCCTCCGGACCACTCACTCCCTGCAGAGGTGCCGTAATGCCCAGGGGTGGCTCAGCGATTCTCGAGGCTCACCGCAGGCCTCTCCGCCCACAGTCTTACGGCGCTCCTGGTCTCTACATGGCTGATTCTTTGTCTCGCCTACTATGTGGTAGTGAATATTATCAGAATGAGGAGGATGATCATTCCACAAATGAGTGAAGACATATGGAAGAAACAAGACCTCAAGAACTGCATTTTTGTATTGGTAAAGAAGTAAATAAAAGAAGGTTGGCCAGCGGTCAAAACGTTATAGTCCTCCTTACACCCTTATTACCAGGTTTCTGAAGAATTGAGTTTGAAAAATTATTTGGGCACATCCGGCTAATTAAAGGACCAAATTGCCAATTAACGGCAGTATTTAATCGATGACTACACGGCAGCCAACGCACTCTCAGCGGAGCCGCGTATGGGGCAGTCAGGTACCAGTGTCTCCTAGACTTTCGTAGCGAATCTGCACGTGTACCCCAACGTTCCAGAGGCTCATGAGGCATTGGAATTGATTCATTACAGTCGACAATCTGCGACTATTGACTTATCTTGTAGGTACATATCACGACCTGCACTAGATTTCACTTTTGTTAAAAACTACATCTTTTAACTAGAGATACGTGAGTAAGGTGGGGATTTGTGTACCCTGTCCTGAAGAAGGAGCTTAGTCTCCGAAACATGTTGACACACACACATGGGAGGTAATGCACATAGTCTGGCATAATACACCTCCATACTCTGCACGTTTTTAATAGCGCCAGCCCGGGGGCAGATTAAAATCGGTTTTTCACCCCATGAGCCAGGCTCTTTTTAAACATCACTCGCCGTATAACCTCACCACTCACGCACATAAAATACCTTCACACACACCACACATAGTCATCAGCTGAAAGTGCTCCCCCGCGTAGTCGCTGGTTGAAGCACGCCGCATCCCGTAGAGGGGTGCGAAGACCCCAATGATGAAGCATGACACCAAGGGTCCTTTTGGTGTGTGAGGGGTATTTTACAACACAGGGTGCTCCCAACCTGAGTAGGGAAACCCTTCCTTAGTGGATTTTTTTGTTTATTTACCACATAGGTATATCTGCATTGAAGAGTCTCATCAGGCAATATTTTTGACCTGATGAGCTACATTTTGTGACCATGCATAGATTCTGAGGCAGAGCATTTTGTTAGGAACTCTGAAGTTTGTTTCAATAGTGACAAATGTGTGAAGTGTAATATCCAGTCTAATAGCCCGTTCGATGGCCACAGAATCTCTGGCAGTTTGGCCATGACATAGTGGGACCATTTACAAATCTATCCTAGTCAATGACATTCATTCTGGTTCTCATTGATTACCACTCAAAATTGCCTGAAGTAAATTTTGTTGAGAATATCACCACTTCTATTTTCATTGGCTACATTATTAAAGTTTTCAGCAAAGAAGGTTATCCTGAAACTATAGTTAGAGACAATGGTGTGCAATTGAGTTAAAAAAATGAGATAATCTTTATGGGCACGTGGTATATGTCATGTCACCACCGCTTTTACGATCCTATATGCAACGGCCAAGTGTAATGCTTCAGTTGTTATCTGAAAGACTGTTCATTTACCTGTTCCTACTCACAGATCGATGATTCCACTGTGAGGGAGAGATTACGGTTTTGCAGAATATTCCCAAATTCTGTTACTGGTATGAATTCTAGTCTAATTACTAGTGTGAGTACTATTTTGAGTACTAGTGTGAGTCCATGTATTCCTTTGAATGGTAGACAATCAATTTCTGAGCTGTTTCCCTAGTGGTTCAGGAAGAACATTGTTTTCAGTTAGGGAAGCATTTGCAATCTATTGCCCAAATGGCACCTGACAAGGTGAGGTCCTATCAAGATTTCTTTTTTAAAAAGGTATGACTTTTGGCACTCAGTCCATCGACATGATTTTCAAGTGGGAGAAATGGTTAAACCAAGATTCTCTGTTGTGAATGAGCCAAGAGCTATGCCAACGTAAAATGATGGGAGAATTGATTCTTACAGCAAAGTTCCAAAAGACCAAGGCAGCAGACCAGGTCAAGCACTTCGGATCGTATCGTTCTAAATTATGGATGGTGCAAACTTCTTCCTACACCTGCTACCAATAGGTGTATAAATCAGAGATACAAAAACATGAAATGGAAGGTGCACACAATTAGAGTCCAAAAGAAAGTGATGTATTAAATATCTTTTTCTTTATTAAACAGTATTCATCTGATATAGGCACAGCCAACGCGTTTCGTTCCATTTGTCATTACGGAACTTCGTCAGGGTGAATCAGTTCAGTATGAAGCTGTCAACCTTATCGGACAGAACCTTGTGGATCAAACAGCAGATGACACTTGTTGGTCACAGTCATATGACCTAATAGCTCCCATGGGAAATTTTTTATTGTCCTTGTGATCTTATTCTCCGGGAAAGGCGTATTGTGAAGGCATCGAAAACACCAGTCTGCAGTGTGGCACGGTGTTCGTGGCAATAACCACCGAGCACCTGTAGTCGGGTGCCCGGATTCGGTAGTCTTGTTTTCTGCGGCGTCCCGAAGTCGGGACGCCGCAGAAAACAAGACTACCGAATCCGTGACCAACGAGTGTCATCTGCTGTTTGATCCACAAGGTTCTGTCCGATAAGAGAATTGATTCTTGCCCTGATTCTCCTGATGATGCTAGTAAACTGCAAAGCGCTGATGGCCGGCCAAATACCTCCATCGCCTGGCGGATGAAGTCACCCGCAAGGATTACAGCTCCTTCTTGGAGAGTTATTCAGGAATATCCTCTGTGTTATTGTTTCTTCTGTAATTAAAAAGTAAAATGTGTTATATATCCCCGTACATATTCTACTGCATTGCATGTTGTACACTGGGGAATATACCATTTTGTGATATTATTTTCCCTTCTGATCTTCACCTTCTCATTTCGCTCCCCTACCCTACTTTCTCTCCTTTTTGTTTCGAAGTTTGAATGTTGGGGACATAGGGTTTGGCTGGCTGACAGTTGGCTGGACAGTTAAAGGATGAGGTTCTCCATGAGAAGATGCTAAGAGCTTGGTTAATCCAATAAAGCTTTATTTCTTAGTGCATCTCATCTTGACTTTGAAGTAACAATGCGATACATATGATTCAACTGGTTCTGTAGAATCAATATGCAACTGATCAGGTGACATTGTTTACTGGGAAAGTACAGGAAAGGATAGTCCTAGGTCTTACAACCCGGTATACCAATTCTACACAAACTAGCAGGGTGGGTAGGGGGTGGGGGGTCAATGAAAACAGAGTTTGCTCCTCCAAAAACTGAGTCAAGATTTCCTCTATAAAAAACTACAAAATTGCTTTATATTATGTGTGAAACTTTGAACCGTTCCTGAATTTTGAGCCAACAAGTCAGTTTGCCACATTTTAAATGATGTTTTGTATTTCAGTGCACAGTGTTGGGTCCATGTAGGGTAAATGTATTGGCGTCCTGGCTTGCTAAACTGATAACTATTGATTCTGGTGGCTAGCTAAACTTTTGAAAGCAGGGCGGAAATGCTGTTCAATAATACAATCAAATAATCATTTGCTTGATGTGTGTTTATTGTAACAAAATCATACCAGTGCAGATCTGAAGAACAACATGGCTGTCACTTTAAAATGCAATAATAACCGTGATAGATTCAGCATTATAGAAACAATTTTACTGAAGAGTAGTTTAAATGTGTATGTCTCACTTATGGAAGGTCACTTCTATTTGTGTCACATGTAACGGACCTGAAAGACCCTCATTCTTGACAGCATGCTGCTGAACATATAATCTGCCAGGAGTCCAGTGAGCGGGCCTGCAATGCGCTAAAATGGCCTGCAATGATTCCTTGACTGAATGATGTAGTAGGTGTCTAGTGGGGCCTGTTCCCGGATATTTGAGGGGCAGGTTTTCATCCTTGGTTTCCCGAAGCTGCGCCACTGGGACGTTTTCAGTGATACATCTATAAAATACATAAGTGCAGTAGCACAAAGATTCTCTTAGAAGCCCACCGCCAGGGCTGCCGAATGATGGGACAGCCCAAGGCTACTAAGTTTTGATTCCACCTCTTGCCAATTTCCGGCAAGCCCCCCCCCCCCCCAAAAAAAAAACACACTCACACACTTTCTATCTCTTTCTCTCACTCTTTCAGGCCCTTTTTTGTCCTTGCTTTCTCCCTGTGTCACTGTTTTATCTTTCTCTTTCACCTTACATAATGAATTCCAAATCCTCCGAAATAAGGGGTCGATTACGATGGAGGATTTTCCGCATCCTTCGGGCCGGCAGAAGCCACCGCCGGCCCGGAGGATGCGGAAAATCCTCAGCGGAGCCTCAAAGGACCCACCACCATATTAGGACGGCGGTGGGACTGGGATTCCGTCCGCAGATTTTACATGGCTGGCAGTGTCTATCAGACACCACCAGCCATATTAGGATGGTGTAAATGTCATGCTTTTCTGCGGCGGCTTTTCCGCCGTGGAAAAGCATACGGAGTTACACTTCGGGGGTTGAAGGGGGGGTGCACATGGTGGGTACCTATGGTACCCCCCTGCATTTGCGTGCACAAAGCAGCAGGCACCGCGCGGTGCCTGCCGCTTTGTGCATGCAAATGCGATGCATGCATTTTTAACATTGCGGCGGGTGCAGCTTGAAGCTGCACCTGCCGCAATGTTAAAGATAGAGGATGTGACCGCCACCCTGGCGGTCACATCCTAATCTGCACGGAGGGAACGCCGCAGCCAATGCGGACGTTCCCTCCTCCTCAGGGGTCGCGGATGGACTCAAGTCCGTCCGCGATCCTAATCGACCCCTAAGTGTGTTGAATCCACCACTGCAACCACCAGCACCATTTAAGTACTTGGAAGTATGTTCTCCTGTTGTTGTTGTTGTTGAACAGTGTGGTGGAAGGCGCAGGAGGCTAAAGACCCAGAGGCTTCTCCTGTTTAATTTTAGAAATTTGAAAAGAAAGCCATTGGGGGAGACATTTTAAAAATAATGATAACATATTGTTATAATGGGCGAATAACCAGGGGGTCCTAGTTGTGTCTACAGTATCTGTATTTATTATTCAATTCAAATTTGCTCCTTTTGTTGGTCACAGAGTGATGAAACCTCACTTGCCCTAGTCGAATTCAAATATGTGATCTGCATGTTATGCACAGACTTCAGCATGGGGCACATTTACAAGTATATAACCTGAAGACTGCAGGTTTAAATTCCACTAGAGTCAACTCACCTTTCATCTTTCTGTAGTCGACAAAACGAAAGTTCACAGCTGGGACTGTAAGGTAAGGGAACCTTTGGGTAGATAAATTAACACTCGGAGTTACTTTGCTGTATTTTCTTTTTGCGACCTAAAGACTACACCCCCATCCCCAACACACATAGGCTCAGTGCTACGAAGCAGTAAACCTTACACTCAACCATTTTATGGAAATGGAACCTGCAGGCTGCTGTGGGTTACACACAAATCCCTGTACTTCAACCTGTGGCCTGCAGGTTATACACAGGTCTCCTCAGCAGGTGCATTAACCAGCTGAGCTGTCTTACTAGCACTGCACCCTGTGGCCTGCCTGCAGGTCAATTGCAGAGCTCCACAGTAGGTGCTTAAACCCCTCAATCAAAATACTGGAACCTTTGGCCTTCAGGTTACACAGAGATCACTCTAGCAGGAGCTTAACTAACTGAGCTACATTTTAGTCTTTGTTGATACAGTGCAGACCATATTTTGATAAGTCTGAAAAGCTTTTCCTTAACCCTTTCTGTGAAGATTTCCCATTTGAAGTTAGGTGAGCGGATTAAATAAAAAACTGTTTTGATATGCACAATTATAGTGTATTACCACCTTCAGTTGCTTGGAGGTCATTTTATCAACCTGGCAAGGATGAAAGTATGAGTCTGGTTATTCAAGAATTTAACACTTTAACCTATAGGATATGCTTATTTCTATAGCAGGCACAATGCCAAGCTGAGATGCCTTTCCAGAGACATTGACATAGATTAATTCCAATTGATACCGAATGAAGCAAACTTACTTTGAAGAGTGCTATAGAATTGGGAGCGGGTGCTTCGTGAATGTTTCACTACTGTGTCAGTGATGCATAGTGTACAATTAGAATACGTGTGATTGTGAAAGCCCTCTAGATAGCCGGCTACTGGGGTAGGTTTGTGGTGTAGGTTCTGATAGTGCTTTGTCTACTGGTCAACAATGGAACTTTAACTCATACTGCGGAACTGGACATGACCAGCTATTGTGAGTTGGCCAGTGTCACAGCTCAATTTACCAGTGCATGAGGCAAATCAGGATTAGGGGCCAGATGTATGACCGTTTTCAGCGGTCGCAAGCGGAAAATCTGCCATTTGCTACTGCTAAAAAGGGTTGTAGTATGTACACACCCTTTTTTGCAAGTCGGTAACCTACTACAGACTCGCAAAATATGGTTTGGAAGTCGCTATTAGGAAGGGGTGTGCCAAGGGCGTCCCTTTTTAAAAGCGAGTCACACCACAAATGCAACTGCAGTTACCACCGACTTCAGGTAGGTGGTAAAGCAGTCGCGAAGTGGAAGGGGTCCCTAAGGGACCCCTTCCCATTTGTAAATGTAGGCAGAAATATTTTTTACGAACGGGAGGTGGTCCCACAGACCACTGCCTGCCCTTACAAAATTAAAATAAAACATTTCTTTTTTTTTCTTTTAAATGCATTCAGTTTTTCTGTAAGGAAAAGGGACTGCATTTGAAGAAAACAAATGCTTTATTTAAAAAGCAAACACAGACAGCGTGGACTGCTGTTCACCGTCCCTGTGTTCTTGCCCATTTCTAATGGGTCGCACATTGCGACTTGCCTCATGAACAGCCGCAGTCCATGCAGGTAATAGCGGTGGGGCGGTGTGGCCAGGTATGGGGGTACTTCGAGGGACGATGCAGAGGGAAAATAAATTATTTATTTATTTTTCTCTCAGCATCATCCCTCGAAATCCCCCCTTAAGTGGCCCCAACGATGTTACCTGCACAGACCGTGGCTGCTTATGAATATTGATGAGGCAGGCCATTTGCGACCCCATTGGGAATCGCTAAATGTGTCTAAGACACATTAGTGCTACCCCAAATTCCGCAAGATGCTTAAAACCTGGCTATTTGACAATAAAGTCTTTCCCAGGCGTTGCTGCTTATGGCTCTTTCATCTGTGCCCGGAAACCCTTTGTGGGTAACTGTCGCGCAATAAAAATTTAAATAATAATAATAACTAGTACATTTCTTTTTGCAAGTCGCAAATTGTGAATAGCAAACCGTAATTGTACATCTGGCCCTAGGAGCTTTTTGAGAGCTCTGCAGACATCTCAGCACTAAGATGCCCAGGAATAAGACAAATAAGGATAGAGCTATGTCTTGAGTGGTCAGTGATTGTTTAAGTACTTAGAGACCAGCTCATTATAACAGGACAGAAGTGAATTTTTAGAGCTCTGCAGATGTCTCAGCTTTGGTATATTGGTGCATGATGTGATTGATGATGGCTATGCATTGTAGGATCTCAGTGGGTAACTCAGCCCCTTTACACAGGGAATATCAGAATAGAGGTGCATTGTGAGAGCTTTGTGGATGTCTTTGGCGGAAACCGAATTAGACGGTATACTCCTGTGACCAATTCGGTCACAGGAATATACCGTCTAATTCGGTTTCCGATATGTACAATCAATCTAAAGGCACTAACTGATTCCTCCACTCTAACAGTGTCAGACCTTGTTACGGTCCTGAGGAGAACCCTCAAAACACATTGGGTTCAGAAATGCGTCGACCCCCCTCACAGCTAGTAACAGCTACTATCAGCGTATGAAATACACCATAAACAAACAGGACATTTTCTCTGTAGCATCTAGCTGTATCTGGCATGTCGCATGTTGAATAAGTATTAATGTGTTGCACTGCCTTATAAATATGGACTGGTTTGTTGTACGTTATATTGCGTTCTTTGTACACATTTGTCTGTTAATTGCTATGTTTTCTTAATGTGTCTTTGTTTGAAATATGTTTTAACGTCATTTTTATCAGTTTCCATCAATATTGTACAGTATCTTTCTCTATGACATGAATTAAATGTACAACATGTTTGTACTCTGAATGAAATAAGAAAAGTTAAAATAAAAACACCATAACCACTTAATGATTAAAGGTAGTTATTTTGAAGATAGCATCAGTCAGTGCACGTCCAAAACACCCCTTATTTTTCCTAGTTATATTGTGGCCCAATTTGGCTGTAAGTATAGGCCCAACCCCTTGTTGTAATGCCTCACACACAAAGCCTTACATTTTAATGAACCAAGCTACCTGGCAGCAAAGATTTGAATCTCCGGTGGCAGCCGCTACCTAAGAACTGCAAACTCTATCAGGCTTCTAGATTCAGAAAACAAAAAATGCACACACGCTCCTTCTCCGGGTTGGCGCTAAGGACCTGGAACTCCTTACCACCCAAGGCGCGTTCAAACTCATAGACCCACCTTTTTTCGATAAAGAGGTGAAAAAGATCCTAATGAATAGATTCCTTTTATAGACTTTCAGAGAGCCCCTCCCCAGGGCGCAACGGACGTCACAATGTCAGCAATTTCAGGATTGGTCAGAAGCCCTTCCTTTAAAGGAGAACCCCACTAAAACATTGCTCCCCTGGGTACCATGATTTGAATAGTTTCAAAGCAACAGCAAAATACCCACCATGAAGAAGCTAGATCAGTGCCTATTACTGGAATATTAATGGAATGATGGACGTTTATTGTGATATCTGTTACAACAGCCTATTGTGTCTTTTTACTTTTGATGCACGTATCTACTCTTATCTTTTGTGTTCAATCAACCCTAAAGACAGCGCTCTGATACCCTTGGGTCACGTTTGCGCTTTATAAAACACTGTAAATAAAAAATACTTAAGTGATGACATCTGAACCCTATCCAAGCAGTGATGTCATTGTCCACATGCCGAAGGGTTTACAGGCCACCGAAGGAAGCATCCATTTTGTAATGTGTTATTTATGTTTTTACACACACTGGGCTTTTCGTTTCAGTAATAGCACCTATCTGAGAAGATTTCAATATATGAATGCTTAGCTGTGGATTATAAATTCAATTTGTGCCATTCCCCGTCTTCCTTTCATTTTTTGCACATTTAATCCTTTAATAGTTAACTTATCTTTTATTTATCAACTCCAATTGTATACCATTCCTGGGTGTGTGCTCGCCTTTTTTTCATTACTATGCGCTACAGTCGCGTCACCATAAATTCTCACTACAAGCTGCCAAGAGATGAAAACTGAGAAATGTTATTTGGGTGATTTTCGCGTCCTTTGTTAAGCAACGAATTCCCTTGGAATGCCTCTCTAAACTAGCAGACACAGAAATCCAATCATGCGAGACGTAAAACATTTTTTAAAAATCACTAGTTACTGTCATTTGACAGTTTGAAACAAAAAAGAAGCTTTTGTACCACTCACTGACTGGCTAATGAATAATTAGCTCGCGCAGCTTGAGAGCTGGGGTGGTAATTTGGTTGCGCGCCATGATCCAGATCCACGAATGGAGCTTCATTACAGAGAAGACCTGTATAATCAAACAATTAGCAGGCGCTCCAATGCTAAAGCAGCTTTTCATCAGCATATATATGTCACTGTCAGATGAGCCTCAAGTTAGTGGATATGACTGAAACGGCGCTGCCATTGCGCTGAAAAGCTGGAGCAGCAGAGGGTTACACTTCCTTCAATTGCCAGCCCCTCAATAGGGATGGCCCGTAATCCTCCTAGAAAATTCGCCCCTACAAATAACTAATACCGAGGTTACCTGTCTGGGAGATTACAGGTGAAACCTTCAGGGAAAGTAGGAATTATGGGGGAATTGGACCAGGTTCAGTTCTACTGGTATTTTCCTCATTTTGGCTCCTCTCAGCTGTTGAAATTCCTGAGTGAACCAAACCAGATCTGCTAAATTTCCAAGGATCTCGGAATTCCACTGCTGGCTCCTTCGGAATTTATAGACCACTCATAATGAAGGGCCTTGTGCCAGAAACCACTCATAATGAAGGGCGTAGTGCCAGAGTAAAGATGAAACCACTGAGACACTCTGACAGATTCAGGTTATGCCAGCGTCAGAGGTGAGGTTGCAGACATTGCACCAGTGACCAAGCTGTTTAGTACTGGTGACTGAGCAATTTTCACTGCTGTGTTTTTAATACGGCATTACATTTTGTAAAGCAGCTCTCTGTTGTGTGATATTATTTAGGAAATCATTGCGATTTTGGAAAAGCAAAAACAATTGATTTGTATTTCTCTGCATTAACAACATTGGAACATTGAGAAAAACAGCTTACCAACTATAAAAATCACTGGAGCAAACAGTACACCCCTATGTGCTGTAATATAGTATGTGCCAAGCGGTACACACAGGCGGTTCGAGTAATCTGGAGCAAGATGCATCACTTTCTTTATATTTTTCCGACGTCAGGTTGAGGTAAGGATTCCTTGTTTTAGGTCTCTTGATAGATGGCTCACAGGGCTTCAAAGCAATGTAATGTTTCAAAAGACTTGTCCAGGGTTAAGGTTTCCTGTAGAAATAACATTTCACATACACACACCTCCACTTCGGAGATATCCCACAGGGAATACATTTATTTCTGGCACTTACTGTATACAGCTTTGCAATCAATGACTTGTCAATGCAGTGGTTGGTTCACAGGGTGATGCTGCTGCATTTTCACAAATCCCATCAAGAGAGAGAACACTGTGCAGCCATCTCACGAAAATGCATACCAAGGTCAACTAACCTCAGTGACTTTCCTCGGTGAGAAACAATAAAACCTTCTCTGCAATCCCTGTGACAAGTATTACCATTGTCTCTGGAACCACAGAGTCTAATATACTACTGTCAGCTCTCTGAATTGCCTACACCCGGTGCCTAATTTGAGCTGGTGCGGCCACCGGCACTCATTTTTGGGGACTGGCAGTTATTTTTCCTCATCAGACATTTCCTGAGAACAAGAGAGGAAAAAACATACAAAGAGGAAAGATGGAGGGAGAGAAAGAAGGAAAGCCTGCGGCTGCGGCCCGTGCAAGTAAGATTGGTGGGGCTGGGTATGGGGGAATTTCGACAGATGATGACGAGGGAAAATAAATGATTTACTTAATTTTCCCTCGTGGTTGTCTGTCGAATACCCCCCAACCCGGCCACACTGCTCTTACCTGCACGAACCAAGGGCAAAAACATGTCACAAAGGGCAGGAGCCTTCTGGGGTGAGATAGAGAGGCAGGACGTGTCTGGCAGTCGATATGAGAGGCATCAGGTGGTTTTAAGTCTATGCAGCCTTGATTGCATTGGACATGGGCTTCTGAACAGAGATTCAGCAACTGGCACTTATTCTTTCACAAAACAAGCACAGCCCACACCCCCTTTTAAGGCTTTCACTTTCAAGGACTAGCAATGCCAAACTGTCAAGGCTCACTCTTGAAGGTTGTTTGTGGGGTAGAATGTGTGTTTCATCCAACACATGCATCTTGCAGAATAGCTTTAATGCCCAGACATTGTTATGTTTTCTATGAACAAAAAAGACTTTATTTCTGTGAAGTATAAGCCCATATTAATGATGGTAATATAGCTCTAAATATAGTAAGTGCTTAGATAATTGCCTGCAGGTCCTAATGTGTTTCCTATCTGTTCCTAATTGTGTCTGTGGCGCTCGCTGGGCTGATTTAAACGAACAATGCCAGGGAGTGCAACCAAAGCCCAGTGTCTGGTTCTTGAAGGAAGGCGGCGCACTTATAGATTTTTGTCGTGTTGATTCTGTTGGCAGTGCACACAGTGCAGTCGTGGTTGCAGACGGTGTGGGCCTTGGGACTCTAGCATTATTCAGGGAGCAGTGCTAAACTGGGTGTCAACTGGACCTATAGTTGGAGGAGATGGATCTTTGAGCCAATTATTCGCACACATTGTGGCTCACTCATACCACTGGCTGACTGTCACATCGGGAGGCCCACAGGTTCTCGCAGGATGTGTTGCCATCCAGGAGATGTAAATGTAAATGTACAGGAATTTATATAGCGCAAATCACCAACCGGTCTCTAAGCGCTTGCTTAGGGAACCCGTCCTGGTATTCACCTGTGAGATACCCCGGCAGGGTATCCGCAAGGTGAAAGCCAGGCATCCCGCCGCGAGGGGCCGTTGTGGAGATTAAGCAAGCTATTGCCCAGAGTCGCAGAGTGTGAACCCATGAATCAAGTAGGCACCGGAGCGAGAATTGTCGAGTCCATGGACATTCCCGGGCTGACCTCTGCTTCCAGGTCTGTCTCCTCTAACCAGTGAGCCACACTTCTCCAGATGGACCTGCACAGAGACAGTTCTGGCGGTAGGTTGACCTACCTTAAGGGATTTTACCATCAAAGTGCCACCCTCCTGGGACAGCGCAAGTGCTGTTGGGTGAGCCAAAAGAGGAGGAACCCCTCGAGTAATCCGTGATATAATCAGCGGTCTACCCCAACAGCTTCTTGACTCTCTCTGAACTGAACAATGATCATGCAGTTATTATCTTGGGCCAGACAGGGTTACAGTTGCAAATCTCTGATCTTAGCAGTACTCTGTAGACCACAGTGCCTCTTGGATTCACATGGAAAGGCTGGATTTTGAGATCTGGGCATAAGCATGGCAACTTTTCTTAGCTCTTAGCAAATAAGTGAGAAATTGAAAAGGCAACAGCAAGGAAGGCTATTGTGTTCTTATAAAGAAAAACCACACATAACATGCAAAGGAATTTTTCTTTTCAGGCACTGTAAAGAGACAGATAAGCCATCCTAAGCAGACTCTTCTCATGTCAAGAATCTACTTAACACTCCATAGTACCAGATTGCTATTGGGAAGGACTTCCCATGGGCACTGTCTACGAGAACATGAGAGATAAGCATGAAATCGTGAAAGGGAATTACCGGTAACGAATTGTGTTATACGGCTTCACACCGAAATCATGTCAGCTTTTCAACATACTCCAAAACAGCACACCTTCAGATCTGTAATAAAGATAGGCACTGACATAAAGAGAGTGGCGGCTCTCAAAAAAGCAATACCCTCCAATTAACATCTTCTTCTGTGAGAATTAGAATACCACTGAACTACTTATTCATGCAGTAACAAATGGTTTGCTATAAATACATTCATCAAAATTGAAAGTTAAGGCTCAAGAAGTTACCAGCTCAATTTCTTTATAAGAGGACGCTGCGGACATCTACACTCGAGTGACCGAACATGGACCTCCAACAGCACAAGCTTGGAAACAATCAACCACTTCTTCCTCTTTTGTCCCTAAAACAGCAGGCAAAGACAGTAACTACTCAAACTCCTAATGATTGGAAGTAGACTGAGAAATGTGAAACCATCAAGGGCATTTCGAACAATAGAGCAACGAAAGTAATAGTCTCTACATTAGTCAACATCAAGAAAGTTATTGGTGGTACCTGAACCAGTTGAAATTATGACCTATTCTGTCTATGCACATCATCCTTTCCACCATTTGAATCTTGGAGTTTGAGTATGAGTACAATTTGCGAAACAAGAAATTGATGATGACATGCTGGACATGGATATCATCTATTGGCCAGCTTTTCTGTAGATGACTACTCTTCCCTTCTAAAGGGTAAGGACAATATATTTACAAAACATGAGTCAAATAAATATTCAATCTACCAAAATGGTGTGTTCTTTATGTGCATGATTCCACCAAGGTATGTTAATATTTTAGTTATCATGGGTGCCATATCTGAGGAGAACTTAGAACTGCTAGAATATGGGCATACTCTTTCAAAGAACAGGCATGTCTCACAAGCACCCTAACAAAGTCTTTGATTATCAATCTGCTGCAACTAGAGGGGATACATGAGATAGATCTTGTACACTTGCTTAGTGTGTATGCTTCCAACATTTGTATGTGGAAAAAATGGTCATGGTTAGTCCTACTGTCGAACAGCTTTGATCGCCACTTTGAACTAATCGGAGAAAAATGATTTAAGTGAGGAAATAATTTTAAAGATGCATGACCAAACCCACCTATAGTCTTACAGTTTAGGAATACAAATTCTTTGAACAAGTGGGTTCATGTGACACTGTCATATGTCCATATGGCACAAGCTTGCAAGACTGTCCTTCCTGAGGCCTTAGACAGATCATGGCTGGCAAACTTTGAGCACACATCAGTAGCAGGTTGAAAATTCAAAACACTGTGATGTTCAGTATGGTGAAACTGTCAATTACAGTTTTCTCACCCGCCTATCGGGTGGACCAGTGTTAGTTCATGGAAGGCAGGGAGTGTTCGATCTTCGGTAGATATTGAACATATTCACATACTACATGAAGGGCTCTAATTTTGATTGTATACTAATTACCCACTAATCCTGTTTGGGTTCCGGAGTACCATGCTATTTGCCGAAAAGCGCTTCAATACCTCATCAGCAGTAGCAGGTGCTTTATAAATGAAAACCCTTTCGTCTTCTATCCTTCAACTATCCTTTTTCAATCCAAATAACAAACTCACATGTCCATCGCTCAAATTAATTTCATATCTCCCTATATTAATTCACCACTAATCCTCTTTAGGTTCCGGAGGAGCATGCTACTTGCTGAAAAAGAGCTTTGACGCCTCGTCATGGGAAGTAAGCGCTATATAAATGCAATTACAATTACAAACTCAAGTGGTAATAGAGATGACCTACAAGGGGCAGCATTGGACATCCTTGGCCTAACCGCGTCACTGCTCTTAGTGTTGCGTCAAAGCCACGTGTAAGTGTTTATATTGAAAAAGTAGATACAGCAGACCTGACAACAACATGTGAAGCTGTGAGTAGCCCTTGTTTTCATACATTCATGACATCGAATATCAGGTGGGTGTTATAGTACGGATGGGCGTGTGTGTTAATAGCTAACATGAAAGTGGGTAACTAATGTCACAAATGGATCCTGCAATATAAATATGCAAAGAAATTAAGTTTGTATGGATATGTCAGCATGTATGAATGTGCTCATGTCGCAAAAAGTTTGAGGCTTTGTTTCATATCATTTTTCGACATTTATTTTTCTTTTAAATCCCACAAAGTTGACTTTTTAGCGCTCTTCATTTCACCAATATAACAATAAGCATCTTGTTTACCATTAAATTCAACAGAATCATGCCAGGATACGAAATCTGTATTGTTAGATTCTATTCCTTATTTAAAGTGCATTCATTTCAAATGAGGGGAATAGACAAAGCATGCTTTTTCACATAGTTTTTGTTTCCATAGAAACCACAGGACACTAAACAGACCATGTGTTTTTTTACCTAATGGCGTTCGAGGAGGTGCATTTGCTTTGAATAAAACATAAAACGAGCCACCACAAATAAAAGCAGCGACCTTGAAATGCAGCATACACAGGGACAGAAGGCATTGCACCCGTGGAGGAGCTGTGTGCAGACTGCCTCAGAACCACGCATCTACCTTAGGGAATGTCTGTACCTCTCTCATATTGTGGGTCCAATGTCCAATTCTTGACAAAAACCCTTTTAGCAAGTTCATGGCTAAATTCTGAGGCCTGTGCACACCCGAGTTTGATGAGGTGGGTGGTGGGTGCTAAGTTGTATTTACCTCTGCATCCCTCGGTTTGTAATTTGCGATATTATTGTTTCGGAGCGGCGGCCACACCGCCAGAGAGTCTGACCTTGGAGGTTAGGTAAGGAGAGGTCTTTCTACCGAGTGCATTCCGCATTTGCGCATGACGCAGGACGCCGTGAAGATAACGCGAGCTGACAGGGGCGCCAGCGGAGCGCGTGCGCTCCTGTTGACCTCCCAGAGACCCCTGGTCCTAGCATGGAGGATGCTTTTCAAAGGAGAGAGGTGGGATCCAACAATGTAGTTAGAGAGGAACAGAGATAGCATGGCAGACGTGAGTTTTGTAATTCGCATCAGTGTTGCAAACTACATGAGTTTTTTGGAATCCGTGACAAGAAAATATTGTATCGCAGGCTCCAGAAAACAGCATAAATGCATACATATATTGGACTGGTGCTGCTGCAATTGACAATGTATGTACATCTCCACGACTGCTTGCTAGCATATGTACTTTTGTGCGTTTGTATGTATGTGCTCGTTCGGGCCTGTCAGTGTACCTGTGTGTGGCTGTGTTTATGTGTGGATGATAACACGTATGTGTGCTTCTGTGAGAGTGAGTGTGTGCATGAGTGCATATGTCAATGTGCAATCTGTGTCTGCATGTGTACTTGTGAGGACGTGTGTGAACCTGTGAGTTTTTATGTGTGTGTGTTTGTGAAAGTGATGATCACCCCAAATTTTCAGCAATGATGCTGCTAATTCGTTTATTAAAACAGTCTCTGCCAAGTCTAATTATAGCCCCTACCCAGGCCTCCGGAATTATGCGTTTTTAGCATAATTTTGGACATGTCTCATTTGCCACATAAGTCATCCCCTGCTGCAAAATTTGCAGATTTTAATAAAAAATAACAACCCCTGTTCAAACGGATCCAAAGTTACTAAAAATGCAACAACACCTATGGCTGTTCAGTGGAAGGCACCTCGTAAAGGTTGACTATTCACCTTTAGTTGCATATTTCTGTATTTGGATGATAAAGTAGTACTAATAAAGTGATACCCTTGTCCTGACACTGTTTACGTGTAAAAATGGCAACATGATAAATTGATACTATTACAAATTGTGCTGCGTTGTGCCGCATAATTTGCATTTTCTTGCTGCCTAACTCAATGAACCCTAATGCATAATTATGTCCTCTCTTGCAGCATAATTTCCGTGGCCCTGTCCATACCTATGTTGCTTGCTACATGGCCTGGTGATAACTGGTGTCTGAATCACTGGATAGGTCATAGCTTTGTTCAATATTTTAGGTGTTTGTTTAGTTGTGTTGGCGACTAGGTAGACCAGGCTATTTAATTAGTAATTGCCATTGGTATATTCTTTTGTTCTAGAGCTCAATACATAAACAAAACTAATTAGCTATTCGTACCCGTATGTCTCAGTACAATGTACATATTTCTGTCCTTTGTTCAATTAAAAAATGTAAATAAGATACATTAGCAAAAAAAGAATCCAAATATAGGTTGCATCTCATTAAACAACCCGACATACCTAATGGCCTTTTTTCGTCATCAATATTAATAACATGTACTCCAAGCAGGCAAGCGTTTTGCGATGGATGGTGGAGAAAATGCTTAGCGCTCACCCTCAAAAAGGCAGAAATAATGCGCAGTTTAGATAAACATGTTTATCTTTAGCTCTCTCCGAAAAGTCGCATAAGAATCAAAACGCGGGAAAAATAATTATGGTTGCCAAACACAGCAGTTTGGAGTCACGTGCCCTCCGTGTCCGTTTTGAGATCAGAGTCGACTTGATGTGAATTATTTAATCCGCCAATAAAGTATTTTCCTACCACACTTTGTGCACACCGCAAATGATGCAGCGGGTGTAGTTTAAGTCTAGGACAGTTCCTCTACACAAAGCACTGCACAATGCCGTTAACGGTTTTTTCTAGGTCATGAATTCAAAACTACGTTGAAGAAAAGAAAAAAAACGACCTCAAAAGGTCTTCAGTCGAGGCCTCGCATCAAGTTTTTTTATACAGAATTTTTGTGTTTCGTCAAATTACTTCCAAGTCCTGGCCTACATCCGAACGCGCAGAAAAAACCACATTGCACAAGATTCTTCGCCGCTCCCATATATCTGAAGTAAAGTGCATCAAATTGTATTTGAAATTCCAAAGTGGCATTAATGGAAGCTTTTTTGCTCTAGGCGCCATTTTAAAATAGTATGAGCATAAAAATGCAGTCCGCATCATTAAGTTTATACGAAACTACTGAGAATAAAAATCACCAAGTAAGTTCTAATGAGATGTGTTTTTTTTTATTTCGGTTTAATAACCCAAGAACGTATTCATCTTCCAGCGAAATAAATGCGGGGAAAGTATTCTTTGCGGTTTAAAATTCATGGTGAGGTTTTCAAGAGACGGAGCTTTCTGGGAAGCAGAGTGCGGAAGATTCTTTTAATATGGCAGCACGCGGCATTATTACCATAAATACTTAATGCTCACAGTAGAAGAAAGCTTACCTTCATTAATAATTCTTACTTTTAGTTGGCAGTCGCTGCGGGTGCTGGATCTTCCTTAATCAAATCTTCGATTCTTCTGACCACCACCCTTTTTTTTATTTATTTATTTTTTACAGGGGCTGCCTGTGTGGTGTATGCAATGAGATATTCCCATTTTGCTTGATGATGTGCACTCTTCATTAGATACGCCCTATTAATAAATATTGCAGCAGGTCTTAGAATCAACGGGGGTAGAGCTACCATCTTTGTCGGCTCCTTTCATCTTACCTTCCCCTATGGGACTGGTGAACATGCTTCTTTGATTTAAGCCTAGGGGAAACAGACAGTCTTGCATTCATTTGTGCTATATGACACTTTTACTTCATTTTTGGCTTGTCAGTCCTGCGGTGCAAGTGAGGGAATTCACTCATCGTTCATGACTCAAAATTATGGATTCTTCCAACAGAAGTTGTTATGTTGGTCATCAGCCGCGTCATTCATCCAAAAGGAACTGCAGAAAGGGCAACATCATTCATCCAACAAAAGGAGAAGCACATCCTAAAAGACAGCTTTTCTGTGAAATCAGTGACACAAAGTGCAACAGCTACAGAAAAGGGACTGTCCCTCCTTGAAAGATATGTGTGACAGGGTTTTAGAAAAGGGGTCTTTAGTTGGCAGGGGTTTGCATCCTGCCGGGTAAGGGAGTCATAAAGCTAAAATAAGCCCTGCTCACCCCCTTGGTAGCTTGGCACGAGCAGTTAGGCTTATCTCAGAGGCAACGTGTAAAGCATTTGTACATACACACAGTAACACAGCGAAAACACTAAAATAGGAGTCCACACCAGTTTAGAAAATATGCCAATATTTATCTGAATTGAACAAGACCAAAACAATAAAAATCCAACACACACAAGACAAGATATCTCTTTTAAATGATTAAGCAAGTTTAATCCATAGAAAACAATGGATGCTTTCGTTTAAACACAAAGCAAGGCTCTGTCCCCTTTCACCTTCTGTCCTGACTCGTGCCTGAGGCCCATGTTCGCTACCCCCCCTTTAAAAAAAAAAAAGAAAAAACACAGGCCTAATGTGTGCTTCTCAATCCCTGCGAAGATCACTGCACTCATCGCTGCGAGGTACGCCGAGGCAAAGCCGCAACCAGCCGCTGGGGCCAGTGCTGCAAACCGCCACAACCTGCACTCTGGGGATCTCCCTGCGAGCAGCGCAGGCCGGCGCTACATGCTCCACAGGTACAGAGACCACTCCGCAGCAAATCAGCCCCGTGCTGGCCTAGACCACTGCGGTCTGCATGGGAGACACACACACCATCACCTGTTTATGACTCACCGCATTATTCTACTCACCTGAGTTACAGTTGTGGCTGGAGGTGGAGTGACTCACTCGCCCCCTTTTTTTAAAACACGCAAACAAGGGCCCTGTCCTCTTGCCGCACCACTGCATAGATCACACCCCTTTTGCATTTCGAGTTATTGAGAATACTGGGGACTAACTGATTTTATACATCATGGACACAATCCCGGTACCTGACCTCAAGATGGCCACCTCAGTGGGTCGCTCCATGATGCTCTACTACTCCTGGACAATAAAACTGGCCTTCGACCTTGATCTTGATCACAGCCCTCACCTGACCTTGCTCCTGCTCACCCTTCTGGATTTTTACTCTGGGATCTTTCCTGTGACCGTGGAGACTTAGCTATTTGACCGATGCCCAGTGGAGCTACCGGATAGCTAAAGAGGAGATGGGCTGTGGACTGACCCTCAGCCGTCACCTACCCAGGCGGACTTTTGGCAGACTGTCCTTAGTTTCTCTGTCATAGCCCCCTCCCACCCCATAAATATAGGGAATCTGTGAACCTCCCTCTGACCGTGGAGACCTAGGCTTTTGACCGATGCCCGGTGGAGCTACTTGATAGCTTAAGAGGAGATGGGCTGTGGACTACCCCTTCAGCCGTCACCTACCCAGCCGGTCTTTGGACAGAACTTACTTCGTCGCTCCGTTGTATTCTCCCTCCTACCCCTTTACTCCACCCCCGTTCTTCCTTACGTTCCATTTTTCCCTCTTCTTTGCTCTTTAATTGTTTTCCGATTGAGACCTAGCTGTTTGGCTGATGCCCGGTGGAGCTACTTAATAGCTAAAGAAGAGATGGGCTTGTGGATTTCCCCCTCAGCCGTCACCTACCCAGCCGGACTTTGGGCAGACTCTCCTTTCGTCTCTCCATCTTATCTACCTCATATCCCTTTACCCCAACCCCTTATCCTTCTAAGCTCCACTTATTTCGTCTTTTACACTCTTTAATTGTTTTTCTAGTAACTGGTGTAACTGATGTAATTTTGTAATTTCTGTGGAACCTTATGTAAAGCGCTCTGATACCTCCGGGTCTAACCAGCACTAATAAAACTCTCAAAGTAAATAAAAATAAAGTACCTTATATACATCAAAAATTGAAGACGGTGCCAGGCACAGGGGAGGCGAGGAGCCGGAAAAGCAAAGTGATGGGTCAGTTCTTTATTACACAGGGGAGGTGACGAGTTGGCTCTTTACTGCCAGGGAAGGTGATGCATTGCTTCCTTACTGTCAGGGGAGGTGATGCGTTAGTTCCTTACTGGAAGGGGAGGTGATGCATCGATTTCTGGAAACGTGGCCTTGGTTCTCTACTGTGGTGCGGTTTTGATGAAGTGTCAGCATCACAGGATGATGCGCCAAAAATCCATATGTGTTGCGTCATTGCGACAGTGGCGAAGCAGGAGCTGCGTCGATTTTCCAGGTGCGTCAGAGTTGGAGTGGGTGTCACGGATGTCATGACATGGTGCTCAGGACTCACGTTGATAAGATTTTTCAGACGCACTGTGATGGCGAGCTGGGCCCTGCTGTGAAAGGTGTTGGAGATTCGCCAATCGGGAGCCACGCTTCGGTGCAGGCAGCGGTGATGCATCGATCTTGTGCAGTGATGCATGGAGAAAAAAGGCACTAGGGATTGATGGGTCACCAGGTTACACCTCCAAGGGCCCAAGCACTGGATTTGGCACCACTTGGCAAGTCAGGACTCTCAGCAGAAGAGCCCAGGCAGTGGTAGGTGAAGTCTTTGACGGCCCTGAGACTTCTTAGCAGGAGGCAAGCACACACAAGCCCTTGGAGAACCTTCCATCCACTCACCATTGAATTTGAAAATGGGTCGGAATAATGGAACAAATTATTCATTTCATACATTTTGGCATTTTAATCATGCAAGGTCAGAACGATCCAATTGCAGCCAAAGTTAAAGAGTAAACATATTATATCCATGTAATTATAATATCATTACATTCGGTATTCAAAAGAAGGTGCTCTCAGTGAAGAAAGGGGGGGAAAATAAGTGAGTAAGTGAAAGGGACAGGGTAAAGGTGTGGTGACAAAAGTGGTTACATCCAAATTAACGATTGCAAAACCTCTACAAACAAGTTAATGAGCAAAGGTTCCCAAAGTCACATCACACATAGGTAGCAAGAGTCCATCGCTTATTTAGCTCCTATGGTGTGTAGAGTGGAGGCGTAGTTCTACGTTTCGACCCCTGGTTACGCTAAAGGGCAATTCACGGCCTCATAGTGGGGTCTTCATCAGGAAGAGAAAGGGAGAGCCTACAAAATAATTTGAACACAGAGTTCAGTAACTCCAAGGTGAGATAGGTGATAATATACAGGGGGTAGATAGACGTGGGTGGTTACCTACGTCATCAAACGGTCATCATATGTTCCGTCTGCGAAAATGGGCTCCCTCGAGCTCCACAGTGTACTGAAAAAACAATTAAAAGGTGCCGTCAGGGCCCTGAGACTTGTTGCATTAAAAAATAGCCGGGGGTGATAGGTCAGAAGGGACTTACTTGGCGTGTAGGTCAACACACAGCCGATGGGCACATATAGTTAGATCCTCGGTGTGTAAGTTATGCTGTAAGGAAAAGGGGAGTTGTATTTAGCATGATGGATTAAGTATGCGCGTACTAACAAGAAGAGCGAGTGTTTCTGAAGAAACGCGCTAATCTGGATGGTCATTACCTTGGAAAACGGGAACGCACAGCCGTGCTGTTTCACCGTCGGCGTCCTGCATCCGAGTGTGCTCGCGGTGCAGGCGCTCAATGCCAGTGACTAATAGAAAAAGGGGCCCGACTCGCGGGTCCAATTAGAAACGGGGCTAGTCTAGCCCGTTCAAGGGAGCGTCTCGCATGAGTCGTCTCACCTCCAGGCGAAGTATTAACATGAGTTGAGAGAGTTCTTTTAAAAGGGCTGTGTTCGAGAGGGTGCACAGTCGTGACAGGCTGATATATGCATTCTGATAGCCGTGTATAATCTGTCAGGGGTCAAATATCATACAAATAAATATACAGTTTTAACATGTAAAAGACCAGACAGAACTAACAGCGCAGCAGTGCTAAGAAGATGTTCCATTATTATAATGTCCAAGAAAATGTCCAGGCATTGCTGTATAGATAATAATTATACTGCATAAATACATGAACAATTTACATTGTACCAACACAGAGAGTGTAGGATATAGCAAATGAGTTAAAAAAGTCCCATGGTCTATTCAGGATTCAGTCCCGCCATCTGCGAGAAGTTAGCTTCAAGCTCATTCAAACCCTTACTTATTGTCTGGAATTTTTGCATCCATTTGCATTCCCTTATATCAAGAATGGTATTCAAGTTTCCCCCCCGTGGGCCCAGGGAAATTTTTTCAATTACCACCCAACGGATGGATTCTGGTGAATGGTTTTTTTCAATGAAATGATCTACCAAAGGGGCCCCTTGGGTAGTACAGCGAATGCGACTACAGTGTTGAAATATACGACTTTTGATTTTTTGTTGTGTCTGTCCAATATACATAAGGTCACATGGACACAGAATGGCGTAAATCACCCCACTTGAGTTGCAGTTGGTCAGGGACTTGAGCTCTATTGTGAGTTCATTATACTGTATTTGCTTAGTCTCCAAACACATCGGGCAGGCTTTGCATTTGGTGCATTTGAAGTGGCCTACTAGTTCAGGTAGATTCCATAGACTTTGAATCGTAGGTGTTGGTGGGGTTTCTAGCAGGGAGCGCACCACAAAGTCCTTGACATTCCTCGATCTTTTGAAGGCATGCATGGGAGGATGAGGAGCTTTCAAGATTTCTCCTACCAATCCCCAGTGTTGATTCACAATCTTTCGAATGGCGTTGCTTTCAGTGCAGAACGTCGTCACACATATCATACGGTCCTGTGTTGTAGCTCTGGTCCTAGGTTCCAGTAGTGTTGCTCTATCCTGAAACCAAGCTCTCTTCCTTGATCTCTTGACAAGGCGTTGTGGGTAGCCTCGATCTATTAGTCGACTGATAAGATCGTCAGATTCCCTAAAAAAGTCATCTTTGAGAGAACAATTTCTGCGTAGGCGAAGAAATTGGCCAAAGGGCAGATTGTCCCTGAGCCCTCTGGTATGGTGACTCGTGTACCTTAGTAGGGAATTTCTTTCAGATGGCTTGCGGTACAAGGTGGTGTAAAGGTGACCATCCCTCTCCTTAATGCTTAAGTCCAGAAAATCAATCGATTCTTTGTTGGAATGCATGGTAAATTTAATGTCATGTGACTGGTTGTTTAGCCAGGCCAGGAATGCCTTGAGGGATTCCTCTGTACCAGTCCATATCATGAGGACATCGTCAATGTACCGATGCCACGATGCAAGGGTTATTGGATGAGAGGATGCTATCCTGTTCCATTTCAGACATGTAGAGAATGGCTAAGTCTGGGGCAAAGGCAGCGCCCATAGCTACTCCTTTGCTTTGTTCAAAAAAGTTACTTTGGAAGATGAAGAAATTTCTAGTCATTGCAATTTCTAAGAGTGCCACTAGGAATTCTGTTGGTACTGTGGTGGGTTGGTCCCGGCCGTCAAGTACTCTCCTCATACAATCAAGTGCTGGTCTCTGAGGGATGCTGGTATATAGGGAGACAATGTCCATTGTTACCAGGATCTGTTCGTCTTTGTTGAATGGCTTGTTATCAATGAAGGTGATGACTTGTGTGGTGTCTCTCAGGTATGTGGGTGTTGCCTCCGCTAGTGGTTTGAGAAAGACATCAATATATTTGCAGAGTGGTTCCAATATGGAGCCGCACCCGGAAATGATAGGTCTTCCCGGTGGTTTAACTGGGTCCTTGTGAACTTTGGGTAAGACGTATATAGTTGGTATTCTGGGTTGTTCCACATTGAGATAATCAGATTCTTTTTTAGAGAGAAAGCCCATCTCTAGTGCCTTGGTCGTTATGGCTGTAATGTCCGTACGTATTTCTCTGGTTGGGTCTCGCCTTAAGGGTCTGTAGCTGACACCATCAGATAGTTGAGAGTGAATTTCTGCTTTGTAGTCTTCCACATCTAGTACCACTATTGATCCGCCTTTGTCGGCTGGCTTAATAACCAACGCCTTGTTGTTCTTAAGTGATTCCAATGCATGTCTCTCCTCTTTCGTGATGTTGTGTCTAACATAATGTTTTTCGTCAATGGTTCGAAGGACGTCTCTCATGACTGTGCTTTCATACGTGAGGATTTCATGGGCCACTGCGGATGCCATGGGCATAAAGGTGGACGGAGGTCTCAGGTTAGTGAAAGCCGTCATTGCTGGCGTGGGTTTGTTCCTGAAGAAGTATTTCAGTCTCAGTTTTCTGAAAAATCTTGTCAACTCGGTCTGTATGTTGAATTTGTTGGGATAAGACGTTGGTACGTAGGATAGACCTTTACAGAGAATGCTACTTTCATTCTTGGTAAGTGTATATTTAGATAAGTTCATGATCGGGTTGGTCCTCACTGATATGTTATTCACCATCTGTAGGTCTTCCTCCGGGTGCTCCTCTCCCCGTGATCCTCTGGTTGGAAACGTACTTGTTTGGGGGTGCTGTCCCGCTGCCTTCCATTGTCCCAATTTTGTTGGTTGTTTCCTCTGTTCGAGCGGTTGTTCCATGATCCTCCACGGCCACGTCCTCTCGGTGGTCTCCATTGGCCTTCTCCTAAAAAAGGCGGTTGTTGTTCGGGTGGCTGGTACCATTGGTCTTGTTGTTGGTAGTTTGCTCTGGATGTTGCAAACAATGGAATGGAATGGAATGCAGCGGGACAGCACCCCCAAACAAGTACGTTTCCAACCAGAGGATCACGGGGAGAGGAGCACCCGGAGGAAGACCTACAGATGGTGAATAACATATCAGTGAGGACCAACCCGATCATGAACTTATCTAAATATACACTTACCAAGAATGAAAGTAGCATTCTCTGTAAAGGTCTATCCTACGTACCAACGTCTTATCCCAACAAATTCAACATACAGACCGAGTTGACAAGATTTTTCAGAAAACTGAGACTGAAATACTTCTTCAGGAACAAACCCACACCAGCAATGACGGCTTTCACTAACCTGAGACCTCCGTCCACCTTTATGCCCATGGCATCCGCAGTGGCCCATGAAATCCTCACGTATGAAAGCACAGTCATGAGAGACGTCCTTCGAACCATTGACGAAAAACATTATGTTAGACACAACATCACGAAAGAGGAGAGACATGCATTGGAATCACTTAAGAACAACAAGGCGTTGGTTATTAAGCCAGCCGACAAAGGCGGATCAATAGTGGTACTAGATGTGGAAGACTACAAAGCAGAAATTCACTCTCAACTATCTGATGGTGTCAGCTACAGACCCTTAAGGCGAGACCCAACCAGAGAAATACGTACGGACATTACAGCCATAACGACCAAGGCACTAGAGATGGGCTTTCTCTCTAAAAAAGAATCTGATTATCTCAATGTGGAACAACCCAGAATACCAACTATATACGTCTTACCCAAAGTTCACAAGGACCCAGTTAAACCACCGGGAAGACCTATCATTTCCGGGTGCGGCTCCATATTGGAACCACTCTGCAAATATATTGATGTCTTTCTCAAACCACTAGCGGAGGCAACACCCACATACCTGAGAGACACCACACAAGTCATCACCTTCATTGATAACAAGCCATTCAACAAAGACGAACAGATCCTGGTAACAATGGACATTGTCTCCCTATATACCAGCATCCCTCAGAGACCAGCACTTGATTGTATGAGGAGAGTACTTGACGGCCGGGACCAACCCACCACAGTACCAACAGAATTCCTAGTGGCACTCTTAGAAATTGCAATGACTAGAAATTTCTTCATCTTCCAAAGTAACTTTTTTGAACAAAGCAAAGGAGTAGCTATGGGCGCTGCCTTTGCCCCAGACTTAGCCATTCTCTACATGTCTGAAATGGAACAGGATAGCATCCTCTCATCCAATAACCCATACAGAGAGATGATTGCATCGTGGCATCGGTACATTGACGATGTCCTCATGATATGGACTGGTACAGAGGAATCCCTCAAGGCATTCCTGGCCTGGCTAAACAACCAGTCACATGACATTAAATTTACCATGCATTCCAACAAAGAATCGATTGATTTTCTGGACTTAAGCATTAAGGAGAGGGATGGTCACCTTTACACCACCTTGTACCGCAAGCCATCTGAAAGAAATTCCCTACTAAGGTACACGAGTCACCATACCAGAGGGCTCAGGGACAATCTGCCCTTTGGCCAATTTCTTCGCCTACGCAGAAATTGTTCTCTCAAAGATGACTTTTTTAGGGAATCTGACGATCTTATCAGTCGACTAATAGATCGAGGCTACCCACAACGCCTTGTCAAGAGATCAAGGAAGAGAGCTTGGTTTCAGGATAGAGCAACACTACTGGAACCTAGGACCAGAGCTACAACACAGGACCGTATGATATGTGTGACGACGTTCTGCACTGAAAGCAACGCCATTCGAAAGATTGTGAATCAACACTGGGGATTGGTAGGAGAAATCTTGAAAGCTCCTCATCCTCCCATGCATGCCTTCAAAAGATCGAGGAATGTCAAGGACTTTGTGGTGCGCTCCCTGCTAGAAACCCCACCAACACCTACGATTCAAAGTCTATGGAATCTACCTGAACTAGTAGGCCACTTCAAATGCACCAAATGCAAAGCCTGCCCGATGTGTTTGGAGACTAAGCAAATACAGTATAATGAACTCACAATAGAGCTCAAGTCCCTGACCAACTGCAACTCAAGTGGGGTGATTTACGCCATTCTGTGTCCATGTGACCTTATGTATATTGGACAGACACAACAAAATATCAAAAGTCGTATATTTCAACACTGTAGTCGCATTCGCTGTACTACCCAAGGGGCCCCTTTGGTAGATCATTTCATTGAAAAAAACCATTCACCAGAATCCATCCGTTGGGTGGTAATTGAAAAAATTTCCCTGGGCCCACGGGGGGGAAACTTGAATACCATTCTTGATATAAGGGAATGCAAATGGATGCAAAAATTCCAGACAATAAGTAAGGGTTTGAATGAGCTTGAAGCTAACTTCTCGCAGATGGCGGGACTGAATCCTGAATAGACCATGGGACTTTTTTAACTCATTTGCTATATCCTACACTCTCTGTGTTGGTACAATGTAAATTGTTCATGTATTTATGCAGTATAATTATTATCTATACAGCAATGCCTGGACATTTTCTTGGACATTATAATAATGGAACATCTTCTTAGCACTGCTGCGCTGTTAGTTCTGTCTGGTCTTTTACATGTTAAAACTGTATATTTATTTGTATGATATTTGACCCCTGACAGATTATACACGGCTATCAGAATGCATATATCAGCCTGTCACGACTGTGCACCCTCTCGAACACAGCCCTTTTAAAAGAACTCTCTTAACTCATGTTAATACTTCGCCTGGAGGTGAGACGACTCATGCGAGACGCTCCCTTGAACGGGCTAGACTAGCCCCGTTTCTAATTGGACCCGCGAGTCGGGCCCCTTTTTCTATTAGTCACTGGCATTGAGCGCCTGCACCGCGAGCACACTCGGATGCAGGACGCCGACGGTGAAACAGCACGGCTGTGCGTTCCCGTTTTCCAAGGTAATGACCATCCAGATTAGCGCGTTTCTTCAGAAACACTCGCTCTTCTTGTTAGTACGCGCATACTTAATCCATCATGCTAAATACAACTCCCCTTTTCCTTACAGCATAACTTACACACCGAGGATCTAACTATATGTGCCCATCGGCTGTGTGTTGACCTACACGCCAAGTAAGTCCCTTCTGACCTATCACCCCCGGCTATTTTTTAATGCAACAAGTCTCAGGGCCCTGACGGCACCTTTTAATTGTTTTTTCAGTACACTGTGGAGCTCGAGGGAGCCCATTTTCGCAGACGGAACATATGATGACCGTTTGATGACGTAGGTAACCACCCACGTCTATCTACCCCCTGTATATTATCACCTATCTCACCTTGGAGTTACTGAACTCTGTGTTCAAATTATTTTGTAGGCTCTCCCTTTCTCTTCCTGATGAAGACCCCACTATGAGGCCGTGAATTGCCCTTTAGCGTAACCAGGGGTCGAAACGTAGAACTACGCCTCCACTCTACACACCATAGGAGCTAAATAAGCGATGGACTCTTGCTACCTATGTGTGATGTGACTTTGGGAACCTTTGCTCATTAACTTGTTTGTAGAGGTTTTGCAATCGTTAATTTGGATGTAACCACTTTTGTCACCACACCTTTACCCTGTCCCTTTCACTTACTCACTTATTTTCCCCCCCTTTCTTCACTGAGAGCACCTTCTTTTGAATACCGAATGTAATGATATTATAATTACATGGATATAATATGTTTACTCTTTAACTTTGGCTGCAATTGGATCGTTCTGACCTTGCATGATTAAAATGCCAAAATGTATGAAATGAATAATTTGTTCCATTATTCCGACCCATTTTCAAATTCAATGGTGAGTGGGTGTTTATTTGAAATTATTTGATACTGTTTTTACTCAGACCAAACCTTTTTTGTACTGACCCACGGACCCAGGTCCTGAGTTTTTAGGGCCCCCCCCTTTAATACTCACACTTGGAGAACCTTGAACACAGGATGTAGAAAGCAAAGTCCAGTCCTTTCCCTCCCTGGACAGAAGCAGCAAGCTACACACCAGCACAACAAAGCAACAGGACGAGTGGCCGTTCCTCCTACTGCATCGAGCTCTTCTTTGCAGAATGTCCTCAGTTCAGAAGTGGTCTGTTTTGAGGTGTCAGAGGTCCAAGATATATACCCCTTTCTGCCCTGGAAGTAGGCGAACTTCGAAGGAAAGTCTCTGTAGTGCACAAGACCCTGCCTTTCCCTGACCTGGCTCTAGGCACAGGACAGGGAGGTGGAGACAGCTTTGTGTGGGAACAGGCACAGCCCTATTCAGGTGTCAGTGACAACTCCTCCCACTACTCTAGCTCAGGAAGGCCCATCAGCCTGGTGATGGTCCATCAGAATATGCAAGGCACACCTCAGCTCCTTTTGTGTGCCTGTCTAGAGTGAATGCACAAAAGCCCAACTGTCAGCCAACCCAGGTGTATGTTCTATAGAGGGCAGAGGCACAGAATGGTTAAGCACAAAAATGCCCACTTTCCAAAAGTGGCATTTTCAAACATACAATTTAAAAACCAACTTCACCAAAAGATATATTTTTAAATTGTGGGTTCAGAGACCCCAAACTCTAAATCTCTTCCTGATCCTAATGGGAATTTGCTTTTAAAAGATATTTCCAGGTACTCCCAATGTTACCCTATGGGAGAACTTGTCCTTGCAATAGTGAACAACAAAATTAGCAGTATTTCACTATTAGGACATGTAAACAGACCAGTACATGTCCAACCTTTTAAATGCAATGTACCCTGTCCATGGGGCTGCCTTGGGGCTTCTTTAGGGATGACCTACATGTAGTAAAAGGGAAGGTTTGGTTCAAAATGGCAATTTAAACTGCACTCAGAGACATGGCTTGGCAGTTTGGGCTGGACTGTACCCATGAGGCACAGGGCCAGACTGATTTGCATATAGCCATGTCTGAACTGGGGTGGCAGAGTGGGCTAAAGAACAGTGATGGATTAAGCCCAGATCTTTTGACTGGGTGTGAGTGTTTGATTGATTCAGATGCTCCGTCCATCACCACCCCTTTTTGTACCACTTTCCAAAAGTGGCATTTTCAAACACACAATTTAAAAACCAACTTCACCAAAAGATGTATTTGTAAATTGTGGGTTCAGAGACCCCAAACTCTAAATCTCTACCTGATCCTAATGGGAATTTGCGTTTCAAAGATATTTCTAGGTACTCCCCATGTTACCATATGGGAGAACTTGTCCTTGCAATACTGAACAACGAAATTAGCAGTATTTCACTATTAGAACATGTAAACAGACCAGAACATGTCCAACCTTTTAAATACAATGTACCCTGCCCATGGGGCCGCCTTGGGGCTTCTTTAGGGGTGATCTACATGTAGTAAAAGGGAAGGTTTGGGTCAAAATGGCAGTTTCAACTGCACTCAGAGACACTTCAGAGGCAGGTCTGAGACATTTTTGCAGGCTACTGGCACAATCAGTGCTACAGGCACACTAGTCGCATTTGGATTACAGGCGTGGGAGCATCTGGTGCACCTTACTAAGGACTTATTAGTAAATCAAATATGCCAATCATAGCTAAACCAATCACCAATACAATGTACACTTGCACTTTAGCACTTCTTAGCAGTGGGAAAGTGTCCAGAGTCCTGAAACCAGCAAAACAAAATGTGGCACCCAGTCAAAATACAGGAGGTCAGAAGCAAAAAGACAGGGGAAATTATGCCAACATATGCCAGGTTTAACACAGGGAATAAACTTAAAGAAAGCCATTGATGCTATCGGGTAAGACGGCATAACCAGAAACCACTCTACTCAACTGTGTGTGTGGAAAAATCCCACTTTAATGACACAGGTGCGTAATGCAGGAAACAACCCTTGGCACTTACTATACAGACTACAATAAAAGCCTTACTGAACATTGAACAAATCTAATCCCCCCAACAATCTCTTCAATGTCTTAAAAAGTTGGCTTCTGTGTGGGAACAAGGGAAGTCCTTTACTGAGGACTAACTTTTTAGAGCTCATTACTGAACTCTTAAAGTTCTTCAGGGAAATTAATCTGAAAGCCTTGTTGGTGCTGAGAATATGAACCTTAGATCTGAAGTAAACAATGTATGTCCGCATTCGACATTCTCTGCTCCCATATCCACTGTACCAGGAGAAATTTCCACATTAGAGAAACCGGTACTCAAAGATCTAGATGAACTTTAAAAAAGAATGCTTTCACACCATATAATATCTATTTGCAATAATAATGTGCAGCCCTCAATTCCCTTAACACCTTGGCTGCTAGGTGTTTTCCCCCTCCTGTGCTGGAAATTGCTTTTTTACTTTATTTATGACGAGCTCAGCTCGTCATCAGCACAGCTCAACTGTGCATCATGACGAGCTGAGCTCGTCATGAGCATCGAAAGGGTTAAGGAGCAAAGCTCCATAATTGTGAAACCTGCAGGCATAGAGGGTGGTATTATTTTACAAGATATTGAGACTTACAAATCAGAGATCCCTAACCCACTTTTTAACACTAATTATTACGCAAGGCTTCGATAAGACCCCTTGGGATGATTTAAGGTCCTGTTACGATGTCTGTACGATTGATACTACAATCTACAGTAGGGCGGAGAATTACCTGACCGGCTGGTACGAGTGAACATGGCTGGTTTAGGTTTCCTGTTTTAAAGATGTCCAACGCTGGTGCAGTGACAGAGTGTTAACCCTGATGAATCTGCCATAAAATTTATTGGGCAGTGAAACATGTTGGTTACAGGTAGTGGTATGCGACAGTAAGCTACCAGCCTTTTTAACTCAGCAGTGCATACCTTATTTAGTAATAAAGTGGTACAGTTGGTGTGACTGCTGATTTTACTTTCACTCTGTATTGTTTGTCACGTTAGGGAGCTATGCTCTGAGCTCCTTGTTCAGCACCTTTTCTTTCACATTATTTGTTTCACATTTTTCTGTGTTGTGACACGTTTGTCTTTTGGAAAAGGAATGGCAACCGATGATGAGAAAGGGGCAAAGTATTGGTAACATCTGCCAATTTCCCCGAGGGTGTTCGCCCGTGAGGTGCCTTCCTCTCCGCCACACATTTTTTCTGTTTTGACTGTCTATGTGTGGTTGTATGTATTGCCCCAGTAGGGCAGACATCACAGGTTATGTCGAGTTGAATACACACGGGAACCCCCTATTAATAGTCACAAACAGTGGTTTGGCATCAGGGCCGGTCCTAGAATTCCTGGGGCCCCGGGCGAAAGGGAAGATGTGAGGCCCCTCTAATTTGCATGTAACTTCCAGTCGCAGCCGGCATGACTCGCGTGTGGAGGGTCTCGTGGGAGTTCGGGAGGTGGGGAACAGGAAGCAGGCAGCCTCCCTCCCCTAAACCAATCCCAATGCTGCAATGGTATTGCAGCCTACATAGAGAAAGGCCAGAGTGTGCATGACTGGTTTGGTCGAACAGTCAACGCCCTTAGCAGTTGGCAAGGCACTTCCCCCTGCCCTAAAGCAGACCCCCCCGCCCCCAACCAAACACTTCTGCTTTCTCGCAGTGCTAGAAGTAGAAACATAAAACGGTCATTTTAGCATTTTGTGTTTCTGCTTTTGCGAGAAAGTAGTGGGGCGAAGCTCCTCCGCCCTAGTGGAGGTCCCGCCCTTGGTAAGATCACAAGAAGTGACATCTCAGAAAATGACATAGCAGGACTGGACTATTGATCTTATTTGGCATCACTGAAGAGACCTAACGTGGATATCAGTAACATGGACAAAAAGCTAAATATACAAATGAAATAAGTCCATATATTTTAAAACGGTTAAATGGATTACATTTGTCTCATTAGATGGAAAAGATAGGTGCAGGTCTCACAAAGATGTATATTATTTACTCCTTGTTAACTGATTGTTTCCAGATGAGTGCATGATACACTTTCCAGTTCTGCCTCATAAAGGGGGGAGATCCTGTTGAGGTAATGAGGGGCGGGATCATTCAAAATATAAAATTACACAAGAAAAAAACTCTCACGCCATGGATATAATTGCACATTTCAAAAGGCTCACTTATCTTTCTGTGCCATTATTGTGCTACCTTAGGATGACATTAATGCTTCGTAATTTGTTTTAACGTAAGTCCTCTCACCAGAATCCCACACTCCCATGTTAAGAGACGTAGGAAAATCTTTTATGTGTGTGTGCTCTTTACTCGCCAGAATTATGTTAAGTGCAAAAACACAACACATATAGTACAAAATTACAAGACACAATTGCAAACAAATAAAGATTGTACATCAACAAAAAAAGACTTAGAACAACCTAGACCACTGCTAAATCATACATTGACTTGAAGGTATGCTACAGATTCAAGGGATTGTCAAATCAACGTTTTTGATTTGGTGGTAGAACTGTAGGAAGTAGAAGTGGCCAGCTTTAGCGCTGGTGGAGCCCTGTGCGACAATGTTGGTGCCCCCAATGACTTGCTCTGCCACGGATTCCCTCACTACCACCCATTAACAGTGCCCCTCAAGTCTCCATAACTACACTCTCTCTCAGATGCATTTAATTTGCACGGTCACTCGTTTTAGCTCTGTGCGCCATGCACACACCTTAGCGCTGAAGCGCTAGGGTGTGCGCATGAGTGTAGCATAGGTTTTGTACAGAAGGGTACCCTTCTTGTGCAAAATACTCTGCTGGGTACGATACATAGCTTTTCCCACTTTGAATACGTGCTGCGCAGTGTAGTGCGCATGCAAAGTCGCAAAAGCATGGAGAAATGAAAGCATTTCTCTTGTTAGCGCCTTCTTTCAAGGGGCGTTAACTTTTGTCGCGAAACCATGTTCACAAATCTTTGTAAATATGGTTTTGCGTCAAAGTGTATGGGTGGTTACATGGGAACGCCCATGTACCACTTCCTCGGTGCAAAGTAACGCAAAGCAGTGCTTTGCGCTGCTTTGCACTACTTAGAGGGTCCTTTCCAGCGCAAAACAAGTTTTCGCTGGAAAGAAAATAGCAGCAAAAAAAAAATGGTGCTGGTTAGCGTCACTCTTGTGATGCAAAACCAGCGCAAAAGGATTGAAAATCTCCCCCTTCATGTTTTATCTCTCTCTCACCTCTACCCTCCATTCGCTGTTTCTGCCTCTCAAGCTTCCACCTCTCCCCTACATGCCCTGCTATTCACCACTCTTCTCTACGGTCTCTTACCTTGCTTCACCTCTTGTGCCAGAACGCAATAGAGGCCCCTGCAGCACAGATGGCCCACAACAATTCTGTGGGCCCCATCTCACCAGGGGGCTCCCATTCAGCCTATGGACAATGAATATCTGAGAGATGTGGGAGACTCTGGGGTCCATTATTACATTCTGCAGAACGGGAACCCCATCATTTTGTGTTACACAACTGCTCTTGTGTTACTTTTCAGATGCGTAAAGCAATGAATGGTGAGTGGCTTGAGGGGTTATATTACTTGGGTGTATCTTGGAGGGTTCATTCAGCTTGGGGGTGGCGCTGAGGGATGCTGGGGTGGCGCTGAGTGATGCTGGGGTGGTATTGAGTGATAATGTGGTGGTGCTGAGTGAGAATGTGGTGGTGCTGAGTGATGCTGGGGTAGCGCTGAGTGAATATGTGTGAAGACTGCGGCTACCTGTTTTGGGTTGATGAGGATGCTACGGAGGGTGCTCCCTCTGCTCCCATTTCAGGCAAGGAGGATCCTGATCCAGGCCCTTATACTATCTCACCTGGATTACGGGAATGTCCTTTATATGGGAGCTCCTGCCTATACCATCCATAGGCTCCAAGTCGCCCAAAACAGTGCAGCCCGTCTACTTTACAACCTTCCCCGTTGGCAGTCAGCGAGGAATGCTTTGAGGGAACTTCACTGGCTTCCTATAGCTGGAAGAATACAATTTAAGGCCATGTGTATTTTACACAAGGCCTTCCATCGCACTGGCCCTGCAATTCTTCAGTCCCTGGTCACTCCCTATGTTCCATCTCGTTCTCTTCGGTCCAGCTCCTCCCAGTTGGCTACTCCCATCAGAGTCAAGAAGGCTCGATGGGGTGGCCGCTCCTTCTCACACACTGCGGCAAAGCTATGGAACATTCTTCCTCTGCCTCTGCGGGAAACTTTAAACCATCTCTCCTTTAGGAAAACTTTAAAAACACACTTGTATACTACATTCTGCTGACCTGCCCTGAGCCCTTGCTAATTGAGTTTCTGTCATAAGCGCTACGAGGCCTCCGGGTAGATAGCGCTATACAAGTATTGTTTCATTCATTCATTCATTCATTCATTCATTCATTCATTCATTGCACTCCCCTTGGGGTGATAAGGATGAGTGTGGGATCACCCCCCATCCCTCCCCATAACTGAATGTTAGCATCTCCACTAAACTTTTAAAGACCAAATTGCTCATTCTTCTTTCAATTCATGTCAATTACATGAAAATAAAAAACACCAAGTGCTTATAACTGGAGTTTATTATTTATGTTTAACTCCTTTTATGTTTGTTTTGTATGAACATGCTTGTTTGAGAAAAAAAAACAGTTGCAAAAAAGAGAAAAGAATACTAAGCCCTTTATCCATTTTCTGTCTTCTCCCTTCCATGGAAGAAGCAGCGCCTTTTGTGATGTGAGATCACTCTGTGTTTTTGTGTTGTGAGCCCTGCAGGATGCTCTGCGTTTCATTCATGCAGGGGCAGGGCTCACTTCACACCTCACAGTTCAAGTAGCTGCCTAACTGCTGTTATGGAGATGCAGCGATTAGGCTGATCACGGCCACAAACACAAACCCGCCTTGCCCACTCTGCAGCATCTGAAAGGATGGGGTGTCATATTGCTTTTTCATTCCATGGCGCGGTGAGGGGGGCCCCGCCGTGGGCCTCGCACACTACACCATGGCTGTAAACCCCTAGGGAGGCGGCTCCCCCCTGCCACTCTTACAATGGCACACTTTAAAAAAAGTTGATGGGCTCGTGGGGGGGCCCCATCAGCCGCGAGGCCCTGGGCAGCCGCCCACTCTGCCCATGCCTAGCGCCGGCCCTGTTTGGCATGGACAGTAGGGCATTAGAGATAATAAATACCCAATCATAGAATTGAGAGGGAGTAAATCTGGAATTTTACGACAGAGGATTCCAGTATAGGATGTTCTCATGCCTGTTAGATGATTGCTAACTAAAGTCCTGGGTACAGGGATTTCTTGTGTTTGAATTGCATTGAGTGGAGGGCTTTCCCTATGGTACCCGTTTTTCCCTCTGAGCTCCCCTTGCTATTGTTCGATAAGACCCCACCAAAGAGATGCAAACTGAAATGCTAAAACCCCGGCTAAGGAAGTAGGCTACCTGAGCGACAATAGGTTTCTATATCTGAATGTGAATCATCCCCATACTCCAATCATATACACTTTGCCTAAAATCCACAAGAACCTGGAGACCTCGCCAGGTAGACCAGTTGTCTCAGGTTGTGGCTCGATTTGAAAGCATATTGGACAATATGTTGACTTTTTCATCAAAACTTCTGTGCCCTTGACTGATTGTTATATAAGGGACAGCATGCACGCCATATAGAGATTTTCCTATGCTTTGTCTCTAACTCACTACGGGCCTCATTGGACATATATTCCCTCTACTCCAAATTCTCCAAGGAGAATGGATTGATTCCATGAGTAATATCCTTCATAATAGAAAAAGACTACTCCTGGTACCTACATCCTTCAGAATATCATTTCACAATTTAGCGGTTAGACACAATTTTTAAACCTTCATGTATAACTTTTTACTTCAAGTTAGGGAAACATCCATGGGGTCCTTTTAGGCTCCATTTTTTGGGGGGGGAATATTTTTAATAGTTTTTTCCTGTTAGTACAGTGAAACCATTTTGAACATATACATGTAATTGTGCACAGTATCTTATCACCAGAAACATTTCGAATTACTATAAAGTCACAAATATGCATTTTTCCAACATTGGAGAGCAGACTTTTAACAGTTATGTTTGGGTCCGTGGACCTATTCCGAATTTGAACTACTATCATCATGATTCGATGGCGGCTCACAAATATTACCTCTGTAGTCATTCCACGCCCCCCAAATCTTCTTCCATTTTTTTGGGGCAGTCCCTGCTGTTGAACACCGTCCTTTCCGCTATCATGACCATATCCATGTCTTTACTCCATGCCGCTAATGTAGGTCTTTCTACGCCGCCCCACCTCTGCGCTATATTTCTCTTAGCCACCATCATACCCATTGTTGCCCAGCTCTGCCCTGAATGAGTAAGATCATTTGGTTCCCATATATTTAGTAAGCAACGCCTGGGTTCAGGTAGCAGTGAGACCCCTCTGATTGAGACATAGTTCTCAACACCTGTGTCCAGTATTCGGGTATTCTGTGGCACTCCCATATGGTGTGGTAAAATGTCCCTTCCTCCCCGCAGCCCCTCAGACAGTAGGGATGCTCTATCCTTCCTATTTTATGTAAGGTGCTTCTAGTGTAGTAGGAGCGATGTAGGATGCGCAATTGTACCAAACGGAGACGTGAGGGAGTGCCTACCTCTTTTGGGGACGCTAGTGCTTCCTGCCATTCAGATTCATCAATCTCACCAATATCATGAGACCATTTCTCCCGTAGGGTTCCCGTCGGGTCAGGCAGATTATTCACCAGTTTACGGTAGATTAGGGAGGTCGCCTTCTTTGGCATGTAATCAGTTAACAATCTGTCCTCCAGAGGGGATGCCTTTGGGAATTCTGAGCTAGGTGGTAGTGCTGTCATTAGGGCGTGTCGTATCTGTACGTATCTGAACATTTCAGAGGGGGCTAAGTCGTATTGCTTCCTTAGTGTATCAAAAGAAATCACTTCTCCTTTCTACCACATGTCTCCAATCGTTGATATCCCAATATCATCCCAACGATCGAAACCTTTGCTATGTCTAAGTTTCCCCAGCCGCTTCGTGTCCCACAGTGGGGTAAGCTGAGTTAGTACCCCTCTCCACCCCAACTTTGCTTGAGCTGTATGCCACAGTGCAAGTGTGTGTCGTAGCGGTCCAAACTTTGCTAGTGACAATTTTTTATCGTAGAGGGTAGCCAGCATACCTGTCAGGCCCAGCTGTTCTCTGTCTGCCTTTAATTTTGGATCCGATTGTGGAAGATGCATCCATTGATTAATTACTTTTAATTGCGCTGCCCAGTAATAAAGTTGTATGTCTGGAAGCGCTATCCCACCATCATACCAGCTGTGCACCAACTTGGCCTGTGCTATACGCGCTGGCTTATGTCCCCACAGCAGATTGGAGACCTGCGTTGCAATTGCTTTAAAATATGAAGACTGTACTGGGTTGGGTGTATTTTCCAAAATATACAAAAATCGAGGCAGAGCCATCATTTTAAAAAGCTCTGCCTTTCCCAGCAGGGTCAATGGCAGCGTCTCCCAGTGCCTTATGTCTCACTTGAGGCGATCTAGTGGCGGCTGTAGATTCATATTGTAAAATTTGTCTGAATTGGCTGTGATATAGACCCCTAAGTATTCAAACGTGCTTTCCGCAGTCTGTAACGGACAGCCGTCCGGAAGACGCGGTGGCGGGCCGTGAAGCACGTACATGGTGGATTTAGACCAATTGAGAGTGTACCCGGATGCCCGTCCATAAGCCGTGCAGACATCCAAAAGAGTGATTATGGAGCGCCTAGGGGAAGTGAGGTACAGCAGAATATCGTCAGCGTAAAGGGCAATTTTATCCTCCCAATTATCAGCCCATTTGAGGCAGCGGATCGTTGGTTCCCAACGTATCCATGTCGCCAGAGGTTCTAGTACTAGGGAAAATAATAGCGGCGATAATGGGCAGCCTTGGCGCGTGCCCCTAGCTAGGGGAAAGTCTGCAGAGATATTGCCATTAGCTGTAACATGTGCCATGGGTTTAGTATAGAGTAGTCGAATCCATGTACAGAACTTTGGACCGAACCCAGATGGCGTAGCACCGAGAAGAGATAGGGCCAATTAATTAATTAATTAATTGTGGGTTTGTAATGCGCTAGAATCGACTCCCGAAGGAATATCTCTGCGCAGTAGACCGCTGGGAAACCCGTCCTGGCTTTCCCTGTGAGATGGTCCCTACTGGGTATCTCCAAGGTGAAACCAGGCATCCCCGGCGTATGTGGGAGGCCGTTGTGGAGATGAGGCAAGCTAATGCCCAGAGTTGCCAAGTGGAATCCCTGGTTAGAGTAGGCACAGAGTTGAGAATTATCGAGTCCGCTGACCCTGATCCACGACCCTGCCGCGTCGGGAATTGAACCCTGGTCGTCCTCTGCTCTCGGGTCTGCCGCCTCTAACCAGTGAGCCACACCACTCCAATGGAGCATGTCGAATGCCATTTGCGCATCCAGTGAAAGTATCACTGCCGAATCCTGCACGTAGTCTGCACGTGTCAGCACCCCATGTAATCTGCTTAAATTAAGTGCTGTGTTCCTGCCGGGCATAAAGCCCGATTGGTCCTGATGCACAAGCTTCGATAGGTGTGGCGTGAATCTAAGCGCTAGTAATTTGGCGAGTATTTTGGCCTCAGCATTTATGAGTGAAATAGGTCGATATGAGGTACATTGATCAGCCTGTTTACCGGGTTTTAGAATGGCTATTATGGTAGCCGCGCACTGGTCCGGTGGGAGTTCTTCTGTTTCTAAACTTTCAGCGAACATATGTAGCAGGTGTGGCTCGAGGGAGTCAGTCATCTTTTTATAAAACTCGACTGGTATGCCATTTGGCCCTACCGCCTTACCCGATTGCAACGCCCTAGTAGCTGCTGTCACCTCATCCGCTTCTTCAGGGGTAGATTTGGGCATATTGAGGTCCTTTATGTAAGATATGGCTTCCTCCTCTGATATTGTCGAGGCGAAGGAGTATATTGTCTGGAAGTGTCGTGCCAACATGTGTACTATTGGGTGTGGTTCTGTTGTGGGTTGCCCTTCCTCTGTGCAAAGCTGTGCTATCCATTTGTCCCTTTTTTCCCGTTTGTCCAGCCCTGCCAGTAGCTTCCCTGCCTTGTCGCCAATGTCATAAACTTTGTGTTGTGTGTTTGTCAGTTGTTGTCTAGTCAGTTCCGTCAGGTATTCCTTGTGGCGTCGCTGCGCGAGCTGCAAGCTGTGAGCCGTATCGGGGGTTGGGTCGCTGGTGTGTTGGACTTCAGCAATACAAAAGGGGGTGGTGATGGACGGAGCATCTGATTCAATCAAACACTCATACTCAGTCAAAAGATCTGGGTTTAATCCATCACCGTTCTTTAGCCCACTCTGCCACCCCAGTTCAGACATGGCTATATGCAAATTAGTCTGACCCTGTGCCTCATGGGAACAGTTCAGCCCGAACTGCCAAGCCATGTCTTCCCTGGACCGGAAACAAGCTTCCGAGGACCGGTTTCTGGCATCACCACCCCCTTTTGTACCGCTTTTGGCCGCCGAGACTGGAACCGAGGGAGAAAGCACACGCTGCTCGTGATCGAAAACAGATGGGTTGTGGACAATGAAAAACGTTTCTGATGGCCCTTTGATCATGATGCATAGAAAGAATTGACTACTATCCTTCATAATAAGGCCATTTATGACTTGCACATTTGAAGTTCTGACCACAAAGTTTTGAAAAAAGGATTTGACTACAGCTCTAAGTAATAAGGCCGTTAATGCCATTTACAGCTGAAACTTTGAAAATATATAAAGTCCTGAGAGAAAACCTTTGAAAAAACATATGAATACCTTTCGCCCTGAAGAAGTCCTACGGGCGAAACGCGTTGGCTACGTTTTTTTACTTGAAGACTTTCAATAAAAGCAAGAAAGAAAACTTTAAGTCCTACTGAATTGTTTTCTTCCGGAGTACTGTTTTGACTGTCATTGCCAACTGTATATTGTGTGAGGTGCTGAACCACTGTGCTGTTTTTAAACTTGTCGAGCCTACCTTGTTGGGTCGCGCGGGAACCGTTGCCGCTAATTGTTCACTTAGCAGCCTCTACAGGCCTCTTTAGCACTTCCACAGGATTGTTGCAGATTTATTTAGACTGTGGAGTTTGCAGGCCTCCGCCGAGGGCCCTTATGTTTACGCCGCAATTTCTCGAGCCCGGACACCCTCCTGCAGTGACACTCCTGTATCTTGAGGGGGGGCGTTGTATGGCACCTGAAGCGCTGGTCCTGTGCTTGATCCACGTTTCCCCAATCTTATTCGCCTCACACGTACGCCTCTGCGCGGCTCAGTCCGCTTCAATTGTGCTCCCCGGTCCCCATTGTCCGGAGCTACCTGAGCTGGGGGTGCTGCGCAGGCAACCCTCGCTCTAATCACCTGGTACCGTAGTATAACTGCCCCTCTTCTTCGCTTGTTGTAGCTCCTCACGCTGCCGCTCACTGCAGGCCCTTTACGAGCGTTTGTTGTATGCGTGTGGCCCGGCACAGCAGTCTCGCGGGCACACTGCAATGGGCTCTGGTGGCGCCGTTTCCAGACCCAGTGCAGCGACAACTCGACCCCATGCTGCCTGCCCTCACCTCCACTGCCTGCCGGGCCCAGTCGCCATCATCAATATCGGGGGGGGGGTCCTCACGCCGTCACCCTGCAAGTCAGGTGGCCGCTGACAGCGCCGATGCTGTTCCCTCACGATGTGCGCTCTCACCTCCGGTTTTTGTTGCCGCTCCGCCTCCTCATCCAGCCGGTCGCACCATAGGCGTGCCGGCTCAGCATCAAAATTTAGGCCACGGCTGGAAACGTGCGCATAGGCCGCAACTGTTCGCCAGTGGTAACTCACTAGTACGGTCTCGGAGAGCCCCCAGCATGGAGTCATTCAATTCCGCTCCCCAAAACACGATTTCAGGCTCTGGGTACAGTATTTTGTGCGGATTGATGTACGGATTTACGGGGGAGTCGGCCTCACCCTCGGAGTTCCACTAGGCTGCGGCCATCTTGCTTGGTTGCTAGCCACGCCCCCTTTTGGCTCCATTTTTTGCAATCCTGTTTATGGGTGACTTGGAACAGAAAAACATCTTGAGCAGTATGAATTCTTTAGAGAACGTACTGTCCTATGGAAACGGTATATTCACAATATCTTCCTGATCTGGGAGGATGACTCACCTTCGCTCATATTATTCCAAGTTTGGTTGAATCATAACTGCAATGGATTAAACTTTACGCATTTCCACCAATCTGAAATTGCATTCTTAGACTTACTTGTCAAGGTTGAGGATTGACATCTGGATACAACTTTATATAAATACAAGTGAGGGAATTCACTCATCGTTCATGACTCAAAATTAGTAAATGATAGTGGTATTCAAGCGGTTACCCACTGGGTCTATGCCACAGGATGCAGACTCCGCATTTGATGTGCACTCGCAATGCCTTGTTAGCGACCTGACGCGCAGCTCATCAACGGGCCAGACTTACAAACAAACAAGCACATTCTAACCAAGCTCAAACACATTCTGTAATTAAACCGTTCCATCATGAAGTGTCAGCACGGAAAAAGGATTCAAGAATTGAATAGTTTTAGGTATTTATTTAAGTAATTAATTACGAAGGAAAATGCCCACAGACAGCCAAACAGAAACACAGCTGACAGGTAGATAAGCTGGTGAAGGAATGCCTGAACATTCCATGATGCACACTATATACAATTGCGGTGTTCTAAACAACGTCACTGATGAATGACCAATAAGGAGAAAGTTGGGGTGCAGGTAAACTATGAAGTAAGGGTACACTAAAATGCTTATGGAAGTACAACAGTGCAACACATCAAAACATAAAAATCTATTCATAATGACAAAATAAGGAAAGACGTCTCTCTGCACTCACCATGAGATGTGAACTCTGAGGGCAACCAGCGAAGTCTGATTAACCAGCAGGGGCAGCATGAACGTACAGTTGCCAGCAGGGGGAGGGAGTGAGAGAGAGAGAAAGGGAAAGAGTGAGAAAGGGAGAGAGGGGGGGAGAGAGCGAGAGAGGGGTAGAGAGAGAGAGCGAGAGAGAGAAAGAGATAGCGGGAGAGACAGAGAGAAAGAGAGAGAGAGAAAGCGAGAGGAGAGAAAGCAAGAGAGAGAGGCCGGGCCTGATGCGCACATGCGCGCACAGTCTGCTCATTTTCAAGCATTGTACTCATCCTTGTGGTGCGCCCCTCCTCGCTCCCGCAAGGTGGATGCCGCCACAAGCACGTGTGTGCTTGAAAATGACCAGAGCGACGGCTAAAGGTCCTCCTATCAGCGCATGTGCGCTACGTAGGCGAGACCTAAAAACGAGGAGAAATAAAGATATTTCTCCTCGTTGTGCCTCCCTTACGCCTCTCCTGAGAAGGCGTAAGCTTTTGGCGCTGCCTAAGATTTACGTTTTCTTGTAAATCTGGAGCAGTGTCAAAAGGCCATGGATTCTTGCTGGGAACGCCCCCAACAACACCCATTGCAAGCCCCTTTAACATAGGAGACTGCGTTAAAGGGACTGATATTTATCAGGCAGAATTAAGCCAAAAAAAGTGCCTTAGTGCTGCCTGATAAATATCACACAGGCTTCTGCGCCACGGAACATCACAAAAAGTGACGTTCCGGAGGCGCAAGTAGCTCATAAATGAGACCCTCTGTCCACGCTTGACTATACATTTTCCTAGTTGAAGCAGCCAATGGCTCTTCAATCAATTCTATTTATCAGACATTCATATTATCCACAGCTTCTACAGCATTGGCATCTTTGCCTCACCTGCCCCAGGTGCCAGCCCACACAGAATCCTCTCCACGGTTAACGAAACAACGCACCCACAATTTCATTGTTAACTCCAGGTACATGTTTTAATCTGAAGACAAGGTTGTGACACAAACAAACCAAGACAAAAAATCTCAACAGATGTAACACTTTCAAATCACAGGCTGATTGTCTATTGATAATGTTCACCACTGGCATGTTTTCGACATTTTAAAGCACCTTCTTATTCACAAGGAATTTGCCTCATAGCACTCCTGCCACCACCATGGGAAAAATTCCAAAATGTAATGTTGTACATCCTCTTGCCATGTTTACACACAAAACCATTCCTGCCAAAAAATGGCAAACCATGTATATCCTACAGCATCAGAAAATAGATCTATTGACCTTCCCTTGCTCAGCCATACCCCAAATGGGTATTCCATTAAAGTCAAATAGAAATGTTTTCCACACTCTCAAATCAGCCTTTACTCTTGCCATCAAGCACTGTAAGGAAATGCCTCTTTTTGCATGATCAGCCCCAAAGATTTCCACTGATGCTGCAGTTTTTTTTAACTCTGTGACAGCACTAAGGCCTGCTAACCAGACGTCAGTGCCAAGGCTCTGTCCCTTAAAAGTGGAAGTTTAAGTGGCTTATACCCAATTGGTATGCGTTAAATTATTTATACGTTTCTAGTATATGGTAACAGCGGTACCCAAGGCCTGTAAGTTAAAGTGTCTCTCATGGACTGCGGCACTTACTGCACCACCATTATTGTGCCAAAGTAACATGTCTCCCAGCCTGTCACTGCAGACTGGTACATTCGTTTTTAAACTACTAACTCAACTTTGCCATTTAAACTCATACCAAAGTTCGGACATTCCTTTATAATATATATATATATATATATATATATCACCACTAATGAAGGCCTGTCAAACCCTAAGGCAGGGTGCTGTATATTAAAAAGTAGGAAGTGTGTTGGTATATGTCCGAGGAGTAAAAACCCAAATTGTTGTTTTTACTTGGAAAGTACAGGGTTACACGCTGACCACTTAGCTGTGCTAACTTCTTCAATGGAACTACTAAAGCTGGCACTTCAAGGCATCAAATGAATCATTGCATTAAGTCCAACTTGATGCCCAAGTCAAATTTAATGTACCATTTAAGTTAAAAGCGACTTTAGAAAGTTGCCACTCTGTTGCCCAGGTTTTCTAGTTGCCATTTACGGTTGCTGGCCACAAGACAGGCTTCTGCCCTTCTGGGGAGATGTGTGAACGACGCCCAGGAAATTACAAAATAGAGGCCTAGCATTAGAAGAAGTGTTCCTTCTCCCTGGTAGGAAGCCAAACAGGGTGTAAGCCCAAAAAGCGAGTTTGAACGGCCTTTGAAGGACAATTGGTGGACACAGGAGAGGGGCTGCTTTTTTGTTCTGATGGCCAGGTTGGTGTCAGAGACAGAGATGGGGGGAAAAGTGACCAAACCAGTTTTCCCATGGGCGTGTAGTGCACTGGCAGCCACACCTCTTGGGTGGGCTACCAAGCTCCACACACCGAGAGAAGGGTTCTGCCATCTTGTAAGTGGGCAGAATATTGCATTCTAGATGCCACACTTTGCAGAAAAGTGTCATCAAGTGGGAGGGGACCTGGTAGCCCATCTGCTAGTAGTCAATGCATTTCCTAGGGAAAGATTTGGACATATAAGTGTCACCCCTTGCACCTAGACCTCAGATCACATCTGCACTAAAGAGAGTGCACTAGAAAGAGGACCCACGAAGGACTATCCTGCTGTTCCCTGGACGTAGCAAAGAGAGGCTGCACCAAAGACTGGACTGCACCTGCTTATCCCTAGGCAAGCAAGAGAGGCCTGTGCCTCTCGTGCCCTGCTTGAGGAAAATCATCCTGTGCCGCAAATAGAAGAGGGGAACTCTAGAGTCATTTGGCTGACTTCATGTTACAGCTGCAGGGACACAAAAGCTGAAGAAGCTGTCTTGGCGAGTTGGTTGTCACAATCGCTGTATTGTCACTGGCTGCCGAAGTGTATCCTGGAACACTGCGTCCGATCGCTCAAAAGTTACACCGGTGCCTGCTGGACCAGGCAGAGTCACTGGAGTGCAGTTTGGTCACCTAAGACAGATAGTAGCTTCAGTTAAAGGGAACCACTGGTTTCACTGCGACTGGAGAACATTAGAGCCATGGCAACTGGTGTTTTGCTAGGCTTCACCTGGACCTCCATGGTCAAAGTCGCCCCACCGTGTTTGTAGACTGATAAGTGGCCCCAGCAAGACCCCCGTTGACTGGATTAGCATCCACAACATCCTCAGCATCTTCAGCATCCTGTAACCTTTGCATCAGGGCCACTTAGTTGATGTCCATGCAGTTCGCCCATAGAGTCTGGAACTGAACCGGAGACTGCTTTGACTTCAAGGTAAGTCTCCTGCTAAGCCTTACTGGTCCATGAGACTTGCTCCCTGCCAGATTTGGTCTCGCAAAGTGGGCCATAGTAACCGAGCACAACTTTACAAAAGTTTTCCAAAGTTTTTGAAGTAACTGATAACTGTGGTAGTTGTCAATGGTTGATTGTAATTAGAGTGAAAAAGCAGTGATTTATAATTTGCTTAATAAGGAATATCTCTAAAGCCCTGTGGTGGATTTTGTTCATTTTGGTGCCTACAAATTTATAAAAATACAATCTATTTTTATAAATTGGTGTCAGATTTCCATTGTGTTGGAACCTCTAAATGCTTTGTACTTGTTCCTTTGTAAAAGCGTGACTGTTTGAAGCCACAGCTAGCGACCCAGGGTTGAGCTAAGGTTTTACAAACGAGCATGACTGGACCCAAAACAGGGTTGTGAGTTTATTACACTGTGAGGTCACACAACCACACCATAAAATAAACTGCATTTCCTCACAAGCACACTATAAGAGGAGGCAGAGTAGAACCCAAGAGGGCCAAACCCAATATCCTACAAAAAAAAATCAGTCGTGCCCTCACAGCTCTATTTCCAAAACTAAAGTGACCAAGCAAACCTGTATATCTCTTAACCGGTCTTTCTTCCTGGATAACATCAACTCCAACAGCTCCAATAGCTTTATTTGCTTCTATCAGCCAATCTAACTTCCATTTCAAGGGAATTAAGGTCAAACCTCTAAAAATTACAGCACTTTGTTGGCACCAAAAAAACTCCTCTTGCATTAAGGAGACACCTACATCTTTTAACAGTTTCTGAAAGGTTTCAAGCGTTTTGCCGCATTCTCCAGTCAGTAAACTGCCCACAAAGAAAAATTGTCTAAATAGTGTGTAACCACATCACTCCCAGAAGTAAACGTGAACAACCATTGCAGAAATAGTCCTGAATTTATGATGAGCAACCCATTGGTAATGTTTTATGCTACTAAAAACAGAACCTCCAAATTGGATAACTAGTCATTCAAAATCATCAGTGCACCCCCAAAAGGAAAAAGGCAGATTTAATATTGCATTTTGCTATTTGTGCCCTAAATCTTGCTCTTTTATCCAGCTCAATGTCAGTGTCCACTGTGGCATATTTAACACAACTCAATTCTTCCTGTATGAAATCATTTATTAACCAACTTTTGGGCCATGATAAAAGCTGAATTAGCCAACACTCTCCCTTCTCTTACTTGGGGCTAACATTATGTGCTTATCCAGTGCTTAACCAGTGAACACTCATTTTTTTAAACACATTTTATAGGCATTTAGTCTTAGTAATCACAGACATTGCATCATGAGGAATACACTTTCAGCAGATACCAATATTAGATCTATGAAGTTTGTAAACGCGTACAATATAACAACTTCCGTACAGAGCATAGAGCATAGTCCCCATACCCAGCTCCCTAAGTCTCCTTCTGGGATGCAGTGTAACAAAGACTTCAGAGGGTGCTCTCATTGGTAGCTGCTCATACATGTGATATTTCACACTTGTGCGCAGTGTAGGTCTTGTTTTTTGTATTAAATTTGATGTCCTCTTAATTCATTGCTTAAAGTCCCGCATAACATTTCTACCGGATCATAAAACAATCGTAGACAGCGCCCTACCCTCAGGCTATGATGCCATTAATGTCCATATGCATCTATGGAATTTGTGTACACATAACTATTGCGCTCTGAGTTATTAAAGTGGCAATGTAACCAACTGCAACCGGACCAACTACCATACCCCATGAACCCCCCCCCAACCACTATTCCCTACTCTAACTATAATCTGCCCTTCCTCCCCCCTCTTCTCTCCCCCCATCAACACTCTCCACCCCCACCCCCCTAGGCGTGTCGTTGTACAGTCCCATTGGGCTGTAAAGGGGTTGTCTGTTTAACTCCTATCTCGCAATTGAACCAGTAGATACTATGTAGTAAGATGTATCTCACTACCCAGTGTGGGGTATCGGTGTGCAACCGAGTAGTACTCGGCGACTTCCTGACAACTTGACCCCCTACTGCAGGTGTGTCCCAGGGCTATGCGCAGGGGTCCCTCCATCCTCGTCTGCAGGAAGTGTGAGTTCCATGACCAATCTCTCCCAGGCTCTCGCCCTCTCTAATGCCTGTTCATTTCCCGTTCTATGCGCCATTTGTAAACGAACCTCCCCCTCACATCGGGCCCATTTACTAAACTCCTGCTTCCATTTATCTACGTTGGGACCCTTGCTCGCCTTCCACTGTGAGGTTATGGCTCTTTTAGCTAAGAGGAAACCCGGATCAATAAATTTACTAGTGATTTTGTTTTTTGGAGTGTGGGGAAACCAATAAAGGATGAAGTGAGCCATAGTGGGCTGTATGTCCCTCTCGGTAACGTCTCTTAATAGTGCCGTCACCTCTTGCCAAAAGGAATCGAGCTCCAGACACGCCCATACCATGTGTTTAAAATCTGCGCCCTCCTGAGTATATCTCGGACAAGCCGAAGACAGGGCTGGAAAGTATTTATGTAAGTGGGCCGGTGTCAGGTACGCCCTGTGTATAGTGTAAAAATGCACCAGCTAGAACCCCGCATTATGCGAACTCTTCCAAGCTCTCTAACTATCCCGCCCCACGCCGGATCTGGTATTTCCATTTCTATGTCCGCTTCCCATTTCGTCTTCAAGGCTACCATTGGTGTTAGGGCTTCATGGGCCATGCGCCTATACAGGCAAGAGACCGCCTTTACTGTACCCGCCGCGACCACAACATACTGGCAGCCCATAATTAACCAGTGAACACTCATCATATGGAAATGCCATCCTTCCCTCTGTTACTAACTTGCTCCATTTATTCCATACGAAGTCTGGGTGCTCCTTTGTTAATCATAACTTTTTTGCCCACCTCCATAGCCACGTGCCTTTATAACCCAACTGAAAGTCAAATTTAAAACGATCACACAATAATTGTCTAATTTACCCCACTTGGCTTGTCCATCTTCAGACAATCTGGCTCTAACCAAGGTAAACCCCCCAAAGGTTGTCAAAGCTTACAAATGACATCAATATACATGAACAATGCCACACATAGCTCAAGGTATTTTTCACAGTACACAAAGAAAAACAGAAAACTCCCACTACAACAATATAAATGCTCCTATGTGTTCCTCTTTTCAAATCCTCTCTTTGATGGATGCCATTAACCTAGGGGGTTAGTCATACCCATATATAGTAGTTTCTTGTGTTTTATCTCCTTACTCTCTTTTGTAAGTTTCATCCTTTGTTATTCCTCTCACCATGCCCCCCTACACCTTTCTCCTTCTTCTTGCCACCTTCCTGGTGTTATAAATCATTTGTGCCAGTTCTTTCATCCAGACCGTACACTGCTTTAACTAATTTCACTTCTCATATCTTTCCCATCTGCCATTGTCTTGCAACTAACTCCAAACGATTCACAATTAGCCTTTGCTCTGCTACTAGATAGAGCCAGTCCTGTGGTCTTACCTGGTCAAAAGATCAGCGGGCGTACTAAATCTTGCTGTCCCAGTATCAGTCAAAAAATAGTGTTGCCCCCACATTTGACTCCAACCAGCCAGAATACACCACAGGCTCTGTAAAGTACCAACTCTCTGCCTGTTGAAAACCTAGCCACCTCCCTTGAGCTTCATTGGTGTCAGACTACCATTGGCAATCACACTCTCCCTTCTCTCGTGTACCCTCACTATCCTCAGTCTTGCCTTCTCCTAGCGCATCGTCAAAATCACCATAGTTCAAAAGCGCCTCCTCAACCGGTTCACCCCAGCTTCCATCTGCACCACCCGTTCTTGTACAAAGTATCCGACATCACCAACATCATCAAATTGTTTCCGATATAAATCTTTTGTCTTCTGAATGGAGGCAATGGACAACCTTACCATACCACCGTCCAGCGCTGCATCCAAGCCTGCCCTAAACCATGCCCCACCTTCAGACGGGCTTATTGAGCCATACTGAACTTTCCCTGCAAATTGGTACCATACCCTTGAACTCGAGAAAAATATGTTCCTACCTGGTTTGCCCCAAATTCAACCTGCTATACCACTGAACCCTCCACCTCCACCTATCACCATCACCCCTTTTTCTTCGTTACACCATGTGCCGTGCCAAGCCCACACCCAGTGTTCAGCATTCTATCAGTCCCTTCTTGCCACCCACTAAACGTCCCCACTTTCCTTGCTCCAGCTCCTAAATGGGCAAGATGTCCCTCTTGTAAGCTCTTATGACCCAATTGTGACATAAGCTCAGTTGGTGCACACTTGTGTGCAGCCGCAGATCTCACTGCTCCTAAAATTTGCTCCCTGAACTGTCACTGGCCTCCCCATGGTCTGCCTGCATTATCTCCCACAGAAAGCAGAGTATGGACCCGTCCCTTCCCACCACGGCTGCTCCATTGCTCCATTTTCACTCTCCTGAGACGTCCCTCACCACGTGACACTCCTGACATCACACGCAAAGGTTCGCCATCCGCGGGCACCCCTTTTCCTCGCTCTGATGGGCCACATGGCAGCCCTTCTTGTGCACTGCTCCCCACCTCTCAACATCTCGCTGTCTAGATAGGGCGCCGCTATTCTCCAGCTGCACGGACGATGGCACCATCTCCTACTGTGAGTCTGCGGTCCTCGTACCTCCCTGCCTAGCCGCCAGTGACGCCCTGTGTGGCATCCCAGGCCGCGAAGAGTGCATCTGTAATACCTTCTCCAACTTGTCAAACTCAGCGCTCCCCAGTTCTGCCTTACCTCCCCTCCTTACTTTTGCCTTGGGAGGAAAGTAGATCAATACAGGATACCACCACTCATTCCACAGAAGGGCACTCTTGTTGTGTTATCCATGCCAGTTCTAAAACTCCAGGTGTATCAGGTCTTCTATCCCTGTACCCTTGAGTTGTAAAAGTGCCTCCACTACTGCTGTTTTCATTACCTCTGCCATAGCTGAAGTGAGGCGTACAAAAATACCAGACTGCCCTGACAAACCGGCACGAAAGATGTCATCTAACTAAAAGAGACACTGCCCATGAGTGTCACTGGAAGTAAACCCAGTGGCCCTGCCTGATAATACCGACCAGCCAATTGCCCCCCTTGAATTTAGAAGCTTCATATGGGACATTTTTTTGAAAGAGTAAAAACAGTGATTTATCAATTCAAATAAACTCCACTATTTGCCCACTTTGTTCGAAATTCGCGTATGTTAAAAAGCCAAACTCAAAAGCTTCATGAATTGACTACAGTATGGCTTCTCAGACTTCTGTCAAATTCCACACTTTCGTCCATGTCTGCATTCAGGGCACCACAGCCAACTAGGGATTTTCAAACAACCGGAAACTGAGAAGGACCCTAAATGTGTTGGTATAGGTAGAAGCTTTGGCTGGAGAGACAGTTCAGGGACTCTGGACTTAATTTCACATCCCTGATCGGTGGAAGCCTCCATGCCCCCAGAGAGAGGTGTACAGAAAGCCTCACAGAACAAGTAGGTTGGCAAAATATCAGTACTAGCAGCAAATCTCTTTCAATTGGCAAGAAGGGACATGTGAATGCCTCTGTAATAGTGGTTATTTCATGAACGACATGAGACTTAGGTAAGTTAACTGTGCATCAACTTTTGGAATACTGCGGCCGCTGATGCCAGCCCAAATGGCATCCTGACGAATTTGTAGCACCCGAAGGGTGTGATGAATGATGTGAGGTGGCTGCACGACGGATGGAGTTTTATTTGGTGGTAGGCAGACGATAAGTCCACCGTCGAGAACCATTTTAAGCCCTTGGTCTTGGCGAACATTTCATTGATGCGAGGAAGGGGAAACTTGTCGATCAGGATGCTTTTGTTTAGTTCCCTGAGGTCAACGCACAGCCTCACCTTCCCGTTTGGCTTTTGGGCTACCACCAACGGTGAGAGCCACTCCGCACTCTCGATGGCCTGTATCACTTCGCATTTCTCCAGTCTGTCGAGTTCTGCCTGCACCGCCTCCCTGCTTCAGAAGGGGATGTTCCTCACTCTGTGGATGACCGGTTTGGCTCCCTCCTTTAGCTTGATTAGGTGTGTGTACTTGGTCAGTTCGCCAATCCGCCCTTCAAACACTTTGGGGTATCCTCTGCGCCAGGCCTCTATCTCTTCCCTGTCCTCCACGTTCATCAGCAACACCTTTTCTACGCCTCCTGGGTTCAGCAGTATTCCTAGTGCTCCTTTCCAGCTGAGCACCGACGGTCCTTTCTCCGCGACGTATAGCTTGCACTCTGCCTTGCGTCCTCTGAACTCAAATAGTGGAGAGCAATACCCTAACATCGGTATTTTCTGTCCTGTGTACGTGACCTGCCGTAGGTCCATGGGACGCAGCTCTTCCTTAATAATCGGTTCAAACTTCTCTTTCCACACCTGTCTTTGTACAATGGTGATGGGGGCGCCTGAGTCGGCGATGATCTTGATGGGCACTCCTCCGATATGCATGTCGAGCCTGGGTTTGTCCGATTCTGCGCACCCTACGTCCAAGATCTGGGCATCGATGTAGAGGACTTCCTCTATTTCCTCTTCCCCTGTTAGGTTTCCTTCGTCTTCCTGGGTCTCCTGCTCTATGTACTTGACTGTGGCTCCTTTCGATCTCCTGCGGCACACTTTTTCATAATGTCCGAATATGTGGCAGTACGCACATTTCGCCCTGAATGCGGGACACACCTTGTCGTTGCCCAAGTGCGACGAGCTTCCACATCTGTAGCAGCATGGCTGTCCTCCTCTTCCTGTCTTGTTGGCCGTGCTCCCTGGATGTGTGTTCTATCTGTGTTCTTGCCCTTTCTGTGGATCTCTCTGCTTGGCCTTCTCATTCTTGTTCTGCGTCGCAATCCTACAGACCGTTTGCGTCGCCCCGGTGTCCTTCCGAGCAGCTTTCGCGCATCGCTTGGACATTTCCGCCTTCTTCACCAGGGCCCCAACTTCCTTCAGGGGGGCGTCTCCATTCACCCACAGTTTTTCTTGCACATGCGTGCTGGACGTGTGCATTATGATCTGGTCTCTTATCAGATCATCATGTAGCGCGCCAAACTTGCAGGTTGGCGCCAATTTCTGCAACGCCGCTACGTACTCATCGATTGTCTCTCCGCCCTCCTGTTTCCTCTTGAAGAAGTTGTTTCTGTCTATGGATACGCACACTACGGGTCTGTAATGCGCGTCAATGTCTTCAAGTGCGTGGCTGAACACGTCGGTGTCGGTCGCATCTCTTGCTTTCTTGACGATGGTGTCATATACCCTGAGACCTTCTGGGCCTAAGTTATGTAGTAAGATCTTCCTCCTTCTGTGGCCTGCATATGCTGCTCCATTCTCTTCTTCCAACGCGTCCAGGTAATTGAGAAAATATTGTTTCCAGTCTTCCCACGGCATCGTGGGTTTCCCCCCTTTTTGGGAGAAACGGTACCAACTGGGTGAAGGAGGAGGACTGTGTCGCCATCTTGCCCTTCCCTCTGGGTCCTGCTTGCGTCTGGACTGGCCTGCCCGGCGGACTGCCTGGAGCTTGTCTCTCGTCCGCGTCTTCTTCACTGTGCCATGCGCCTATACAGGCAAGAGACCGCCTTTACTGTACCCGCCGCGACCACAACATACTGGCAGCCCATAATTAACCAGTGAACACTCATCATATGGAAATGCCATCCTTCCCTCTGTTACTAACTTGCTCCATTTATTCCATACGAAGTCTGGGTGCTCCTTTGTTAATCATAACTTTTTTGCCCACCTCCATAGCCACGTGCCTTTATAACCCAACTGAAAGTCAAATTTAAAACGATCACACAATAATTGTCTAATTTACCCCACTTGGCTTGTCCATCTTCAGACAATCCGCCTCCAATCGCACCGTCTGTGTGCAGTGGCGTTTGTAGGTCGTCTCGGACCGCTCCGTCAACAGCGTTCATTCCTTCCTCTTTTTCTTGCAGTGCCGCCAGCTTGGTGCGCGGGTTATCACACTACTGCGGAGTGGGGCTCCTCGTGCCCTGGACAGTGAGTAGCTTATTTCGGTGCTCTCGCTCTGCCGCCTTTCCCGCTGCAGTAATGCTGCTTGGGATCGGCTTGCGGTTCAGCTTACTTGTGTGTTCAGCCACGTTGTTACTTATGAGGGCCTGATCGCTCCTTCTTGTGCCTCTCCCTCGTCCTCTGCCGTGCTCCGGGTTGCCGTTTTCCTTCCAACTGTCTTCGTCGTCTATGCACCATGGGCTCTCTTGTCAGATCCCTTGCCTCATCGCCATTGTAATAGTGGTTATTTCATGAACGACATGAGACTTAGGTAAGTTAACTGTAGTTTATTCCCCGGAGCGCCGGGACCACATCTTAACTCTGTGCGGTTGGCGCCAGAATAAAATGGCCGCCCACAACTTCCGCTACACCCCTTCCGGTTCCGGTTATCTGGAACACTAGACCGATACCACAGCCTCTAGCCAGAGATTAGAGCACCGCGCCTGCCTGCTGGCATTACACTCCAGCCAAAAGGGGCACGGTGCAGTCCCAGTGACCAGTTATGAGGCTGCAGCCTCAGGACTAACAGAGCACGTCCACCCAGAGCACCACAGCTTACTGTCCCTGCACACTATATTGCCTGTTGTACCCAAATAGTCAGATAGAGTGGTGATCCGTAATTGTGAGGCAGTTTTCATTTCACCCAGTCGGCCTTACAACAAGAATGAGGACTCGCGAAACTGATGCCTGCGCACATTGCAAGACACAGAAAAGAACTCCATTCTGAAGCACCAGCACCAAAACAGCTCCCTTCCTAGTAGCGAGAAGCACTTGTACGTGGGAATGTTTTGCGACGAGGGAATGCGGTTGCAAAACATTTGCAGTTACCACCAACTTTAAAATGGTGGTAACCCATTTGCAAACGGCAAGGGGTCCCCAAGGGACTCTTTCCCCTTTGTGAATGTGGGCACCAACATTTCCTAAGAGCAGGCAGTGGTCCCACGGACCACTGCCTACTATTAAAAAATTAAAAGGAAACTTTTTATTTCTCTTTAAGGAAAACGGGTTGCATTTCAAAATAAATAAACTGCTTTATTTAAAAAACGTCACAGACATGGTGGTTTGCTAACCCCAGCAGGCCACCATCCCTGTGAGTGCCGGCCATTCCTAATTGGTCGCAAATTGCGACCTGCCTCATGAATATTAATGAGGCAGGTCCCTTGCTACCTATTGGGAATCACAAACAGTGTAAAACTCACTGTTGTACATAGCTATTTGCGTTTTCCTAATAGCGAATCAAAAAAATTGCCAGTAGGAAATCGCAAACGGAAGTCTATGTACATCTGGCCCTATGTTTTTTCCCTAGAGCACGTCTTCTGCTGCAGTCTGGGTCCCAACATCGAGAAAGACCTACGTACGACTGTTTCACTCTGAGTCAAGCTTAGCAGTGACATCCAGAATCTCACCTCCAGTTGTGTGCTGTGGCCTAGCTGCATGCCTGTTGTAGGTTATTTTGTATGTGAGTTACACTAGGATTAAAGCCTGGGTGAAGAAGCAGGCCAGGCTCAACTGAGAGAGCGCAATTTGAATGAAAATTATGTCCGTACCATATTTACAAGCCTGTAGCGTAAAGTTAGCATATGTAACTTAAGTAATAAGAAATGTATCTGTATTTACTCTAGAGAGTGCATTAGAATTAGAAAGGCCCGTATATAGGATGGGCTAAAGTAGAAATATGTGAAAATGTTTAAGAACAGTAGAACGTGCTAAACAGAATTCATATATGTATGTAATTAATTAAACGGAGAAAGAGATGAAATGTAAATCGAAGAAATGTGCAGACCATATAGCACTGTGTAAGAACGAGAGTATAGCGTTGTATTTTTATGTAATATGGATTCGATTATAATCAATGATTTGCTAATTCGATTATATATATGTGTGTTAAAAGTCATACCGCGTAGAAGAGTTTGTAGGAATTTTAGGATGGTGTGTTCATATGTGATTTTAACCTAACGGACCATGGGTTCGCAAGAGAGTAGTCCACTGCATATAATTTAGTGGGCTCACAGGAATAGGGGGATAGCTTTGATCTGTACATGCGAGCTAAGAGTCAAAGGTCTCGTTAAATTAAAGTGACAATGCTGGACGAAGTTTATGGCCTAGTGAGATAAGGGACGCTTGGAATTTGGGGTCTTGTTTCGAAGTGTCTGTTCACAGGACCAAAAGGGGTTACAATCACAATTGTAATGAATAGAGCTCTGTTGAGGTGATGGACTTTGGTCTGGAGGTGTCAACTGGAATGTCATGGGGTTACCAGCACGAAGATGGAGACGGCGCCTGAGAAGCAAGGTCAACTTAACAGACGACTTGGAGAAGACGAAACTATGGAAAAACCCAGAAGCGGGACCACGTGAAATGAGTACGTGGTGGGCGTCTCAAAGGGGCGTTCCACCCATACTGTGATTTTGTATTTAGGGACAGCACCCCGGGGAGAGAGCAGAGCAGATGGCCTGAGATCAAGGGAGCGAGAGCAGTAGGCCGAGGACCCTTAGAGAGCGGATGGGTAGGCAGAAAGGGTACTGTTTCTCGACATAGGTTTCCATCAGAGACTAAGAGAGTTTGAACTTCTTTGGAAGTCAAGCGGCTGACACCTTTTTAGGTAAAAGGACTTGCTGAGTAGGGATGTCATCTAGTATAGAGTAGGGACAGTTTTAACTTGTTTCATTCTTTTTCTGTAAATGACGCATCGTATTCAATTTGTGTCTATGCTATTCAATTTGCTGATTTTAGAATTGGTTTTGATTATTTTCTTTTGTAGATTGAGATTCTTTAGGGAATTTATGTTCCTTTTAGTACCTGTATACTTGTTGAATCTTATATTGAGAGGCTTGTATTTGCAATTGACTCTGGTTTTATATTAAACTTTTTAAACTTTACCAGTCGTAAGTGGTTCTTCAGAGTTGTGTCAGTCTAGGGGGTTGATTTAACTTATGTGGGTTTGCCTTTTACTCAATGACAGTCAATAATCGATCCAAAATTGGATTGAATGAGATAGGTATCCAGGTGATCAGATAAGATATCAAAATCTCATTCCCCGCAGTTGGTAGCAGAGGATGGTTGGCTTCTTGAGGAAGGCAACCTAGGTTAGGTCTAGATTACCCCAAGGCCCCTAGTCATCGACGACCAGAAGAAGAGTCCCTGCCGAAGAAGGTGCTGACGGTGCGAGAGAAAAAGCAGCAGAGTCGGTCGAGAGTGAGTATAAGGGTCATGCGTTGCCAGATTGCGGTGTTTTGTGTTGTACCTGTGTCGTAATGTCAGGCGGAGTTGAATGCCTGTAGTGTGATTGTGCGAAGGTTGTGAGCGCGCGCAACCGGGGAAAATCTTAAGTCCAGAGAAGGGCTTAAGTGGTTCGGGTGTATCGAACATCCAGAGTAATTGTCTACCATTGTGAAGGGGGTCATGAGGTACCATTGATCGCCCGTAGGACCGAGATAGGGGGAATGCCAGAGTGAGTGTATGAGTAACGGACGCTGGTCGGACGTTTACTGTGTGTAAGTAACCTATCAGTTAAGGCGAGCGTCTGAACGTAGTGAAAGACGTCTCGCCAGTTGAGGTGACAATTACAGTTAGACTGTGGACGTACAGTCAAGAAAAGTGATCGCTTGGTCGGAAGTAGTCATTTTTCGGTGTATGAATGAGACGCATGCAAGACCGCGAGGCGAGCTGAGAAAGGAGGGGAACTGCTGCAGAGGGGACAAGTGACGTCAGCGTAGAGCCGCGCTGGGATAGGCTGGTCAGCGAAAGCCGCGCAGGGATTGGTGGTTCGCCATCGGGAAGTAAATAAGGAAGAGAATTAAGGGAAATCGTAGATTCTTGAAAATGAAGTGTTTTAAACGTTTAAGGGCGATCTTTAAGAGAGATAGAGGAATCTCGTATGCAGGGGAAGAAGCCCCACCGGAAGGCACACCAGCTTATTATATGGCTGTGAATGTTGGGTTACACTCAATACTATGGATCTCCGAGTGGAGTAAGCTAACAGAAGGAAATGAGGAACTGACGTTCCCGAGATACGGGACGTTTAGGTTAGAAGCATTGAATCAACTGAAAGCGGTAATGCTCGCAACAAGACCTCTACCGAGGCCAACACAGTTCGAAGCCCTTAATGCATGGTTCAGGGCGGCACACGACAGGAGCCTGAATAGGCGCCAAGAAAGAGTGAGACAATCGGTAAGAGCAGTGCAGGATGCTAAATGGGATGATGAAGCTAAAAAGTGGAGGGTGCAAAGAATAGAAGCAGACAAACTATACCCAATGCTAGAGGCTACGGGAGAAAAGAAACCTCCAGAAGAGGATGAGGACAGCGAGACGGATGATATTCTGATAGATAGGCTATTATTAGACAGACCACCTCCGTACAATAGAGAAGCCGAAAGTCCCGAACTACAGCAGGGGGACGGGGCTAGGAAGGAGGAATATAGACCGCTCCCCACATCAGAGTGGGAACCCAAGAAAGGTGAGGAAATACCTCAATCTAGTCCCGTACAGAGAGTAGTAGGAAGATTTGTGGTACAGAAGGTGCCAGAAACGGAGTGTGCAAGGTCGTATCAACTGCCCGATGCTCTACAAGTACCTGTTACCATAGGTCCTATAGTGTCAATTTACAACCCGGAGGGAGCCCAGCAGGAGGAACAGGCAAGGTGGGACAGGGAAAGGATAGAAATGGAAAGTAGGAACAATACGATCAATTCCCAAAGGCAGTTGCTAGGACCAAGGAGTCGGAGTACACCATTGGATCCAGTAACGGATCCCTGGATGGAACAGGGGGGTCCGAGAGGACAGATGGACCTGAGGGGACCGAAACCGAAATCCTTTAAGGAATTAAGAGAGTACTTGAAAGAATGGGATGCTGCCGTAGAAACTCAGAATAAAAGAATAGAAACAGGAACCGAATGGAGAGATCAAGAGGATAGGATCCTCTCTCACTGCGGAGCTGGCGAAAGCAGTCCGGAGTGGGAGAGAGGGAGTCAAGGAAGCAAAGGAGATACTTGCCATACCATCGATGGCAATAGACAAATGTGTGAAGACAAGAGTACAGGATGTGGGGGAGTGCATCGCCCCATCCTTAGTGAGGGAGAACGAAGGACACAGGAGTACCGAGATAGTTACAGGTGCACTCACCATACCCCGGACGAAAATGTGCGACATTGGAGTCACGAGAGTATGGGGAGTCGCGAAAGGTCTCGCCAAGTATCCGGTGATCACGGATGTGATCGCGGGAACATGGAGGGCCGTGAGGGACCTTATCGTTTATTGAGTGACACCAGACAGCAAGGGAATTGCAGTGATTTAGAACAGAACGGAGGATCCTATCTTGCATCTAGAGAGACCGAGCCGAAAGGACAGAATGCAGTAATGGGGAATAGAACATTGTTCCACCATACCCCTAGGGAAGATGGGAAAGCTTGGGACCTAGAGAGGTGGGAACAAAGAGAAGCAAGAAGGACTCCTCATAACTCACCTGTGCCTAGACGTAGGACTCGTAGTGGGGGTGAGAGGGATGTAAAAGAACCACCTAGGAGTGAGGTACTGAAAGCTGAGATAAAAGCAAAACGGCTCGATGTAATTAGTTTAAAATCAGATTTGGAGGAAATAATAGACGGCACATTGCCAATGGAAAGGATCGATCTGTATGAACAGGATGAAATACTGTTTATGGCTAAGGATGTTACTCGGAAAGCGAGGTCAGTTCATGAAAAATTATCTGAGTTGGCAAACAGGTATATGATAGACTTATCACGAACTAAAGCTTTACAGGGTAACCATAGGCTAAATTGCACGGATCAGGATCTAGATGAGCGTAGGACGATTGGGCTGAAAATACACATAAAGGAACTGATCTTGAGTATCAGATTGTGGAGGGATTTGGATAAATGGGAGGAAAGATGGTCCAAGAGGGGAACTGTCAGAAGGAGCACACTTGCAAGGTCCCCGGAGGGAGAACTAATGCGAATGGAAGCTTTCCCTTTGCGAGAAATCGCGAACGGAAACTACGTGCATGTGCCCTGGAGTAGGGGGGATCTAGCGGCATTTACCAATTCCTTCCCAAAGCTAAGGGAGAATCCCGTAGAATGGTACAAACAGGTAGAGAGGTTCGTGAAGATCTCTAAAGTGCTGTGGGTCGACTTGAACACCCTGTTTGACATTGTAGTACCCGGAGATTTGTGGACGGCATGTAAGCTTAGTGTTGAATGGCCCATTTGTGAGCCAGAGAGGGATGCCCAGACGAATGGACCATCAGAGAAAGTCATGGAGAAGTACGAGCGGGTAATGGCATGGTTGAAAGAGAAAGTGCCGTTGCAGGACATAGATTGGGTTAAGATAGATCGAACCACTCAGGAACCTAAAGAGACCGTTCACGAGTACTATGAGAGATTACTGAAAGCATTCAAACAGTACAGTGGATTGGACGTGATGGATCCTAAAGACATAGGACAGTTTGTGTCGAAGTTCGTCCTGGGATTGAGATCAGACATAAGCTTAATGATCCAACAGCATTTGATCTGTTGGCAAAACAAACCTTTAGATGAGATCCTGAGGTATGCGAGGTATTGCAGCGATGAAATAGATACGAAAGCAAAGAAACTTAAGGAGAAGCTGATGTTGGTGCAGATGCAATCAGCTGGAAAGGGTGGACAGCGGCAACAGGGAACAGGAACCCTAGGGAAGAAACAGAATAATCAAAGCAGAGATGAGGAGGAAAAACCGAGACCTAGGGTAGATATCGCGACACTGAAAAAGACGACTAGGTGCCACCAGTGTAACGAGGTGGGACACTGGAGACGCGAGTGTCCCTATAATGTCGAGATGGGGGAATTAGAACAGGAGGAGGATGAGGTTCAGAACAGCCTGGTAAAGGGAACAGTGGTCCCGAAGGGAAAGTTGATCAAAGGGGGGACTCAGACTCCTCGAGCTCAGTTCCCTCAACCGCCACGAATTGCAAATGGAGGGAAAACCTATAGACAACTGCCACTGTTCGTAGGAGGAGAGGAATGCTACTACGTTGATCCCCTTACGGGGCAATGAGTGAATAGGGAAGAAGATTGTATCCTAGGAGCAGCCCTGGAGGTGGATCAGAGAGGACCATACGTGGAGGCTGAGGTGGCTGGATGTCCTACGACCTTTTTGGTGGATACGGGGGCCACTCGATCCACTTTGAGATCGGCAGTAGTCCCAGGTCTGCCAATGTCGGGAGAAACGATCCAGGTGGTAGGAGTCGCAAATAGGAGAATGACGAATCCTCTGACAGAACCAGTATCAGTGAAGATAGGGAAATATAGTGATGAACACCAGTTTGTGATTTGTGATTCAAGCCCTGTGTGTCTGTTAGGGAGAGATCTGTTGTGTAAACTAAACTGCACCATATATTGCACACCTGAAGGAGTAGAAGTGCAGACTAACGATGATGATGCCGACTTTAAGGTTGTAAACTCGCAGGGATGCGTGGAACTATACCCTACCTTAACGGTGGAGGAGCTTCCACAGGACTTGAAGGAGATGGTGTCGGCTGAGGTGTGGGATTTTACTGGAGAAGAAATAGGACTGATCAAAGGGGTAGAACCGGTAAAGATCATGGTAAAACCCAATGCCGAGTATCCAAGAACACCACAATATAAGTTGACACCGGAGACGCTTGCAGGAATAAAGCCTGTGATCGAATCCATGATTAAACAGGGAATACTGAAGGAAATCGTGGGAAGTCCATGTAACTCCCCGATTATGGGTTTGCAGAAGCCTAGTGGAAAATACAGAATAGTGCAGGATCTTCGAAAGATTAATAATATCGTTGTTTCATGTTGTCCAGTGGTACCGAATCCATCAGTGATATTGTTTCAGATACCGTTCCAAGCTGAATGGTTCACAGTGATAGACCTGTGCCAGGCTTTCTTTTCAATCCCCTTAGATGAGGAAAGCCAATATCTTTTCGCTTTTAGGCTGGAAAATCGCGTTTTAACCTGTTGTCGTATTCCCCAGGGGTATACAGAAAGCCCATCGATTTTTAACCAGCTGCTGAAGAAAAATCTTGAAAGTCTAGTACTGCCCATGAACTCGGTTCTGGTCCAGTACATAGACGACCTACTTGTGGCGTCAGAAACTGAGGAAGCTTGCAAAACAGACACCATCACCTTACTAAATCACTTGGCCGAGAACGGACACAAGGTGTCTCCCAGTAAATTGCAGTATTGTCTGACAGAAGTACAGTACTTGGGCCACAGGATTGAAAAAGGAAAACGGAAGGTGTCTCCAGACAGAATAGAGGCGATCATGAAAATGAGTACGCCCAAAACACAAAGAGAAGTCAGGATGTTTCTAGGCATGGTTGGTTATTGCGGGCAGTGGATAGCCAACTTTTCACTGAAGGCAAAACCATTACAAAAACTGACGCACAAGGGGGTGAGTGATCCGGTACCATGGGACAAAGATTGTTTGATGGCGTTTTTGCAGCTGAGGGAGGACTTGTGTCGTGCCCCGGCTTTGGGAATGCCTGATTACGAGAAACCATTCTTGCTTTACTGCTGTGAAAGGGAAGGTTGTGCTTTGTCAGTTTTGGCCCAGATACACGGAAATGCCCGTAGACCAGTTGCATACTTTTCGGCTACCTTAGATCCAGTAGCCGCAGCGTTGCCCGGATGTCTCAAATCCGTTGCTGCAACGGGTGTCAGCATTGAAAGGTGTGAAAATGTGGTTATGGGACACCAGTTAGTGGTGTATGTACCGCATTCTGTGGAGTTGTTAATGACCAGGACCAAGACTCAGCATCTGACGAATAGCAGGCTCACGCGCTATGAGCAAGTCATATTGGCTGCTGAGAATGTGACCCTAAAAAGATGCTCTGTCTTGAATCCTGCTACTTTGATGCCACTTCCTAATGAAATTGATGATGAAGTTTGTACAGATCATGACTGCCTTGATGTGACTGAACTATGCACCAAACCAAGACCAGATATCGTAGATGAGCCATTGACTGACCCTGATGAAATATTCTTTGTTGATGGTTTATGCGTAAGAGACGATATCGGTCAGCTGAGAGCAGCATATGCAGTTTGTACCATTACCGGAGTAGTGGAAGCCGCCTGCCTGGAAGGAGTACATTCCGCTCAGGTAGCTGAAATCATTGCTTTGACCCGTGCCTGTTTGGCAGGCAATAAAATTCGAGTCACCATTTACACCGATAGCCAGTATGGTTTCGGGGTAGTTCATGACTATGGGCAGTTGTGGTCTCAAAGAGGTTACATGACCTCCTCGGGTTCTTCCATTAGGAATGGAGAATTCGTGAGACTATTGTTAGAGGCATTACAAGGTCCAGCAGCTATAGCGGTTGTTAAATGTACCGCGCACACAAAAAATACCGATTTTGTGTCGCAAGGTAACCGATACGCAGATGAAGTCGCACGTTACTGTGCGGAACAGGGGTATTCTCTCACCAAGGTAGAAGTGGGGGAAATACAGGAAAGAACTGATTTGACTATGTTGTTAGAAACTGTAGACACGTGGGATGAACTGAAATGTGTCCAGGAGAATGCACCTGATTTTGAGAAAAAGGCATGGGAAACAGCAGGTTGTACCAAAAGTGAGATGGATTTTTGGATCTCTGCAGATGGGAGAGCAGTTTTACCAAACGAACTTGTTAGTCCAATGGCAAGGAGATTGCATGGACCAGCACACATAGGTAGAGATGCCATGGTGAGAGTATTCAGACAAACGTGGTACAATCCGAAGTTTAGAGTAGCGGCAGAAGCAGTATGTCAGCGTTGTGTGATCTGTCAGCAGCTAAATGTAGGAAAGAGAACACCAGTTACTTTGAGCCACATAGGGAGGTCTGGGGGGCCTTTCAATAGAATGCAGCTGGATTTTATTGAAATGCCCAAGTGCAATCGACTCAGATACGTCTTAGTGATTGTCTGTATATTTTCCAGATGGGTTGAGGCTTACCCTACACGTAGGTGCGACACACTTACAGTAGCAAAATTGTTGCTTAGAGAACTGATACCGAGGTTTGGGGTGCCGGCCTCTTTGGAATCGGACAGAGGAACACATTTCAACAGCGAAATAGTGAAGATGCTATGTTCAGCCTTAAGTATAGACCAGAAGCTCCACTGTAGTTATCGACCAGAAGCTTCGGGGATTGTAGAGCAAATCAACAGCACCATTAAATCCAGACTCGCCAAAGTTTGTTCATCGACGTCCTTGAGTTGGCCTGATGCACTTCCACTGGTCCTTATGAGTATACGTAGCACACCAGATAGAAGGACAGGTCTCTCTCCACACGAAGTGCTAATGGGGAGAGCTATGAGACTGCCATCGGTTCCGACTGCAGCACTGTTGAACATCACATACGATTTGATCCTGGACTATTGCAAGGGACTATCTGACGCCATTCATTCTGTGTCCCTTCAGGTGCATGCTGCAGAGGTTCCATCAGCTCAGGACCTGTGCCATGACCTGTGTCCAGGGGACTGGGTCCTGGTGAAGAAGCATGTCAGGAAGAACTGTCTAGATGTGCGCTGGCGTGGACCATTCCAAGTCATACTAGTTACGAACACTGCAGTAAAGTGTGGAGGCTTGCCCAACTGGATACACGCCTCACACACCCGAAGAGTTCCAGCACCTCTGGAAGAAACAGCTCCTCTCTCGGATGAAAATCCAGCGGAGAAGCCACAGAGAGGGAAAGTCAAGCTGTAGAGGTGATCGAAGAGGCTGAGCCTGTGTCGGAACAGGCTGATGACGGTCAGGACACCAGTGAGACCGAAGCTGCCTCAGAAGAGGAAAGTAGCTGGGAGTTTGAGTCAGACACCGAACAAGCTGTAAGTGGTCAAGAAACGAGTCCAAGAACAAGGAGCAGGAGGACAAAGAATGGAGAAGCTAGTTGGCCGGAAAGAAGGAGAAGATCAACCTCGAGAGCAGATCCAGAGAGAACCCTTGTCCCGATCTCTGAAGATTCAGATCTAGACGAAGGAGCTACGGACTCAGGCTCTGAGAGTCCGAGAAGATCAAGGAGGGTACGTGTGCCCTGCAGAAGATACGCCACCCCTGAGTGGACCTATCTAGCAGCAGATGTCTTGGGGACAGAGATCTGGGAGAGTGAGAGAGGTGCAGGTGACCAATCTCGATCCAATTGTGAAGGTGGAGGTATGGATGTTGACGCCTGGAATCGAGACTGAGGGGTTACTGACCTTCACACTCCCCGTTCCCCTTTACCTAAGTCGGATCAAAGACCTGGTGCTGAATCGATTAGAGTTTCCAACTTTGGGTCATCCAATACCAGCACAGGAAGAAAAGTCATTCGTTTAGAACTGTTGGAATATGCCATTAGAGCTGCTGGCACTAGAATCATTGTAGATGCATAAAGACTTTTGTGATTAAGCTATAAAGAAGAAGATAACCTAGCGCCGAGTGGAAAGAAGAATAAAATTAGGGATTACATTTAGAGGACGGAGAAGGGTTAGGGTTGTCTGTTGCTGAAGATAAAGAGACTTTTGTTGGTTAAGAGCGCTTCACAGACTGAGAAATCAAATAAAGCAAATAAAGACTTGAAAAAGAAAACTTTTCCTCGAAAAAGAAAGAGCCAAGTTGTTTGATAACATGGAGACTGGCAACCCAAACCGAAAAGCCAAATGCATAATAGGCACACTAATAGCAGTAGTAATTTCTCTTATCATCACAGTAGTTACCATATCATACATAATAGGACATGCAAGTGTAAAGGAGACAACAGATGTAAAGCCTGTAACGACTTTGAAACCTGCTCTTGTTGGGAAGAAGGAGGAGAGCAATGAAATCCGTGAAAAGGCGTTACTGGCAGATGAAGCCCATAGGTTACACGTAGACGAGTCGCAGGGAAATTTTAGATCAAACGCATATGCCAAGTTATTATACGAGTATATTGATGCCATGGAGGCCAAGGATTGTTATGTTTGCATGCAATTGCCGGCTTCTGTAGATGAAGGCATCAGATATCATCACCTCCCACTGACATATGGGATAACATGTAGTTTATTGCTCAGTATATTTTATGGTCGAGAAGGGTTTGAGTACTACTTTTCAAATTATGATTCGGTACTGCCTGAAGTCCCGAAATATAAACAAATGAATAAGTGGGACTATTACAAAAAGGAAGATAGATTAGCAAAATTCTTTCTTCCTTGGGATACATTAGATACTTCATATGCACGCCGAAATAATCTGACTTGCAAAGTGTCAGAGATTGAGAAGAAATTCATTGGACAAGTAGATGACCGGTACAGAAGGCAGAAGATTCTAAAAATGTCAACACAATGGAAAACAGATTGGACCGAAGAGGAAAAGGCACACAAAATGAAGGGTAGTAATGGTCCAATAGCTTTGGATAGAACGCAGAAAGGGAAGTTATGCTTGACTCGAAGCAAGACATATTATGAGAGTGTATTTGTAGGTGAAGTTAGTTGCGAACATGCTTTCCGGTTAGAATACTATACGAAGGATTTCATGAAAGAGATGCAAGCGATTCCTAATGTATATTTTGTATGTGGAAGAAATGCCTATGTAAAATTGCCTGACAATTGGTATGGTTCATGTTATTTGGCAATTGTCTTCCCCAAAATATATCATGCGAAAGATTTAGAGATCATAGAGGGAAAGGCTTCGACAAGAGGGAAAAGAGAAGTAGGAGATGTTGAGGTAGTTGGAGACGTATTTGGAGCCATGTTTCCTCTTTTAGGTTTGATACTTAACGATGTTAAGATCAGGAGACTAGCTACAGTTGTGGATAGACTGGCTGCCAGTACTGCAAGGTCATTGATGCTAGTGGAAGGAGAGATGCAGTCGATTAGGGCAATGGTTCTTCAGAACCGTCTTGCTTTAGATGTTCTGCTAGCAAAAGAGGGCGGAGTCTGCAAGGCTCTGAAGGTCCAGGAATGTTGTACTTACATTCCAGACAATTCAAAACCACTTGAGAAGGTTATACAGAACATTACTGAGATACATCAAGAAATCGAAGATTTAACAAAAGTAAATATTTGGGAAAAGGTAGGTCATGGAATGGGAAAAGTTGGAGGTTGGTTTGCCAATCTCGGTAAAAGCGTTGTTTGGTACATCTTGAAACCTGTCTTAATAATATTGATTTGCATAATCATATTGTGGGGTTTAGTGAGATTGTACAAATGGTATAGGTCAAACCGGTTGCAAAGGTCCATGAGAGAGCAAGAAAGGAGATTGGCTGCTTTGCAAGATCAGCAGTATAGGAGTTTGAGAGCTCTCGAGACGATAAAAAGAGGGAGCCTTGTAACTAGTTCTGTGTAAAGTAACATTCAAATTGAGGTGTTAGTGATGACCCCTAGAGGTCATCAAAGGGGGGAACTGAGAGAGCGCAATTTGAATGAAAATTATGTCCGTACCATATTTACAAGCCTGTAGCGTAAAGTTAGCATATGTAACTTAAGTAATAAGAAATGTATCTGTATTTACTCTAGAGAGTGCATTAGAATTAGAAAGGCCCGTATATAGGATGGGCTAAAGTAGAAATATGTGAAAATGTTTAAGAACAGTAGAACGTGCTAAACAGAATTCATATATGTATGTAATTAATTAAACGGAGAAAGAGATGAAATGTAAATCGAAGAAATGTGCAGACCATATAGCACTGTGTAAGAACGAGAGTATAGCGTTGTATTTTTATGTAATATGGATTCGATTATAATCAATGATTTGCTAATTCGATTATATATATGTGTGTTAAAAGTCATACCGCGTAGAAGAGTTTGTAGGAATTTTAGGATGGTGTGTTCATATGTGATTTTAACCTAACGGACCAAGGGTTCGCAAGAGAGTAGTCCACTGCATATAATTTAGTGGGCTCACAGGAATAGGGGGATAGCTTTGATCTGTACATGTGAGCTAAGAGTCAAAGGTCTCGTTAAATTAAAGTGACAATGCTGGACGAAGTTTATGGCCTAGTGAGATAAGGGACGCTTGGAATTTGGGGTCTTGTTTCGAAGTGTCTGTTAACAGGACCAAAAGGGGTTACAATCACAATTGTAATGAATAGAGCTCTGTTGAGGTGATAGACTTTGGTCTGGAGGTGTCAACTGGAATGTCATGGGGTTACCAGCACGAAGATGGAGACGGCGCCTGAGAAGCAAGGTCAACTTAACAAACGACTCGGAGAAGACGAAACTATGGAAAAACCCAGAAGCGGGACCACGTGAAATGAGTACGTGGTGGGCGTCTCAAAGGGGCGTTCCACCCATACTGTGATTTTGTATTTAGGGACAGCACCCCGGGGAGAGAGCAGAGCAGATGGCCTGAGATCAAGGGAGCGAGAGCAGTAGGCCGAAGACCCTTAGAGAGCGGATGGGTAGGCAGAAAGGGTACTGTTTCTCGACATAGGTTTCCATCAGAGACTAAGAGAGTTTGAACTTCTTTGGAAGTCAAGCGGCTGACACCTTTTTAGGTAAAAGGACTTGCTGAGTAGGGATGTCATCTAGTATAGAGTAGGGACAGTTTTAACTTGTTTCATTCTTTTTCTGTAAATGACGCATCGTATTCAATTTGTGTCTATGCTATTCAATTTGCTGATTTTAGAATTGGTTTTGATTATTTTCTTTTGTAGATTGAGATTCTTTAGGGAATTTATGTTCCTTTAAGTACCTGTATACTTGTTGAATCTTATATTGAGAGGCTTGTATTTGCAATTGACTCTGGTTTTATATTAAACTTTTTAAACTTTACCAGTCGTAAGTGGTTCTTCAGAGTTGTGTCAGTCTAGGGGGTTGATTTAACTTATGTGGGTTTGCCTTTTACTCAATGACAGTCAATAATCGATCCAAAATTGGATTGAATGAGATAGGTATCCAGGTGATCAGATAAGATATCAAAATCTCATTCCCCGCACAACCAAGGAAAAACAAACCCTCACCTGCTAAATAAGAACCAAACTCAACCAGAGCTCTGCACTGTCTCCTGTCCAATTTGGGCATTTCCTTTGAATCCATCGTAACTGTACAGACATTATTACATATGATGAACAGTCTCTCATACTCTCCAAGAAACTTGAGGCAAGTACCTACCTGAGACTGACCATTAAAATGGCTAGGAAACGTGCAAGGAATACTAACCGAGAGTCTCTCTTGGAAATAATTCCTAAATGGGAATTAGACATTATTACATGGGTCACCACTTTTACTTCAGCAACACAGGGGAAAAAAGTATCAATACCCATTAGAAAAGCCTTAATAACGCAGTTGCACAGGAAAATCCTTTATTTTCTTTTTAATATTCTGCTAATAAACGTGATTTTCTGTTCCAGACCAAACACACGAAAGACCAACCATGCTTCATGAACACCCCTTGTGGTCTCCCAGCAGCAGTTGGGCACGACCAATGCTCAGCATGTGCCTTAACATACATTATTAAGAGGTTGGCCTAGGTACAAAAAGACCATGGTTAATAAAATATTTACTAACTGTAACACTGCGAATGTTATTGACCTTATCACATGACCATACAGATTAAGATATGTAGGTATGACCACACGAAAACTACACACTAGGATTAATAACATCACGGCACCGTTAGGTGCAAAAAAAGTGCAACAAAGATGTCTAGACATTACCTGGAGAAACAACATTCTGAGAACGACCCTGTGTGGGTTGTCCTAGGAAATAATCACTAGCATTTTCCATAATCTTAAACAGAAACTACTGTTGTCCAAGGAGCAGAGATGGATGTCTAGCCTAGAGACTCATGTTCAAGACTTTTTTTTCCATATGTTTTCATTGACTTATTTTACGGCATATATCATATACATTCGGATAGTACAATGTGATCATACAAGTAAAGCTCATTCAAATCCCCGGGCAGTATTGCTTCAACATAGTAAAGGAGCAATGTACACACTTTTATTGTGACAGCAATCATCAAAATCACATATCAGAATAAGCAAAAAAACAATGATCAAACGGAAACAATCAACTACGCTCATCTCCCTCGCAACTTAAGCCCCATCCCTTAGCCTAGGATGACGAATTATAGCACAACTGCTTCAGGACACAACCTCAAAGTACAACCACATTAAGTATCATGGCGGAGCTTCCTCATGCGAGCTATTCGGTGCGAGTACAGCATTAAGATTGGTCAGAAAATCATCCCATTGACCCATGAGGTTACACTTTCCATCACAAGCTGTGGTGTCCACTCGGACAGAGAGTTCAGCAGATGCCACTGGATCATGTCCCTCTGCCTTGCCAGGGCCGGGGGAGTGGACACAGCCTTCCTCGCCTTTGCAATCTGGCTTTTGCCAATACCAGTGCCGGAGCCTGGATCCCAGGCAGCTGTCGTGTATGCTTTGTTACAACCCCGGAATGTAAGAGGCAGAACGCTGGATCGTAGGTCAAAATAGATGCAGTGACATCAGACATACAGGAGATTATTGTGTACCTTTCAAATGCTATCACAGGGCAAAGCCCCACCATATGCCGGAAATCTGTGTCGACTTCTGTACATCTGGGACATGTAGCCCTAACCCAGGGTACATTTTTGCTATCCAGTCAGGGGTAAGGTAAGTGTGATGTAAATGATTAAATTGTATAAACCTAAACTGTGCATTCCGTGTACTCATTCCAATAGAGCCCAAACTTCTACGCCATGTGGAGGGCTGTAATTCCATTGATAATTTCTCCTCCAACCACTCTTTAAGTGCCGGCAACCCCTTGTGTGCACCATCCCCCCACAGTGCCCCATAGAAGTGAGATATAGCCTGAGCCTATCCTGTCAATGTAAGCATCAATTCTAATTTGCCAGCCTCTTGCACAGGGTCCCTGTCCACCCCCCACAATCTCCTCGCCAACGCTCTCAGTGCGGAATATAGGAGAAACTGCATCAGGTCTAGCATGCCACCTCTGTGAGGTCCACAACGGTCCAGAGTCTGCCTTCCACCATTATATCTCCGTAAGTCACATACCCCACTTGGTTCCACTTGGTGCATCTCTCTCAACCGCCGACACTGAACAGCGCCCACAGAGGGAGGCTAAGTGCACAGGGAAGAGCCTCTATGCAGATATTTTTACCACTGCCACCTTCAACAGAACACTGGGAAGAGTGTGTTGCGAGGAAGAGGCCAAAAATCACTCTTAACAAGGTAGCACCCTCAAAGTCAAAGCCCAGTAGGTGGCTGTCCGGGTCGGATGTGTCTAATAACCACCGCAAGAGCCACTGCAGCTGAGCCGCAGGGTAATATAGTTCAAAGTTGGATGCTCCTAACCCCCCATCTTCCACTGTGGCACATAGGGTGTCTACTTTAGCTCTGTGGCTCAGACCAGAGAAGCCAGCATACGTTGCAGGTCCTGAAAGAATGGTTTCTTTAGTATCACTGGCAGTGCCACAAAGAAATTAAAGTTTTGTGGAAGAATTAACATTTTTGTAACAGACGCCCTTCCCATCAATAACAGGGGTAACTGTGTCCAGAAGGGACTCGACTACCAGATCTAGCTCATAGCCTTCCGCAAGTTCCCCACCATCATATCGCGTTCAGAGTGATATACTTGTACTCCCAGATATTTGAAGGTGTCATACTTCCACTGTAAGACACATGTCTCCTCAGACTGACGTAGGGGTTCAGATGTCCGTAACAAGGGGAATAAACAAGATTTCCCCCAATTGATCCACAGTCCAGATACGTGACCAAACATGTCCAAGGCAGACATGACCTCAGGGAGAATGGTATGGTGATTTATAGATAAATCGGTATTATCCATATCCATAGAAACTACGTTGGGACAGTTCCCCACGGAATAACCCCAGAGCGGTATTCTTTCTTGCAACACACAGGCCAGTAGTTCTATATTGAGGGGAAACAGTAGTGGGGATAGACAGCATCCCTGCCTGGTGCCCGTTCAATTCCAAAGCTCTCAGAGATTATCCTTCCTGTATGTACCCTGGCAACAGGGTTCCCATAGAGGATCTGTACCAATCAGCAGAACTCCGGACCCCGTCCCATTTTTACCAACACCGCCTGTAAATACATCCATCTCAATGTGTCAAACGCTTTTTCTATATCTGGTGAGACCACCCACCCTGTGTGCTCGTCTACCGAGCCCAGTCCATGACCCAAGTAATTGTCACAGGTTCGGCAACGTGTTCATGCCCGGTATGAACCCGTTCTGATCAGTGTGGATCACTGTATGTATCAATGGAGTAACAACCTATTTGTTAGGACCTTGCTCAGCACCTTATAATCAATGTTAAGCAATGAGAGGGGGAAATAGGACGCCACCTCCAGCGGGTCCCTTCTGGGTTTCGGCAACACTGTTAATAAGGCTTCCCACATACTGTAATGTAATGTGGCCCTTTGTTTAGCTTTTACAAAGACCTCCAGGAACCGCTGAGCTAGGGAGGCCTGGAATGTGGTATTGAACTTAATGGGTAGCCCATCAATGCCAAGAGTATTGCTCCTCGCTATCTGTTGAATGGCCAGATTAATTTCCTCAAGCGTCAGAAAGTTGTCTAGTTCCAGTCTTAGTAATGTGGAGGAATGTCAAGGGGGTGTAGATACTTGGCAATCTTATCTGGGTAGATCCCCAATGATGGTTTGTAGATTGTCCTATAATAAGTCTCAAATTCCTTACCAATTGCTGCCCGGGAGTTCACAATAGTCCCTTTGGGTGTGCGGAGGGCCCCGATAACAGTATAGGGACAGTCAGAGTTCAAGAGCTAGGCCAGTAGGCTAGAGGCTTTGTCCTCCAGGTCGTGTTGCCATTTAGTGTATTCTTTATAATCAATGGCTGGCAGTCGTCTGGAAGCTTCCCGGTGCTCGGACCTCACATCCTCCAGATTGCGGATCCCACTCGGAACTTGTACCCAGACCTGTTCAGCAATTCACAATCACTCCTCTATACTAGTGATCTCCCTCTGGAGTTCCTGCCTAATACCAAACTGTGTGGATATACACCCTTCCCTTATCATCACTTTAAAAGCGCCCCATTCAATTCCTTCATTTGTGGCAGTGCTTTCGTTCTCCTTGAAATATTTGGTAGACTGTTCCCTCAAGTGAGTATGAAACGGTACCTCCACCAGTCCTCTTTGCCTGAGCCATTAAATAGATAGCACCAATTGCAATCTCCCCCACTGAAAAGCCACCAATAAGAGGCAATGATCAGACAGAGGTGTGGCCAAGTATTCCATCCCCGTACAAGCGGTCAGCAATGCCCTGCTACCATAGATCAGATCAATTCTCGTGTGTAGTCATGAATAGAAGAGTAATACGAGTACTCATGGCGCACCGGGAAGTAATATTGCCATAAATCCTGTACCTGCAAGTCCTTCGCTAATTGATGTAACCGCCTGGTATTAGTGTGGGATTGTGCCCCTTGAACCAGAAGGGTTGACCTGTCAAGCGCCAGATCCGGAAAACAATTAAAGTCTCCACACCAGAATGAGGGAGACGTCGGTGACCTCAAATTGTATAGAATAAGGGAGCTGAAAAATAGTGGTTGTCCGATATTTGGGCACATAATGCCACAAACAGGGGCTTGCCATCCAACGTACCCTGAGCTATGACTTAGCGACCATTCGCATCCACCAGATTATGGACCAGAACGAATGATCCCTCACGAGCCACCCGGAAGAAAAACCCTCTGGCATGAGAGGTACCCAGCACCATGCCCCTCCAGCGTTTACAGAGCCTAGTGAGAGTCTCCGCAGTCAAATGGGTCTCCTGGAGACACGCAAACTGGATGTTTCAACTCCGCAGATATGAATAAATCCTATGACGTTTACTATAATTGCCCATGCCCCACATGTTCCAAGTCATTATGTTGTAATCCTTAGAGGCCATAACAAGTGGGTGTGGTGGGCTCTCGCCGCTCCTAGACACAGGTCAGGAATCAAGCATTGCATCAGAGGGATCGAGCAACAAAACAAACAAAAACAATTTACAAAACATTGTTAACAAACCCCAATAGAACCCCCACCCCAGCTGCACCCTCAGTTGGTCACAGCCACTTAGTGCCGTCAATGATCCAGACACTACTATGAAGTCTATACAATGAGGAGGGCGATCCAAGTTACTTTCTATACCCCTTGATACAGTTACTCCCCCTCCAACCTGTAAAGAAAGCTACCCTCTCATTAGTATTTTGGCATCAAGCTGTAGGTACCATCCATAAACCCTCGCCCCTCCCCCATCATCCTACATGTATAGAACAGACGTATACCCAAGTAAAGTTTATGTAATACTCAAGTGGATTGAAACAGGACCACAGTCATTGGAGTGGCCTGTGGACCACCTTGCAGCTCCTCTGGAACCGCAACCAGCGGATGTTTGCCCTGTAGAGTCCCAGCATCGCCATCTGAGTTATGGCTCTCCGGGCCCGATAGATAGGATTGTTCCACCACTGTTAGAGCCTTTGCTCAGCCCATCGCTGCTGGTGCCTCTGTACGTCTGCCACGTATGTTCCTGTTTCCCCTGGTAGACATTGACCAAGTCTGCCACTCTACATCACTGTCCGCGGGGGTACACATTGGTGTTCCTCTCTGTTTTCCAACCATGTGCACACATCTTTAGATGTCATAATTAACAGTGTGTCCATGCCAGGTACGACTCGCAATTTCGCCAGAAACAGTAAAGCATATTTGAGACCCAGAGTGCGGAGACGTTGCTTTACTTCATGAAATGCATCTTGTAACCTGCAAAGCTCCATTGTGTAATCCAGGAATATGGTGACAGTACTGTTGCCCATCGTCCAGGGACCTTTGGCTCAAGCTATTTGCAATGTATTGTCCCGGTCCCTAAAATTGAAAAGTCGTTCCACTACCGGTCGTGGTGAGGCTCCAGGTGATAGAGACCATCTGGGTACTCTGTGTGCTCTTTCAACTTTGAAACTTTCCCTCCCAGCACATCTCCATATATAGGTTCATACTAGGTCCTTCCTCTCCCTCTGGCAGTCCCACCACCCAAATGTTATTCTGCCTTGAGTGGCCATTCTGAGTCATCCGCCCTGGCTCTTAGGCATGCAACTTCTGACTGCAGGGCCTCAATCTGCTGTTGAGGATCAGGTAGAGTGGGGCGAACCATGGCCAGTTCCTTCTCTGCCACCTGCCCCCATCCTTCACCTTGTAGTCCTCTTGCAAGAATTCAACATCAACTATTAAGAGAGCCCAGCTTTGGTTCCAGGGAGGATTTAAGGGTATTGACCGGTGATAAAAATTCTGAGAATTTTGTTGTGTCCTCCTGCAGAAGGAGCTCTACCTTGTTTTGCACTGGGCTCAGGTTGTAGCTTATGTGGGAGCCATCCCCACCTTTCCCCTTCAGCACTTTTGCCCTCTCGATGTGAAACACAGGAGCCAATTCAGGATCAAGCAGGTCAGTTAGGTGATTTACTCAGCACTATGTCCTGTGTGGATGATAGTCCTTCCACGCTGTCCACTCAGCATCCTGTGGGAGGGCAGACTTTGCAAAATTGGCTCTCCAGAGAAGCCAGACCAATGAGAAGCAACAAGAGGCCCAAGAACAAGTACAGGTTTGTACACCACACCACTGTCATATGAGGGGGAGGGGGTATCTCCAGTTGCTCCCGGTGTGAGACCGGGCTTGGAAGAGGGAGAGGAGTCCCATCAGGGATGCAGACACTAGCCAGCACAAATAATTTAAGGTCAGGCCCTGTCCCTTAGGGGCCCAAGATCACCTGCGCCTCTCTTGCTACTCTGATGTGGAGGAGGAAGGGGAAGCCAGAGGGCACAAAGCAAGCTGCACCTCAGTTAATGATTGGGAAGGCATCTACCGATCAGCCGTCTTGAGCCAAATCAGCCTCACACACAGCTTCGTCAGCACTCACCACGTGGCTCAGGGGGCGGGAGAGGCAAAGCTTGTTAGCTGGCAACTCCGATCCGCTCACAGCACTTCACAAACAAGTGGCCAACATAGCAACCCAGGGCCTCATGCCCCATCTATCATCAATGGCAGGGCTGGCGCTAGGCATGGGCAGTGTGGGCAGCTGCCCAGGGCCTCACCCTCAGCTCACCAGCATAGGGCCCCTCAGCGGTCGTGTGTCCTGTTATTTCCCTGGCGAGCCATTTAAAAGAAAGGTGTCTCCTTGTAATTAGGGTCCATGGGATGGGCACCCCACACCGGGCCTCTCAGGGAAGGCCTAGGTGAGGGAGACACTTCCTCTTGTCCCAATTGGAAGGAGACCATTCAGGGACACTGCGAGATGCCATTTGTCCTGCATTTTAGTGTCCCACAGTTTTAACTCTCAGTCCCCAAGCAATTCTCACACCCGATAGGAGATTTAAAAGAGGTGCTTGTAGAAGGCTGAGAGCAGGAGCTGCGGCCCAGGAGGAGTCTACACAAAGCAGATTCCTTAGCTGTGTCACTTATGTAAATGAGAGGGGCCTCGCACATTCCTTTTTGGACCAGGGCCCCGCAAATCTTAGAACCAGCCCTGAGCAATGGAGCAGGCGTCCTCCACTCCTAGTTGGCACCACTCCTTCAGTGCCCTTCAGATCCCCTCACCCGCCTCCAATACCAGGGGGAAGCACACTGCGCCTCCAGCATTGAGGCAGCCTCCGAGTTCCAGACCACCAAGGACTGTTATCCCAGCCGCTCACAGCCGCGTTCCACGAGGCACGGGTAAAGGAGAAGCAGCCAACTGCAGTCACTGCACTGTGCTGTATGGTAGCACACATGAGCCCTTAATAATGAGATTCCTTGGTTACAGACTGCTTATGTCAATACACTTCATATGTCTCGGTTTATGTATATATACCTTTTTCAACTATTGTACAGCATGCAGTGAGCAGACTACACTATTTCTGTAGCCTACACTGACCATACAAAAATATATATTTCCCTATTCTTTCAATGATATAGTGTTTACAACTCACATTTCCTTCACCTTTTTGGCCTTGTATTCAGCCAGATACACATACTAAAATAGTCTGGTGTGCTACAAGCTGGTGTACAGGTCCTGCATTTAGCCAGAGTATTTTTCAATGACATGTCTTGTGTGATATGTCCCAACATAAAGATGCGTGGAACTCCCAACCAGGAGGACTACGTTTCCCAACATTCACTGAGCTGCATGCGTTGGTGCACTTGACCACACTATGAGGAGCCATGAGTGAGGACTACAACTACCATCATCAAAGCTGACGCAGCATGATGACATGCATCAGAATGAAAGGTTGTCTCGAAATGTTCCTTACCAGCGTTTATTAACCCCGGGGTACCTTCACATGCGGATGACCTACATACATATTTCCACGGGGCTCTTCCTTTGACAAACGCAAATTACTTACCTTGTTTGGGATTTACAGACCAACTATTTTGTAATTTTCATCCTAATCGGAAACATCTTATTTCCTTCCACATAGTGTCTGATTCCAAGGGGTCCCAACTCATGCTCCTCCGTGGGGCCAATAGATTAAGGTTGTGTACCTGTGAAGTGGATGGACTTTGGCACCAATTTACCACTCATGTGTGCTTACACTGTGTGCTGTGAAGTGTGTACACAAGTGGATTTAGCTATGTCACTATTACTGGGGACTGGTAGTGAGTGGCAACTCTACCTTGAATGTCCTTTTTTTGTTTTTTTATTTACATACTTCAGTTTGTCAATTTTGTCTATCGATTTACTAATTATGTGTTTCTCAATAGGACTTACAAGAAGTATCACTAGTCACAAGAATACATCAATGCTTTTTTTGAGCAGTTGTTCGCTATAATAGTATTATATTGATATGGATGTATGAGGTACTGTCACTGCCACATGGTGCGCGGTGCAGCAGAACACCTACAAGTATGGTAGGCAGAGTGCGTGGTCTAGTCTTCTGCGTCCCCCTACATCTGTCTGGTCTGCAGGAAGCCTGTGCTGGTTGCGATCAGGTTTTCAGAAGTGCTGCTGTATAAAAACTGAACTTGAGAGACCCACGGTGCCTGTAAATATTTAAAAAAACTATGGAGTATATGCAAAAAGCTTTTAATAAGCCCATCTGCAACCAGTAAAAAGCCATTTCCGATACATCAAACCTAAATGCATTCGCAAAATAGGCAATTTCAGTTTTTGTGATTAACCATATTGCGAATGTATTTAGGGAATCGCAATTTATAATTCCCTAAATGCAATGCATGAAGCATTTTAAAAATGCAACTTTGCACTAAGGATTCTCAAATTACCATCAACTTCAAGTTGATGTTAATTTGAAAATCCATAGAAAAATGCACAAAATTGCATTTTTCAAAATACCATGCGGGAACCTTAGGGCGTGTGTGTGCGCCACATGTGTACGCCACATGTGTACGCCACATGTGTACACTTACCTTTTTGGGGGGTGCCTCAGGGGGGCCTTAGGCCCCCTATTACCCTTGCAATTGCATTCGCAATTTGCGATTACCTATTTGGTAATTGTAAATTGCGAATGCATTCCCATTTATTCCTATGTGCCTCTAGGCCCATAGGAATAAATCGGAATGCATTCCCTAATAGCGAATCGCAATTTGCGATTCGCTATTGGGGAATGTTTAGGAATCGCTATTTATTTTTGCGATTCCTACATGCATAAGGAATCGCGACTCCTAAATAGCGATTCTTTAAATATCGCTATTTCCTTATCTTGATGCTTGTGACGCAATATACTTACAATTTCTCCCTCGACGGCCATGTTCCTGTTTCTTTTCATGACCTCTGTTTTGGATTTCAGACTTCATGTATTTATGGGCTGCCTGGTGATTTTTCTTCCTCTGTTGAGCTTTCCCTATGGAATCTGTAGAGACTTAAAGTGTGATAAAGTTTTATCAACAGCTGACTCCTCTTCTAAGTTGGGAAGGTGAATGAATACAAAAACTGTTGGATTTCTACTCAGCGTCCGGTGCTGCGAATCCTTGAACTTTGTGAATGGGGATATTTATGCTCTGCAAGAGAAGGAAACAACTATAATTTGTTGTTACTCCACTAGCAATATTGATTAAAAGTCAAAAGACTATTTTCTTTTAAAAACTTATTTTTGGCACTCCTTTCAGACATTACTCAATCACCTCTCATATGGAATGGTTCTGCTAAACATAGAAGGAATGATGTAATTCCGTTTCCAATCTGCCTTGAAACCTGTTGCCTTTTGTTATTTAAGTAGCTATTAAGTCAAGTCAAAACATTTGTATAGCGCACTACATACCCAGAGGGTTTCAAGGCGCTTAGGAAGGGGAGTTGGATTATTTGTCAAATATCCACGTTTTAAGCTGCTTTCTGAACGCTAGGTGATTCTGGGTGAGGCGAAGGTAAGCGGGGAGTGAGTTCCATGTTTTGGCAGCCAGGTATGAGAAGGATTTGCCTCCCATGGTGGTCTTGTTGATGCGAGGTACAGTGGCGAAGGCTTGGCTGGAAGAGCGAAGTTGGCGGGAGGGGGTGTAGAAGGACAGTCGAGAGTTGAGGCAATCTGGTCCGATGTCGTAGAGTGATTTGTGTGCGTGGGTAAGCAGTCGGAAAGTGATCCTCTTATTGACGGGTAGCCAGTGGAGGTCTTTAAGGTGACCAGAGATGTGTTCGTTGCGTGGGATGTCTAATATGAGCCTGGCTGAGGCGTTTTGGATTCGTTGTAGTTTCTTCTGGAGTTTAGCGGTGGTACCTGCGTAGAGGGTGTTTCCGTAGTCCAGTCGGCTCGTGACTAGAGCGTGGGTGACTGTTTTCCTTGTTTCGGAGGGGATCCAGCGAAATGTTTTTCTGAGCATGCGAAGAATGTTAAAGCAGGAAGAGGATACGGCGCTGACTTGTCTGTTCATTGAGAGTGAAGAATCCAGGATGACGCCAAGGTTCCGTGCGTGGTCTGTCGGGATGGGTGCATTTCCGAGGGCTTCCGGCCACCAGGAGTCGTCCCATGCAGAGGGGGATTTACCTAAGATGAGGACTTCTGTTTTGTCTGAGTTCAGTTTCAGACGGCTTTGTTTCATCCATTCGGCGACTTCTTTCATTCCTTCGTGTAGGTTAGTTTTAGCGGTGCTGGGGTCCTTGGTGAGAGATAGGATCAGTTGAGTGTCATCCGCGTAAGAGATGATGTTGAGGTTGTGTTGTCGGGCGATGGCCGCGAGGGGGCTCATGTATACGTTGAAGAGGGTGGGACTGAGTGAGGATCCTTGTGGTACGCCGCAGATGATTTCAGAGGCCTCGGACTTGAATGGTGGGAGGCGGACTCTCTGGGTTCTTCCGGTGAGGAACGAGGTGATCCATTCCAGTGCCTTTCCTTGGATTCCGATGTTTCTGAGGCGTTGTAAAAGGGTGCTGTGGCAGACTGTGTCGAAGGCTGCAGAGAGGTCGAGGAGGATGAGGGCGACTGTGTCTCCATTGTCCAGTAGAGTTCGAATGTCGTCTGTTGCTGCGATGAGGGCGGTCTCAGTGCTGTGTTTGGCTCGGAAGCCGGATTGTGAGGGGTCGAGTGATTTGTTGGCTTCGAGGAAGGCGGCGAGCTGGTTGTTGACAGCTTTTTCGATGACTTTGGCCGGGAATGGAAGAAGCGAGATGGGGCGGTAGTTTTTGAGTTCGGTGGGGTCTGCTGTTGGTTTTTTCAGAAGGGCGGTGAGTTCAGCGTGTTTCCAATCTTCTGGGAAGGTAGCGGAGTTGAGGGAGCAGTTGATGACGTCTCGGAGGTGCGGAGCTATGACGGAGTCAGCTTTGTTGAAGATGTGGTGGGGGCATGGGTCTGTGGGGGATCCAGAGTGGATGGAATTCATCAGGCGGATGGTGTCCTCAGTGGAGATTGGGTTCCAGGCGTTAAGGGTGTTAACGGGGGGAAGATGGTCAGTTGATGGTAGGGTGGGTTGGTCTCCGGGTTGGTTGTCAAAGCTGTTGTGGATGTCAGCAATCTTGTTGTGGAAAAAAGAGGCTAGGGAATCGCAGAGGGTTTGAGAGGGGGTGATGTCGTTGGAGTTGGCCGAGGGGTTGGAAAATTCCTTGACGATGTTGAAAAGTTCCTTGCTGTTGTGGGCGTTGTTGTCAAGTCGATCTTTGAATGCTGTTTTCTTGGCTTTTCGGATCAGTTGGTGGTGAGTACGGATGGCGCTTTTGAAGGCGTCCTTGTTGCTGGTGGATGGGTCTTTTTTCCAGGCCTTTTCAAGGGAGCGGCACAGTTTCTTGGATTTCTTGAGATCATCGTTGAACCATGAGGCCTTCTTGTTGCCATGTTTGTGTTGACGTTTTTTCAGTGGTGCTAAGGTGTTGGCGGTGTTGGATAACCAAAGGGTGAGGTTGGAGGCGGCTTCGTTGGCGTTAGAGGAGAGGGCTGGGGAGGTTTGAAGGAGTGATGTGGAGATCTGCTCTGTGGTGATTTTGTTCCAGTTTCTTTGTAGAGTTGGTTGGAGGTGGATGATGGGTTTCGGCTTGTTGTAGGTGAAGTGAACGCAGCTGTGGTCAGTCCAGAGGAGATCTGTAGTGTGGCTGAAGGAGACATGGTTGCTGGAGGTGAAGATGGGGTCGAGAGTGTGACCTGCGATGTGGGTGGGGGAAGTGACCAGTTGTTTAAGTCCGAGGTTGGCGAGGTTGTCTAAGAGGGTGGCGGTGTTGCGGTCGATGATCTTTTCAAGGTGGAAGTTGAGGTCTCCCAGAAGGATGTAGTCTTTGGAGGGGAGCGCGTGTGGGGTGATGAAGTCCGTGATGTCTTCACTGAATTTTGCGCGTGGTCCTGGTGGTCTGTAGAGGAGGGTGCCTCTGAGTGTGGTCTTGGGGTCGATGTGGATCTGGAAGTGAAGGTGTTCGGAGTTGGTGAGGTTGGCATCAGAGCTGGTTGAGATGCGGATTGTTTTCTTATGGACGATAGCGATTCCACCTCCTGTATGGTCGGTGCGGTCCTTGCGTGTGATCTTATAGTCATCAGGGATAGCGATGGCGATGTCCGGGGCGGAGGAAGCGTTCATCCATGTTTCCGTTAGGAAGGCGACGTCAGGAGAGATGGTGTCTAGTAGGTTCCAAAGGTCAATGGCGTGTCTGTGGACCGAGCGGGTGTTGAGAAGGATGCAATCTAGGTGGTTGGGGTCGGGAATCTGTGGTGTGGTCGTAGCGGAGATGTTGTTGGTGCTGCTAAATTTGCAGGAGAAGCAGGAGAACGGTCCATGGGTGCGTCCAGGAGCAGCTTGGACGCAGTTGGGGGCGCGACCGGGGTTCAGGGCTAGGAGGGTGGCGGCATCGTAGGTAACGCGGGGGGGCTGGGCAGCGCGAGGGGCAGGGGGTCTGGCGCTGGGCGCGGTCCAGGCGCGGACGGGCGTAGACGGGCTTACCTTTGGCGCACCTTCGGCGTGTACGAAGCGCGTGGACGCTGCGCGTTGGTACATCTGACATAAATGGAGAGTGGAGGGGGCGGAGCGTGGGAGGGTCAGGTGGGAGGCTGGGAGGAGACACGGGCCACAAGCACAACAAATGGAGGGAGGGAAAGTGAAACTGGGGCACGGACACACAGAAGGGGACAGCTAAAACCCAGTGAATGCAGCGCTATGTAAGTAAAATATGCTGTACAGTAAAACGAAATTACACAGGGCAGGCAATGCAGCGCTATTATAATAAAATAAAATAAAATGTAATATGCCCTAAATAACGATACCACACAGGCAATGAGCGCTAGTCCGGCGTCGAGGCGCTAGAACTGCAGGCGATGTCTGGCAGTAATTAGCAGGAGTGTTTCCAGGTGGTAGGGGAAGTGAGGCAGGGAGCGAGAGGGAGCGACCATCGAGGAGAGAGTCCAGCTGCCATAGGGGTGTTCTAGTAGTAGTGATATTGGGCTCCTATATTTACCCACTCTCCTGTATTTGTTTCATTCTCACAGGATTTTCACTGCATTCTCAGGAATTCCAGCTGCACGATTTAAAGTGGGAAAGTGAGAGGTACTAGGTAAGAGCATATACTCTTATGGGAGAGGAGTTGGCCTAACAGTTAGGGCGGTCGACCTAGAATCTGGGGAGCTGGGTTCGAGTCTCGACAACATCGCTGAACATCCAGTGATTCTGGGCAAATCACAGCATGGATGGGTGTGTGAGGGTTTTCCGTCATTTTTTTGATTTGCCTGTTCAGACAGCACAGTACTGGACCCTTCCTGGGGCACCACAAATTAGACAATATCCAGGGTGTCTCTGACTGTACAGTGTTCTTTGCACCAGGAGCGCTGTTTTTGTGGTTGTGATCAACACAAATCATCAATTAAGCAGTGGTTGCTCCTCCGCTAAGGCAGACGAGTGTCGCCCCACTGCCACTCAGCAGTGAGATAAAAGAAATATAAAATGATATTAACTCAATGTTATTATCACTTTCTGTTCTCCTGCTGTGGGAGCTTTTTTAGGCGGAACGGGCTGGGCTGCCCACACAGGAGCAGGGAGAGGGGTGGTTCCCACTCCAGGTGTGCATGAATATTTGTCCGGCCAAACATTCATGCACACTTTGCATGTTCTCCACCCAGGCGGCTTTACTGCCTGGGTTGAGAACATGCCCAGGCTCCCACTGCCTTTCTGAGCGCCGAACCATGGCGCTCAGACCAATCACAAAGCTGCTTGCAGCTTTGTGATTGGCTATGGGAAGCCTGGTACTTCCTCTTTCCTGTTCTAGACGGGAGAGACAACGAGGGACACAGAGGATACACACAGCAAGCATGTATGTTTTTTTCTATATTTTGTTTACACCCCCCTCACCCTTCACCTCTGCCCTCCCCTCCCCGCTGCTGCTGCAATTAACCCCAAAGGAGATAATTTCAATAAACTGATGGAATCTACTTGTTATTTACAGGTCCCATGGCCATCCACTAATGTGAACAGGCTTTTCAAAATGCAGTTATTCACTGTGATTGTATCAAAACTGTGAGAATCAAAGTTTTTTATGAGTGACATTATAGACAACTAGAGCTACACTTTTGTCTGTTTCTTATTACTCAGATCCCCTTGGTGAAAAACATCCGTCATACACAGTTGCATGTCTATAAATCTATAACAGGTGTATGAAGCATCCATAATAGGTATCTGCAACAGTGACTTATCATCTCTTTGCATACGTCCTTTGAAATTCCCTCAAATTAAAATGTACTTGAAGATCTTTTAGCAGCAGATTTCGTTTCCATTAAAGACTCTGATCATATTGTAGGAAGATAGCGCCGAGGAAGGTATCAAATGAATGATGCCACTCTCAACACATCAGTTAATTTACTTTGCGCGGCAAAGTATGGATTTGGGTCTTTCATTTCAATAGGAGCAGTACAGGAGTTAACTGAACAAAGGGGGCATGCTGGCACAATATGCAAATCTCTCTCCAAAGACCTGAGCGTGCTTTGTATTTCAATACTGAGTTCTAAAATGTACATAAGGCAGCCATCATAGTCTGAGGATGCACATTGTAGTCTTTCTTCAAATTACATAAACTACATTTACCATTGTACCAATCTGCATACCATGCACATGACCTTAGCCCAATTTCTTCTCAGACTGATACTATTTCCTGCTTCATATTAAATTGCACATCACTTACTTTCTGTTATTCATCACATGCATAGGGGTACATTAAAAGACTTATCAATGACCATAGATTTATCCACACAGGAAAATTAGAACTGTATCCGGACAAATGTAAGTTCACATAAATGTCTTTTTAGACCACAGACTTAAGCTTCTTCTCCTGGGAAACTTGCAGACAGAGAACTCAAATGTTGTCTCATCTTTCATGTTTGCAGCTCTGAGACATAGAACATTTATTGATTTTAGAAAGTCATTATAGATACTTGAGATCATCCTTGCTCTTTTAGAATCTCACTTTCAGTTGCACTCTGTATGTCCCCCATCCTCCCTAAATTATTTGGCTATCAAGATTATTCTTTAACTAAGTATTTCCATATGACAATGACAAGTTTATTTATGTTCAAAATCATCCAAAATGTTTACACTCTTATTCCTCTGAGATTGTAACCTATCTAAATGGATGACTCACAATCGATATTTAGAATGGCAACAATCTTTAAGCTATGATTTGTACAGATTAACATCTTTAGGGGACTAACAAAAATTCTCAGGAGTGAATATAGATAGCTTTGCAAGTCATAGATCTCCAAACACACTGTGCGTTCTGCAGTTACCCATGCAAATAATATTCAGAGGTAAAAGTTGTGGAACATTAGTTACTACAGTACAGCAATTCCTATCTCTGCCCAACTTATGAAAATGCCTGGGGAACTCTTACTTCACATTTACACACTTACTCCAACATTTTGGAGAGTAAATATATGTGTATAAATAAGGTGGAGCACATTGTGAAGGTAGGTCAATATCCCAAAACTTGTGGCTGAGTGTATCCATTATTTTCCCAATGGCTGACCTTGGGCCCCTCATTTGGAAACACCAATGTTCCCTCTTCTGATTTCTAATGTCACAACTCTGGCAATTCAGTCATGCCATTAGCCATAAAATGTGATCTCTGGACATAAATCGATTTTGATCCTGATTCTGTAAATATGGTTGTGCGATCAAAGATGGGATTTTATGTACACAGGACTGTTCTAGCAATATAGGGGATGTTCGTTTTCAAATAGAAATTAAGATTGGAATAATACATCACACATTGTGAAGGAAAACAAGGTCTGTGCCAGAGAGTTGCTTCCTTGTCTCAATCCTTAAAATGCAATATTTGGTAAAAAATGTTGATAATGAACGTATGATACAAGGAAAAGGGAAGAAGCTGTAAGCAAAAGCAATGGATCTTGGCAAAACAAGCACTGGCAAAGCCAATTGGTCTTGCCTATAAGACCTATTGACTTTGTTTATGTTTTTAGCCAAACTCTACAGAATCGCAACTGTTGTGCAGCATGCTAAATAAAATCATGATGATGTATCTTGTGTGTCTTTTTGTAGGGGCGTGCATGCATTCAGCATGTATGCACGCGCTCACAAAAGGACTCAGGTTACATTTGTTCATTTGTTGAACTGAGGTGGATCGGTAAATAAAAGAACTAGCCAAAAGCGCTGTTTTGAAACATAGTGTTACTGGCCTTTTTTTAAAAAGCAACATGGATGGTGGGTGATGGAGAAGCAATAAGAGGGAGAGAACACAGAAAAAAGAGCGCTGGGGACAGAAATACAGAGACGAGAGAGCAAAGCGAACGCCGGTCTGGGAGAGAAGCACATGGGAGAAGAGAGAAGGGGAGAGAAAAGCACGCAAAGGAGGCAGCTGAAAAACACATGCACTCTCCAGTAGCGGGTGCTACCGGACGGGGGTAGTGGGGCAGCTGAGAGGGGGGATTGAATGAAGAAAAAAACGGACTTACCTGCAATGGCCGGCCACCGCCTGTCCTCCGTCCTCTTCATCTTCCTTCTTCCTTGTCACGGCCGGCAGCAGGCAGCACCCAGGCACACAGGCTCCCCTGAGCCAATTACAATGCTGCAATACAGCGTTGTGATTGGTCTGAGTGCCTTGGTTCAGTGCTCAGACAGGGACAGAGAACCTGTGCGTGTTCCTCGCTAGGCTGTGTAGTGCAGCCTGATGGGGAACATGCAAAGTGCTCATGACTGTTTGGCCAGCCCAAGCGGGCCTGCCAAACAGTCATGATCACTTAGGGAGTGCAAACCACTCCTCCCCCTTCTCTGGCCAGCACGCCCCACCACTGACTGCAATAGGAAAAACAAAATGATAATAACATTACGTTATCATTTTATTTTTCCTTCTGAGCAGTGGGGCGGCACTCCTGCGCCGTAGCGGAGGAGCCGCCTCTGGTGCTCTCATGGAGTGCTTAAACAAAAAGAAACAAGCATTTGTAATGCAAGAGGTCTTGCATTTTAGAGACTTTTACCTATTGGTATTGTAAATGACAATGCCTTTTATTATTGCAGGTTTTTTAAACACATAAAAGGCATTGTCATTTACAATGCCAATAGCTCAAAATCTCGCAATTGCGAGACCTATTTCATTGCAAAATGCGTGTTTTATCTATAGCACCTAGTGGAGATCTTCTATTGGTAACTTGTCCCTAAATAAAATAGTGTAACTTAGTTTAACAGTATAACTTAGGGGGTCATTAGTATGGGGTGGCGATCTGCCCGCCATAAACTACAGCCTGCTTACAAATTCCCCCCGCCACATTACCATGGCGGAGGGGACACCGGCAGACTGAAAGACTGTCCCCTGGTTTTCCGCCCGGTCGCAGAGTCGACATGGCGGAAAAGCTGCTAACATGGTGGCGGTGTTTGGGAGACACCGCCAACCATATTAGCATGTCTGCATGGAAATGCCTTTCCGTGGCGGCAATGCTGCCACTTAAAGGCAGGCGGTTCCAGCAATTGGGGTCCCGTAGCGGGCCCCCAGTAACCCTTGTGGGTGCACATGGGGGGTAAATATGGCACCCTCCTGCAGTTCCATGCACAACATGGCAGGCACAGCGCGGTGCCTGCCACGTTGGCAAGGAAGTGCACAACATGCATTCCTGGCATCGCGGCGGGTGGTGCTGAGAGCACCGCCGCCGCAAGGCCAGGAATGCAGGATGCGCCCGCCAGTGTGGCGGCCGCATCCTAATGTCAACAACGGGACCCCCGCAGCAATGCGGGCGGTCCCATTTCACGAAAGGATAGCGGGCGGACAAAGTCCTAATGACCCCCTTTGTCTTTTTGTAAAACCAGGTCCACATTATGTCATCATGGAATTAAAATTTTTCTGGATCCTCTGAATAAACACTGGTACACACAGACGATTCCGTGAGGAGTCCAATCTATTACTATTAACGATGAAAATAATTCTCCAAAACGTTACTCAGACAGTGATTCATCAATTTTAAGCAACCATCTGCAGATGGAAAAGGACAAACCAAGCCCCAAGGCATCAGATGTAGCAAGGCACCCTCTGACTGCCTGCAACAATAAATAGACCAACAGGTTGCAGGATCCTACTTCAACATCTAAATGTTAAGATCTTCAGATAAATGTACCTAGCAGCATAACCCCACAATCGCGAGATACACTGTTGTGATCCCTGATAATACAGGCTTTTATTTACCACAGTTACAAGGTCAAAGAAAAGTAAGGATTGTAACTGAATTACCTATTGTTTAAAATTCCAAAATAAGGGAGGAAAGAATTTACAAATCAAAATCTCGAGAGAGGAAAATTTGCCTTCAGGCCTAATTATTTTTGACTAAAATGACAAGACGGATCTGAACATGGAGATGATCCTAGTACAGTTTCAACTGGGACCACCTTCGTTTCTACTAGAGATAAATGAAAAAAAAGGTGATGTCAGTAAACTTCAGCAAACGTGAAACAACCACCTATATGTAGACTGCGCTGCAGTGTGAAAATGTCACCAGTCAAAATGCACAAACTCTTCTAGCACTAGGGTACACTTTATTGGAGCTGTAATCAGGCCAGTCCCATGCCTGTCTGCAAACTTTCTAAAGATGCACTCTATTTCCAACAATTTATTCCAACAACAGGAGCTACAACGGTTTTCAGGAAAGGGCCGATCAGTCAAGTGTCCAGGTCTGATGACTTTGTCTACTCTGGAGAGTCTGCTCAGTGGCGGTGGTGTACTCGCTGGAGCCAGCAGTGTTGAAATGAAATACCAGCATTTGTAAAGCGCACAGCTACCTCCGGAGAGGTGTCCCGGCACTGGGGGCCGTTGGGAAGATTAAGCGAGCTATTGCCCAGAGTCACATGGTGCTGGGCTAACCTGCTGCCGGCGCCGGGATCGAACGTGTACCCGTGGTCCGAGTCATGCACCCTGGCCGCTGCGCCATACCTCTTCATTACTGGCATTACATACCCATAGACTCATCAAGCATCCGTTTTCCGATTCCTTATTAGCGAAAAATAAAGATTCGCTAATAAGGAATAGCAAAAGGCTATGCATGAAGAAATCGCTTAAAAAATAGCGATTTCTTAAAATTCCTTAATTGCGACACAAATTGCGAGACGCAATTAAGGAATACCTCCCCATTCATTCCTATGGGCCTAGAGGCCCATAGGAATGAATGGGAAGACAATCTCAATTTGCGATTCTCAATTAGAGAATCGTAAATTGAGATTGCAATTTCGAGGGTGCCAGGGTGTCAAAAGAACACCCTGTTGCACCCCTGAAATAATCTGCATATGGGTACATCTTGCACACACACATGCCCTAAGGGCATGTTTGTGTGTAAAATGAAACTTTTAAAAATGCACTTTAGTGCATTTTTCAAAGTTTTTGCAAATTACCAGGAAGTTCAACTTCATGGTAATTTGCTCCCCCTATTAGCGAAATAGCTAATTTTTTTACTTTAATGCATTGCATTTAAGGAATCTCAATTTGAGATTCCTTAAATGCAATAGCAATTTAAGTAATCACAATTTTGCGATTTCTCAAATTGCGATTTTTGCATTCGGGATGATGCATCCCAAATGCAAAAATACCGGTCGCAAAGGGGCAGATTCTGAGAATCTGCCCCTTTGCGAGCGGTTTTTAGCTTGATGCATCTATGCCATAGTCCTTTGGTGACACACACTTTCTGACTGCAGTGTTCAGACGCAGGCCGGCTTTAATACAGAAGTTAGCTTCCCAAGACTGCAATCATCCAAGCGCAGAAGTACAAACTTGCTACTTACTTGTCTGGCCTGGGGGTTATTCATGTAAAGCGACGACTGCAAACCATTGTCAACGTTGTAGGAGACAATCTGGGATTGGTTAGCAAAGTTCTGATCCAAGGACTCCAAAAGGATGTGCTTTTCGTAGAGGGCAAAGTGGAAGAACTTTAGCTCCACGGCAAGAGCAATCGGATGCTCATCCTGGACTAGGTTGAGCTGCCTACAGACGCGAAGCGCTTTGTATCCTTACAGCAAAACTTTGGCCAGAACCTGCTGCCACCACAGGTCTTTTAAGTCAAAAGAGATAATAACCATTCCCTCACGAGTATCTTAGTTACATACATTATAAAGGGGGCAGGGGGTGTTAGGACTATAAACAGTATAATGAGCACCCAAGCAGACTCATGGCTCCTCATAAAGCGGGAGGTAGAACACCAACAATAAGCCATCTCCTAGGACCTGTCCCTGGCAGAGAAGCACCCTTATGGCAAGGCTGAAGACAGGTTGTGGTTATAAAATGTCAAGGTGCTAAACCTGCCAAGGGAAGTCTAAGAGACCTTACTTTGCCAGTGAATTTGATGCCACAATCTAGGATTTTCTCGGGGTGCAGACTCTCTCGATTATAAATAAGGCTCCCTGTTTTCCGTTTTTACCAATTTTTACATATAAATACAGACAGAAAGCCATTTAGTTCCTTGCCTGTATTTATTTTTAAATGTGGATAAAACCAGAAATTGGGTTGCTTTTTGAGTGATTCTAATTACTCTCTACCCTGACTGCCAGGCCAATAACTGTGTGGATTGATAGGTAAGGGGGTTAAAAAACAAATGAAGTTTAGTAAAGAGGCTTAAACAGCAGTAGATATGCACATGGTTGATACTAAAATGTGCATATATTTTCATATAAGTGCATTGATTTATCTTCTGCAGGTGTTTCATATAACTGAAGCCGGCAGTTGTCAAGTATGAGTGCTTATTTATAGGTTTAAAAAAAGTGGAAATATAACAGTTTCAGCTTCATTTTTTTCACTAAAACCCAAATAAATATGGATAAATGCAGATATAATTAGCAAGAAATAAATATGGATAAATACAGACGGAAATGTCAAAAAATAAATATTATAAAACTGAGAGCCTTAATTATAAAGCATGAGACCACTCACGTATGGAGATTCAGGTAAGCAGCAAGTAGATTCGGACAGACAGCTAACCACCTTCCCTTGAAAGCAGACAGCAGTCTTTTACAAATGCCAGTGTCCTTGACATGATTTTTTTGATCAGAAATGGAGATCACCTTTGTTTTGTTTTGTTGGGGGGTTAATGGCCATAGTGGATGTCCAATGAAGCTACTTACACCTTCACTAGCTATATGACAGACCACGCCTCCAGCTTATCAACAGCAATAAGTCTCCCCTACACAATATTTCATCCGCTGTTCGGACCATCGAATTTTCTGCCTCAGCTGTTACTCGCTGGTGTCGGCCTCTGGGCACTGTGCTCAGGGCAGTAATTCACAGTCACGAACGCGGCCCTGGGGATGAGCAACAGTCAAACCTCCCAAAGTTTACAAGCTCCCCTTGTTGGGGACCTCGAAGAGAGCAGGGGTCTATGAGTAGGATGAGCAATATGAAAAGCAAGTCCAATGGGGCTTTCAGGGGTGGAAATGAGATTATGATGGGAAATAACTTAAGCGAGAAGGCAGACGATGAGATAGTTTAACCGGGAAACTATATAAGGGCGTAGTAGGAGACAGTGATCAGAAATAAATCAGGGAAGCCCAATGAGAGGGAAGAACGAAGAAAGGGGTTAGCTGAAGGAATTTGTGCAGTGGAGAGGGAGGTACATACCCAAATGCAAGCAGTGAGGATAGTTAAACTCTGCGTTAAGAGAAAGAAGGGAAAGAATAGGATTGAGAGTAAAGGACATCTTCTCTTAAGTCCTCAAAGGTATACGTCCAAATATGGACAGGAAAATCATTGTGGGGTTACTGGACCAAGCATTCTTCAGTTTAAAATAAAGTTATGATTCTTGCGTTGAAGGTCATCCTTAAATGGGGCAACCATGCTTAGTCTGATGCCTCCACTGCAGTAATTCGTGCTTGACCTCCTAGCCACAGGTTCAAGTCCTGGCGGGTCCTCCTAGTCCTTCATTCTTCCAATGTCAATTAACATGAGCACCACCGATTTGGGTCAAAATAAGAATGTTAGAACAAAAAGGCAGCTTGGAAAGAATGCTCACTTCACAAATGTAAGCTGTGCAAGAGTGGTCGACAATAAGAATGGTCTTACACTATGATACCCATAGCCAACGAGTGACTCTTAATGTGTGTGAAGGACGCATGGATGTATCTATGGCAAGATGTTACCTGCCATCATGCTAATGTCAGACTCTTGTCTGCACGTGCATACAAACCAAAGTGTGTGCATGTCAGACAAGCACAGACCCACTCAGGCATTTACCAGAAATGTCGGTAAACAGGACGAGGTTTTCCTCAAAAACACACTTGTTTGTGGTGGAGGTGGGACTTTGTAAATGTTCTTCAAACTTATTGAGGTATCTCCACCATACGTATGCCTGTTTTGAAAATGACTGTCAGTGCAATCGTTTGTCTGCTACTAGAAAGCTGTTGCTCCGCTGAGTATCGTCCGCGTCTCGCCTCCCCCCACCTCCACCACAAACAAGTGTGTTTTTGAAGGAAACCTCGTCCTGTCTTTTTGGAATGTGGCACAATCATCAGCCTAAGTAAAAGTGACACGGATGTTGTGGTGCAAGATAGCCCATGTAAGCTCACCTGGTTCCAGGTCCTGAGGAGAACCCTATCCAAGGTCCATTAGGGGTTCGAAACGTGTTGACCTGTCAAACCTGTCAAACTAGCAAATTAGAAAATTTAAAAATCAGGCTAACCCTTCCTTTTTTCATTTGTGCATTAAAAAAGTCTGAATCTTGATGGATTTTAGCATCATGGGTGACTGAATATAATTCAGTTTGGCCAGTGCCATGGATGGGGTTGTGTTTTTCCAGAAAGTTCAAAAAGTTGGGTTCTAAAAATATTTTTCCAACCCCCTCTTCTGGGTTTCTTTTCTTTTTCTGTAAATCTGTTTTTCATTTGTGTTATTCTTTTATGTACTAAAAGAATAGGGAACCTTAGCTTGCACATGCATTAATTTATTTTTCCCTTGTGAAATGTTATGTTTATTGTTGTATCATACATGTGAGTCAAGAGTAATGTCATATATGTGTTGAATTTTGTATGTGGTCTATGTGAAATTGTTCAATTGGTCATTGAATCACAAAAATGAATTGATAAAGTTTGATGAAATTTAATTTAAACATTTTACAAAACAAAAAATAAAAATGTGTTTTTTTCAGTCACTATGAGTGTCACGTGTGATTGGATAAAGTAATTATTTTAGTGGATATCAGCACAGGCAATCGTGTTGTTGTTAGAGTATTTCAAGATTGGCCTAGCCTTGCTGATTAGGGCCATAACCCTCTATTGTTCTAAACATGCCGGCGTGGCACAACGGAATTGCGGTCATAAATGTGGACACTGGAATTGTACCCTCGCACTGAGGGTGCATGTGTAGTATCTGGGGGTAGTATCATGGAAAGAATGCACTGTTCCTGTTTGCACCATAGCACACCTTTAAACAGGACAGTGCACCCATACAATGAATGCTTTGCTCTCAACGCAGCTGTGAATGTTAGTTTCTCTGGGGGTGGCACATTCAGTGAAATACAGAGCAACTGATTCAAAGCACAGTGCACCCGACATGCTGCCTGTACTTCAAAACAAGGGGAGAGATCCGCCTGCGGTTGGGTGCAGAGTGACTGCACTCACCTACAAGGAGATGTCTAGGGTGATTTGTGGTGAAAAAATTGTGTTCCCATCAGATACCCATCCTGTACCGCCCTACATCATTTGGGATCCTTCACCCGAAGGAAGTGGAAGCATATCCACTATGGATTAGGTAGATTGTAACCTAACCTCTTAGAAGGATACAGGGATGTGATGAAAGAAAAGTAGTATCAGGGGGTAGGCTGACTAGCAGTGCAAAGAAATTAGTGAAAGTGCTGTGTGCAAAAATTAGTGGATAAATTAATATTGGGTTGCGGAAATGGAGGATAAATTTTAATGAGATCCTATCCACACCCAAGAATAAAAACAGTGCAAAGTAGTGTATAACAAATAACTACTTAGATGGAATCGAGGTCGACATGTTTCTGCAGTGTAGCAGGGTCAAAAGATCCCTTCCTGCTTCATCAGGACCTTAACAAAAATGCTACTGCTAATGTGTGAATTATAGTGATATAAAAAAAGGAATCATATCACCTGGATGGCGCCCATGTAGATGATCCAGATGGTCATAGAATCACATTGGACAAACAAACATACAGAAAGTACACAGTTAATAACGATAGCTTATAATGAAAAACACATTTCTTGTGAAAAATTTACAAATGCCAATAAATTATTGGTCAGCGGTTGCTTATTAATCAACCCATTTAATCGAATCAACATGTTGATGTGAAAAACAAACGGATATCACTGTATCCACTCACCCACTATATGGGGAATTCACTTTCCACCTCACCCGGCTACAGCTCAGGTAGAAATGGAGCACCGCTCTATTAGAAGAGAGAAAGGAAAATCTATAAATAAAGGAAGAACTGGAGAGCTTCGCTAGACACACTATATCTCAAAAGAGTCATTGGTATTGTATATGATGATGCAGCATGGCATTCTGCGACATTCATATGCGCCTACCAAGCGCAACTTAAAGCTTAATGTTTCTTAGTATGTCGGCTGTTTCGTCATATGCTGTATGTTCACAGCATATGAAGATCTTATAGAGGAGATATTCCCCAATTCATATTGTAGCATATTTCCATGATGGTGAGACAAATTTTAATGATTTTGCTGCCTCCCAGTGGTAAATGTTTCAAGTAAACTTTTTCGGTCATAATGCCCGCAACATTTCCGATATTATCCAATGAGTGGCGTTTTCTAACCTGGTGACACAGCGCTCTCCTAATGCGGCTGCGAGCGAATTTTTGAATTTTGTAATCTTTAATCACACTCGCTCGGGCCACATTGGAATTACCAGAGAGTAACTTTGTTTGTTTAAAATATCTTCGCAATAACATAGATTCAAGGCTTGAAAATCAATGAAGTCTATTTTCCATTTCGGCTGTTGTAGTGATAAACACGCAATAATACTACAACTCCCATCAGCCCTATGCGATCGTGACGCGAAGCACGCGCGATCACATGATCTTTACCGTAGCCCGTTAGAAAGGTTTATATGGCCGCTTCCTGTCCGTCTAGGTACCTCCCACAAAGACAGCCAAGACGGATGTCAGGAGTACCGACGGACAGGTAAGCGGGCCAAGGCAACACGGGCAAACTTTGTTTTTGGAGTCAAAGGGACTCATAGTGTAAATTGGGCTGGAAGTTTCCCTGGTTTTAGATCTTTTACATACCTCATTCGGCATCGCGGCAGTATTCCTCTTGAAGGGATGCGATATCCAGGGGTTTGTGAATGCACCAGTTGAGAACTAGCCAGGACTCCCCTTGGTTGCTGAATATTTTTACGACTTGGTTTCCTTAGCAACCAAAGTACATGCGGAGTCTGTTTTATATATAGTTTAGAATGCGTATCTTATAATACCGGCAGTAGCGAGGTGACTGCTATGCAACACGGTCCCTCTCTCTCTAAGCTGGCATTGAATATGACGAAACAGCCGACATACTAAGAAACATTAAGCTTTAAGTTGCGCTTGGTAGGCGCATATGAATGTCGCAGAATGCCATGCTGCATCATCATATAGAATACCAATGACTCTTTTGAGATATAGTGTGTCTAGCGAAGCTCTCCAGTTCTTCCTTTATCTATAGATTTTCCTTTCTCTCTTCTAATAGAGCGGTGCTCCATTTCTACCTGAGCTGTAGCCGGGTGAGGTGGAGAGTGAATTCCCCATATAGTGGGTGAGTGGATACAGTGATATCCGTTTGTTTTTCACATCAACATGTTGATTCGATTAAATGGGTTGATTAATAAGCAACCGCTGACCAATAATTTATTGGCATTTGTAAATTTTTCACAAGAAATGTGTTTTTCATTATAAGCTATCGTTATTAACTGTGTACTTTCTGTATGTTTGTTTGTCCAATGTGATTCTATGACCATCTGGATCATCTACATGGGCGCCATCCAGGTGATATGATTCCTTTTTTTATATCACTATAATTCACACATTAGCAGTAGCATTTTTGTTAAGGTCCTGATGAAGCAGGAAGGGATCTTTTGACACTGCTACACTGCAGAAACATGTCGACCTCGATTCCATCTAAGTAGTTATTTGTTATACACTACTTTGCACTGTTTTTATTCTTGGGTGTGGATAGGATCTCATTAAAATTTATCCTCCATTTCCGCAACTCAATATTAATTTATCCACTAATTTTTGAACACAGCACTTTCACTAATTTCTTTGCACTGCTAGTCAGCCTACCCCCTGATACTACTTTTCTTTCATCACATCCCTGTATCCTTCTAAGAGGTTAGGCTACAATCTACCTAATCCATAGTGGATATGCTTCCACTTCCTTCGGGTGAAGGATCCCAAATGATGTAGGGCGGTACAGGATGGGTATCTGATGGGAACACAATTTTTTCACCACGAATCACTTGGATTCCTTGATTGTATCCTGATGTGAACGCACAGTTCCTATAGATAGCTTTATTCATTCCTGACCCATTGCTATTATTTGTCTTTTAATAGTATCTAGGGATTGTAGCAACGCTAGGTCAATAAAAATTTCCCTAAACACCCTCCCTTTTGTTTAAACGATGTCTAGGGTGTCCATGAAATTCTCTTTCCCCCTCAAAGGGCTGCCTTCAGAAGGCACACTGACAGTGTACCACCTTTGGTGTCACACTATGATTGCACTTTCCAAAGGCCAGTTTGCGTCTGCGCTTGCGTCTATATTATGGCGATGGGGGAAAGCCATTCATGATAGCGCTGGCTCCACATGTGCAAAAAGCACTATCAGAATTTCAGAAGACGATTCACAAACGTCTGCGGCCCTTTCTGTAATACCAATGTGTTCCAAAACAGGCACACATGACTTTTGCACCCACAGGGCACCATGTTTTATATGGACCCTGATGCACTGGGAGCTTTTTCCAGGTATGCGAGACCAGCATGGTGTACATAGGAGTATTGCAGAAAGGAGGGCCACCAAACTTGGTATTAAACCAATCACCCTAAATTGGGAGTCTGGTCCAACACCATTTGTGGTAGAGCCATGACCCCCCACGCACCCAAAGGTCTACCCAGTGGTGGAGTTGCTGGCAACCCTGCTATTGAGAAGACTGCCAGTCCCCACACACTAAAAGAGAAGGCAGGGGTGGTGGGACAGTGTATCTGCTGTTTCCTGGTGGATGTCATGTTAACACCCACCATTATATCAGGCCCGTACAATGAATACTAAGAAGCTATTTTAAATTAGTCTCCATTTGTGTCAATCATTGAAAACCTAAAGCACCCAGGGCTGTGCTTGGGACTCTGCTCTAGGGTAAAAACACTAAAAGCTGCATGGAGATTCACGGTGTGCACACAATCAAAGGAAAATGTTCATGGGAATAAATGACAGATTCCCACCTCATTAGAAAAAAAAAATTTTTTAAGACTATTTAATGTTTCTTAGCGTTTCTTTCTTTAACAAAAGAATAAGACTCATAAATAAACCTCCATCGAAGATTGTGAACTTCTTTCCATTTCAGGCTCAAAAAAACTCGATTTTCTGTGCTACCTACGCTCACCAGTGAGACATGCTCTCCAAATCGCACGTCTTTATCTAGCAATGCACTCAGAGGTATGAAGGCAAACAAAAGAAAAATGTACAGCAAACTTACACTAAAAGTTTCATGGTATTTCTTTTTAGCGGATGGCAAGATAAACATAACCTGTATCTCAAAAGCACAGTGTACAAAAGGAGCTTCTAGGGTGCTGCCTTGTAGGTAATGTGCTAACTTAACTCTTATCCGGTGTGTTTACTCCACCTGTTCAAAGATACATTCCGTGCCAACACTCCTCCCTTGCAGGTGCTCACATAGCAGCAAAAGTGAAGTATTCGCACACCTTGTTGATGATCCTTTGTTTGCTGAACAAGTTTTAATAATTACAGGCAGAAGCAAAGGTTTAAGTTTCTGAAAACCACTTACTGTCAAAGTGAAATTGGCTGTTAAGGATCACAGAGCTTGATAGGAGCTATGCAATGGTCTGCCCTAACCTGAATTGAAGAGAAGAAACAAAAAGCTAATACGGGACAATTCCAAACATGGATTGTGCATAGCATTTGAAGAAGCTCCCCAATCGAATGCCATACTCAAATACCAAGGTCACCCCCAGAAGACCAATGGCCAGGCACCATTATGGGATCCAAAATCTCAAAAGTCTTGATGTATTTGATTCAGCTGATCATTGTTATTTGACCCAACTCTTATACAATGAGGCCCTCATTTACAATATTTTGGCATAGGGAAGCGCCACAAGCCTTCCTGCTGTGATGCCCTACATCAAAAGAAAAGGGCTGGAAAGTGCTGTATCTATGAGACACCAAACACAATAAAATGATGGCTGGAGTGCTGAAACTTTGCAAACACTCACCCCCAATCAAGAGATCTGGGTTAAATCCATCGTTCTTTGCTCACCATGCCACCCCAGTTTTGACCCAGCTATATGCAAATCAGTCTTGACACTACTCCCATGGCAACAGTCCAGCCCGAACTGCCAGGCCAGGTCCTCCCTGGACTGAAATCAAGCATTCTAGGACCGGTTTTGTGGTATCACTCCTCATCAACAATGCAGTGGCACAGCGAGAAAGAGACCCACGTCGGGGCATACTCTGGGCCACTTAGGGCGAACACAGCAAACACAAAAAGATGTTGGATGGAGGGCTAAAACTTTTCAAGCAATCACCCCCAGTCAAGAGATCTGGGTTAACCCCATTGTCCTTCTGCTTACCATGCCACCCTAGTTTGGACCCAGCCATATGCAAATCAGTCTTCATTCTGCACACCAACAACTGTCCAGCCCGAACTGCCAGGCCAGTTCCTCCCTGGACCAGAAATAAGCATCCTAGACTGGTTTTCGGCTATAACTCCGCATCAGCCAGGCTAACTTGAATCCAGTGGCCAGCGAACAAGGGACCCATGCCTGGGCACACCCTTACCACTTAGGGCGACAAAAGCAAAACAGAACAGATGATGGATAGAATGCTGAACAAATCAAACATTCATCCCCACTCACAGATATGGGTTTACTCCATTGTTTTTTTGCTCACCACGCCACCATAGTTTGGACCATGCCACCCTAGTTTGGACCCAGCCATATGCAAATAAGTCTTGACCCTGCTCACCATGCAATCAGTCCCGGCCCAAACTCCCAGGACCAAAAACAAGCCTCTTAGGGCCTGGCTAATGAGGGCTGATACCCCGAAAATGGTCCCAGGATGCTTGTTTCTGGTCCAGGGTGGATCTATATAACCAAAAAGATTCTATCAAAAAAAGTGAATAGGTGATGGTTTTTTAATTTTTAACTATTTTAGAAGTGGTACTAGGCTCTCTCTTAAAAGTGGAAAGATGAGAGCACAATGTGCTTGTTAAAATACCCCTCACACACTAAAAAAACGTTAGTGTCATGCTTCATCATAGGGGTCTTCCCGCCCCTATAACGGGACGGGGCGTGCTACGACCAGACGGACTACGCGGGAGCACTTAAGTTGTGACAGAGGCTATGTGTGGGTGCATGGGTATCAGTGAAAGTGTAGGGACCTAACTCAAGTGGGTGTGAAAAAAGGTAAAAAAGTTTTAAAATTCCCTGGCTTAGTAGAAAAAAACAAATGTATTAGCTTCTCTAGCTGGGAACATTTAGAAGGGGTTGTGTGGTAGAGCATTAGCTGACTACCTAGTCGACATGTTTCGTAAGCAGTCCCCTACTGCTTACTCATCAGGACCAAATAGCGATCCCTACTTGTTAGTACTCAGTTCTATAAAGTTATGCCTACTGTCCTACAAACAATTCAGCAAAAATCACCCCCTCGGAGGAGCACAGGGGTAGGAACAATGATTTCTTTTGCTGCCGGACATTAAACCGCGCAGAATACCCCTCGCCTGCAAACTCATGGGGCTCTGACAATTACTGAGATAAAGACTACATCAGGTCATTTTTTATACCCATTGTATCGCTTTTTGCTTCACTTGGGCCAACTCATGCCCCGAAGCCCAAACAGCCAGCTGATTTTTGCTGAATTGTCCCCTCCTTGAAAGCCCCCTCTATGCCCTAGAGTAGTTTTAGATATGCCTAACAGCGCCTTGTCATGGGGGAACATTACACATGGGTAAATGCAGGGGCGTCGCTACCATTGGTGCAGCAGGTGCAGTGGCACCGGGCCCAGAGCCCCAGGGGCCCATTGAACACTGATATTTGCTGTATTTACAACCCCAACAGTAGTCAAAGGGGGCATTTCTCTTGTTTGCTCCAGGCCTACAACATCCTGGCTACCAACTGAGTAAATAGATGCACAAGAACAGGTTCATGTGTTGTGAAAGCTTTGTACTTGGTGTCCGATCTGTTTGCATGTGTAATATGAACTTTCACGTGTGTGTAACATGAACTTACACATCAAGTGGCGTCGTGGACCAGACCCGGGGCCTTTCTGTCTTGGAATCCTTATTTTTCAAGGGTTGTTTGTATCACCTTTTGTGATTTGCTGAGCTGCAAACCTCCTGATGCTGGGCTCGAAGGCCCACGCATAATTGTGCTACACAAATAGAGAATGCAAACATGTACAAACTAACTCTCTCACTAACTAACTGACTCTCTCACTCTCTCTCTCACTAACTGACTAACTCGATCACTCTCTCTCTCTCACTAACTAACTGACTCACTCTCACTAACTAAATCTCTGACTCGCTCTCTCACTAACTCTCTCACTCTCTCTCACTAACTCTCTCTCTCTAACTCACTCCGTCTTATTAACTCTCTCTCACACTAACTGTCTGACTAACTTTCTAACTACATAACCAACTAACTCACTCTCTCTCATTCTCTCACTCTCTCTATCACTAACTCACTTACTCTCTCACTAACTAACTAACTCTCTCACTAACTCTTTAACTGACTCTCACTCTCTCTCGCTCACTCACTAAATAACTAACTAACTCTCTCACTCACTAACTGACTAACTAACTCTCTCACTAGGGCCCCATTCCGATCTGGGTCGGAAAGCTCTCTGACCGAGTCGGATCGGGAGTGTTTTCTGACCGAGCCGGACTCCTGCAGTCTGACCGAGCGAGTTCGATGCGGCTGCATGCTGCAGGACTTGGTTTGGTCGGACTCCCATAGAAGTCAATAGGAGCCAGTTGTACGATGCATACATGGGCTCCCATTGACTGAATGGGTACATCTCACACAAAGGCGCCCCCTACAGTGGGTATGCGTTGTACATGCCTGTGTTGGGAAGACCCTTGGGTCTCCCCCTGTGTCTGAGTCATAAGGCTGCGGGTGACAGGGGTCCGACGCGGACCCCCAAAGGCAACGTCCCGGATGTTTTGCAAGCCGGAAACTTAAGCTCGAACAGGCTGTCCGACACTTGCACCGTACTGGCTCGGTCGTGAATCACATCCATTGCAAGGCACGGTTTGCTTACGGACGAGACGTACGGAGCGGTTCGGACGCGGAAATGATTCAGCCGGTGAATTTCGCGTCGCTTGCATCGTACTTGCTCGCTCGTACAGCTGTAAGAGTCTGGCGGAAAACACGCGTACGGCTCGTACTTTTTCCAGCCGGATCGCGTTCGGTGCCCTTCCGAGGGAGATCGGAATCGAGCCCTAACTGTTATACAGGTACTATTTCACAACCTTCAACCTCCTGTTATGTATGCCCCCCATAACCAAAAAAAACATAACAAGCAACCTTTCGGACAGGCATATAAAAGTTGCACACATTAAAAGGTCCAAAAAAAAACAACAGATTATTTATTGTGAATACTTTTTTAATGTGGGCGTTTAGTTATTCATAATGCTTTCTTGATCATATATATATGGTAACAAAAATGCTTCTACCACTTCTTTATTATAACTTTTCAGCATGCTGCACAATTCTATACAGCACAGAATAAACACATACGAAAAGTCAATATCTCTAGCTAAACACTTTTGAGGTCCCAAAAGCGAGACCTATTGGCTATGCCAATGCTTGTTATTTTACGTCTCTGGTGAAACACCTGCAACATAACTATTTAATGTATGCCACAGGTACCCCACTCATCTAAATCCTCAAAATGAACTCTGAGTCTTTTGACATCATTTGGATTTGAAAGCGATCCAATAGTGGATGAATACTACTTTTGTAATGTGGAATCTAGCCCATGCAGAGATCCTGCTGACCAAAAGGCATTCCCCCTATCAGGAGTTGTTGGCCTAAATCTGTAGGGATCTGTCTAACACTATCCAATGTGCTTAGATATCCTGTTGATGCTGATCTATCCTAATGCCCCAGGTATATAGCTCAAAAGGTGGTTGCACCTTGCCCTTTCTTTCCCTCATACACAGGGTAGTCGCCATTAATGCATGTTTCCTTAAGCCTCGACTACAGTAGTCATTTAATTTAGACTTGCCAACCGAGATTGGAGAAGTTCAACAAAGTTACCCTGTTACTTCGTCAACACCACTGGCTGTCGGCCGGGACATAATTATGTTAATGCTTCTTAGTATCACACATAGGGCTTTTCATGCCACAGGTTCAGGACCTTTAAAGCGTAAAGTTGCCAGCTACTCCTGCAGTTGTGTTCTGTGGACCACTTCCACCATCTTTTAAAAAAACATTTTTATTGTTCTTTTACATTGATTGGTACTGATTACAGAAATTTGAAATTGTAAGTACACACAGCGTGCATAGCCGCACCAACACTTAAATAACATCATCATAAATATGCATTGCTCACATGCCCCCCTTCTTATGTGCACAATAATTACAACGTTTTCAAAAGTTACACTGATTGTGATTGTGTCCATTAGTCACTCAGGTCCGCATCCGATTCTTTGAGCGGCGAGGTACAGATATTCACTCTGAAAGCATTCCACTTCCACCATCTTAATATATCTTCCAAACCGCTCCGTCATCAGCACAGTGCCACCGCAGCTGATGACGGAGCGGTTCCGTCATCAGTAGGGGAGGGGTTAAGATCTGTTTTTTATTCAACAGTTTTTTCCTCTGCTGTTTAATATGGCTCTCTGCTTTGCTCCTATGCTACAGTATGATAGCCCATGGATGAATGTGTGTTTAATAAAGATGACTAAAATTACATAACAACACCTGTGTAAGTGCATTCAGACGGTCAAATGTTCAGGACGTCCTTGTAGTGGCCACATATAAAGGCCTGATTAGAAGTGTAGGTGCTATTTATTACACCTGGTAAATAAATATACCACGGGGTTAGTTATGTATCGGGTGTGATAAATAACACCTACTATGTGTTTCTGGGGTATGACATGCGCATTTTGGTGTTTAGCGCACCAAAATCTGCATGCTACGGTAATTATCGTATGGTTTTCTCATGCTAAATCTCAGCAGGATTGATGTGCTGAAATTTAACAAAGGTTTAGTTATTTAACTTATCCAATGATAATTGGATGTGTTAAATAATATTTAATTAGTAATTCCGACCAGTGGGTAAACGGGTTTTCCGACAAGTCAGGGAAAAAAAGAATGAATTGTAATAAGGACCAGAGTGTTTTTTTTTAAAGAACACATTTTATTGTGATTTTATTGGTAGTACAACACGGCCTAGAAGGCCCGCGTATACAAATATATCAGACATTGCGCAATTCTGAGTGACACCAATGTTACATAACTTCAAGAACCAGGCACAGACCAAAGTGTTGGTGTGGTGTTGGTTGGTGTGGTTAAAGCTGCAGGCTACTAATGTGTCCAAGTCTATACGACCATACCTCCATCTCTATAACGGATTTGTAGGGTTGTACAGAGGGCAAGTCAAAACCCCTAGATTCTGCCCACCGCTTCCAGGTTTTGTTATGCTTCTGTGGGCAGCCCCCTTGCCCCCTTGCCTGAAAGACTGCCATTTCCATCCCCATACATCTGTCCATGGCACGCTTCCACCCTCTCACCGAGGGCGGAGAGACCGCTTTCCAATGTTGGACGACATCCCTCTTAGCTAACGTCAATCCCAAAAACAAAAGGTGCTGTTTGTATCTATTGCCACCTATCGCTTCATAGTGTTGATTTGGTGTTGCGACTTACCCCAACATGTGTGAGTGTATCCTGTGCCTAAGGAGTTACATTTCTGAGTCTTCAGGAGACAACACCCGGAGCACTTACTATCTATTTATCATGACCCAGCTAGCATCAGAACCCCCATTGTGAGCCACCAGACAGAAACAACCCACTATCAGTAATGCAGGTGTATAGCTCTCAGTAGCACAGCAGGTTCAGGTTCAGGCCACTGTGGCTCAGGGGTGTGGGGAGCCTGGTGCTGCCAATTTATGGCCTTGCTTCACAACCCAGCAGGGTGCGTGGAGGGAGTTCAGTTTGCTAGGTAGCTTTAGGACACAAGGAACTCTTAGTACACTAACGTATCAAATGTGAAAAGGGGACACTAGTCATATAGATGTTGCAGATATAAACTGAGAAGTGTAAGCATGATTAACTTGTCAGGGACAATTCTAAAAGAGGCTCTATCCCTAGGTAGTCAGTCATCATCGTCATCCTGAAAACACACATGTAATTGTGCTGTAGTTGTAAAATCAACATGCCCATATTTTCCTTTTATTTGGTTTGATGCTGCGCAGTCCTGTGCAATGTTTAATAACACAGAAAGCAAAATGTAAGAATGCACAGATTAATTGAAACTCAAACCGTGTATATATATATATATATATATATATATATATATATATATATATATATATATATATATATATATATATATATATATATATATTAATATCAATGAATAGTTTAATAAAGTTCATCAGAATCATTTTTGTTTATGTTGATAATGTAAAGATGAGCTTTGCATCATCAACTAAGACAGTATGAATCTTCTGGCTTGATTAATGCAAAAAGATAGCATTTTGAAAAGAGGGTTTTACCCGAGGTAAATAGCATGTAACATTGAACTGGAGGCGTGTTTCTGCCTGAAGAAAGAAATCCTGTATTTCAGTTCTCCTTTTCCGCCACTGTCTAATTTCTAACATTAATTTATGTTTCCGTGGCAAGAACACACCTAATGTAATCAGGCTAAATTCCATTTAATAACATTTCTAGTCCCTAGAGGTCCTTTTCCCGAGTATCACGTTGCAAATATTTCAAGGTTGTGCTCGCACATGTTCCTGGTCATACACAGAGCGGCATTATACCCCTTTCTTAGACAAACAATAATCATGTCTTACCACAAGTCTCCAGCACCGTTTACTTGAGAATGAAAATTGAAGTTTACATGTAAATGTGTGATCTTGTTGTGTCGTCAGTCCCTGACAAAATTGATTCTTTTGCTTGCAGAAAATTCAACTTGGTTCCAGTTGTGGCTTGGAACTGGATTCCGAAGACACTAATATTTAGGCTTGTCTTGACCTAACAGTATTTTTAGTGTTCAGAACAAACTATTTCATATAATTTATAAGAGAGGACTGGGATTTGGTGTACAGAATTGCTTTTCTTTGGTTGTAAATGAGAGGTATTTAAAATTCATGCTGCAGGAAAGGAGATTCCTTTTTATATGTGTTAGTTTCTACGGGGTCCACTGGTTCTGGTAGTATCAAAGTAGTAGCACAGTGCAGTTTGTGACGAGAGCACTAAGAGACAGACCCTTGTGACAGCTATGTGTTCACTATCAATGCCCATTGGCTGATGGTAACACAAACCCATACTAAGATTTTAGCTTGGAAGCAATTGTCTGCAAAAAATAAAAGCTGACAGCTGAGCAGATAAAAAGTATCAACAATATGTGTAATATTTGTTTTCTTTTTATCTTGATGTCAAGTGCCAAAAATGCATTTATTTAGTTTGAAAAAATAAATACGAACATAAGGCATCCGAAAGCATAATGTACATGAATTTGCAGCATTGCATTACTTTTCATTACAATCCAATGCAAATCCTCATTTGCCGTAGATTGTTAATGCCAACACTACAATGTATGCCTGGTTTGTGTTAAACAAAGTCATGCAAACCTGAGGCAAAGTCTTTGCAAATCTGGGCCCAACTCCATGCTAGTCCCAAGCACCAGTGCTTGGTAGCTTGGCTAATAGATTATTGTGGAGAAGGGAAGTAAATATCACCCTTTTGTCTCATGGGAAGACCATTTGACGAGCCCCTCGAAGCACAGAGCTATTACAGCTAAGCTCTGTGAACGAAAGAGATTGGGAGCTGGAAGCTGGCACCCCATGTTTGCACTAGGGCAAGTATTGTACAACCCGCTGTAATTCAGCTGCAGTTTTAACTTTGCAGTCTTGCGAACTCGGTCCTAAGGATTTGGAGCACTTTACATTAGCATTTTTTTTTATAATTTTCTTTTTTTTTTAACACAAGGAGATTAAGTGATTTGTCCATAATCACAGAATGTTTAGCTTAGCATTGTGTAAGAGGGTCCTTTATCTGACTTTGAAGCATCACAACTACTCACTCTATGCTGTGCTCCGTCTCGAAACCAGTTTTAAAACTTTGTCATGATTTGAGTTTTTCAATAAGAGTTTAATTCAGCCGATTTAAAAGCATCCAGCCTATGTTGTACATTTCTGTGGCCAGCATCTCATCAAACAACCTTTGCGGCTATCATTGAGAGTACTGACCATGATTACTCACTGTGGCATTCCAAGGTACTTGCCTCCTACAACTGCTACCATCGGCTCTCTGGTTTTCACCTTAAATCTGTCTTAATCCAAAGCACTACTTTGGTAGCTCTGAGGCCCTAGAACCACTACGTTAACCCTGCCCACTAAAAAAGACCACTAAAGACCTCCCAAGTTTGAAACCTTTTACCGTTTATATTACATTGTCATGGAAGACTAGACACAGTATTTGCATAGAAAAGTGACCACTTCAGCGCCTGGGAACATAACAGTCAATCATTAACAATGTCAGACGTCTATGACTCCCATAACTCGGTGGGTACATCACAACCCACATTGGGGAACAAGAAACAATTAATAATTCAGCAAAGGCCGTCAGGACGAGATGGTGGGGCCCCCATCTGCTCCACTCAATTTAGTCAACAGATCCGGCCAATCTCTTAGGTCTTCCAACTTATTGTCTCTTCGCATTCGCCATGCATATCTTTTCTTCCACCAACCTCTCCCCAGCGTCTTTCTTCTGTAGTGGGTCATATGGGCCAACTGGCTAAAGTCAGTTTAGTATAATAATTTACATTTATAATATGCATGTAAGCCACCAGCAAGGTGAAAGCTATCTTTTTAAATTGAATATTTCCCTACCTGGGCTCAGGGTGAAGGCCCAATAAACAACATTTATTCTGGAGCTCAACCATGGGGCCAGTCAGACCGTCCATCTGGAGCATTTCCCAAAGCGCCCTGGGTAAACTTTTCCCAGCAAAGATGCATCTTAAATAGGAGTTGAAAGTGTGTCAAGCACACTTTTGCATTGTTAGTCTTTTTTCGGATAACACCATTTTAATTCAAGATGTACATTTTTTCTCATCAATGAAAATGTTTTGTTAGACAAAGCTTGAACGAAGATATACGGAGGGTACACCGGGATCCTTTCAGGCAAAACAAAGCGTGGAAAAACCCAAGAAGAGTACTTGTTAATTTTTTTTTTTTTTTTTTTGGTGAACCTTTATTTGTAGCACATATGATGACAGGTACGGGCCTACAACCATCGCGGCCGGCCGCTAGACAAAACCAAAACTTTGCAAGCAATATGCACAATTGTAACAGTTCGGAGCCCAGGATAATAAAATGACAATACACAGTTCGTATGCGGACCCAACAGCTTGAATCGGGATGTAAAAGGTTCATTTTCAAAATAAAGAACTAAGAAGAAGTGCCGCGTAGTCGCACCCAGTCCCGCGATAGTGTGCGAATCAGGATATCTAGAACAGTAGCATTACGGGGGGCTTCTGGGGAGAAAATATACATAGCAGGAGAAGTGGAAGCACAACCCCATTGTGTAACAAGTCTAAACCCCGCCCCTCCACTCCAAACACACCGCAAGGAACATGGGCAACGACGACACTAAAAGAGAAAAAAGACTAAAGGGCCACAGAAACAAATACTAATCGAACACCCATCCCGCAACCCCCCACCCTGCACACCTGCAGAAGGCCATGGCCTACCCCCCAGCCACGTGCCTGTCGCCCTAATAGAACCCGAAATATAGAAAGACAGGGAAAAGGAAGAAAGAAGAGAAAATAAGCGGAGGAGGGCCCTAATTGCGCCGCCCGGCCCCGCCCCTCATCCCAACACTTCGGAAATCCCAGAAAGGAAACAATACCATAGGGAAGAATAACAAATCCCGAGCACAAGAACAATGAACTACTAATCAAAAATACCCACAGCACCGTCTGTCAGTAATAAAGCAAATAGATTGTAAGCCCACTCATCCCTGACCCTGTCTGTCAGTAGTACCGCCCAAAGTCTTCTCGTTAAGCAATGTAAAGCACAGTCTCGAGGGTCCAAACAGTATGGCGGAGCCCGGACAGGGCGAAGCCATAAAAGAGCATAATAATCCAAATCTGTCCACAGACAGATAGCAAAGATCAGGCAACAACAACACCGGTCCCATGAACCTCCCAAAGCTGGCAAATAATAACATTATCCAAGAGAGGAGAGTCAAACAATCTGGCCACCACAGCGACACAGCCCGGCCAATCCAAGGAGAAGAACAGCGCTCCACCCCCAACCGCCAGCCGGATACGTGTCCCAAGGATACATCCAGACGATCAATCAAGACAGTCCGCGCGGGCACGGGAGCCCGGACTTCAAGCGGACCAAGGTGCACCCGAGGATCCGTAACCTCCTCCATGGACACAGCAGCAGGTTCATCGGCCGACCCCAGGAGTAGGACCGTAGCTGCCATAGATGGCGAAACAGCAATGGCGTCCATTCTTGCACCCAGGTCTCGAAATTGGCAATTAATGGTCTCGTGTAGAACTGTTAGGGCAGCCAACACGTCCCAGGGTGTGAACTCCGTCGTGCGTTGCGCGCATCCTGGCTCCATCCCCGCAACAGCCGCCCAACCCGGACGTGAGTCGCGGAGAAGGGCACCAGCCGCCATCTTAATCCAGTCGGCCCCGTCCCTCTTCACCATATTCAGGGACCAGGCCTTACCGTGAAGGCACCGCAGGATGCGTCCCAAGGGCAAACGAACTGTGGGGCAGGGTCCAGAAAGGAGAGCCACCAAAAGGCTAAAGTCCCAACGGGCCCCGGGAGTCGCCCGCCTATGTCAGGGGCAATCCTTGGCTATGCCCGGGCAACAAGACTTGGGGAGGGGGCAGGAGTCAAGCGCCCCCTCCGTTCCAGCACCACCACACTGCCCCACAAGGATCTCCGATGAGCGGGTCGGGTCTTCACCGCTGGCAGCGGTCTTTCATGTCATCGGCACCCACCGGCAGGCTCCCCGCCGCCATCAACGGCCGTTGGTGCTGCAGCCGGGGCCGGAGGCCCCGCCTAATCAACGCCCCGGCCCTACCATCACGTGGGCCGCAGAGCAGTCGAGGATATTTTCCAAAATCCGCGGCACGCCGGAGCTCTGGAAGCAAACGGTAGGTGCTCGTTTTCTTTCCTTTATCAAAGTATGCCTCAGTGGGTCAGGATATTCAACAGGATAGATGTGTGGGGCGAGAGGGCTCGCAGAGCCGAGCGACTATGCGGCCATTTCGAACGCCTGCTTGGCTCCTCCCCTAGAGTACTTGTTAATTTGAAGACGTATACCTTAAAGGAAAATGTTCTGAGCATGGCCTTGAAAGTAGGCACCCTTTCAAAAGATGGGTATAGCTATAAAATTTGTTCTGATATTTCCAAGGCAACTGCAGATAGACAATGGGCGTTAGGAAAGTATATACCAGACTTGAGTAGTGAGGGTGCAACAGTTCAAATGAAATTCCCGGCTCTTCTGCGCATAATGTGGGATAACCAGACCTATAATTTTCGTGAGCCGAAAGATGTAGAATTACTCTTAGAACGAATAAAAGCTAAAAAGAACCTCTAATGGGAAGCTGTAGGAGCCAAGTAATTGCACTTAAGACATTTAGTACCTCACATTAGCAGAACCTCAAACAGGGTAACAAGTTTGCCCGATGACTGTAGGGAGGGTTCTCCAGGGTGGGGACAGGGACAAGGGGTTGTTGTTTTTTTTTGTACACACTTTAAATAAAGTTATTTTTCGGTGGGGAGCATTTGGGAAAAAAGGAAAAAAAATATATTGTCCAGTTTACAAATAGTTAGCAAGCCGGATCAGGGTAAAATGGAGAATTGTATCTTACTATGTTAGGCGATTTAAAAAATCATGTCATGGAATGTTAATGGGCTGAGGACAAGGAAAAGGCGACAAAAAATCTTTGAATATCTTAAGCTAGTAAGGAGTGATATAATTATAGTTCAAGAAACCCACCTCCTTAAAGAAGAGTGGTATGAAATGACAAAACATGAAAAGTGGATTGGGAATAGTGTGTGTACAAACCAGTGATGCAATAGTAAAGGTGTTTCAATTATTATTAAAAATCATTCAAATATAGTTTTAACAGACAGTAGCATAGACTCAAAAGGTAGATGGGCCGTGGCCAAGATCAAGTTAGGTGATATCTCCTTAGCCTTTGTAGGGTATTATGGCCCTAACACGGATGACCCCACACCTCTTCAATCCTTATATGCAGAATTGATTACAATAACCATTCCGATTATAATTGGTGGTGACTTTGATATATTATTAAATCCCACAAAGGATAGGCATCCACCAAATAGGGCATTAAACCTTCCTAAAATGAGGAAGTGGGTAAGCAGATTAAGAGAAGATCTGGGGCTGGTGGATATTTGGGAAACTAAAGGAGACTTAAACAACAGATTTACTTACAGGAACCATAAATATGGTCATGCCTTTAGAATTGATTTCTTCTTAGTTGATAAACTTTTCAGTAAACTGGTTAAAAAAGTCGTACACCTCCCTGCTCAACTGTCAGACCACTCGTTAGTCCAGCTAGAGGCAAGACTTAATCAAACTCAGGGTGAGAAAAGATGGACGCTAGATCGTACTCTCTTATTGGATCGTGAAATAATAGAAAAAATTAAAACTTCAACTGTATATTACTTTAAGGAGAACAAAAATGGGGAAGTCCCATCTAATCTAACTTGGGATGCTTACAATGCGGTGCTTAGAGGGGTTTTAATTGGCTTAGCAATAAGCAGTAATAAGGGAAGGATGCAAAAAATCTCCCAGTTAGAGTCTGATATAACAAAGAAACAGGATGAGTTAGAATTAGAAACTTTGGAGGAAGAAAAAAGGAAGATTAAGGGAGAGCTACTAGAGAAGAAGAATGATTTAGCACTTTTCTTGGAGCAAAGAGTGAGGAAAAAGTGGCAAGCTGGTTATTTTTCAAATTACGAGTATGGAGAAAATAGTGGAAAAATTCTAGCTTGGAAGCTTAAGACTGATTCCAACAGGAATAAAATCATGGCAATAAACGGAAGAAGAGTAGAAGACGTGGCTGATATAGAAGACACGTTTGTAGACTTCTTTCAATTACTATATGATGAGGACCTAGTGCCCTCACCATCTGCTATAAGCATATACCTTAGGGAATTGCAACTTCCTAAATTAGACAAAGATCTATGTGGCTCGTTAAATACAGTTATTACAACAGAAGAGGTAATGGAGGTGATAAGTAAACTGAAAAAAGGAAAGGCCGCTGGCCCAGCGCTATTCCAAACTAACTTTATTCAGTATTAAAATATTCTTTAGCTCCTGTACTGGCTGATTTGTTTAATACTATTTACGTGGAGGGCGCTTCAACTCCACTAACTTGGAATGAGGCGACCATCAGTTTAATTTTAAAACTGGGTAAAGACCCCCTCAATTGCGAATCATACAGGCCGATATCGCTCCTCAATAATGATTATAAAATATTTACGCAAATCTTGGCAAGAAGACTTGGCTCCTTATCAAAAAATCTTATACACGATAACCAGAAGGGCTTTATAAGGGGGCGACAGTTGCACGACCTTACTCACCAACTAATCGGAGCAATTGACATTGCCGTGCAAGAAAAATTACCTTTGGCAGTCCTTACCTTTGATGCTGCCAAAGCATTTGACTGTGTGAATTGATCTTTTTTTACAAGAAGTAATTCTTTACTATGGCTTAGGGAATAACTTTTTGAGATTTATTAAAAACTAGGGGTGGGCGGAATTTGCAAAATTCACTTTCGCAAACTATCGTGAAAATGTTAAAAATCTCCATGAACACGCGGAAATATTGTGAAGACGCAGACGTTTTCCCCCGCCTGTTCGTGATATTTTCTGCGTGATTGCGTTGAAAAAGTCTTGCCAACTTACCCATGCGGTCGCCTATGGGCACGGCCATCTTGTTTTCACTTGTCTCGCCCGCTCGTAATGCTTATTTCCTGTTCCGGGTCACGCAATGCATGCTCGCGCCTGTTAGCGATACGTATTTCCTGTTCGGGAATGCTTTTACATTTGCTTTATGCGTGCTCAGGGAGAAAATATCGCGCAAACTAGCCAAAGCTGTCGCAATGGGCGCAGCCAACTAGTTTTTCACTCTATTGCATGGTTCTGGGGCCTGCTTTTCAATCCTCCCTCTATCTTTTCAATCCTTTGTTTCTAGACACTTTTTAAAATCTATTTTATTTATTATCTCTCTGACTATTTCCTGCTTCGATATTTTTGGTTTTGGTCTACTTTTTGTGTATTTTTTAACTACTGTTTCAATCTTTTTCTATTACCTGTTTTTTCCATTTCTTTTACTTTTTAAATTTTTACCTTTTCTTTTCCGCCCCGCCTACTCCAGAACCATGGCAAAGGGCCACAGCCACAGGGCTCATCGCAGCCAGAGCCGCGAACGCCTTCCTTGCGGAAGGCGGCGCCCACAAGGGGTGCAGGCACGGGCTTTATTTGAGGAGGTGGAGTTGGCTGCACTCGTTTTCTTTGTGCAGCACCACCTCCCCATAACCCGGGCAGCAGGTGGCAGGCCTGGGTCTGGATACGAGCTCTGGCAGCGCCGGCAGCGGTGGAGGAAGGTGCGCTGGGCAGTGTTCTGCTGCTCTGGGGTCCGGCGCACCCAGAACCAACTGACGCACCGGTGGTCCGATATGCTGGACCGGGAGCAGGACCTTCTGGACCTGCTAGGAGTGGAGGTCCCGGGTCTTGGTGAGTAACTAATTATTACTACTTTCTGTCTTTTCTTCTGTTCTGTGTTATATATTGCAAATCTTTTTTTTCCAACCAGCAAGAATCTTTCTGCTTACATTACAGGTAAATTACGTTTAAAAGTCTTCTGTGATTGTTATGATGACACAGGTGGTCTTCTGCGCTACTATTCTTACTTGTTTGCAACTTTGCATTTGCGCTCGCTTAGCGTGATTATGTAAGATTTTATTTTAGAGAAATTAAGTTACGTAATGCAATAGTGACTCTAGTCCTTACTTTGTCATGTCGCTAAGAGATAGGGGCGGATTGATACTTAGGTTTAGTTACTTTGTATGAGTTTGTAATTTTTTTGTGGTATGCGTGATGCCCCCTCTGTTACGTCGCGTGCTGCTAGTACCCCAGTCTTTAGTAGAACCATTTCTAGTTTGGTCAATGAGTGGTAGTAGGCTTAGCACTAGCAGAACATCATTCAGCATCAATCAATCAACCAAAAATTTGGTGTATACAAAAATGTAGTCATGTGTCCTCCATTTGACCATATGCATTGTTGAGGACTAAAAGAAGTGGAAATGCATACTTAGTGTACAATTGGCATGCCTGGAATAGGTGGGCTAGGTCAGGTGGTACGTCGTACTTAGGCTTAGTTAGTATTCTGGAATCAGAATGGAAGACTGGATTAGTGTTGATAAATAGTAAGTAGTCGATCCACTAATCCCCCGATACTACTTGTTGACCAGATGAGATCGGTCACTTTAGTTATTGCAATTGTTGCTTACATGAGTGTTTTTTTGACCGTTCTTTAAAAATATTTTATTTGTTTCACACCAATCATCAATGTTTGTCTCTTTCTTATATCTTTTCTGTTCAGCACCCAGGGGCAGGCATACAGGGTTGCAGTCGGCGGGAAAACACCAGCAACAGGAGGACACCAATGAGGGCTCTTCTGCTGGTCCTAGTAAGTCTTCTTGTTTTTAATGTTAATAATTCTTATTCCATAACTCTTACTGCACCATATTTTTCCCGAACTATTGTTTCTGTTTCCTAATGCTATTTTTTACCAACAATTATCCTTCGATCTGTACTATCTGTTTTGAAATTCTTGTTATCCCTGCCTCTGCTATGATGACTCTCTGTACTACTACTATTAGGCTGTCTGTAGTAGCTAAGCGTGCCCAGTTGGCCACTATTTATTTAAAAGGTTTTAAATAAAACTCAGATTCACCAGTAGCTCTAGCCATTGAGTCCAGTCCTTTGGGTTGTCCTCTTGTACTACTTCTAGTCTTATTGATCTGGAGTCTTTGTTAATCTTGAGGCTTTTCGACAATTCCCAACAACAAATGCCCAACCAGATTTAATACTATTTTAAAGGGATAGAACATACTACTACTGTTGTAGGGATTTTGCACATACAGAACTTTGCACAAGAAAATAGGATGTTGTTGATGGGAGGTTGAACCTTCCTCACACTTCAATCAGAAGTTCAGAACCCACCACAATCCCCTGCCCGACTAGTTATAGTTGTGTCTCGTCATAACTATTAGCTCTCCGAACCCTCCCCCCAAGATACCCAACAAGTAGACAACCCAGAACATAACACACCCGACCTCTCAGTCGTGGAAGCAATGCATATGCGCACCCTTCCTTTAGCTCGCTCACTCGTGTAAGTCTACACCAAATACCACAGAGTCTATGTAAGTTCAAAAGTTTTATTTTTATTTTGAATTGACAAGCTATCTACGTTCTATAATGCAGCACCAACAGGAAAATGCATAACATTAAAACAATATACATTGTTACACTTACAGTTACTTACAACAACTAGAAGTCTATACTAGAAAAAAAGTGAAATCATGATAAATTAACAGTGGTGGAAGCACCACCACCCCCTTGTTCGGAATATAGTTTATATAAAATTTGAAATTAAGATCTCTAAGCGAATTCTGGGGCCCCTCACCTTAGAAGAACCTAGTACTGGTAGTTGTTACATCATAAGCTCTGCAAAGCTCTGGTTCGTAGAATGGAATCTTCCGTCTGTAATGAGAAAAATGGTGCACGTTAGTATATTGCAAGCATTTCTCAGCTGTGCCAAAAAGCGTAGCATTTGTATGGATAAGCAATATGGACTAACAGCACAACTTCATAAAAAAGTGGCTTTGTAATGTTTTGGTTTACCTTGTATGCAGCGCTTAGACAGTAGCAGTATGAGGTCATGTGGGCTCAAAGGTGTCTCTTATACAACAAGCTGCAACGTAACCTCATGTGTGCAAAAATAAAAGACACAAAGGTTAAATAGTTGCATGGCTCTGGCTAACTAAGCAAAGACTAGAATGACCCTAGGGACCAGATAACTACTAGTGTCTACTCTAGTACTACCTGATTTGTACTAGTGATGTAATGTATACTATTAACTCATTTTTCAATCTTGCTACTGACCAATAGGGGGAGGTGTATATGACACCTAAAAAATCTATAATGTTTTTTCTAGGCGCACTACCAACCACCAGTGCCGGGGCCAGCGGCGACGTGGCTGAAGCGGAGGAAGCGGCAGTTGCGGATGGAGCTGCAGGAGGCGAGCCAGCACCAGTGGCGGGCGGTGGTAAGTTAGATTCATAATCCTTAACTATTGACATTACACTCACTGCAAGGGTGTACTGTATGTATACTGTACTGTTGAGACTAAGGGCCCCATTAGGATGGCGGGCGGATTGCCCCCGCCGGGCCGGCGGTAGTCACCACCGGCCCGGCAGAGACAAACCACCCGCCATCCCTGTATTAAAGACCCCCCACCATATTACAATGTTTGGGAGGTCAGCGGCGGATGGAAAGACTGTGTGCCGCTTTTCCGCACGCTTTTGTCGACCGGTCGGAAAAGGGTTTAATATGGTGGCGTTGTCTGAAAGACACCGGCAGCCATATTACATTGTGCATTTTGGGATACCTTTCAGTGGCGGCATTGCCGCCACAGAAAGGCGTGGGGAGTATGCTTGGGGGGCCTGTTGTGGGCACATGGGGGGCACATGCGGGATGCCTATGGATGGTACCCCCCTGCCTTTCATAGCACAACGTGGCAGGCACCGCGCAGTGCCGGTCACGTTGTGCTTTGAAAAGCACAACATGTATTTTTATCATTGCGGCGGGCTGTAATTTCAGCACCGCCCGCCGCAATGTTAAAAATAAGGGATGCGCCCGCCACTGTGGTGGGCGCATCCTAATTGCCCCCACGGGACCCCCGCCCTTATGGCGGGCGGTCCCTTTTAGCGTGAGGATGTCCTCCCGCCATCCTAATGATGCCCTAAATAAAAAAGTGTTGTGAACGTTTGAAGAGTCAAGACACCCTTTAATTGGCATTAGTAAAGGCATTAGGGACGGGAGTATTGAGTAACCAATGGCCTCTTCTATCTGATTTGAAAGTGTTATGGAGAAGACTAAAAGTCAGATCAGCTCACCTGATGTTGAACTAAAAAAGGGAAAGACGGGTGGAAGGAAGAAGGAGAGGCAAGATAATGGGGCAGATTTATGATAACTGGCGCATCCCCAGGGATGCGCCAGTTATGTTGCGCCGCTGCTCCGCCACCCATGGTGCGCGGCATTTACAATGCGGCGCACCATGGGGCAAAAATGTCACAGATGCGTGACGCATCTGTGCCGTAAAGGTGGCGCATTGCTGGAGTTGCGTCGCAGCTCCAGCAAGGCTTGGGGGTGCCCCATCTTTACAATGCTGCGTCAAGACCTACGCCTGCTTCAAGCAGGCGCAGAGTTTTGACGCAACATTGGCCTGAAAGTGACTGAGTGAAATCTTATAGATTTCACTCAGCCACTTTTGCGAGGCGCACCTGCCCCGGAACGCCCACCCTGCGCCGGAACGCCCACAAGTGACGCAGGGCTTTACAACATGACGCATCTGCCTAGATGCGTCACGTTGTAAATGGGTCGTAGGGATGCGCCACGTTTACGCTGCTGTTGCGTGACGCAAACGTAGCGCATTCCCAACATAAATATGCCCCTTAATATTTATGACTGACAGAGAGAAGGATACGTGTGATGCAAGCATGCAAATTAAATTGCAAAGGTGGCTGATAGGAATCTGATGCATGGTTGGTTGATGCCTCAAAAAATCCTGCAAATGTTAAGGACCAAGCAAGTGGGAGGATAGATACATACCATACCACAAATGTTATGTACTGTGCTTTATAGTGCTACCATGCCACTATGTGTACTATAATTAACTTGTCTTACTGTTTTTCTAAGAGTAGATTTTACAATAGTCTTGTTTTTTCTTTTTGATATAAAGCTACTCCTTCAAAACCAGATCGGAAGGTGTTGGCCGCCAAGGCAAGCCCCGGAAGCTGGAGGCGATACAAGTGGAATATCGACGGCTGGTGGTCCTGGAGGAGGAGAAGGCAGCAGCTGAACACTCCTCCAATGCCCTGGGCCCCAGCCACCGCCCTCCAGCGGTACGGCGACACCGTCTGGCAGCCGCCCACCGCCGCCGCCTTTCCATCAGTGGTGCCCCCCCCCCACTGTGGCTGCAACTGCCGCATTCTAAAGTGCTGCGTCGCCCTACTAGAGGAGGCAATGCGTGTTCTCCAAAGACAATCCCGCCGAACCTAGGAGACCCTGTTTATTGCCCCATTTTTATTTATTTTTTTGGTGGGTGGCAATGGGCGTTGGGGTTTTGGACATTTGGTTGGACTTCTTTATGGACAATTGGACATTGGTTGGGGCTAGGGAGAGGGGTGGGTCAGGCTTTGTTTTTTTTTTACATAGTTTATTTTTGTTAGGGTTCTTATTAAATCAATATTTCTAATTTACATACAATGTTACTAATGTTTTGTGGGTGGAGTTACTGTTTTACATCACACTGTTTCCTTGCTGGTGCAGGGCCGCCCATAGCCATTGTTTGATTTAAATAATTGGCTGACTTTGTAAGACACAAAAAGATAGATGCGGCACCCCTCACTGATTGAGTTGTCCTACTAGTACTGTCAGTCTCTCTCTTCTAGTCTATGCATTCTTTAACTGGACTCAAAGGGGTGTGTGAATTGAAAACATGTCCATTATTAATTATGCCCCCCAAACTTCTCTTACCTTTGCTTGATGTTTAAGTTAGGCACAGCGATGGCTGCATGGTGATGATGGTTTCCTTTCCTAACATGCCATGGTTGGCAAAAAAGAAAATGAGACAGTCAGTCATTCGCCTGAGAGAGACTGTTTGAGGAGAAGTAGAATGAAGTACAGTACAGAACTTACCGAGGAACAATAATATGCAAAATAAAATATTTTAAAACAAATCATAATGGTGGTGGGGATAGCCTACTAAACAAACTTACAAACTATAGTTGTGTTGATTCATTTGAGTAGGCCTACAGTACACTCGACACAAGCGTAACAGTTAGTGCTGTGTATGAGGATGACAACAAATCCTATCAATGCCGGCAATTATTAAGGATGCATATGTTCCTTGGGTAAATAAAAATCACCTCTAAAATATACTGCTCATGGGTGGCCAAGCAGAAGAAGATCCTCACTCTGCCTTGAAATTGAAGTACTGTTGCTTTCGCCACATCCGCCCCAGCAAGTGTGTGATAAATTATTGGTGTACATTTAATTTAGTCACACCTCAATAAGTCACACAGCCCCGGGGAAGAGGGTTAGGGTTTATTGAATGGATGGGAAGGGGGGTTTGGGGAAAGGTTTGAAAATGAAAAACAGTACGCATGGACAAACAACAAAACACAATCTCTGTAGACTACCCTATCCATATCAATATGTTGAGGGAGAAAAAGGCAATGCATGCATGATGATGATTGATAAGGAGACCAGTATTACATACAGTTCTTGTTCAGTTGTTCCGGGCTTAATTTTACAGATAGCAAATAACATTTTTAAAAATTGGTAGGGATGAATCATAAACAGAGAGCAAACCTAATGATAATAACAACAAGAAGAACACTCTGTTGTAAAGATTGTAGACAAAACATGAATCAAATTATTTAAAGATAATGAAGGTAAGATACTGTTACTGTGTTATCCCGGTCAAAAATGTGGATTTGCATCTCGGCATTCATCTTGGTCCTCTCGTCCATCAATCTTGGGTGTCGCCAGTCGCCACTGCCTGCAAGGCAAATGTAGATTTATTGGTATGGTAAGTGTGCATTGTAATGTTTTCCCAAGTATAGCGCAAGGCCCGGCCTGTAATTGTAGATGGAAAAACAAAAGGGATATTGAGAAACAAAGTTGAGAGAAATGCACAAGTTATGGTGTAGTGCAACAAGAACACTTTCCGAGGCGGCATGTATGCATCATCCCTACTCTAGTCTGTATCCAGCATTGACCTTCAATAACAACAGGACAGAGCAGGCCAACAGTGACGGCACGGTGCTTAGCACATCCTCCGTTTAGAGTACTTTTTTTAAAGAGTTAGACAAAGCACATAACCAGCAACATAGCATTTTACAATTTAAGTGAGTAAATCAATGCACCACAGTCATCCCACCGCTACACTCAACTCCACTTCTACACAGACATTTAGGTCTGCTGTGGTTGTTGTTGACGTGTTTACCTTTTATGCCACTCATGAAACGTCCTCCTGACTTGTTATTATTTCATCAATCATCTCCGATACTTGTACTGACTGACTGTGAAGATCTGCCTGCAGTAGAAGTACAATTTTGTTATTACACAACAAGAGTAGAAATATTATTGACTTGAGTCACTCTTTAGTGTGTACAGTAAGACTACTAGAACACTTTGACTTCACTTCATACACAACAAACAAACAATAAAAACACAAACACCAATCGCTCAGAGTCTGGTGTCCAATGCATGACATTCATTTTCATTACCTGTTCCTTCTCATCTTAAGTTAACGGGCCATCTTTTTCGCCATCATCATCATGGACGGTGCTGTTGTCATACTCAGTGTGCAGATTGAGTCCCCATCCCGTATTCAATCAAAAGAAATGTATCAAGCTGCAGTAGAAGTACAAATTTCTTATTAAAAATATTTGCAAGAAGGGGAAAATTGCCTTGATTTACATTTAGTGTGTGCTGTAGAAAGATGATTAGTGCACAATGAAATAACTTCATGCACAACAAACAACAACAAAATCAATCAGTCTGCGTCCAATGCATGGCATCAATCGTTACCTGTTCCATCTCATTTTCAGTTAATGGGAAGTCTCTCTCGGCTCTGAAAGGAGGATAGCTATAGTAGCCATCATGTTCCACTTCTTTTGCGGGACTAGGAAAGATTTTATTTTTTCTTCTATTTTGCATCATCCAATCCTCATCTGTCTTGAGGGCAATGGATTTAGGGAGTTTCAGTAGGATGGAGCGGAGGAGCTGGATTCGGCAGACTGTACTGTGAAATGCAGACACCTGAAACTTGTATATTGAAATAAGAAGAGTAGAAGATGGTGGTGATGGATTTGTTGTGATTCAAAGTTTGTAACTAGAAAGACAGACACACAAATAAAGGAAATAATGGAGGAAGACAGTGAGTGCAAGCCTTATTGTCAGGGAAGTATAGCTCGTCCTCAAACTATGGGGGTTCAGCCAGTAGTAGGTAATCATGTAACACACTACTTCTGTCACCTGAGCCACTGTCCTCAACTTCCTCCCTTGCCTCATGTATTGTTTAATTCGGTGGTATGAAGTGCTGATTCATTTTGATCATTGTTAACCTCTCCACTTTTTTGGGCGAGAGACTGGTTCTTGTAACTGTTACAACGGAACTAGCAGCACTGAAAACATGTTCGGAAGAGACACTTGCAACAGGGCAAGCCAGATAGCTTATCGACAGCCTGCTGAGCAGTGGCCATTCAGCCCTTTTCCTATACCAATACTGCAAATGGTTTTGATCAATGAACACCTCTGTTGGGTCGTCCAGATAGGCCTGGACCACCCGCTCAATGTTCAGGGGTGCTGCTGCTAACCTTTTTTCACGCTCTTTTCTCTGTGCATCAGCACTGTGCTTAATACTAATGCCTAACTGTAAATACCAATTGTGTAACGATTCTACTGGGCCTAATGATCCAGTTGTTGTTGCTGTTGTCGATAGTGATGGTGAGTTTTGTGACAGTGAGCCAAACACACTGCCCTCAGCCTCCAAAGTTGTACTTGATGCCGCATGCCCTGCTGCAGTACTTCTTGTGGGTTGATCTAGCGGGCTTTTAATTAGCAGCCGTTCATTTTCCAACTTACTCGCTTCCTCAGCTATCCAAGTTTTGTAGCGGCCAACATCCATCTCTGAAAAAGGAATTAATGTCTTCAGTGCCAATTTTGCCCTTGGATCCAGAATTGTGGCAGAAATGTAATGTTCTTGTGACAAAATCTTCTTTTGCACCCTTGTATTTTCAGCTAAGCGACGGGCTAAGCTCCCCACCAAAAGCGGTACAAAAGGGGGTTGAAGAACCGGGTTTTAGAACCCAGCGGCGCCAGGGAAAACGCCTGATATCTTCGAGTTCCCTGTCTTGGCAAACAGAGACACGGGACACTTCTAGGTGACGTCAAAGACCACGTTTATTGGCTGCAACCAGGAACAGAGGTCTACGAAGCGCAACACGGGTGGTTCGCTAGAGACTGCACAATTTAGTAAAGCGAGACATCGTCTTTTATGCCAAAAATCACATTCCTGACTAGCATCAATTATTTACAAACGGACCAATCATACAGTGACATTTCAAAAGTATCGCATAACGACAAGCCCACTTTCAGTTGTCCAGCCCACCAGGAATGACAAGGCAAAATCCAACATTCCTGCTCGAACAGGCCGGACAAACCCATAATAAAAGGACCTCAACCCAAACCATAAATAGGCCATAAAAAGGAAGGAACAGAAACAGATGAGAAGCAAGATAGAAGGGTGTGTGCATGTACAATAAACTCAGCAATGTCCTGCTCTTTGATCTCTATCTGACCAGCTGCCTAACAAGGAACTGGCTCAACGAGGTCAGCCTCGGTCAAGGGAGTCAGTTCGCTCAGGTCACACAAAAGTCAGCTAAAGGTGTAAGTGTTCCAAAGACTCGTTCGGCCGCAGTCATCGGCCTATGTGAGGGCAACCACAAAATGGCTACCGTACACAAAATGGAACCCGTAGGTTCGAACTAAATCCCTGAATACACAGTGTTTCGATTGATCGATTATGACGAAAACACTCGTACATACCGCACTCGTCATTTGCGGTCCGCTGATACCAAAATCGTCACGATACGACGACTTTTATTGAACGGGTTCAGAATCACGGAACCTCAGGGTGGTGATGGACGGAGCATCTGAATCAATCAAACACTCATACCCAGTCAAAAGATCTGGGTTTAATCCATCACCGTTCTTTAGCCCACTCTGCCACCCCAGTTCAGACATGGCTATATGCAAATCAGTCTGACCCTGTGCCTCATGGGAACAGTCCAGCCCGAACTGTCAAGCCATGTCTTCCCTGGACCGGAAACAAGCTTCCAAGCTCTTCACCAAGTCATAGGCTTCTTTTTTTTCCTCTACACCTTTGTATGATTCAGACACCTTCTTCAGATGATGCTCTAGCATTTGCAATAATGGGATAGCTTGGCCTATTGTACAGTCCTCCTTGCTGACTTCACGTGTGAAGACCTCAAAAGGACGAAGCATGTCAGTCAGGCATTTAACTAGGCACCATTGGTCCATCTGAAGACTCATGCCTTTCACAGTAGCATCCAGTCTTTGCATGACATATTCATTGAGTGGCCTGTACTGCTCAAACAGACAATCAAGCATGTAATACGTTGAGTTCCAACTTCTTGCCACCTCGTGGATGAGTGCTTTGACTGGCATGTTATATTCAAGTTGAATGATCCTCAGCTGCTTCTGAGCTTTAAAAGAATGGCTGAAATGAGTGCATATTCTTCGGCAGGTGGTCAGTAAGTTGCTGACTATGGGTTCTTTTTTCAGAAAGTCTTGAACTATAATGTTTATGCAGTGCACCAAACATGGAACCCTGAAATAGGAACCAAGGTGCATGGCCTTAAGTATATTACTGCCATTATCTGTGGCAACAAAACCAATACTAAGCCCTCTTGGGCGCAGCCATGCAAAAACCTTGCTGCGAAAATCTTCCAAAATGTTTACAGCAGTATGAGATTTCTCCATGGCGAACATGGCTACAGTTGCATGTTTCCGAGTAGCTTTAAAAATCTAAGCTGTGTCAACAGCACCTCCTTCAGATAGCTTATCTCTAACCCCCACAAAAGAGACCCAGTGTGCAGTGATGCACATGTAATCTGTGGCTTGGCAACTGGTTCACATGTCTGTTGTCAGGTGGATATTGTGAACAGCACTCTGCTGCAAAGCTTGTCCAACCAATTCCAGCACATCACGATGTATTGCCGTAACAGCAATTCTTGCGAAATAGGACAGGTTGGGAACCTTCCATTTAGGGCAGATGGCTGACACAAATTCAAGGAAACCCACCTCTTCCACAAATGAAAGAGGGAAAAGGTCCAGTGCTAGCATTTTAGCCAGCTTCGCATTGTACAACCGTGCAGTTGGGTGGTTGCATTGGAACTGCCCCTCCAACCTAAGCATGCTCTCAATGGTAGGCTGGATTACTTTCCTTTGTGGTGCTGTTGTTTTCATTAACCCACCTAGGCTCAACGACGCAGTTTGTCTCATTGCAGTACTCGGTCGCCTTGGTGTCTCAGCCTGACTCTGAGTATGGCTCTTACTGGGGGGCAACTCAGATGATACTGATGAGGATGTGGGCGGTACGACTACACTACTGGGGACAGCGCTAGTGAATGCCTCCCTCTTTTTCACCTTCCACCGCAATAATATCGTCCTCTGATTCTTCATGCCCAACTTCAATGGGTTGAGTTTTCTTACTTTGTTTTAAGTGAAGTAGGTGATTCTACCATACGATATTGTAGTAAATTTTGAGATGACTTGCTTGGCCTCCGGTACCATAGTTTGTACCAAGCTTACCCCGCAGAACACTTTGTCGACAAATTGAGCATATAGCAACGTTCTCCTCCTTGATGCTAACAGAAAAGAAGTCCCAAAATGGGGAGGAGAACTTTCTGGCACTGCTGGATGTGCCACTTTCAATACCAGATGAACTGGAGGGTGTGTTGGAATGTGACTCTGTGCAACTACACTGTGACTTTTACTACCACTACCTACTGAGATGGTTGAGCTGGATGTAGGTCCCTACCGGGCCTTTGAAAATATGGCAGCTGGAGGTCGTGGTGGTGTAACCTGTGTTGGTGGTATCCATGCTACATCCCGCTATGTAGCAGCCTTTCGGGATAGGGTGAGAATGTTGGTCTCCATCCCCTTTGGGGCGGGAGTGATGTGCGTGATGACTGGCTCGTCTTCATCCACATCATCCCCCTCTTCTACATCTACCTCCATAACTCTAAGTTTTTCTGGAACCTTCCTTTTCAGAAGCATTGTCTTGTGGCATGCATCACTCTCAGACTGAGCTGGTGGCTGCCAAGTGGCATCACGATCATCAGAAGTGGGGCTTGAAGAAGATGATGATGATGGACTAAGCCTCCTTTTCCTTGCTGGTGGTCTGGAAGACAATTGATCTTCCGAAACAGTGGTTTGCTCCACTTTGTCTGCAGGAAGCGCGATCTCCTGAAATGCCCCTACTTCAGGAGCAACAACTACTATTGTGGGCTGTTCTTGCGGCTGCTGCTATTCTTGCGGCTGCTGCTGTTCTTGCGGCTGCTGCTGTTCTTGCGGCTGCTGCTGTTCTTGCAGCTGCTGCTGTTCTTGCGGCTGCTGCTGTTCTTCCGGCTGCTGCTGTTGTTCTTGCAGCTGCACACTTATCTGCTGAGTTTCCGCCTGCGTTGATTGTGTACTACTTTGCGATAATGACATTTCAACATCGCTGCTCGTTAGTAAACTGGCTACCTCTGCGACACTCAAGGGCTTGGGCCTAGGTTGGTGGGGTTGACCGCTGGTGCGGAGGTGCTGCTCCCAGCTTGGTTCCCAGAAAACGCTGCTGCAGGCGTAATTTTTTTGGTCCCAGAAAAATCATTGGCTGGCACACCAGTCGTGGTTAATGGCACTTCCTTTTTCTGTTCCTTCTCACCGGCAACTTTCTTGGTACTGGACCTGATACCTTTCTTTGGGGCCATCTTCTTCAGATGTCAGGCAGGACGCAGGTGCACAAGTTGTGGTCACACGTGGACGTGATGCGCAGCAGGACTTCTGTCTGGCTGGCAGTACAATGGGTGATGATGATAACACCTCCTCCTCTGGATTTTTGTGCACCTAAAAGCAAATAAGCCAGGAGAAGAACATCAGTGAAATGTTGCATTTGTTGTTGTGGTTCAATTACTACTGTACTAGTACAAACAGTACAAACAAAAGATATAGTCTAGCCATTTCTGAGACTTTGTCAACAAGGCCATGTTATACTACTGTGTACACACTACACTCTCATGAAGGATAGGAAAGAGAATAAGAACCACCAAAATAAAAATGTAATGGAAGTGGGGTGGACCCTATTTGCCATTAAATTATTTGAGCATCACATCATTCATGGAGCTGTTGCTGGCAAAGGGGGTGGATGGATGGAAGAAGTAAGCCAATAGGAAAACCATGCAGGCCTATACGGCAAAAGCAAGACGCTTATAACTCCCACCACAAAAAAAGGCCACCAGCCACATGGACAACATGGGAAATACAAGGACCTGACAAAAGGCCTATAAAAGCCAGGCAAAGGATGCATGCACACTGCTCTGCCTTTATGCAATAAAATGAAAATTCACAGGCCCAAAAAAGGTCAGCAGGTTGCATGCATTGCACACTAACACACACAACATAGGCATGTCTTTAAGACACCCAACCTCAGAAAGCCCACCCCCAGAAAACACATTTCCCAACTCAATCCAATGCCATCCATGCCCTAAATGATGTCTAAATTCAACATACCACACAGAAACACTTGATTAATAAAGCTGTAGCTACCTGCTCTGAGACTACCGGATGAAAGCAGGCCTGTTGGCAGACAAGGCCAGACAAGCTTGCAGGCCTAGGCTTTAAAATGACCACCAGCCACATGGCCAGGCCCAACAACAGAAAGCCCACCACCAAAAAAACACATTTCCCAACTCAATCCAATGCCATCCATGCCCTAAATGATGTCTAAATTCAACAGACCACACAAAAACACTTGATTAATAAAGCTGTGGCTACCTGCTCTGAGCCTACCGGATGAAATCAGGCCTGTTGGCAGACAAGGCCAGACAAGCTTGCAGGCCTAGGCTTCAAAATGGCCACCAGCCACATGGCCAGACCCAACGTCAGAAAGCACACCCCAATAAAACACATTTCCCAACTCAATCCAATGCATCCATGCCCTAAATGATGTCTAAATTCAACAGACCACGCAGAAACACTTGATTAATAAAGCTGTAGCTACCTGCTCTGAGCCTACCGGATGAAAGCAGGCCTGTTGGCAGACAAGGCCAGACAAGCTTGCAGGCCTAGGCTTCAAAATGGCCACCAGCCACATGGCCAGGCCCAACATCAGAAAGCACACCCCAAAAAAATACATTTCCCAACTCAATCCAATGCCATCCATGCCCTAAATGATGTCTAAATTCAACAGACCACACAGAAACACTTGATTAATAAAGCTGTGGCTACCGCTCTGAGCCTACCAGATGAAAGCAGGCCTGTTGGCAGACAAGGCCAGACAAGCTTGCAGGCCTAGGCTTCAAAATGGCCACCAGCCACATGGCCAGCCCAACATCAGAAAGCCCACCCCAAAAAAACACACTTCCCAACTCAATCGAATGCCATCCATGCCCTAAAGGATGTCTAAATTCAACAGACCACACAGAAACACTTGATTAATAAAGCTGTGGCTCCCTGCTCTGAGCCTACCGGATGAAAGCAGGCCTGTTGGCAGACAAGGCCAGACAAGCTTGCAGGCCTAGGCTTCTAAATGGCCACCAGCCACAAGGCCAGGCCCAACAACAGAAAGCCCACCCCAAAAAAACACATTTCCCAACTCAATCCAATGCTATCCATGCCCTAAATGATGCTTGAAAATGAAATACATTCAAAAAACACCAAAGGAACAGTTGCTTCATCATGCACACACCCATGAGGCCATGACTAGCTCTGGGCCTACTGACTACTACTACCTACAACATTTAAAAAAAAAAAGGAATGATAGTTACCAAAATTAAATTGTAGTTGCAACAACTGCAATGCCCCCAATCAAACAGACACAACAACCACTTATTTGTAAAATATCCGGTTGTACGGCATTACAACGCGGGCTTTTTCCCCGCATGCCATTACAACGCAGGGATTACAACGAAAGTTGTTACAACGAATTTCGCTGGAGGGCGCTGGGTAGTGTAATAGTTTAATTTTCTATTCTAACTCCATCCCACGTTGACAGTAAGGAAGGTGTTGGATAGAAAATTAAACTATTCCCCATCCAACAGCCCCCTCCAGCGAAAGTCGTAACGACTTTTGTTGTAATCCCGGCGTTGTAATGGCAGTGGGTGGGAAATCCCTGCGTTATCATGGCTGTTCAATCTGAGGAGTTATTTTCATCCAAATCATCATTTGCAGAAGGTTTTATGCTGCTAGAGCTGATATTCTTCTACAGATTGAAAATTTTACATGTTCGAGTTCTCGCGCTTCACATTACTTTCGCCGGATGTTGATGGCGCGTCCAAAATGACGTGTTCGTATTCTCTCGCTCCCTGTCGCGTTGGATATGACGTGTTTGCGTCCTCACGCTCTCGATGGCGGTGGAGAATGGCATTTCGGGTTCTCTCGCTCCTTGTCGCGTTAGATATGATGTGTTCGCGTCCTCACGTTCTCGCTCGCGGTGGAGAATGACGTGTTCCAGATCTCATACTCTTGCGGTGCATGATCACGAGACTAATGACGTGATCGCGGGGAAAAACTTGTCGGCGTACGCGGGGGTCCAAGTAAGGCGATCGCGCACACGAGAACGTATTTTTCCGGTACGCTACGGATCGCGGAAATTTTGGCATTTTTGCACTCTCCGCGGAACGCAAAAATGTCAAATTATCGCAATTTCCGCGAGCGGAACAGAATTTGACGCCCACCCCTATTCATGTCCTGTGGCAAGAATACTTATTAACGGCAGATTGTCAAAAAGCTTCCAGATTAAAAGAGGCACTAGGCAGGGATGCCCACTTTCTCCCCACCTTTTTAACTTATATATAGAACCTTTGGCTGAGCAGATAAGAAGTTCCCACGATATTACTCACTTTAGTTTTAATGGATGGAACTTGAAGGTTCCGTTGTACGCTGACGACCTAATGGTATATACAAGTAACCTCAATGAATCTATTAATAGTATAACGGCTATTTTAGCTGGGTTTGGGAGTAATTCTGGGTACCAAATTAATCACCAGAAGACCGAGGGCTCCACTGGAACATCACGACACCAGTACTAAAGTCGAATAATAAAATCAAAAACTTAGGAATAGAAATTTTCAACAACATTGACAATATAGCCCAAGGGAATATGCATAAAAAATTGAGAAGATGAGGAAATTATTAAAGGCATGGAACTGTTTATCTCTCACATTTATAGGGAGAGCTAATGTCATCAAAATGGCTATCTTGCCAAAGTTTACATTTCTTTTCAACGCTATCCCTCTGGAATTCAGATCACAGAAGCTGAGAAAGATTCAGAGTGAAATAAACACCTTCATCTGGGCCTCCAGAGGTGTAAGGATAGCATGGAAAAAGTTATGTCAAAAGAAAAATTGAGGGGGGATAGCTAGACCAGACCTCATGACATACTATAAAGCCATCAACTTTAAAAACATCAGGATACTATTTAAATCGCAAACTCTCTATACTGCCTATTGGAAAGCCGTAACCAACAATGATTTTTGTCTTTATAAGTTTGGCCACCCCTAATATTTAAAAAAAATCAAATTAAAGGTTTTAAAGTCAGCGTATAAAGTATGGTATGAAATAAGGAAAACATGGAAACTCCCGTACTACAGCAAGCAGGCCCCAATATGGAATTCCCCGGGCACTCCAGAATGCTTGAAGGACTCCCTCGCAGACCCTTTAAAAAAAGTCGGGATATTGAGATGTGGGAGCTCATAGAACATGGTAATCTAATAAGCTGGGATGCATTACTGGAGAGGACTAATGCTACCATTTCAAGGTTTAAATACTATCAGCTGGCAAGCTGGTGCAAGGAACAGGAGAAAATGCCAGGAAATATGGAAGTAGTAGAGGAAGAAACACTAAAAGACCCAGCTCCAAAAGAAGTCTCGAAATGGTACTGGTACTTGACCCAAAGGGAGAATGCAGACGTTAATACACCAGATGACATTTGGAAGAAGATCTTCCCGGCTCAAGACTTGCAACAATTATGGCAAGTACCCTGCACTTTTCTTTGGTTTATTACAGTTTCTGCACCTCTCAGGAGAAACCATCTCTTTACTTTGCACAGATCTTACTGGACGCCAGAGAGGTTAACAAAAATAAATAACCAGGTGACGGGGAAATGCCCCAAATGTGGCAAAATAAAGGCTAATGATATCCACATGTTTCATCTGTGTGCACACCTCGATACCTATTGGAAGGAGATTGGTAAGATAATTAACAAAGCCTTATCTACTGACGTGAAGGTAAGCTCTTTCAATGTTATTTTTGGTACCTTAGATGGTAACGATCCTGATATTGCTCTAAATAAAAATCTGAAATATCTTTTATTTACCTTGATGTTTCTGGCTAGACGGGAGGTATGCAGAAATTGGATCCTTCCATCCCCTCCTAAGATAGATGACTGGCTTTCCCAAATCAACAAGTTTAGGAAACTAGATACTCATAGGGGGGTGTGTGAACGTACAAAATATTGGGACCTTTTGGATAAGAATATGGGATAGGGTAGGAAGGGATGTCCAATGATTTCACCAATATGCGATCACTCAATCTCCGAGGATCCATTAGGGTGGCCACGGGAAGGTGGATTCTAAAAGATTTTGTTGTTTTTTTTAGACATGGTCTCGTCTCTCTTACCTTGGGCGGCTCACTTTCCTCAAGAGGGGACCTGGCTTGCAAAAAAACTACAAAGATTGCACAAATGAGGACAAAAACATTTAAAAAAATCAATGAAAACTTTATTTACGTTCAAAACCTGTCTGCTCTCCTATCCAAACCAGCGGTGGCCGGCACGGCTCAGAGGTAGGGGGCGGGTATGGGAGGGAGGGAGGATGCGGGGTGAAGTGTGTATAAGAAAATAAGAAAATGAAAACGTACCTTCTCGCCACTTCCTCGCCACGTCTCTCCTTCAGAGTACTCGCTCGCTCAGCCATGGGACGCACACCCAGGCTCCCAGTCAGCCAATCAAAACGCTGCCTTAGCACCATTGTGATTGGTCTGAGCACTGTGTTTCGGTGCTCCGGCGCTGACTGGAGGCCTGGGCATGTTTTCCACATAGGCTGCGATGCAGCCTGCATGAAGAACATGTGAAGTGCACAAGACTGTTTTGGGCAGCCCAAGAGGGCTGGAGAAGCAGTCAATGCGCACTTAGGAGGGTGCTGCCCTACCATTCCTCCCCTGCCCCCACCCCCTCATTCAAAGCTGCGTAAGTAGGAGAAAATTAAATGATAAAAAGACAAGTTATTATCAGTTTCACTGCAAAAAAGCAGTGGGGCGATGCTCCTCCGCCTTAGCAGAGGAGCCGTACTGGTCCCAACATTTCCAGGTCGGCCATCATCTGCAATTCAGGTGGCCTACCAAAGAAGACATCCCACAGCAGTCATACATATCTCACCAGAATAGAGTGAAATAGTAACTGGCCCGCCCATTTCCAAATCTAGCTCTATCTTCCCAAAAGTCAAGAATTCCTCATCAGAGTATATGTCCTCTATTATGCAGCAACCACTCTCAACACCTGAGGACCCTTTGTAACAATTGCTTCCCCCGTCAACTTTGGTGTGGGCTTATAATAGATCATCACTATAAGGCCCCATTTCCTATGAAATGGATAAATCTATATCTATCAGAATTATTAACATATTATCCCTCAGCCTTTTAGTGCTGCTCACTAATCCACTTGTTTGTAATGTTATACCTGCCTAATGTTAGAGTTTTTGCGTATTATATATTTTTGTGCATGGTTAATTACCTGCAGAATATGGATTTATCTTTGAATTTATACATGCACAGTTCCCTGATTCTATTGCACTTAAAACACATGTCTTATTACATATAGAAGAGTGTTTTCCTGGCTCTTGTTAACAATGCCTCAATTTAGGCCCTAATGCCATTGACATTGTTCTTGCTGTTCTCGATTAAAACTTTCCAGAATGGTCCCAATAATTTTTCTTTCTCAAGGGCCCTGTTCATTCATAATAGTTTGCTGTTGATGTTGTAACTAATGTGTCCTGCCATCTCCTGATGACATTAGCATAGAGTGGGCCGAATCAATATTTATGTAGTGAGATACTGTTTAGATGCTAAGGCAAAATGATGTTTCATAAAAGTATATTCTGATTTGCTAAGAATGTATTTCTCACATCATGATGAATTCGCACTTTCTATGTTGGTCTATAAATGAATTGCTATATAAACACCTGATTTTGGGGTTGAACCTGAAGACTTTCTGATGCTACTAGGAATGTTCTCAGTTTCTCTATTGATTTTGCTGCTAACATGGGTCTTAGAAATGTTACTGATTTCCACATTATTCTTTAATGTCCTGTTCTGCGAGCCAACACACCAAGATGATGGATGGAGTGCTGACATTTTTCAACCACTCACCCCCAGGCAAGAGATCAGGATTTATTCCATTGTTCTTTTGAATACTATCCCACCCCAGTGTGTACCCAGCCATATGAAAATCAGTCGACACTGTTTCTCATGGGAACAGGACGTCCCTAACTGCCACTGTCTTCCCTGGACTGGAAACAAACATCCTGGGACGGGTATCCCGGCATCTCCCCTCATCAGCCATGCTAGCTTGAATCCAGTGGCACAGCTAGCAAGAGACCAACGTCTGGGCATACCCTTGGCCACTTAGGGCAAACATAGCAAACACAACAAGATGATGGACGGAGTGCTGAAACTTTTCAACAGATATCGTAAATGCAAAAGCATAAAGTCAATGCCATGAAGGCTCTCAGAATAGCAAATCACAACAAGATGATGGACGGAGTACTGAAACTTTCAAACACTCACCTCCAGTCAAAATATGTTTTTATTTTATTTTATCTTCCCTATTCTGTATATTGACTCCCCACCCCCATCACACCCCATTGTCCCATCACTCTTTCCTGCACCGGCAGCACCTGCATTCCAGCCCAGTTTGAACCCAGCTATAAGCAAAACAGTCTTGACCCTGCTTCCCATGGGTCAATCCAGTCCGAACTGCCAAGCCAGGTGTGGACAACTGTTGATGCAGCACCCTGGGAACTTATGATTTGCAGGGATATATTTTCCCTTTTTGCATAGAAATGGAAAAAAGACTTCACTTGGCAAAGTGGAGGAACAATAATGTAAAGTTGGAAATTTGGCACCCTGAGAAGAAATCGCCTTATTTAGACACACATTCGTACCACCAGGGAATTTTCAAATGGTTAGGTCAATCTATTTGCAGCCACGTTCCTGAGAGAGTGAGATTTCTTTGCCTGTTTTTCGCCTTTCAGCACAAAGGTGAAAAATAGGAAAGGTGAGATTCACTGTAATAACACTCAAAGTGCTAGCATAACGTATTGACTGCTGCGAGTTAGAAACACAAACAGAAACATGTGTTGCACACAGATAAAATAACTATTTCAGGAGCTATGAGGGATAAAGGGCCAAGCCTCATGATACGCACTCCTTCACACCAACAACCCTCTACAGGTCAAATAGCACACTGGGCACAAAGAACTCCAAGTCAAAGTAGGAAAACTAAATTACTGCTGTGGCTGTTGTTACTCTTATCTTATTAATTGCCAACTCAAAAGATTTAATTGAGCAGCAGGTCTTAATTTGTAATACGGTAAGTGCTGGTCCTCGAAATTAGGCAGGCTCTGATTAGTAGCTGCAGCATCAGCTGAGGCTGCAGACCCTTTCCACCGCTGATACCCACCGGTCTGTTGGCTCAGCCTGCACACTGTCTGGGAGTGTCAATTCAGTCCTTCTTTTATTTCCACCATGGCTTGTAGAAATAGAAGGGCTGCCAAAACATTGAATTGTGAATGGTCACTCTATTGAGGACCCTTCTTCTGCTTCCATGACTTTAGTGGAAACAAAAGAGGGACTAGCTGTCTGCAGCCTCTTGCTGCTCTGCAGACCAAGATGGGGGCGTGAGACACTACAGGAAGTGCCAAAGAGTTCAATCCCCTGAAAAAAGTGCTGGTGAGCACCTACAGGCATCCACCACCACAAATTAAGTACTGTGGTAGAAACAGCAAAGTAGAACTACAACAAGTAAAAGGTTGAGTAACAACCAAGTGCTGTTTGTCACTGTAAACAAGGTCTGATCATCTCTGGGCTAAATACAGCAGGATTTCCTGCAATAAATTTACAAACCATTTTTTCACTAACTCTTCACTCTCCTTCCTCCGAAGATTTTAAACTAATTGGAAACCATACTATTCAAGAAAGAGTGCATTTCCTTTCAATGTGGATTTCTAATGTACTTTGTATAGTGGAAGGATTTTTCTTTCAATACTCATTCTTTGGCGATACAAGGCATCAATGTCTTAAAAGGTGATGATAGGAATGCTTGTAATAAGTCTAACCACTGGCAATCGCTCAGAGTAACATTCCAATCCTTTATTCTTTTGCCCACCATGCCAACTCAGATCAGGCCCAGCTATATGTAGATCAGTCTTTGTCCTGCTCCAATAAGAATGTTGGAATTGCCAAGACAGGTCCCCTCTGAACTGGAACACCAGCAACCTAAGACCGGATTTGGCCTGATAGGGACTCTTCAGTCTGGTGTACTTTGATTCCCTTGGCACAGTAAGCAAGGGACCAACACCCAGGCATACCATTGGCCACTGAGAGCGTTACATCAAACACACAAAAGTGACGGAAGGAATGCATACAATCAGTCTAACAACCAGCAATCTCTCGGGTAGCATCCCAACCCCCTGTTCATTTGCCCATGATGCTATTGCAGATGAGACTCAGCCATATGCAGATCAGTCTTGGTCCTGCTCCAATAGGAACTGTCTAGACTGTGCTGCCAAGCTAGGTGTCTTTGAGTGGGAGCACAAGCAATTAAATGTCGATTTCAGCCTGATGTGGCCTCTTCAGTTTGGTTTGAGTGGCACAATGAGCAAGGGATCAATGTTTAGGGTTACCCTTGGTTTTCTAGGGGGTTACAATAAACTCACAAAAGCAATCAATTTGGGTTGTATTCAAACACTTTCCCCCACATGCATCATTGTGTTTTGTATTCGCAAACGGTGCGAATCGCAGAATTTGGCCGTTTGCGAATGCAAAATCCAATTTTGGGATGCATCATTTTTTTTGCGAAAAATCGCATTCTAAGAATTCGCATATTGTTTGCGAATTCGCATATCTGTCGCAAAAATAAGGAATCGCATTTATTTAAGAAAAAATGGCATGCATGAAAAAATGCTATTTGCGATTCTCTAATAAATCGCTAATAGCATTCCCTAAATTAAGAAGAGCTCAGACTAGGTGTTATTTTTTTCCTAACCAAAGTCTCATGTGATATTGGTCCCTCTTGGTATATAAGGCACACTCTGACCATTACATTTCCTTTCACCATGGCTGCAGTCATAGTCTTGGCACGTAGGCGGAGATTGAGAGCTGCATTGAGGCGCAGAGTAGTGAGTGAAAGGATATTTAGGGTGCGCATTAATTTATTTGGCCAGACTGAGGCAGAAATTTATGATAAGTACAGGTTAAATGTTGATTCTATACTGGAATTAATAGCTGATTTGGATCCTATACTACAGAGGGCCACCCTAAGAACCCAAGCCATTCCTACTCATGTCCAAGTACTTTGTTGCCTACATCTTCTGGCTTCTGGTTCATTTCAAGGTGTGATTGCCATTGCTGGGGGGGGGTGTCACAGAGTTCTTTTTCAAGGTTTTTCAGAATTTTTTTAAATGCTATGTTGTTGAGGATCAGGCATTACATAGTTTTTCCAAGTACTCAGCAGGAACTTTTACAGACAAAGTTGGACTTCTATAATATGGCTCATTTCCCTCATGTTATAGGCTGCATAGATGGTACTCATATTCCCATATGCCCACCTTCTCACAATGAGTACATTTTTAGGAATAGAAAATTGTATCATTCATTGAACATTCAAGCCATTTGTAATTCTAAAACCATAATCACAGACCTAGTTGCTAGTTTCCCAGGAAGTGCTCATGACTCCTACATATTCAAACTGAGTGCCATATATACAAAGTTGGAAGCTGGACATTTTGGAGATGGATATTTACTGGGTACGTTATCATCTTATGTTGTTGATATTGTTTTCAGACAAATGTTTTGTCATGTTTGCAATCCAATGATATGTTGTAAATGTTTCCATAGGTGACAGTGCTTATGGTGTGAGAACATTTATCCTGACTCCTTATCTGAATCCGACAACCCGCAAAGAGCAAAATTATAACCAAGCTCATATCTCTACCAGAAATGTGATTGAGAGAACATTTGGAATAATGAAATCCAGATTCAGAATACTACATAAAACTGGAGGTGCATTACAATATCGGCCTGATGTCTGCTGCAAAATTGTTGCCACTTGTGCCATGCTGCACAATGTTGCCATGAAAAGAGGCCTTGGATTGGAATTTGAAGACAACATCCCAAATAACCACAACCAACCTCACCAACACCAACCTAGAATCAATGGTCCTGATGCAGCAGAGGGAAGGAGAAGGAGAGCAGAGATAACTCAGCATTACTTTTAAATAAAGGTATGACACAGAACAAACATGCTTTTGCTGTAACTTAGGTATTTATTGCAGTTCAAAAGTAATTTAATGTGAGCTTCCATTCAAATGTATCTGCTCTGTGCTAACAAAAATGTCATTTGAATGTAATATTCAAAGGTATGGATATTGTCATGCAATAACAGTGCAAAATAAGGTTCACAAAGTATTCACATATGAATCATTTTTTCCTTCCTCTTAACCCCAGTGCCTTAACCTTCACAGGGTTTGAATTAATGTTTTTAAGGGTATCTTTGCCTACATTTCTGACACTTCTTCTTTCTGAAGCAGCTTTGATTTTTACATTTGCTGTGTCTGAAGAAGATGCAGTGACTGCAGACTCTGGATGACAGATAGTACTTGGCCCTTGATGGTGGTCTGAAATGAGGCCTTGCATTGACTTCATGCCAGAGGCCAGCTCACCATAACATTTCATCATTTCCTTTTGAATGTCAACAGTAGTTTCAATCAATTTTGAAGTGTTATTGCACATTCTGTGCATGGCTCTTGTGCTGGAATGCATATTTACAACTGTTGCTCTTTGCAAAACTGCGCCCTGGTTACCCTGCATTACTTGACTTAGTGTCTCTATTGCTGCTGTCATGCGTTCCATTTTGTCTGAAGAGACATTGACCATGTTGACAAGTGCTGCACTCATATTGTTAATGTCTTTGGCTATATTGGTGATTTTTCCCTTGATAACCCTTATATCCTTTCCTTGCAGGCGCTGTACTTTTAATAACTTCCTCTCAATGACACTGCCATTTACAATCTCATCCATTGCATCATGATTTTGGACAGGACCTCTGCGACGCCGGAAGAATTGTCGCAGTCTTTGACGCCTGCCTGGGACCCTTTGTGCAGGCTCTGCATTCACTGTTGCATTTGGGACTGCAGTGTTCACATTATCCTCAGCCTCAGATTCTGTGTCTACCAGTTGACGCACTCTGCGTCTTTGAATTTGAGGTTCCACAGTGGGTGAAGGTGGTGGGTCAAAGGTTTTTGCAGCATCATTTAATAAGTCTTGTGTGAATGACTCAGCAAATTGAATGAATTCAGCATCCAATTCTGCATCTAAAAAAGAGACAGTGGGAGTAAACTGTTAGAAAAGTATTCCAAATGCCTGTTTTTGTTTTACAGGTTAACATATGACACTGATATTTTGAGGTATGGTTCACAAATACTCCTACAACTGACTCTACCTATTTTTTACATTGATCCTGTTTTCTTGATAGCAATAAAGTTTTTTTTGAAAACTACATGTCCCATGATGCCATTCTTTTAACCAAAATGTACCATATATGTGATGCACTCTGGCCAAACATGTACTTTTGACATTTTTTTCATTACCAAATTCATCACAAGTAATGCAGTCAATGACATTTTCCTGATTTTAAATAAAATTTACCTTGACTTGTTCCTGGCTGCTCAGAGGTGTCTATGTCATACACTCCAACCACTGCTTCTGTAGGTAAAGTCCCTTCTACTAGTTCCTCCCAAGGGGTAGTTGGTATGTCTTTTGGTGTACCCCCACCAGTTTTCCTTCCAGATTTAATGCGTGTCGCAAACTTCTCTTTGGCTCTGCTGCGCAAATCGTACCATCTCTTCTGGAGATTGCTGATGTCTCTGTGGGCGACACCTACAGCATTGACCTTTGCCTGTATTGTGATCCATATTTTTCTTTTCAAAGCCTCAGGTACTTTTAGTGAGCTTTTTCCAAAAAGCTGCTCATGCTTAGCTGAGACTTCTTCAATTAATACCTCCAATTCTTTGTCACTAAATTTGACTTTCCTTTTCCTGGGCTGCTGCTGCTGCTGCTGCTCCAAAACCACATTGCTTGCCTCCATATTCAGAAGAGAAAACAGTGACCTCTCCTGCACCTTCCAAACACACTCCCCAAACTGCCAAATTCAAGTTGAAGGTAGCCCACAGGTGTCTGTAATTAGTTTCAGAGGCAGGCACACAGTAATCACTTCAGTATTCATCATGTGTGTGTTTTCCTTATTAGCGATTTCGCAAAATGCGAAATCGCTAATAAGGAATCGCATTTTCCTTGCGATTCGGTAAAAATAGCGATTTTTACCGAATCGCAAAAAAATAGCGATTTTGTTGATGCATCTCATATTGCGAATTCTTATTTGCGATTCCTTATTTTTCGCAAATAAGAATTCGCAATATGACACAATGATGCATGTGGGGGATTGTTTTTTGCTCCCCATGCCGACTCAGATTAGACCCAGTCATATGTACTGCAGCTTTGGTCCTGCATCAATAGGAACTGGCCAGCCTGAAATGCCAAGCTAGGTCCATTCTTACAGGAAATACAAGCAACGCAAGACCACTTTTGTACCAATCGAGCCTCTTCAGTTGAGTGTAGCTTAGTTCCAGTGACACAGTGAACAATGGGCCCACATCTGGGCATAGCAATGGCCCCATAGGGTTTTACATCAATCACACAAAGGAGATGGGAGGAATGCTAGCAATAACTTTGACTGCTGACAATCGCTCGGTTAGCATTCCAGTGTTCTTTTGCCCACCATACCACCTCGACTAGACTCAACCACATGCAAATCAATCTTGGTCCTCCTCAATGCGAATTGTCTAGTCCAAACCAAGTCAGCCTGATTGGGCCTCTTCAGTCAGGTGTAGCTTGGTTCCTGTTGCGCATTGAACAAGGCACCCAAGTCCGGGCAAACCCATGGCCACTTAGGGTGTTACATTAAGCATACAAAAGGTGATGGAAGGAATTCAACCCATCGATCTTTTGCCCACAATGACACATCAGATTAGACCCAGCTGTATGCAAATCAGTTTTGGTCCTGCTCCAATAGTAACTATCCCATCCGAACTTCCATTGCTAAGCCAGGGTCAAAAGGTATGAGGTACCGATATTACATTCTCATTTTCTCATACCCGGCACTTCTCTGTCTGACAACACTTGCATATAACGGGCAGGAGCGGCCCATGCAGGTAAGAGCGGTAGGGCGTGTGGGGTGGTGGGCTCTACAGACAACATGGTTAAATTATTTTATTAATTTTCCCTCATCACCATCTGTCGAGTCGACCCCAAACCCTCACCCCCCCCCCCACCCACCCCCACGCCGCCCTGCCACTCTTACCTGCACAGGCCTCTCCTGATAATGGGTCCCTTCTGGAAATATTTTTAATATGTAGTTTGAAAAACTGTCATTCCATTTAATTATTTTGCACTTGCAGGTGTTCTACTCTGCATACATTATGTAATTTTTATCGAGCACGTCACGTTGGCTGCAAGACACTTTTCAGGGGTGCTTATCTTCTGGGGAGATAAAATTGCATGTGGTAAATACGGATCCCGTGGAAGGCGGTATTTAAGGGGTGTTGTATTATCCCACATTCCATGTTATGCACCTCAGAATGGGAGAGTATGTGGCCCTGTAGTGTGTCATTCATTCTAAAAACTGAACTGTAAAGCTTGGTGTTTTACCTCTACAAATTCTGCCAGGTTTACCTGCTGCAATTTCTGTTGGGAAATGGGCAATATTTCTGCACAAATGGCGCAGTTTGCACCTCAATCAAGATTATCACGAATCTTGGAGTGAGGCCTAATAAGACTCATTCTTAAAGTTCCATTAGTCACTGTGCCTAGAGAATAATTAGTAATTCAATTATGCAAGGTATTTACCAGGTGCATTCTTTATCCCGGAAGTGGAAATGAGTCATAACATGCTGTATTAAAGTGTGTACACAAGATTAACGCACGGTTTGTCTTTTTCTGATTTCACGTCTTTTCGTGGGACATGTATCTGAGGAAAATTGTGAATGTGCCGAAAAGACGTCAAATCTCGGAATTTCGATGAGTGCTAACGCTCATTTCTCCATCGGACTCGTCCTCAACTTAGAAAGATAGTGGCCAAAGAGCATCATAGGGTGGGTGGGTGAGAGACAAGTTGTGTAATCAGAGGGATGCTACAGTTTTACTTTCAGGACCTTCTAACATGATAATTATGGGACGTTTTCTGAAAAGATGCTTCGTTATTAGAGTACCCCATGCAAAATGTTATTTATTCTTTTTTCTGACACACAACTCGCCGCCCATGCAGCCCAGAGATGATAAGAAAGAATAAAGCCCCCCTCATTGCACGCTGCCTGGCCCTTCTCACGCGTTATTGTTATTTAACGGTGGCTGCGTTTCGACAAAACCGAAGAAGACCTATTTTTCAATTCGAAGAGAGCGCGGAAAAAAAATCTGTCAAGCAGCAGGTTACCCGCCGCACTGAATGTGGTTGTCAAGGAAGAGCGATATTGTGTACTCGGCTGCACACAGAGAGTGCATTAATATTGCGCCACTGAGTTCGAAATTCGATAAGCAGCTCGATATATATATATTACGGGAGCGGAGGAAAATCTCATAAAACGGCTGCGCGCGGAAGAAAGAGTAACTCCGACTAATTAGATGGCGGCGCGCGCCTCTCTCTGGCCTGCATGTCGGCCTATAGTGCAAACACAGGCATTTGGATGCTCTCAGAACTCTCGGCCTTGTACTTGCGAGAAGACGATTAGAAAATGACATGAGAGCGGGTCATATATTCTCTCTGGTTGCATCATCGCCCCTGGCAACATTCAAAGAGAATTCGGAGGTCTCGCTGGTCTAGATTAAGCGGCCATCTCCTGTTAAGGGGTCAGGGAAACTAGTGCCTACACGGAGACGTCGGAGGTTCACTGCCTGGTAATCAGTGTGCCTTTATAGGGCTTAATGAAGAAAATGGCACTGTTAGTAATGACTGAGCAACTTGTATGTTGGCCCTAGATTTCCTAGAACAAACATAAATACTTTTGATAAAGAAACATTTTTTTGTTGCATCTTGAAAAAGCCTAGGAATATGTGCATCTTTGCTTTGTGAACAAAAAATCTGTAAATGGATCAACATGTTATGGTGACAGCAAAATAAAACACATGACCCTGCAAGGCTGATTAGTGAGTAGCACAGTTTAACACAGGCTAAGCCCTCCAAACAGCAATCATTTCCTTACCCAAAAATTCATAAGGCAGGAATTAAAATGTTATTGTGTCAGCAAACTATATACGTCAAAACCACACACTGACTTGCAATCATAAGCTGTATGTCATGCAGTGGCAGCTGGTAGGGAAGGGTGGTGGGAAATAGTGTGTGTGTGTGGGGGGGGGGGGGGTTAGGAAAAAACGAAAACATAGTAAAAAAAATATACCTGATGGTCTCCTCCAGCAAGAACCAGGAATAACACAGCTTCCCAGAATCCCCTGACCAATCACAACCATGCCTTACAGCAGTGTTGTTATTGGTCTCAGCGCCATGGTTCGGCGCTCAGAGAGGGACTAGGAGGCTGGGCATTTTATCCTCCTAGGCTGTGCAATGCAGCCTGTGTTTGGAGAGCATGCAAAGTGCTCATGACAGTTTGGGCGGCCCGAGACGGCCGGCCATCTGCGCACTTAAGGGCCAGCCACCACTCCTCCTCCGGCATCGACGTCAGGGAAGGTCAGCCCCCCACCCTAACAACCTGGCTGCACTACAGTGCAAGTAATATACTAAAAATAAAAGGATAATAACAGACGTTCCATTATGATCATTTTAGTTTAAATTTCCACTGCTTTAAAGCAGTGGTGTGACGTTCCTCCGCCTTAGCAGAGGAGTCGTCCTTGATGTCATGTTGCATCTGAAGCAGGGCTTGAGTCGGGGGTACATGCAGGTACACGGTGTCCCCCCACTCTTTTCAAAAGGTGGACCCTGTCCCCCGTGCCAAGAAGTTGGGCCCCACAGAAATATGATGAACTTGTTCCGGTGTAATTTTCAGAAACCAGGACACGTTGAACAGCACCTGCAGGTTCAGGCAGCGAGGGAGCATTTTTTTCACCTCCAGCTGGACCAAAGTTAAGGGGCATCCGGCCTCCTTTTGTTGGTATATCCTGACTGGGGGCCGTCTGGAACCTTACATTTAAATGTAAACGCCACAGAGGGAAACAAAGGCACACAGCTTGCCTTCTCATCACAGGTACTTAAGAGAGGCATGCTTTTGCCTTTGTTCTGTCCCTGTATATAAATGCAGACTCTGTAAGACTGTCAGATGGGTTAGTCTGTCTCAGTATTTACACAAATAGTTTAAATAGCACTATTTTATTTCTTTTATAGCGCTAAGTCGTGACGTCATGAGGCCATTTGCATATTGTCTTACTTGGTCAGTCCCCCCACTTCTTTTTATAGGAATTGTGTCCTGATCTGGAGATTAGCAAATGTTCTACTTGATGTAGTCACATTTGTGTTGGAGAGAAATTAGCTCTTTCCTGATTCTTCACCCTACTGGCAATACAATTCCGCATAAAGGTAACTCTCCTAATCTACTCATCATATTAATGTACAGTTTATTTTTTGTGACTGAAGCCGTGTTGGTTCTGACTGATTACACAGACCAGACTCTTGATATGGACTTCCTTGACTGACATTTCCTCATAGCATGCTTTAGCTGCAAAACACTACTCCCCATTGCATCATCACACCATGTGAGATAATTCCATGTGAAATCTCCCCAACAGCCACTGGATAGGATTATCCAGTTATAAGCTAAAATAAACAGTAAAGAGTAATGACAGGCTTTACCTTAAAAAAACTAGATGTTACCTATTAGGTACCTCTTGCAGCAAAGCCTACAAGTTTAGATTTGACTAAGAATGTGTGGTGGCGCTATATAATTCGGTCACGGCACTATACATTTCCAAATCAAGGACGCCTAGTTCTTGGCTTCGATGGATCCAAATGTAATTTAATTTGTCCAGCTGCAAACACAGCTCCAAAAATATACATGCAGAAATATGGGATCTCGCAAGTCGCTGGTGTTGTCAAAATTGACACAATGCCAGCAATGCCAGCTTTGAGCCGGCCACTGAATTCATGTCTGCTTGTTCGCTTTTGGAGCCCATCTGTGCATGCATTGTGTTTGTGTAAATAGGCGTCCAAACGGTTTTGTTTGGATTGCTGTCATGCAGAACAAGGAACCTTGCTGCATGGCTCATCGCTTATCAGAGAACTACACGGACAGTCAAGTCAGAGGGAAAATAAGGTAACATCACCCACACAGATGGGCTCTTTCTGATGAAGCCAAGGAGCACACAAAAGTTGGCAACTATATAGTGAATACAAACTCAAAAAATGCTCACCCTGTCATCAAATGTTTATAAATAACTTACATACTGTAACATTTTGGGGGTCATTCATGTCTCTTGAAATGATTATTAATATTCTGATCAAGGCAGACATGATTAAATGTGTATTGGTCCACGCCGGGTTGGGTATCCAGTCATATGTTCATAATTCTCTTATATTTCTTTATAACGTCATCATTTTAGATACACTGGACCATTTCACCATCCCATCTCTCCCTCCCCTCCCCTATAAATAATTCTCCATTCGACCCATGTCTGTAATGGTGCTGTCTTCATCCTATATCCCGAAACCCAACATCAAGCATTACATCACGTAATGCAACACTTTAACTAGCAATGTCAATAGAATGAATATCAAAAACACAGAATTAAATGTTATCCTTTCTCCATATTACCTCCTCAAGGGAAAATCTAATTCAGTGGGATTCTCAATTGTTGCAGTGATTTGTTCTCCTGCTGAAGCGCCTTGGGTGCACAACGTATTGGAAACCAAGCAATGCAATGTGTATGAAACATTGATACAGTTAATCAACATAAAAATGGATTAGAGAAATGTTGATAAACAAGGAGCAATTTTCAGAGAAAGTATTTTGTTGGCAAACACATGTTAAGTTCAAAACTTTGTATTTGCAAGCACCATACTAAGAACACTGTATAGTACTTATTCCGAAGAAATCTCACAATGGAAAGTGCAAAATATTATTCGAGAGGGTCAAAAATAATATTACCGAGGAACCTTTAGAAAAGGTTTGAGACATTCTGCCAGAGAGTGCATTGGTATACATTGGTTAAAGATTTCACACACATATTCTATGTACTGAGCCTAGTGCCAAGGCAGAGCGGTGCACCCAGACAAGCGATAACATGCACTTTTAACCATCAGGAAGGGCAAGACAAAAGGCAGTTATAACAATAGGTGCGCCATCAGTGGACCAAGTACAGTCACAACAGCGAAGATATGATTTAGTGTCATGTAACAAAGAAATAGACTAGTAGGTCTAGTGTACTAAATCTACAGGCCGCAAACATACTGGCCAATGCATCACACAACTAAAAACAGCAGAACCCAATAACTCATATGTGACGTCAAGTACAAGAAACCAGCTAAGGCTATCCTGTTCAGTGTTGGGCAGGAAACATCCTTCATTGCGAAGCCAGAATCAAGCTGTACCTTCACAACGCCGGCAATAGAAGTCCAACACCGTACCTACCGTTGCAAGGACTGGATTTGGAATAGTAAATGATACTATTCTAAAGTCCAGCGCACTCCTCAGGCAAGTCATTGTAATGACTTGCATGCAAAAGGAAGTGTTGTAACGACTCATTAGTTCTAATGCCAGCGTTGTAAAGGCATGCGTGCTAAACGCATGCATGATTACGTCATACAACTCTGATGGGCATCTAGACTTCATGGCTCTTATCCCACTTACCACACATGGAGTACTTTTCTAGTGTTGCTGGCATACATTCATCTGAATCCAATTAACCAAATAATGAGATTGTACATTATAGTCCAGAGCTTTACATATATAGACCAAATATTTAAACTTACCTGAACCACTGTGCCATGTGCATTAATTATGAAGCCCAGCGACTGTCTAATCTATCAGGGGTTGCTAGCCCACCTTCTTGTAGCTCTTACACAATAACCTCCCTTACCTCTAGGAGTTAAAGGATGCAATTGTAATTAAGCATGGGGAGTGCACAAAGAAACGTAGTTTAGGTGAATCCACCAGTTTAATACCGCAAATCAAGCCAAGAGTGAGAGTTTGACCGTAGCCCATCTGAGCAGTTTCCCACCTATCTCAGTGGTAGGTCTCGGAAAGTTATGCGAGTGGAACATTTCTGCAGGGGACATAAAATACATCCCCCGATATTGGTACTTTTCAAGTCTCAGCACAGACTTTAGTGTAGATCATCCAAAGTCAGGTTTCCCTGCATGTGAAAAGATTAGACGTTGTCCAGTGAATTTTTTTTATCACCAATGGGCAGCAAGATCACCTCTATATGCAATACCTGTGCAACAGAGCATCTGGACTCCACTAGTGTCAATCGTGATTCATGGGTTTGCTGTGACTCCTCTTCTGAATTCTGTATTCCTCGTGAAACACTAACACTCCATCTGCTGAGTGGGGCACCATCCAAATTTCAAGTGATGAATAGGAGAGAGGGCATTCTTGTTTAGTTCCACAAACATAATGGTAACTTATGGATGTAGTGGTATCAGTTCTTACAGTGCCACCAAGTTCAGATTCAGCCATTTAGGGAACCTATCTGCAAGCAACATCTGCTTTATCACTTTATGTTATGTTATGTTAAAATTATTTATAGAGCGCACTTACACCAAGCGGTTTCATGGCGCTTGTCAAGACTTTAGTCAGCTGTGGCCAACTGAGGTTATCAAAACGTTTTCTGTGTGAAATACAATGATGACTTCAGACTCATCCTTAAGTCCCATTAAAGCTTAGACAATTGATGTCCAGGTACACCCCGACTAGACACTTAAGATCTTCCCAGCAACAGCTCCTCAGGACAACCAGAGTCAAAAGAGCTAGGTGGGGAGGCAGATCATTCGCCCATCTGGTGCCAAGGATGTGGAATGCTCTCTCATTTAACGTTAGAACCCCACCTAATGAAACCTCCTTCAGAAAACATCTTAAAACTCTGCTGTTTCCCTTGTAGGTACCAGATGAACAGAGCTCTGCAAACAGTACTCTTTAGCACTGGGAAGCCTTCGGGCAGCCATGCGCTCTACAAATTCCAAACATAAACACATGTCAAACATTCATATCCATCTCGTCAAAGACTCTAAATAAGGATCCGGTTACCACAAATCCAGTTCGATCCAGGTGTACAAAGCTCAAATTCACACTCTCCAGTCTGCTCATCGATATCTTAAAGAAAGCCACGGTGGTGCTAGTCAGGAGAAATAATAGTTTACATGGGGAACATTTTAATGTTTGGAATAGCTGTGACAGGTTCTTCTCTCAGAGATCTAGGTAGAGTCCCTCAGAGCTGGCTTTTGCTCAGAGAGCCTTGACAGAATCTAATTTGGCAACTCCCACTCTCTTCTTTGGACCTACGTCATAGCGAGACTGCTGCAGGGAGCTCCGGCGCCCCCTCTGGATGTTGACTCCCTTGGCGTGGGCCCAGCATCCACATGCTAAAGGTCAGCTCTGGCGCCCCACTATCCAGAGTTTTCTTCAATGTTATGACCATGTGGAGGACGGAAATATCCATATGTATCCATTAGTTATCAAACTCTCCCCATTGATTTAGAATTTGATAGCTTCACAAGTAGGCAGAGCTGACTATGGATCAGATTGTATGTCATAACAAACCATATGTATGTGCACCTAAACATTCAGTGGAAACCTTGGTCCTGAAAAGCAAATAGCTGTAAATGTCAGGGGATGTGCAATGGTTACAGATCCATTAGCCCAACTTAGCTGGAACATTCAACACTTTGTGATACCGAGATGGTCAATTCTAGTTCATGAGTAGTGTATATCTGAGCAGTATATGGATTTACAAACAGAGTCAGTGATGAAGCCGTCATGAGATATGTGTCTCTTACAGGTTGGCATTCCGGCATCTCCTAGCACCAAAGTAAAGAACCTATCCATCACCATGTCAGATGTACCATCAAAGTCACTACTTCACATCAGAACGTTATCCTGGTACTAGCAATATTGAGACCCAAGACCTAAAATATTTAAGAGGCATCATAAAAGGCTTCAGCCACACATAGTGCTGGATCTTAACACTGCATCAAGAGTTTACCAAAATCTGACATGCATCATTTTCTGCTGATTCAGCTAATCTCCTTCTTCCTCAGCAGAAGAGCTCCCTCTGACCAACATTAGAGATAGGTGAGCAATATACTGGAACATTTTAGAGACTAAAAAAGCAGTTATTTTCCCAAATATGCGTTGACCTGAGGGAAGTTGCTTCATGTGTTGGAACTGACCCACAACCCTTCTCGTCCACAATTGCATATTTAACGTCCAGGTCTCTGAGCCTTTTTTTCCACTCCACTACCTCTATTTCAGATATTCCTGGTGTCAGGTGAAAGATCAATGTAAAAGGATGACCTGTTGTCTTAGTATAGAATTTCACCAGCATCTCCAGCGGCAGTAAATACATTACTAGCCCCATCATAACCGCCAGCAAGGTCTGTAGTGAAGTTTGTCAGAAAATACAACACTTTTTGTGCTCTCCAAGATAACAGAACAGCCAGCTGATTTAGAGTAACTTTACTGGTCTATCACATATCTAGTCACTATGGAATGGTGGAAGATTTTCAAGTCAGGAGTGCACTGAAGTGTCTCTTTTCACCACGGCACATGCATTTTGGTGGATAAAACTCCAACGCTGAGACAAACAGGCATAAATATGGCAGACTTTCAACCGCTACTGTGGCAGAGGTTCCAAATCTTGCTCAGTGGATCAAAAAACTGCAGAGCAAACTCTCAATCCAGCAGTAGGTCTAACAGCAGAAATATTATACCTCAAAACAGAGAACAGGTATGAAATTGAATAAGTGATGTAGAAGAATCTAGAAAAAAAGCTGAGATCAGGGTGAAGTGCCCATGATTATAAGGATATCAAGCTGCTAATTTCCTTATGTATGCAGATCTTGACTTTAGTCTGGATCATTACTGAGGACCTGAGTCACATAGATTTTGCTATGAGCTGGTGTTACTCTTGTAGTACTCCTGACTTATTCCTAACTTTCAGGAGTAGGACAGTAGTAATCCTAGTTTACTCCTGGAATCCTGATATAAGGCAGAGGGTACACTACGATTAAGACACAGCAGAATCTCTCCTAATCGGACTCTGACTGATTTCAATTTCTCCTTTTGGATATAACTCGAAAAAGAGGGACTGGGGGATTTCTAGAGGTCCAGCATACGTGCCCCAACAATAGTAAATACAAAAGGGTATATTAGGAAAAGTATGTGTTTTTAATGAATTATCTCTGTAATATCTTGGTTGTTCTTTGCCCTGAAATCCAATGTATTTTATTCTATGTATGATTTGTTTTTTGTGCTTTTATGATCATTTTATATGTGCCGAATAAAGCTTCATGAATTGAATTGAACAAAAGGGTATGCAGTTCCTAATTGTTACAAGGGAACAAGGGAGTTAGGCAGTCATAAGATACAGGGGGAACAGGGAGTTTCTCCTGTTTGCATTAGGGCCCTAACACACTCGGCTGGGTGTCATGCTTCATCATAGGGCATTGTTAGTAAAGGTTAGTAAATCTGGGCCTTGATATTGAGAATCTGTGGAGACTGTGGACAGAAGTGGATTTGTATGGGGCCAGCTCCCATGCAAATCTATTCCCACCAACAAGGTGTCAGTTGGGGGTTATTGCGGTAGGCCTTGTGCATGGGGTTTTCCTTTTACCATAAGTCACCACCTGTCACCAACAATGTTTTTGTAGTATGTGATCCATGCTGCCCAGCAATAGGCAGTGTTACTTCTGATTGCAATGGTCTTCCTTCTTTACTTCTTTGCAGATGCTTAGTTTACTGAAGATGAGGCGTGAGCATATTTTCCAAATAAATTGATACTACATGGATTTCTATATTCAGCCTTGAAAAACTGAAATTTATGTTCTAGCATTTTCTCCTCTGTAGTGTCGAAAATCGTCTTTGGAAAAGAAGATCTTTGCTCTAAAATTAAATAAAAGAGAAAAAGAAAAAAATAAGAAATATAACAAGTTGACTAAAGGTTGCATATTTGTGTTTTCTGTTTAGTAATGGAAGATTTGGTCTCTAATAGTATTACACATCTCTGCTCAACAGATGGACTAGAGTGTGTTGTGTTATGCAGTGCTCTGTTGTGTTATGTTAGCTAGCTACTACAAACACAATCATTCCATGGGTAGATGGTGCCGTTTACGGTGCTGCGCAGTTGCATGAGCTGTCCTCTTAAAGAGATGGTGAAATCTTGCCCTGATATCTTTTCTTCTGAGGCAGTGACTAGACCGGAAATACATGTTCTCTAAGGAAATCTAGAATTTGACTCTTTTAAAAACTGGATTCTAACCCTGGGCGTAGTTCGCGTAGCAGCGCTACGCGTAGCTACGCGAAGTGCACTTCGAACTACGCGAGCTATGCGTAGCTATGCGAACTGCGTAGTGCACTGTGCAAAATGCTGTTCGCACTGATTGCACAGTGCCGGATGCTTATCCACACGGTGCAATCAGTGCAAACTGCATCTTGCACAGGGCAAGCAGTTGTTTTCTGCCGCTCGAGTAGATTTCTACTCAAGTGGCAGCTTTCTCAACGTGGACTGGTAGTTTCTCATCACAATGAGAAACCTGACCTCCCCGCATTGAGAATCTCGCCGGGAGGTTTATTTTCCACGCTTGCGATCGGCAACTTGATGTTGCTGATCTCGAACGAGGAAAAAGTCTCGCCGGTATGTCATTTTGCTCGCTCGCGGTTGCCAACTTGACATTGAGGACCGCGAGCAAGCAAAAAAATACCGCTATGCAATGCGTGTTTGCACTGTGCTACGTGCAATTTGTGTAGTGCGAAGTAGTGCAAACTTCGCAAACTATGCAAGCGTCGCGTAGTACTTCGCCCAGGGTTACTGGATACATGAGTAAACAACGTAAAGAAAGTGGCTTTACCATTATTGTTTAACTATAATGCTTCCTATTCCTATTATCGATTCTTATTCTCTTTCCCCTTTCATACCTCACCGTCCTTCTGAGTGCTCCATATTAGCTCTATTCCTTCAAACTTTCCTATTTCTATGATTCCTGCCCTTGGTGCTGATAATCTTCTCTCCTCCTTTGTCACCTCCATCCTTCTCCCTTTCTATTGATACTCATCACTGTCATGTTTTCATTCTTTCTTCCTTGAAACAGTAGCCTCATTGTTTTTCTCTCCTTTTCAAGACTTCCATCTGTTTCAGTCTACTCTTTCCTTTGCTCTTGACTCTTTATCTGCTCTTGAATCTTTGTACCCTCTTTCTTCCTTTACTTCTTTGTGGACACCTCCTTAGCGCTCCTTCTCACTTTCTATTGAAACTCATCACTGTCATGTTTTCATTCTTTCTTCCTTGAAAACAGTAGCCTCATTGTTTTTCTCTCCTTTTCAAGACTTCCATCTGTTTCAGTCTACTCTTTCCTTTGCTCTTGACTCTTTATCTGCTCTTGAGTCTTTGTGCCCTCTTTCTTCCTTTACATCTTTGTGGACACCTCCTTAGCACTCCTTCTCCCTTTCTATTGACATTCATCACTGTCATGTTTCATTCTTTCTTCCTTGAAAGAGTAGCCTCATTGTTTTTCTCTCCTTTTCAAGACTTCTATCTGTTTAAGTCTACTCTTTTCTTTGCTCTTGACTCTATCTGCTCTTGAATCTTTGTACCCTCTCTCTTTCTTTACTTCTTTGTGGACACCTCCTTAGCACTAGCTTAGTCCTGCCATTAACTCTTTTCACTAGAGTTTTTCACCACCCAAAAAACCTGAAATAAATTCCACTTCAATTGTCATCTTGCCTCTCAATGCTATGTTCAATGCTGTGATTCTGATATCGTTCCAGCTAACCATTCCTCTCCTCTCTATCCCTTTCTTTTATCGCTGTCTATCCTTGTTACTCAACCAACTTTCCTCTCCCAGTCTGACTGATCCTGCCTGTTTTTTTTCAAAAAGCGCACTGACTTTGTCACATGTTCATGTGGAAGACTTGCAAATTCGGAGCTTATGTTTCTCCCATCTTCTACTCTTACCACTCCTTCAGCTACACCAATACCATTTCTATCAATATTTAACCCTTTCTAGGAGTCGGATCTTTTCTAAATGTGTTCCACAAATCACAATTGTGCCTCTAGTGATCCCATCTCCACTCTCTTATTAAATATGCTTTTCCTCTGCACTTTCCTTATCTCATTGCTAATTCTAATGTGCCCCTCTCTAATGGAATATTTCCAAATTCTTTCAAACATGCTACTGGTCCTCTATTCTAATGAAGCCCATGCTCAATCAATCTTATGTTGCTAATGATCCTCACAGTTCTCTTTGTCTCCTTTCCTTCTAAACTCATAGAGCTTGGGGTGTACATTCACCCCTCTAAATACAAAGATTCATAATTTCCTATATCACCCACACAACTGTTCTGACACTATCTTTTCTCCTCATTGCTCAACGCTTTCAATATTCTTCCCTTCTTACTCCTGTTGCTTTATGAGCCAATGTTTGTGTAGTTAAATACTCAGTTCTGTCTTGTCTCCTGGTCAGAGACCCTGCTATCGGCCCCAGCAGCTTCACTGTTTGTTGTGCCGCTGCCCCTCTACCTCTCTATAAGTTAAGTGTTCGAGGCCCTCCTCCACCCGTAGGCTCCTGCCTGCGCCTCATCCCTGGTGGTCCAGTGGGAGAGGCTTGCTCTTCTGCTGGTCCGCTGCTGTCTGTCTTCATGTTTGTGCCTGTTTTTCAGTTTTTTGTCTGTCTTTTCTGCTTCTTTATTTGTATTCTGCTGTCTTTATTTCCTTTTTATCTGTTTCTGTTACCTTTTCCCTGTTTGTGTCCTCTGTGCCCTTTTTTGCCACCCTTTTCCCGCAACATCCAACTAACGAAATTCATCAAAGAGAACTCCATCCTTGACCCCCCAATCCGGATTCTGGGGAGTGTATGTTGTATTCATTAGAGTGTAATTATGTGGTGTGTAATTATGTGGTACTCAGTGGTATTATTTGGTGTTTATGTTGCATTGAGTGCAGTGTAATCATGTAGCATATAATTATGTGGCACTGAGTGGTATTATATGGAGTGTATGTTGCATTCAGTAAAGTGTGATTATCTGGTGTGTAATTATGTGCACTAAGTGGTTTTTGGAGTGTATGTTGGGCAAAAAATCCCCAACTTTAAGAGTTTGGAAAACTTGCGAAAGTATGTGGCATAACTGTCTGTAAATAGCAGCTGGGGGGGGGGGGAGTTTTAAAGAAAAAACTGTCACTGTCTGCATTTCTGCACTTCATGCACGATTATGTTATAATCCAGTTTTAAATAGCACAAACGCAACACAAAAGTATTGGAGCCCTTTCATAAGCACCAGTTACGTTACACAAGGATGTATTACTTTTTTGGGTAGGCACAGGCGATTACGGAATTTATTTGCCAAAAAACACAAGATATTACGCTCACTCTCAAACTCGCACCCGGTTGCCCAGTACGAAAGTTGCCAGCTCTAACAGTTAAGCCACTAAGAGGGGGGCATAAATGGGCACACAGCAACCCTGCCTACCAAGAGAGGGATGGGCTCCTTAAAGACGGGACGGAATGAATACTCATTGCGAATTCACCAATTTTGAAACAAAACAGAATGGGCAGAGTAAAAACACAGAACACCAAAGTAAAATAACTAAATCTAGCCAAATCTGTGATGCCTGGTGTAGTCTCCATTCTCAAAGACTAAAACTTAGCCTGAGACAGTGTTTACAGCCAATTGCAGGGTTATAGCTACCACGAGGTTCATTCTTGCGGTAAAAAAACCCCAAAAAAAACGAGCACCGTCTGTTTCCAATTACCGCCAACTAGATAATTGGAGACAGATAAGGTTGAAGCTCGGCCCCAGGACCTTAGGCCATCCAACAAACAAGGCCGGACAATCGGCCACTTTGCACCAATTGCATGTGTGTTTTTCAAAAAAGACACATGCACAAGTCAATTGCGGGCTCAGAAAAAAAACACATGCGTAAGCGTGTGTTCAGAGCTCAAAAGCCCTTACTTAATGCCTCGCAGGGCAGCGCATGCGCTGGCTCAGGCGAGACCTAAAAAGGACAAATCCCCATTACAACTTAGCCCTCACCGACCCATATAATTGCCATGCACTTATTCTAATATATTGGCATACCTAACAGTCAGGGGAATCAATAAAGTAATCAGTCATGTAGTTACCCCATGCTTTACAAGATGGGCTACCACTGGGCATAGAAATACAGTAATATAATTGTTTGACTGGATGGAGGCTATTAACCAATCTCTATTTTTCACTGCAGTATTACAGAGAAAGGCTTTGACTGTGCTGAATAGCCTTTTCTTTGGATAACATTTAAAAGATACACATTTTCCCCTACCTTTATCACATGAATCCAACAAGCTTAATGAGAAACACAGATCGCAATATCAATTAGTGGATTGACATCGGCACCGTTCAATATATACAGAAAGATTAGGGAAGGATGCGCACTGCTTTCAGCTCTATGTCCATTTTATATGGAGCCCTTTTTACAAAAGCTAATCGAGTCCTAAGTTAAAATACCTATCAATCTTAAGGCACATATCATCAAACTACTGGACTACGCTGATGATGTGCTAGTAGTTACCCTGGATCCCAACATCGCTCCCTCTTCCCACAATAGCATCATTAGCTGCATCCTGTGGAGAACTATAGGGATACAAACTTTATCAACATAACACTCAGATACTCCTTGTCTGACTTTTTCCTAACAGTGGTGGCTGGTGACATTTGAAAGTGGTGAGGCATAAAAGTTGCTTGCAGCGCACTGTGGCGAGCTTGCCTGAACATATCAAGGGCGGTTCGGGGTAATTTTTTTTAAAAGAGCGGCCAAATGGTGCATTTTTAAGGATATTTCAGAAAGCAAGAATGTTAATAAAGCAATTCGGAAAGCGTAGCAATGACATCAATAATTGTGTTCATACAGCAAGTGCAACTAGGACATTATACCGTAAATCGGGCTTCTCTGAGACTAGTCAAACTGAAAGAGAAACTAACTTTGTTTTTCATGTCTGTTCGAGGACTGACTAGAGAAAATGCTGAACATTTAACACAGCAGACACAATCGTAAATGCATACATCTGCTAAGGCGCCACTCTCAATACTGGGAGCCAGGGGCCCACTCGCACTCCGAGGGTAGAGGGGATGTTGTTAGGCCCCTGCAAAACCCTAAATAGTCCCTGGATATTAGTGCACATTATTATTACAGCCTATTTTACACCTTGTGTTATACAATTTGAAAATAATTACATGCATATTTAAAGTGCTGCAAGAGGCTGGAACTCCGTAGCACTTCAAATACATGTCACAAATCTCCAATGCATCAACCAGGGTTCAATTCTGTGTCAATGATGTTACAAACACACAGCTGCAATGATTACATTAACCAGCTGAACTTCCACAACCTAACAGAGTGCATCATTTCCCACCTGGTAGTTTAACTTGCATTTATGTTCTTGATTTAATGTGTGTATATATTATTTTATATGCAGTTAGCTGCAGGTAGCAGGCAAGCAAAACAGTTTTAAAATATGTTTTTTTAGCCATGTCGCTGACCCCTTGCCCATTGAACTCAGGACAGCTTCACATTCTTTCTTATGACCGCTGGTTAAAATACACTGTTTGGGCTAAGCTGTGCTTTTTTAACTACACTTAAGTCCCCCTCTTGCATCTTTACCCACTGACTCTAACACCTGTTCAATCCTGCCTGGACTTTACCTTTGCCTCTATTCCCACATCATAAATACTGCTCGGTGTGTCTGTGGCTTCAGTGTGGGCACACGAACACGGTCTAGCCCTCAGGCATAGCTGATGCTGTGACCCCGCTGCCCTGTGGGCAGTATTCACCCTACCACGATGACGAAGAGCACCAGAGTGCACCCATCCGCCTTAACTTCAAGAGATGAGTTGTGGAGGGAAGGGGCAGGTGAACTGCACAGTGTAGAGGTTTCTATGAGTAAGAGAGGTACCAGTCCTGCGCCTGCACTAGTGCAGGCAGAAGAGTGTATGGAGGGGCCGTGGAGGCCATCATGAAAGGACCAGATGTCACTCACCCAAGCAGTGCGGACACAAACCAGGAGAGCGCTGCAGAGGAAGATTACGGCGCTGTTGGTGCAGGCGAAGCCTTCCATGCTGTGGGAGGTCACCACAGTGCTGGCGGGAAGAGGGCCTGCCTTGTATACCAACCTGGAAAGCAAGACTGTCTCCACGCCTCCGGATGTCAGCGACAGCTGGTCACTGGTCATGGTGGCTGATGGTTCTTCCCCTAGGATAACCCCTGGTGGGGGTCTGGGAGAATCCACCAACCCCATCTCAAAGCGGTCACAAGGGTTCAGAGCGGAAACTGGATCCACGCACAACTTCTCTGAACAGCGCTCTTCAGAGACAAGGGCCTTCTTCTGGTGCTGGAGGGGACATGTTGACCGAAAGAAATCCCTTTTCTAGCCTATGTCCCTGCATGTCGCTGGCCTATCCCTCGTCGGATGTCTTCAGACACCTCTTAGATTCAGAGGCCAGCGCATTGATGTGTCCGGCTCGTTAGTGTGCGGGTGTCTCAAGTTTTATCCGCTCTCTCCTTCGCCCAAGCCCAGGGTTAGACCCTCGGAGCTTAGCCTGCAGTCCTGGGACGGTGTCTGGAGCAGGTCCCCACGCCCGCACGCGGTAGTGAGCCAGGAGCCTGCGAGGAGCTAAGGTGCAGCACCCACAGGGCTTCTCCTCAGGGTCGACATAAACCTTCAGGTGGGAAGGGCTTTCTGACAGGCAGCGTTAACCTTTAGTTTTTTTTACACAGAACTGGATCGACTCCAGTCACTCGACACTGCAGACAGTAACTCTCTCTGCTCCAGACCGTCACGCCCTGAGGGGAGGGACAGAGTAGGGCTGGCTGAACAGCCCAGGCAGCAATGGTAGAAATTGGTAATCACTGTATGCCTTCATAATAAGTCATGACAGTGATTGGCCCAACTCCATTAGAGCCTCTTATGCCCCCCCCTACCTCATGTGCGTTCCGGACTGAGAGAGGCCGCTGTTGCAGTGTGGCAACCCCTCTCAGCCTATACAGACGCTGCTCAAGTAGTGCCAGGATTGGCTGAGCGGGGATACTCGCTGCTCATTAGGAGACCGAGGGCTGCAGCATTGATCAACCCTCGCTCTCCTAATGTGCAGCCAGAGCAGACTACTAGTGAGCATGTCTGGGCTGGTTGGAAAAATTCTCCGATCCAAATCCAACATGCGCATTTGTGCTGCTTTGCGCTCGGCTTGACCACCCCCTGGCTTGCTGAGTCTGACAATGATATGTCAGTCAGCATGACGAAGCCCTCACGCCGGAGTCAACCTGCTAGTTGCCCCGCCCCACCCCCTCCAGACAGAGCTGCTGAGTGAGCTGACAGCCTATCTGCCTCATGAGTCTGGCACAGCTTGGGATAAAAAGCCAGGAAAAGAAGGTAATAAAAGTCAATTATTACCTTCATATAGGGGTCAGAAATTACTAGTGGGTCAACGCCCCAGCGCCCTAATGGACGCACTGCACTGCTTTCTAACAGATTTAGCAAATCCAATACATAGTCACTAAAATCAAATATATTGGGATCTGGTGCACATTAACTTACGATAATATTGGACCAACAACCTATGCTCCTTTGCTGAAGGAACCCACAAGACTGCTCAATAAATGGGAGCATTTAACATTAGTAGGACAGATTAATCTTATTAAAATCGTCATAGTACCAAAAGTTTTCTACTTTCCTGTTAATTGCCAATAGATCTCCCTAAAACATTCTTCGCAAAGACGGAAGCATCAATCTCCTCTTTTATTTGGGGACATAAAGGTAAATGCAGGGTGAATGGGCTCTCCCCAATATCCTTTTGTATTACTGGGTATCATAAGCAAATAACATGTTGAAACTCATCCATGACATTTCAAATACTGTCTCACACATAAATGTTCATTTCTCCATACTTTCAGCATTTGCTTAATCCGATTTGTCAAATCGAAATGGCACACCCAGCATGTAAAATCTGAGGCAATGCAGGCATGTGTATTAGGATCACAACATACTTATAGACTGTAAAATACCAATATTTCATGGCTGTCAGTCTATATGGAATTACCATTTATTGACAGATGTTTCTAGAATACAGGCTAATTCAGCATTGACTGAATTAGCATCAATTTTAATGTACCAACTATAATCCAGTGGCATGCTCAAGAGTTTCACAGATATTAAAGATGGATGTGATATCCCACACAGAATCATTTTAAATATCTCGACATCAGATCATTTCTTCTGAACTTCAAGCTAAAAACGGCACCTAAGGTACTACTTAATAAATGTACCATGCTGGTAAAACCCATCTTGCCTCCTATTAGGGCATACCATCCAGAGTTTATGATGGGTATAGACAATAGATTAGAATAAGGCCTGGGTGGAGTCCGCGGAGTTCCGCTATGCGGTACTCCGCGACAAACTTCTGCCACACTACGTGGAGTTCCTCAAGCAGTGGAGTGAGGTAAGTTGTGCTGCTTGCGCTAATTTTTAGCACCAGGAGTTTTTCCCGCACTGTAAAATCAGCATGAAATCACCAAATGCAGCGCAAGAGGGCGCAGCTTCTTTCTGCTGCTCGAGGAGATGTTCTCCTGGAGCTTCCTCAACACAAGCGGCAGGTTTCTCAACACGAGTGGTAGCGACCTGCCACAACTGCCCGCGTTAAGAAATCTCGCTGAGAGGTAGTCTAGCATGCAATTTTCCAGGCTCGCACTTGCCAACTTAACGCTGGCAAGTCACAAGAGAAGCAAAACTCCGCTCAGCTGAGTTTTTCGGGAACTCTGTGCTCTACGGTGAATGCAGCGTGGAAAAAACTCTGCTACCTCCGCAAGCGGAGCAGAATTTTACGCCCAGGTCTAGTCTAAATGGCTAGGCACAGACTGCACATTGTTACTGATGGGATTTGCAGTTACAACCATTCTTAAATATAGATAATACTATTCCAACTTCTTTGATTTATATATCAGACCATCAAAAATCAATATATCGCAATTAGATATGTTTTGGAATGATATGTAGTGCACTCCCTTGCTTTCACTGTATAATAATCTAGGTTTTAAAGATCTATGCTAAGGTGTGTTACACTGGAGTGCATGCTGTCTGACATGCTCATAGAACCAACAAATCATGAAATCAAGTAACCGTACTTGAAACCAGTGTGCACATTTCACAAATTACAAATGTCAACGTTTTTTTCAAACTAGTATATTTATCTTTTACATTCATACATTATGTTCCATAATTTGATTATGCATGCTAATCATCACAATGCTGCATTGGCGTACTACAGTTGTTGAGATACTTCGAGGCATAACGAATTGAAAGCCGGTTTACCTCCTAGAAGAACTCACATTGATTCCATCCAGCAGATATTTGCAAGAACCCTACCTTGTGAAGGCAATTGGCCCCTGATGAAAGTGAAAGATAAATATACTAGTTTGAATATAAAGAATTTGAATAATTTGAAAAAAATAGATATGTTTGCCAGTTCTCCTCGATGTCAAGAGCCTACGGTGTGCCATATTCATATGTTTGCAAGATCCCCAAAAATTAGAGCATAATGGGGTGCACTTTTTGACAGGATCTCATCTGCAAATAGGTTCAATGACAGTAATAGCACCCAACTTATTGAGTTATATTACATGCCCTACATTAATTAAGATTTCATATTTTTTGTTATATTGGTTGCATGGTTAATGATAGCGTAACACTGGAAAGATCTAACCAGCCTGGATATGGATATATAAATGCAGGAGGTGATGGACATGTATGCATTTGGAAAACAGATGAGTAAGACCAGAAAACCCATAAGATTTCGCTAGACTTGGGGTATATTGAACCTTAGGTTTTTCACTGTAGGACCCTCTGCCATTCCCTAAATGACTGTCTATACTTAGTTATGTATGTTTCACTATTGGTTATTGTAACTCTGAGATCTTAAACTAATTGTATTTCGTTTTGGCAGTAATAAAAAAACATTGATACCTCTCTTTTAAGGGTCACCATCGCAACCCCTTCCATGGATCAAAGACCGATTCTATAATTTCAGAAAAGCGCTTTCACAGTCATCTATCAACAAAGAACAAGCAACCTATCAGGCTACCTGAAGAAGTGGAAGAAGATATCCAACACAAAGCAGAAGAATTAGCGCCCCTACTTAAGTCCATGTCTGATATGCAGACTGTTACTTCTGGTTATGGGGTCCAATCATCATTGAAGACATACTATCTTACCAGTGGGTCTAAGCCAATACTTATTTTGGCTGTTTGCCCAATCGCAGGCACTTTGTAGTTGACATCAATGACTACCTTAAGTATCTGGAGGTAGACATCTTTCCCACCTTTGCTGAAGAGGTCTTCCAAAATTAGTAATGATCCTGGCTACACATGGCCTGTTGAAATAAATTGGCCTCATTTGTAAAGCCAGGAGCTAGTTAACAATCCAATCTCATGTAAATAAAGATCAAACAAATCCGAATCACACCTTAATGGCCTCAAGGTAGCAGTGAGGCTGGGCAATTTACGTGTACACTAAATAAAACACTTCATATCCTCATGTAACACAGCAAAACAGACATTGGTACCGGTATTGATTTTGAGGGAGTACTGCCACATGCATGAGCAGGCTAGTTGCTGATATCATCCCTGATCACCCTCCCAGATCTCTGACTCTACCCAATAGTAAGACATTGGCCTAATATTTGTGCAGAATGTGAGTCCTGTGCAACTAATAGGTTAACAATTGTCTTTTTACTGGGAGCTAAGTACCCCATTAGCACTTGACTCTCATGGTAGCAAAGCAGATCAGTCCAAGGCCCACTCAGGGGAATGGTGTGGGCTAGTAATCTTCATCTCGGGCATGCAATAACATCCCTCAATAAATTGTTAGAGATTTTTCTTTAAAAAGCGAATTGTACATTTATTACACACACAATAATTGATACTGCTAATTAATTTGCAAATATATGCACAATACTATAACATTCTTAAATCACATTTGATCCTTAGTGGGTAATAAACTTCATAATCACAATTCGTCCCCACCCGTACCACATGTAACATCACATGATAAGAGGCTTCATAATAAATACAGCAGGCCTATTGGCTTTGCCAGGATGTCACCATATTAACGTATAGGGCAAGCCTATTGGGCTTATCAAGAGGTCAACACAATACTAAGGACAGCAGTCACATATTAGGAGACATCAATGGGTCTAATAATCACTTTTAAATGTAGTCATTAAAAAGAAGCATTACAATATGCACCAACAAAATTATTAATAAAGCATCTGAATTCAAATGAACATGTGTCAGATGTCAGAGACTTTCATTACCCACTTCAGCCCCCCCCCCCCCCCACTAACGTTCCCTACGCTTCTGAGCTGAAGCTCAAAAGGTCCAGCTCTAGGAATGCTTTGAAACATTTAGCCCTTTTCCTGGGGGCTCTTAACACCCTAAATGCTTCAAACGTTCCGCGCTTTGTGGGGAAAGTTCTATTAAGCGGGCGGGGCCGCGTCGGCCAACGGACGTGCGCAGCACTAAGGCGGTAGTGCTCGCGACGGCCGTTGGCCGACACCCGCAGCGAACGGGTTAAATCCATGTGCCCAGAAACTTAGGGCGACTTGAACAACATAACTGTGAGAGGGGCTCCTGCAGCCCCCAAGATACTCCAGGATATGCGTTGGTGGTGCCTCTGCCTGTTTTGGGGCACAGAAAACAGTGGCGTATTCAAATTAGCCTGCGCTGGGCATTAAAAGGCACTCCAGGCTGAAAACAATTGTATATTTTATTAGCAGGTTTGTGCTGCTCATTGGTTTCCTCCTTTATTTTTATATGGGTGCCTGGTCTCAGCCAGAATTCCCACAGCTCGGCCCATCATTGGTTGCCATGTGGGAAGGTTTTAGACAACCGTGACCCTGGCAGCTCCATACATACAGCTTCTTTGCTGCGCGGGAGCTAGCATTAACTCTTCTTCTATCTCCCAAAAGCCTGTGATGTTCTTCTATGGACGGGAGGAGCGTTTGCGTTCTTCTCTCATCTCCAGCTCTGCCCACTGACCTTAAGGTTGAGGCAATGTGGTCCCCCGTGCTGCAAGTTGTCTCTTCTGTCCCAGGAGCATGGGGTCCTCTGGGCCTCCATAATCGCATGCCGTCTCCCCACAAAATAAATCATTAAAGTTGCGCTGACCCCCAGGGTGTTTTTTTTTAAAATACGGCAGAGCCCCACATGCTCCAGTTTCTTGCAGGGGTCAAAGCTTACAATCTCTCAAGGTGCACAACTCTGACCCTGTTGGGGCGATTTCCTGGACCTTGGGCTCATTTTCCTCCTGGCAGTGAGCTTTAGCACCAAGAGCATTTTCATCAGGCCTTCTGACCATCTTGCTGGGTACATGGAGGGCAGTGGAATCAAAGTATTTCCTCAAATGGTCCTCAGGGGGCTAAGGGATCCAGAACAATTGGCAGTGAAGAGACCGATCTAGTGCTGTGAGTAGGCAAAGGCCTTTGTCCAGCAGGAGCTTCAGGAGGCTTCTCCTTCCAGCTGTCCATGTTTCTTTTGTTGACACCTTCCAGGTCCAGGGACTTGCTCTATATCTCTCCCTTGAGAATGCATTTATACACGTGGGCATAATGTTCTAGATGCCAGGAACCCCAGGCCAATACTTTGATGGCACATCACCCCTCCATACTTATCCCTGACCTCCTGTCCATCGTTCTGGGATAATGGGCTATGCCAGAACCCTTCTTCCTCGAGTAAGGGCTCCTGTGCTCACCCAGAGATGCCGCTATGATAATAGGTAAACCCTCCCTTGCAGTCACTCCAAACTGGTTCTGGGACAGCTCCCCTCCCTAGTGGTTTTGGAGCCACGTTGGCTAGAATGAAAAAAGAAGTGTCCAGGCCTGGTGTAGGTTCATCTGCTTGTGACAGGGAAGGCACCTTTGTAGTGTAACTAATCCTTGATCACAGCCCCCAGGTAATCCTGTTAAGGTAAGCCCAGCACCTGCCCACACCCAAGCCCTTTGTCCTTTGTCTGGTAGCCCCTACAGCAGAGCCAACCAACTGCCAGCTGACAGCTGAATAGTTACAAGCTTTAGGCAGAAAATTGGTAATATTTTAAAATCACCTTTTCCTGAATAGGTAGACAAAATTCAATTTCATTTTTTTTTTACATTTTTTATTGGGTTCAGTTCAAAGCCACATACACAAAAGATACAGAGTGATTATAACATAGCCAGAAATCGTATATACAGACACGCTAATGGTGCAAATACACAGTCAATGACAATTAAAAAAACAAGTGAAGTAAACAAAAAGAAAATGAAAGCAATACCAAAAATACAATGCAATAAGAAAACAGTACCATCATATATAACCAAGAAAAAGGTCATTCTTGTAGATCTAAATGGTCTATCATTGCCTGCCAAATTTTGCACCCCTTTTGCATTTTCCTAAGTGATTTAATCCGATAAAGATTAAATTCTAAATAAAAAACATTATAAAACTTTGCCCGCCACATTTCATTTACAGGTGCTTCTGGTTTCAGCCACATTGACGATATACATACGCGAGCTACCGCCATAGCCATAAATATAACATATCTGTTTTCATGATAACCCGGAAAGGGATCGGTGTCATTAGATAGACCAAAAATATTCATCTCTCTTGAAATAGCCACGTCACATTTTGTAATATGAGCCAGAAATGTTTCTACAGATATAAAAAAGGGTTTTAACACTGAACAATCTGAAAATATATGCACGATATCAGCCTGATCAGATTGACACCTAAAACATTTTCCATTATAAGCATTACCCCATTTCAGCATTTTAAATGGTGTATGATAAAGATTATATAACATTTTATAATGCTGTGAGTATAAATTGGCAGACAAAATAATTTTAGCAGCTGTATTGATTGACTCTTGAAAGGGTACTACCGATGTACCCAGTCTAATACACCATTTAGACTCCTGTGACACCATGTCGTCCTGTTGTAGATTCAACAAATGATTGTATAAAGTCCCTATACGCGATGGTTTTTTAAGTATTTCAATAAAGTCATTTGGACATAGCGGTAGGACATTTGGATGTTTAAGAATTTAGGGCCAGATGTAGGTAGGCTTTTACCGGGTGGTAACGGCCGAAAATCGGTAAAATCGGCCGTTACCGAGGAAATGAGATGTAGGAGGCCATGATTTACCGACTTGTGAAAATCCGAGTCGGAAACATACCGACTCGGTAAGAATGACCCGGTAAAATTACCGTGTCGGAAGATACCGTATACATAAATACCGAGTTGGTATTCTCCGACTCGGTAAATCAGGAACGGTAAAAATTAGCCATGGAGATGTAGGTAAGCAGAAAAATACCGGATCTGCCGAAAAACGGTATTAATCAGTCGGTATTTACCATGCATTGAAAGCAGGTGGTAACCAAGGGAGGGCTATAAAAAAAGTCCCAAAATGCACCTCAGGACCCATGATGGCGGCTTTTTACATCATAGCAAGACGGCAGAGACTACAGGCAGCAGGACAGAGAGAATGGCTAAGGGAGGAACAAGTGTACAGGCAGAGGATAACACTGTTCCAATTGACAGAGCCTGAAATACTGCAGAGGTACAGGCTACACCCAGACACCATCAAGCAATTGATCAGGGACCTACACCCTCTCCTGGACCACCCAACACCCAGGGCCCATGCGATCCCACCTCATGTCCAGGTGCTATGTAGCTTACACCTGCTGGCCTCAGGGAGCTACCAGAGTGTGATAGCTGCAGTGGGTGGCGTGTCCCAGGGCTGCCTGTCCCGCTTCTTCAGGCGGTTTATTGACGCCATGATGCAGAGAATGGGGCATTATATTTCATTCCCTGTTACACCGGCAGAATTAGCCAAAACCAAGACTGACTTTTATCACCTGGCACACTTCCCTCACGTGATCGGCTGCATCGATGGCACCCACGTCCCACTCTGTCCACCTGCAGCCACAGAGCACATATACCGGAATCGCAAATCGACGCACTCCATCAACGTCCAGGTCATATGTAATGCAGGTAACCTCATCACTGACATCGTAGCCAAGTTCCCCAGAAGTAGCCATGATTCATACATCTTCCAGAACAGTGGAATATACACGCGCCTACTTGCCGGAGAATTTGGAAATGGATACCTGCTAGGTAAATCACATTGACACACCCTGACACTCACATTAGATCTACGTCTCATGTACTTGAAATTAATGTCTATCTTTCTCCCCCTAGGCGACAGTGCATATGCCCTGCGGTCCTTCGTGCTCACTCCCTACCTCAACCCATCCACCAGGAGTGAAAGGCGATACAACGTGGCTCACAGATCCACACGAAACGTAGTTGAGCGCACTTTTGGGCTCCTAAAGAGCAGGTTTCGCTGCCTCCACAAGAGTGGAGGTGCACGGCAGTACACCCCAATCATCTGCTGCAAAATAATAGCGACCTGTGCAATGTTGCATAATCTCGCCACCAAGCAAGGCACTGAGGTGGAGCTCACATATCATGAGAACATTGATGACGACCCAGAGGTGGCAGAGCCCCAAGCTACAGTGGCAGCAGCAGCTACAGATGGGAGACTGAGACGGGCAGAGGTTACACAACAATATTTCTGAGTGAGTAAAGAGACACAGGCATGAATGTAACTTTGTTGAAGTAGTTTAATATTCACTACGCCACAGCATTGTTAGCTCACATTGGGCTCACTAATACAAACACTCCATGAGTGTGATGTCACGGTTAACACCACCGTGACTACAGCCTTGGTTGGAGTGCTAAGTCATTGTTTGTGGGCACGGGACACAGGGCGGGGCTGCTGTTGCTGTGATTCTATGTCCTCACGCTGGCCTGTCACACTTCCACCACGCCTGCCACTCCTCCGTAACTCATGCACAGGAGTGCCTGCACCACTCCTGCTGGCGGACCCCTCGCTTTCGGCAGCACAAGTGTCGCCTCCAGTGCCAGTCTGTTGCGCGAGCACCAGCTCCATTGCAGAGGTCATCCTGGCCATGCCTTCACTTAAATTGTTGCAGCACTGCACTATGGCAGTTGCAAACGTGTTCAGGGCCATGGTTTGCTTGCGCGCATCCACACGGGCCTTGCGTCTCGCCAAATGGTCCCTGTCCAATTTGTCACACAGGACAGTCATGCACTGTGTGATATCCGATATTCCTGTCGCCATGGATTGCATGCTCTCTGCCATTTCCCCTATGCCCTTGCCTACTGCATCCAGTTTTTCATTTGTTGTGCGTGCGTGCCTCTGAACCCCCATCATTGCTTTCGCCTGCAGGCGCTGCACCTTCACCATGGTGGCCTCCAGTCCGCAGAAGACACCTTGGACTTGCCGCACATCCTCTTCCTCCCGTGGACGTCGCCCTCGGACACTGGTCCGCGTGACTCTGGGAGTGGGCTGCTGCTCGGTATTGCCTCTGTCCTGTGTGCCACCCTCCTCCTCCTCCTCCGATGATGTTTGCAGTATTCTGCGAGGGGGCACATCATGGCTCCTGACTCTTCCCAGCACTGGGGATGGTGATGTGGGGGTGGGTGATAGTTCTGCCGCTCCTGTGTCCTGACTGCCGAATAGGAGAGGGGATTGTGGATTTTCAGCAGTTGCCTCCTCAGGTATCGGGGCTGCCTGCTCTTGGTCCTGCCCTGCGTGAGATGTGCTAGGTCCGGCTCCTTCCCTCCTCTTCTCTCTGACCTCAGCTGTGCTGCGATTTGACTCTCCTGTGGACAGACATGGACATTGTGTCAGTTATGTTGATCACCTGTGTCATGTGATAAAATACACTTCTATTGCACTTTAGCCTGTCTCTCATTTGCCTATGCTACTTGTCTGTTGCTCCCCTTGCTGCAATGCACGCTGACTGCTCTGAGGTATCTACACGTGACTACATTTCACAGGATGCATTGCAGGACATTACTTAAACCTGTTGTGGAGTCTGATTTTTCCTGTGAGGGGAATAGGTAAAAGGGTAAATGATAGTGTTCTTGCATCTTACCTGGTTTCTTGGCTCCTCTTGCTGAGCTGTCTGCGTCTCCTATTCCGTGTATACATTCCTTCTCAAGGGTGGTTGCAACCATCTCCTCGATGTCGGTGAGTCTGGGGGCTCTGTTACTTCCTCCGCCTGTAGCATCACATTCCTTGCGGCGGGCAGCAAGCTTCTTTTTGGTGATAATGCGGATGTCATACCACCGTTTTTTTAGGTCTTCTAGGTCACGGTGGGTGACACCAATGGCATTTACCTTGCCTTGTATGTCCAACCAGGTGCTGCGTTTGATGGATTCTGCAACATGCAGAGTTTGCTTTCCTAGGATTCTGCCATGATGTCTGACAACCTCAGAAATCAGCACCTGCAGTTCCTCCTGGCTGAACTTCTGCTTCCTTTTGCGCTCTGCAGCTTCTCTCTGTGCATCCTGGCTCTCCATCTTGCAGTGTATTTTTGACTCAGGTAAGGCTGCTCCACACTCTGTCCTCCTGCTCTCCTGACTGTTTGTTTCTGCACCTGCATGGGCGTGGCCTGTCCCAAGTACTGGGGTGTGGTGGTAGGATCTGATTGGTTGGTTCCCCTGTGGCTTGGAATTTGGGTGTGGTTGGAGTACCTGATTGGTTCACAGGCGCACATGTTTGTCAGTTTCAAATTCTGCGGCGGATAGTTCCGACCCGGTAAATACCGGGTCGGTGTTTACCTACTCGGTATTTACCGGGTCGGATGTTGCCATTCATTCCTATGGGCCGTGGCACCGGTGGATCGGTTTGGGTTTTTCCGTCTCGGATTTTACCGTGTAGGTATATTCCGAGACGGTAAATACCGTTTCCGATTACCGACTGGTTCCGAGTCGGTATTTCTTACCGCCTTCATTACCTACATCTCATTTTCCTACTCGGTAATACCGAGTCGGTATGACTCGCTATTTAAGAGGTCGGTAAAAAAAAATTACCTACATCTGGCCCTTAGTCACGTATTTGTAAATACTTGAAAAAATCGTGTTGGGAGAGAGTGTATATATCTTTTAACTCCTGAAATGAAGCGATTGTATCATCCTTGACCATAGTGCCTTGAGATATCATGCCTTTTTCCCCCCATGTACACATAGTACGATCCCAAAATATTGGAAACAAAATTCAATTTCAGTGTCAAATTGGATTTTGAATAACTATAAAAATGTGTCCTTGAATTATTGCTCTAGCTGCGAATAATCTGAATTTAGCATTTATTAACCGTTACAATGTAGCCCAATGTTTCTCTATGGAAGCAACCTACCTTGATATAGTGAAAATAGCTTTACAGGATATTTCATTGTAATGACTTGTCAGCATTATTTTCTTCCTCTCCTACATTTAAATACCATGTACCCTATCTTTGTGTGCAACAGGGCCTGCTCTGGGGTGACTTATTAATATCTAAAAGGAAGATGTAGGCCTGTAAAAAAGGGTTAATTTCACACGTTGAATTTGCATGTAACCTGTGCGCAGCAACCAGGCTGCAGCATGATGGTAATCTCTCTATTGAAGCCTGCACATGTGCATACACACGTGTGTACACAGGTTCAGATTACACCAGCCCAGTTCCTCTCAACCTAACTGTCCTGCAATGGCCTTATCTGAAATGGCTGACAATGGCGGAAAAGAAGCTCAGTCCCAGTACTATGAAATTACTGCGAGTGAGAATCAAATAGTGAGATTCACAAACTGTAGACGTCAAATGATCAAAACCCGAAAAATCCTGTCGGATGCAATGGGTGCAACCTATTTGAAAAGCTGATGATAAAGCTGCTCTGAAAAGACAACTAAGTAAGATTGACTGTGCTAGTGAGCCTGTACGTTTGAAAATTCGACATTAATATGGGGGACCCAGTGCTACTTACGAACAGACAATCTGGAAGCAAATTCCAACTTCCCAATGAAGCTCAACCATGGATATTTCCTCCCGTCAAAGGTACCCTAATCACAGCCTAAAGAAATTAAGAAACTGTCACAAGGAATATCTACCCTTTTAAAGAGTCACGGTGTCCTTGGAGTCCCAATTGTGGCAAGATCAAGGTGAACTGAATTAAGAAAGTCTCGACTCTCCTGATCAGGGACAGCTATTAATAATACAATCCACTTCTAGGGTTGCCACTGAAAAAGCCTCAGAACTTGGTTCATTATCTGCCCTGCGCCCTCGTTGAAATGCCCTATTCCCCGGTGATCCAAGTCACTCTTCAAATTTATTACCCCATCACCATTCATAATTATGACCCCTGGACGTTGAAAATAAGGTTGATATAATGTTGAAGGTAACCCGCAGCTCTCTGAGAAATACCAAGACTTTGTTCATTGAGTGTGGTGTGGGGAGCCTAACCATTCTGCTAATGTGTTTTTGGAGCATATGGTGTTTTATGTTTTGCAATGTGACGTCTTACATAAACACATGCATGTGTATTCAAGAAAATGCGGTTTATCAACATTACCTTACACCAGAAAGCTAAAAACAATCCGAGCCATTCATTCTAAATACAATTATATAGATTGGCCGATAAAAAGATAAATATGCTGCGCTTCATATTCTTAGAGCTAATTAGTTGAATGTAATTTATTTGATGTAGCTGTCTGACTGGAAGCCTCATCCCTCTGCACGTTCAAAGCAATCCCTTAAGTGCTGCGCCGCCGCGGTGCTCCCTGGGAGAGTCCTCGCAGAGCGCCGCCATGATGGATTCTGCTGCTCGAGGGCTGACTCGGCGCCTTCTCGTCTTCACCACACCGGCCTATTATATTAATGGGATGGAAGTCAATCCTACAGCAGTCAACATGCTTTTGTTATATTGCGCCGGCGCCGTGACAATGTGGCTGCTCTGTCTCCCGGGACATTTAATTTCCGCTCCTCAAATGAGCTGCAAAGCTGTGAAGCCTGGCAGTGTTCTTCGCAGACACTCTGCGATGCAGATAATGAGGCTACTGATAGGAGCCTGGGAGACTGCAATGGGCCCGAGCGCAGCCGTGGCCTGATAATGCTTTTATGCCAGTGGTATCACAGCGCAGCCCCTATCACCCCTTCAGGAATGCCTCATCTTTATGTGCACTGCAGCAGCTGTCACCTTAAACGGCTAATGGGGAAGCAAAGTAGAACCCTGGTGCCAGTGATCTTTGTCACTTATTAATTTTAAAAGGCACCAGACTTCAAGTTCTAATAAAAGTGCACTTGCCCTATCTTTGCCGCGTGCACGCGAACAGAATATAAATTGAAAAAATTCACGGTGCTGCTCTGCAGCAGATCTAATTTGGCGCCATCGGAAAAGGCAACTAAGGCAACTAATTAAAATGTATCGCAGGTAGGGGATGCCGGGAAAGGAGGCGCGCGTGCGTTTAACGGAAAGATTGGCTGGCCTTTTCTCGAGTGTAGCAGCAAACACCTGCCGGAGAAATGCCCAAAAGTAATGCAGGCTTGAGACCTACCATGCCCACGATTTATGGTCCATAAATGACCATTCCGCAAACCAGCATCAAGCAAGCCACCTCTTGTGGCAGGACCGCAGCCAAATCAATGCTGACAGTTCTTACTCAAGCTGTCAAGCCACCAACAAAGAAGGAATAAGCAGAGCAAGTAATGAAACAAAATGTCTTCCCAAGAGCAACATGATGCTGCAATGTTGCAATTGCATGAAAACCGAGGTGCAGTAAGACTACCTTTGATGAAAGGAAGTCATTGTTTGTTAACAAGGCCCACCATGTATATTTTTGGATTGATGGGACAACTACAGTTGTATAGTATTTTATGTCATTGTATTACTAAATAGCTATACGATGCACTAGCAAAGGTTACCTCAGCCCATTCAGCCTTGTGGGAGCAACAGGACATTTTCTTACATGCAACAGTATGAATCACAGAAGCAAATAAATTATTCCAGGTAACAGTGCAAGACAATTAAGTATTGGAATTGTTAATGAGTTCCTATTGGAACCTGTTTGTTAGGGCAAACAAAGCAAACACAAAAAGATGATGGACTTATCGCTGAAACTATAGAGACCCTTACCCCCAGTCACAGATTTGAGTTAAATCCATCATCGTTCTTTAGCTCGTTTCGCCATCCCAGTTCAGACCCAGCCATATGCAAATCAGTCTTGACCCTGTGCCTAATGGGAAGAGTCCAGCCCGAACTGCCTAGCTAGGTCTTCCCTGGACTGGAAACAAGCATCCTGGAACCGGTTTCGGGGTAACACCCTTCATCAGCCAGGCTAGCTTAAATCCAGTGGCAAAGTGAGCATGGGACCCACGTCTGGGCATTCCCTGCCAACTTAGGGCAAACAAAGCAAACACAAAGAGATGATGGACGGAGCACTGAAACTTTTCAGACACTCACCCTTAGTCACAGATGTGGGTTGAATCTATAATCGTTCTTTAACTCACTTCGCCACCCAAGTTCAGACCCAGCCATATGAAAATCAGTCTTGACCCTGTTCCTCACGGGAACAGTCCAGCCCAAACTGCCAAGCAGGTCTTCACTGGACCGGAAACAAGCATCCTGGGACCAGATTCAGGGTTACACCTCTTATCAGCCAGGCTAGCTCGAACGAACCTCCTTGTTAATCATAGGGATTTTTAGCCAATTTATTTTTAAAAAATGTACTACAAAATCTGCAGTTGGGATCAGAGTACCCACCAGTCCCCTCCAAGAGACTTGGGTTTGCCTGCTGCGCTTGCTTACATTGGGTTGATAATAAAACATTTTCCATGGTTGCATTAGCTTTTAACCCAGGCATGCCTTCGACATGGTCTGTCAGTGATGCATTGTGGTAGCGTATGAAGAGACATTTTAAGCCCCTAGGGTCAAACTAGGACAGGAAATAGGACCAGACACCAAAATAAAAGTGTTCCACTAAGTTCATAGGATAGTCCAAAAAGTGGCCCATATTTATAAATCAGGGTACTTTTGAACTTGGAAAGACATGCCTTATAAATGTTTTGCAAGGTATGGGAGACTGCATACATTTGTTATTGCTCCAGGCAGTGCTTCTGATAATGTCAGGGAAATCCACAGTTAACAAGCTTTGGCAAAACCAATAGGTCTTACCTATGCAAGAGCTATCGGCTTTGGCAGTGTGTCATTAGCCATCCATGTTGTACACCAGTGTGCTTGCTGCTCAGTGTGGATAACAGTTAGTGGGATGGACTGGGGTGGGATGAGTTTGTGTAGAGTGAGGTGGGGTGGGGTGGGTGTAGTAGATTGAGGTAGATTAGAGTGGAGGACATTGGGGTAGATTGGAGTGGGGTAGATTGGGGTAGAGTGGGGTAGGATGTGGTAGATTGAAGTGGGCTAGACTGGGGTAGAATGGGATAGCCTGATGTAGATGGTAAACTTTGTTTACCACGAAACCAGAACACTGCATGCCATTACAACGCCATTACAACGTGGTCGTTACAACAACAGCGTTGTTGCAAGTAGGAAATACGACTTGCTCTAGGGGTCAGAAGGTGTTGGATTTAAAATCTAGCACCTTCCCTACTGTTGCACAGTAGGGAATTACATTGCGTGCTGCATCGCTGATTTGGCGTTGCAGCGAGCGCAATATAATTTGTTTTGTTTATTCATTTCTTGACTCAACTTTGTTCGGCCCAATTCCGGAGTTTACTATACCCCACTCTGCCCCTCCCCTGCCCCCCTGCGCCACACCACAACACTCCCTTGAGGAGCCGTCACTGTCCCACACTACCTTGGAGGCCAATATAGACAGAGTAGCCTTGGAAGTGGACCTTCTTTGTGAGGATAAGAAGAAGATGCAGGAGGGAGTGACTAATGCAGGAAACTGTCTTCTGCAATTACACCTCAAACATCAGACCTTCAACAACTGATGCATGATCTGATGGATCATTTGCGATGTCTTGAAAACAGGGCATAAGATGCAGAGGTCCGTGCCTCATGCAATAGGATCCAGGTGGTGCACCTGCCCAACGGTGTGGGACAGCAGGACATGGTTAAATACCTGGAGGTGTGGCTGACGGCCACAGTGGCCCTGCCTCATGCATGTGTGGTGGAACTCCTACATTCTGGGACAGAGACATAAACTTGCAGGCGGCCAAGCAAATCGGCCACCAAGTGGTTGACAACAGTAAGTTGTTCCTATTTCCGGATTACACCCTGGCTGCCCTACGTCACAGGGCATCCTTCATGGCTGTAAAACTGACACTAAGAGCCATGATATTGAATTATGCCCTGCTCTTTTCAGCCCGCCTATGTGTCACCTTTAAGGGGAGGTCAATTCTTTTTCGCAGGCCTGACAGAGGAGTGGGACTGGATAGAAACACATGGTGCTTAATTGCAACAGGGATCCTCACAAGAATAGTTATGGCGCACTTGGAGGGCATGGAGGCACAGTGGCAGATGATATGGGGTGACAGGGGCTACCTGGCCTCACTCCCTACAAGAGCCACTCCGCTACTGTAAGGGCTGCAGCACTGCGGGCAGTTGTGGCACTCAGGAAGACCCTAGTTCACATTATCTAGAGACTCCCACATAGGCATGAACAAAGAGGTCCTCTCGGGGGTAACCTCCAATCGGCCAAGGAGCTGGGGTAGCCCTGACCCCGACCCCCCCAGTGGCAGGGGTCACCTGGACATACTGATCAACATCGGAAGCCTCTTCTGAGGATGCATGACTGGCACTGCTGACTGGGACCCAGGACGCACATGACAAAGTTAACTAAGTGGCTCCCTCCGGCACGTCCCAAAGGCACAGATGATGTTAGCTTCTTTATTTACAATGTTACAAGGTCTTTCCTTGCTGCACCCAACAGTGGAGAAGGACAGAGGTACTGCATGTGATATATTTTCGGGTGGGGGAGACTCTGTCATTCATAGAGGTTGCGGGGGAACGGGCAGACCTCATGCCACAGACCAAGGACACACACAAACGCATCATGGCACACCGTACAGTAATTAGCCTCATCACCTGGAAAGTTAGGGGTCTAAGGACCCTGGCCAAAAGACATCAGCTTCACCCCAATCTGTGGAGATGATCTACCCTCTTAGCTATTTTGAAAGAGACACACCTCACTGACCGGGAGGGGGCGTGATTGCGAGCTCGCTGTAGGAGCCAACTTTTCCATACCACTTACCGCAGTATATGCAAGGGACGTGCTCGTGTGGGTGGTGCCAGGAGTGCCGTTTCAGCCGGATGGTCATAAGATAGACCCAGATATCTATATGAGAGTAGTAAACTGGACTTGTTTCAGATTCAAATATTAAGCCTCAATGCCCCGAACACTGGGCAGGCAGCCTACCTGCATTCTCTGACGGGACTGTAAGAGGGAACACTGAACAACCCTGTGGTGGTAGGCAGAGACTTTAATTGTGTGGCAGACACAAATCTAGACTGATCACATCCGCCCTTGCCAGGGACGGGCGCACTCGGAGCAGCGAAGCACTTACAATATTGACAGGGAAACTGGCACTTGCCAGACTTGTGGCGGCAGACAACCCCAACAAGCAGGGAATATTCACACTTTCCCGATATACATGAGCTACACAGTAGAATAGACCACCTGCTGACCTCCTATCATATTTCTGGGGCGCCGCAGAACACCGGGTACCTCGTGAAAATGTATCACTGAAGAGGGAAGTGGGAGAACGTGTATCCCCTACTGGCACCTTAACAGTGAGGCACTGGAGGATGCAGTGTTTCACAACACTGTACAAGGAGAATTGAAAACCTTTTCTGAAACCAACGCTGACACCGCCCCCTCGCCTGGGTCCTCGAGATCCAGGCCGTTGGTGAGGTCAAGGCTTGTTGGAACCTCATCCGCATGCAGCAGGAGCACACTGAAACAAGTTCACAACGGGCCCTGTATGATTACAGGGAGTATCTGGCAGAAGTCCATGCGGACGGAGATTGGTGGGCCATATACTCATGGGACTGTTGTGGACAGAGGGTGCTCACAGCACAATCACGGCCTTTCCCCACCCTGACGGCCACTACATGTACAGACAAGCAGATACAGTGGCTGTGTTCTCTAAGTACAATCAGTCTCTTTATGGACAGGTAGAGGGGGAACCAGAGAAAAGCCTGTCCTCCTTCCTGGCAGACACCCCCATGACCGCGCTGACCCTAGAGGAGAGTCAGCAACTAGACAGACCTATCACGGAGGGAGGAATAAGATGGGCAACCTGTTATGGCAGAGTTTTTGGCTTTATTTAGCAGTGATATAGATCATTAATCTTGCTCGCATCTAGTATAGGTATTCGTAGCCTGGGTTGGCCCTTTTAAGCCCTTTTTCCAGATCTAGAAGAGGATAGCTGCTTAATATGCCTTTATTCTTGACTTTAACCTGTCTATTGCCTATTGGCTTTGACATATTAGACATATTGGTATGGTTTATGTAGGTATTCTGACAGAGCTAAGGAACATTTCACCCCTTTCAGGCCTACAGGCCTAGAGCTAGAGGGACTCCATTTTGATGAAGCTGAGAGGCTTTTCAGGGCAAAGGCAAAGTTTATAGTTAAGGCTGTTGTTCGCTTGGAGAGAACCGGTTCAGGCTGGCCCTTATCGAAGGAATGTATTTTTTCCCACTCCGAAGACACAACTTCAGGCTGGCCAGCTGGGAACGTGTCCTTGGTACGGGGAGGTACAAGAATTTGGTGGGCGGCAGGTTACTGGCCGTAACTTTCCATGAAAGGACAAGCATCCATATTAGCGAGCTACAGGAGAGGAGGAGTGTTCATTCCAGCTTGTGTGCAGTTCAGTTCAGTTTGGAGTGCAGTGCAGCGTGGTGCTCAGAACAGCTTGGAGCACAGAACAGCTTGCAGAGAGAGAGAGGATGTCTGCTGGAGCTGCAGAATAGAGTGCAGTTCTTGAATGGAGAAAGAAGGCAGACGATTGCTGAAGATGAGGAGAGAGAAAGCAGTGCAGAGAGCATCAAAGAAGGCTGTCAGCTGGAGCAACTGAACCAGAGGCGTGGTGATGTGGTGAAGGAGGGAGAGACAGAGAGAGCCCTAATCCCACCAGAGGCAGAGAGAGAGCCCTAATCCCACCAGAGGCAGAGAGAGAAATCTTCCTTCTAATAGGTGAGGTAGTCTGAATTAGTTACACTTACACTTTATGTCTAATCTTTTCCCTTTCAGCTGAGTGTTCCTGTTATGTTTAATCCTTCTCTTTCAAGCGGTGTGTTCTACCTATAGTCTTTGTCAGATCTGTGTAAAGGTTTATATTGTACTAATAATAAATGACCCCATTAATTAGCGGATTAGTGTGCCTGAGTTCTTATATGATAAAGTTATCCTGGCTTCAAGCCAGTTGCTGTTGAGCCACTGATGGATCAAAAGGGGGGTAGGAGCGCTTAAATCAGGAAATAACTCAGTCACATAGTGTGTATATCTTTATCCCCATACAGTGAGGGTAATCACTCCTGGTAGGTATTACTGTTTGAACAGATGCTACCCCTGATCAGGTAAGTAATAGTGAGGGAGAGAGGAGACTTGCAACCAAGGGACTAAGTTAGTACACCATCCCATAATATTATTGTAGTAGCAGACCCTTAGTGAAGAGACTTCCCAATATATATATATGTATAGGTGTTCATAGGAATGTGGTCGTCGTTGATATGCGGCGTTAGTGAGAACACTGGGTGGGAGACCAGTGTAGATACCCACTGGATTGTGGCTTGAATAAGTGAGAGCGTCAGGGGGGACACTGGCGTGGAGTTCGACAGGATTGTTGAGCGTTTGGAAAAGGGAGCATTGGGTTCTGCAGGCCCATGTGTAGTCGCACCGGATTGTGCGCAATATCTGCCCTAGGGTAGACCGGTCTGGGTCTGAGTGGCCGCGAGACCAACTGATGTGAATAAGTGTGGTGTAGGGTATGGATATCCCTAGTAATCAGTGAGTATTCTTAGTATCCCTATAGATTTAGTGGTGTTCTTAATAATATGAGCTTGTATATTGCGAGTTCCCCATCCTCAGGTAGGTACCAGGTGGCTGGATAGGTGGTCCTGAGGAGGGAAGGTGAGTACGTTCTGGCTGGGTTGGAGGGGCCCCTGGGGGCTGATCCCACCTACTCAGAAAATCCAGCCATTACACAACCAAACAGCTAGCAACTAGGAGGACATCAAGTAATGATGGTCTTCGATTGGAATTTTATATATGCGCACAGGCGGACCTGATTAAGCCCCTCTCCAAAATGTATGCTGCTGCAGGCAATGATGGATTGCTCCTGGAGTCCTCCTGGGAGGCGATCATAGTGATGATCCTAAAACACGGATGGGAACCAACGGACAGAAAGTCACACAGACAGTTGTCTCTCCTCAACGTAGATTGTAATATACTAGTAAAAATAATAGTGAACAGAATTATGCAATTACTGTAGACCCTGGTTCACTTGGCTTTGTACTCTGGAGGAGCACCTCTTTGAAAATACAGTGTTTTTTTCACATGATGAATGTACTGCCGGCTGAAAACTGCCAATCAGCGGCGCTGCCAGTGGACATGGACAAGGCCTTTGACAGCATGTTGTGGACATATCTTTTTCGGTTCCCCCAATGCATGGGGTTTGGTAGTGATCTCACATCCTGGATATGGGTCCTATATTCGGATCCCAGATCGAGGGTCTGCATTGGCCATGACTACTCGTATCAATGGCAAATACACAGGGGCACCCGACAGGACTGCCCACAGCCGCCCCTACTATTTGCATTCACTATGGAGCAGCTGGTGTGCAGACTGCGTACATGGCACTCAGAACGGGGCATAATACAGAACAGGCATACCCACATTACCTCTCTGTACACAGATGATATATTTATATACGTAGATGATACCGTCACCAGACTGCCACCCATTAAGCGTATGCTAGAGCAATTCAGGGCACTGTCTGGCCTGCACGTGAACATAGCAAAGTCGTGCCTTTTCCTGTTAACAGAGTAGGTAGCAGACTTACTCCCTGGGGCTGTGCCAACGACCTTGCAAATCACCATGCACACCTTTCATTATTTGGGTGTGCATATGTAGAGAGACCCAAGGACATCCGGGAGGGCAACCTGTGTAACGTGGTGACAGTTCTATGGATGTCCCTGGCATTCTGGCGGTAATTACTACTATCACACATAGGAAGAGTGGCCCTGGCTAAGATCAGGGCCGGACCGAGAACGCATACCAGCCCTGGCAAATAAGTCGGACAGGCCTGGTGTCAGGGGGTGCTGATGGGAGACACTGCTGCTGCTTTTGTTACTGGGGGCCGATATTGCAGCACTGCTGTAAAACCAGCACCCGATAACAAAAAGGGGCCGCACCGGTCCAAAACTAGCTCCCACCCTTCCTGCCCACCAGGACAATGCCTGGTGCCCGTTACAGCCAGTCTGGCCCTGGCTAAGATGGTGGCGAACATGCCCCATTTTTAGGTTTCGCCTATTATCATTCGCTTGCGAATGTAATAGGCGAGAATTCAAGTGCTCCATCGACTCGTCAAACCACTGCGGTTTTTTCACAGTGCATGTGAGTCACGTGACCACAAAAGCGGGTCACGTGACCACACAAGCACGCGCATCTCCCTAATCCGCCTCCCACACTTCTCCTCCCCTCGCTCGCATTCCCGCCCCCCCACCAGGGTCTCCCGCCCCCATCCGGCTTCCCTCCGCGCATCTCCCTAATATCCTCCCCTCGCTCGCATTCCCGCCCCCAAACAGGCTCTCCCACCCCCATCCGGCTTCCCTCTGGCCATTTGCCAGCATACTTTCATTTGAATGGAAAATCTAGTAAGCCCATTCTTCAATCGAGCATTTTGTATTTCTGTGCTTAATTCATGTGCCGCAACACCCCACAAAGGATGCCTACGCGTTTTGGCTACCGCCTTCAACTGGGCAACCCCTTTACCACAACCAACGTGAAATTTAAAAACAAAGGATAGACATGACATGAACCTCTCTCATTTCCTGTTTATTTCATCTAGACCGCATCCTACAGTTTTACAATTCGTCACAGTTCCACGCCATATTGAATTACATAATCGCAGTATCTCAGTTCTCTTTTAGTGTTTAAGTATATATAATAATTTCATATGCAACAAAACATCTGTTTCACTCCTTAAGCTTCTCAAACCTTTTAAACTCTATAATTTGAGTCTATGAACACGTTCACGTCTATGTACCCGCCATCTCTTTCACATTGTATATTGCACATGTTTTGTTTTTCAGAATCTGATAAATATCCACACAGTGTACATCAATGTTTTATAAGGTGCAAACATATGTTCGGGTATTCCGTAGTAAGACCTCCAGATTAAAACATGTATATTAAAAAGGTTATCTCCATATGCTTGGATTTTGAGCTCAAACCTCACAAAATCTAGTAAGCCCATTCTTCAATCGAGCATTTTGTATTTCTGTGCTTAATCCATGTGCCGCAACACACCACCTAGGATGCCTATGCGTTTTGGCTACCGCCTTCAACTGGGCAACCCCGTTACCACAACCAACGTGAAATTTAAAAACAAAGGACAGACATGACATGAACCTCTCTCATTTCCTGTTTATTTCATCTAGACCGCATCCTACAGTTTTACAATTCATCACAGTTCCACGCCATATTGAATTACATAATCGCAGTATCTCAGTTCTCTTTTAGTGTTTAAGTATATATAATAATTTCATATGCAACAAAACATCTGTTTCACTCCTTAAGCTTCTCAAACCTTTTAAACTCTATAATTTGAGTCTATGAACACGTTCACGTCTATGTACCCGCCATCTCTTTCACATTGTATATTGCACATGTTTTGTTTTTCAGAATCTAATAAATATCCACACAGTGTACATCGATGTTTTATAAGGTGCAAACATATGTTCGGGTATTCCGTAGTAAGACCTCCAGATTAAAACATGTATATTAAAAAGGTTATCTTCATATGCTTGGATTTTGAGCTCAAACCTCATAAAATGCGTATGCAAAATTTTAAACAAAACACTATGGTGGCCTGCGCTCCATATATTGTGCAGAGACAATGCCAATAACGATATATAAATATAAAATGTAATTTACAAAACCAATAGCTCCAACTTTCCAAATGCGAAACCTATTGGCAACGCCAGTGCTTGTTGCTTTGAGTAGCCCGGTACTGCTGGCAGCGGTACCAATGCAGACAGGGAGGAAGAATGAGATACTGATCTGATCCCCCACTGTTATGTCTGCCGGCCTTAGCTGCAGTAGGGCGCACAACGCGCTGCTTGCAGTGGAGGTGTGCCTCGGTCACCACCCTGGGGCTGCTGTTAAGTGTGGGGGGCAAAGTCCTATTCGAGAAGCTTTGTGTGGATTACAACATCTCAGCGGGGCAATTTCCAACTCATGCGGTGCTTACCCGAGCTATAGACCAGTAATGATAAGACCCAGGCAAGGAACCAGAGGCCAACCTGACCCTGCAAACTCCGTTGACGTGAAGCCAGAGATACCACAGAATAACCAACATATATAACGGAATGAATAGGGCCGTAGGTCCAGAACTACTAGACCTAAAAGATAAATGAAGCCAAGATCTGAAGATAGAGCTGACGGCTGCTGACTGAGGCAAGATTCTGAGGCACATTCCATGGGTCTCACTCAATAATTGGCTCAAACTCCTGCAGTTCAACTATGTACATCGCACCTACCTCATCCCGACACACCTACACAAGATGTTTGTGGTGCTATCACACCGTTGCCCTATATGTAGGATTGAGCAGACTGACTCTACCACATGACATGGCAATGCACAGCATTGCGCCACTTCTGGATGGAAGTATGTACATACCTCACGCGGTGGACAGACAGACAGCACATCAACACACGCAAGACATGTTTGTTGGGCTTGATGCTGCACCCAAAAACTGACAAGGCCATAAGTAGGCTTGTACACCTTGCCCTGGCGTTGATGCATCGCAGGATAGCTATGCACTGGAAGTCGACTGAGCCCCCCGGTGGCGATGTGGAAGAGAGATGTCCAAAGATGGAAGTGAGCCGAGCATGATACGTTGCAGTGCCTCTGTCGGCAGGCTGCAAATGATGCACTGGTTACGGGATCGGATGTTATATAGCTGGCTCTGGAGGGGAAAAGACCAAAGATCCAGGGACGTAACACAGGCCCCCTTAGCCCCTGGGGTGCGGGGCCCCAAGCTCCAGGGGGCCCCCTCAGCACAGCACTCTGGCTGCAGAGCCCCTGACTGAGCCCGGAGGGGTGCCCTCCACATGCCTTGCAGGGAGGCCCCCTCGAGTTTCGTTACCCCATTGCGAAGATCTCTATAAGGGGGGAGGCACCTCACACTGCGGTGTGCACTCAAGGTGGGCTGGAGCCTCTGGGCATTTTTATGCTACTTCACATGCACACCCATGAAACGCACACATTTAATCAACACCTGCACACTTAGGGCATGCTGTATGATGCCTCTGCTGTGTTCCACAGATTATTCTGTAATGGATGATAACCTGTATGCACTGTTTTTTCATTATTTGTTAAAAAAGACAATAAAGACCTATTAAAGAAAGAATAAAGGTTGTCTTGTTGCAAAGAAAGTAGGCATTTCTTCCAACCAATGGAAAAGTGGGTATTGAGGAAGAGTTGTGAGGGGAGATGAGTTTTGAGACACAAGTGGGGCATTGGATGTGAAACTGTTAGGGATATAAATATTTGAGGATTAGTAGGGCATACATTTAAGACATTTTAATAAGCGTTTTTGGACTAAAAACCACTTGTTAACTGAAGTTAAAATAAAAACACAACACGTGTGGAAGCCAAAATCAAACTAGCATTTAATGCAAAATAGAAGGTAGCGAAGCAAGAGACAATTGTCATTTAAACTGACATGGGGTTTTTCAAGAAAAAGGTCATTGGAGCTATGCACGACAACACATGTAAAACATCCTACTATATATATATAATTTCTTTACATACAAGTCAATGTAATATGATTCTGTTATAAAAATCTCTTTTTCTTAGCAGAAACGTATCTGGTGTGCAGGTGTCAGGATCTTCCCCTTAAGGAACCTGAGAACAGCCTTGAAGGGAAGCTATTATTCATAGCCACAAATACTAACTCTATTCGTCTCACAAAAACCTGCAACCCTTTGCCAGGTTTGCAAACAAGGTTATGCTTACTTAGATGATTCTATTCAGCATCATTAGCACATGCAGTCTAAGAAGTGATGTCTTTGAAGGCATATTGCCAAAAATATTACTCAATTTGCAATGATATTTCTTTGCAAACTACAGAGTCCCTCAGACCAGATTCAGACAATTTCCAAATGCACAATTATGTTCTTTTGTCTGACAAAGCGAGTACAGCAGTTGCTGTGCTATGATATGTTGCTAGAATAGACCATATCTCAGAGGACAAATAAACTAACCATATGCAGTATTTTTTAAAACAAGTTCTGTGAGAACACCCGCAGAAATATCAGAAGGTGTGGGACATGTGGGGGAATTATTCTTAGGATAAGGAATTTGACTCACTAACTGTGGACGAGGATGAGGTGGCCGTGGCCATTGGTAAAATGACTAGTAATAAGGCTCCCGGGCCGGATGGTGTTCCCTCCGACCTTTTTAAAGTTGATATCTGATTTTGGTCCAAAGTCTTAGCAAATGTTTTTAATAAAATTTCAAAAACAGGAATCCCAGAGACATGGACCCAGTCGGTGATTGTCCCTATCTACAAAAAAGGGGACAGGGGTGACCCTGGCAATTACCGCCCTATATCTCTCATCGATTCCGCAGTTAAGTTCCTAGGGAGAGTGGTCCTATGCAAACTTACCGAATGGTTAGAGGAGACTAATACCCTTTCTCCTCTACAGTACGGTTTTAGAAAGGGGCGCAGTACCATCGACCAAAGCTTAAATTTACAATTGCTTATTTGGAAGTACACAATAGCGAAGCAAGGATCTCTGTATATGGCCTTTATGGATCTGTCCTCAGCATTTGATCGAGTAAACAGATCCAAGTTGTGGGGCCAGCTTCTCAGCATTGGAATAGACTCAAATATTGTGTATTTCTTAGCAGACCTCCATAGGGACCTTACAGCCACGGTTCGTTATGATAGAAAAGGGAACTGCAGCAGACCCGAGAGCAGAGGACGGCCCGGGACCAGGGTTCAATTCCCGGCGCGGCAGGTTTCTGGACCAGGGTCAGCGGACTCGATAATTCTCTCGCCTCGGTGCCCACTCTGATCAGCGATCACACTCGGCAACTCTGGGCATTAGCTTGCCTCATCCTCACTAACGGCCCCACCAGACCGCCGGGGATGCCTGGTCTCACCCTGGAGATACCCATTAAGGGACCATCTCTCAGGGAAGCCAGGAAGGGTTTCGCAGCGGTCGAAGCGCCTTGGGACCCTCCGGGTAAGTAGTGCGCTATATAAATGCCTATACATTTACATACACGGGAAAAATCAGCATCACCAATGGTGTAAGGCAGGGATGCATTCTTGCTCCCCTGCTTTTTACACTATATATAAATGATTTGGGTGGAGTTTTGGGTGCAGCGTGTAAGGACATCCCGCGGGCAGGGAAGTACCTATTGCCCGAATTATTATATGCGGACGACGCTGCTCTCCTAGCCAGAACTGCAGTGGGTCTTCAAAGTCTGCTGAATTCTTTTTATGTTTTTATGACAAATCTTGACTTAAGTGTTAACTATGGTAAATCCCAATTCATGGTGGTGGGCCATAAAGGGAAGGCCAAAAAAAATGTAATGACACTGCATTGTAATGGACACAAGCTGACAAGAGTCTCCAGATTTCCCTACCTGGGGTTGTTTTTGATGATTGTTCCACGTGGCACCCTCAAATGCTAGAGAAAAAAAAGGTCCTGGCTCGCTCTATTTCTGCGGTGCTGGGCTTCTCACGCAAATTAGTGGTGAAACCCCTCTAGGCAGTTTTAAAACTATATGCTGCCAGCTCCACGGCCAGCTTCATAGTCCATCAGGAATGCGGCGTGGACTATCTGGAGGATCGAATCGCCATGGCCCCCCTTTTAAAATGGATATCAGTTTGGCTTAATCTGGAGCTTGAAGTGAACCACGAAATCTTGAAGGACTGCCTAATGCTAGATAACTGGGACAAGATCCCTTGGCTGAAATATGTACAACAAATGTGTGTAAAGTTGGGCCGGCCTGATTTGTTCAACAAACCATCTAACCTGGTGAAAGGCGATCTGAAGTGGGTTAAAAACACTTTTATGTTGAACAGAGGGATGGACAGAGAAGGCATGGAGTTGTTAAAGCCCTCTGTTAGGACTCACCAATTGATTGTTTCCCCTGGACATGAGTTGGAACTCTACCTAAAGGTTGTTAACAACTCAAATTATAGGTATCTTTTAACCAAGTTCCGACTGAATAAAATCCATCTATTAATTTCAGGCCGCCCTGGCTGGACCAAGCGATTGGATCTAGATCTGTGCAAATGTGACGGTTGTTCGATCATGGATACCATACACTTTTTGTTTTTTTGTGATTACTTTAAGGACATCAGGAAAAAGTTTATTATACCCTTGTTAAAGGGGAAAGGGTTTAGGCAAGTTAAGCCAGCTTTATTGCACCTTCAACTATTAGCAGATATATGGGAAATTTACAACGTAGCTACATTTTTTACCATAGCGGTGAGACTCAGTAAAAAGATCAACTGGTCCTAGATGATTTATTGTAAATAATGACCATTGTAACTTGATTTAAGTTTTAATCTAAAACCTTTTATGTTGCCTTTTTTAATCATAGACTGATGTACATATTGTCGTTTTTTAAATTTTGCCATCATGTGCTGCATATTTTAATGGGTACTCCCTCCCTTTTTATATTGTATTTTTATGTCGTTATGCTGCCTGGTGACCTATGGACCATTTTTATGTGTTCTGTACTTTTATGGTTTTTGCAATTGAGCCGAATAAAGTATTTCTTGACTTGACTTGACTCACAAACAGACTGTATGCAAATATAATAACTTAATATGTGGCATTTCACATAACAATTTGCTCTTGGTGATTGCAGTATGCTGTTTATATAATCAAACTCAGTAAAAAGGGTTTTTTTAAAACTTCACAGAGAACACAATGCAAATCTCATATACTCCTGAGTAATTACCTATATATGTGTTTGGAATCAGTGTTATCGTTTTTTTACAGTAATTTTGGAAGCAGAATTAACTAGAAAAAGATTAACAACAGAAGTTGTCATGCTTCTTATTTTTAGTTGGGCATCAAAAACAAAGTAATGGATGGAATGCTTGAATTAATCTTGTTTCCGTTCACACTCTGCTAGTGGAGCCAAGCAGTACACGGCTGATGAGGCCTAAAATGGGCCAAAATATTCCTGAGTTGCCTGTGTTCATTTTTTATATTCCTCTCATAAAAACACGTCTTTTTTTTAAGTTCAGGGGCTGAGTCTCTAGGTGTAAAAATTAGCAATCTCTTTTGTACTGCATGTTGCCTACATAGAAAAAATCCAGAATGCGCTTGACTGGGTACTCAGAGTGGTGCAATACCATTTTATTTTTCTCCTTCTCGTGCTGCGAGAAAGCAAAACGGTATGCCTGGTTAAGAGGGCGTGGGTGGGCGGGTCAGGGAGGAGTGGCATGCCCACTCTTAGTGCCCTGTTTGGTCGGCCGTCTAGGGCCGACCAAACCAGTCATGCGCACTCTGGATTGGCCTCGCTACAGGTGGGCCACTCCTCCCTGACCCGCCCACCCGCCCGCTTTTAACCAGGCATATTTAAAATACCATTTTATGTTTCTGCTTTGCGCACTGCGAAAAAGCAGTGGGGCGACGCTCCTCGGCCCTAATGGAGGAGCTGCCCCTGGCTTGAAGCTAAATTAGAATTTTGATGTGAGGTAATTTGATTTCATAGCGGCAGTTGGAGTTGACTGAGGAGAGACTGGAGGAGCATTTCTTCTAACAAATAAACAAATATACCACCCACCCACAAAGCATTGCAAACTCTTTGTAACTCAGCGAAAGATTTTCGGTTGCCAAAATGTATTACATCCTCGAGTGCAAATGCACCATGACGTGTCATTAACTATGTATATCAATGGACATTTTTTTCTGGCTAAGCAGGATTGTTTAGTAGAGTGGTCAGCGTTGTGTAGTTTTGGTACGTAAAGGTGCTCGGACTGATCTAAATCCTTTGATTAAAAAATATTTAGGTCTTTGAAAGAGCAGGTATAGTTTGACCGTTAATGATAAAACTGTGTATTCATATCCTTTATCTGGCGGCAATCCACAAGTAAACAAAAGAGTAGTTATTTTGTAACATTTACCAAAATAGGGCAGCTTCCTGCCGTCCTCTTTGAGAGACAGCTTCTTCTTCTTTAAGATCACCGCACTGTTTAATTGGTAGGCAAGTACTAAGTACAATATCTAACTTCGAAAATCCCAATTAAATTACAGTATATGGTACTTCAAAATACATTTAGTCAAAGTCATTATTTTTATGTAGTCAGTCTGTAGTATTGTCGTTTTTCTTATGCTTTCATTAATTTTCATTGTCATAAAGTAAAACATATTAAAGCAATACAAAGCTACCAACTTATTTTTTATTAATTGTATATGGTGAAATAAGACCTGTAGTGTTTCCCCATGGCGTGCTGCTATTCAACATCCCAAGTCACAACCAGGCAACAATTTTGGCATACATGACCCCAGGCCTAACACCTTGTTTGGTGCAATCTGAACCTTTGCACGGGGGCCTAGAATCAGGACCATCAGCCTGTCCGGCCAGGTCCTCTGTCAGATTTCATCACTTCTAGTAAGTTTCACCTGACTCTCTTCCACTACAACCCAAAATACAATCTTCCGAATCTGTGTTCTCAATAGGCTGAATGCTGCTCTTAGTTAAAATGTATCTTAGTGCTGCAGATTTGTGCTTCGTGCTGATTTCCCTCCTGCCAGGAACTCTACCTATTAAACATTGTTTAATTGACAGCTCAGGTAAGCCTCTATTACAGGATGTAACTTTGCCACCACTCCTGACCAGACAATGTGTATTCAAGGGCAAGTTTCTGTGGGTGAAGTACGCCCTTTAGAGATAGATAAATGAACCAGCTTAAAGCTTGTATTGCGGGATATAGATTTTTTTCCTGTAAGCATGCTCTGTTCCATTCCTTATTTGTTAGTAGCTCTAGGCATTTGGAAGGCCATTTTCTCCTTAGCCATCTTTGTGCTGTCTCAGGACTAGGTGTATGTTGGCTAACCGAGTCTACCCGGCATCAGGCATAACATCATTATCATTGTGAGGTAACCGGCAGAGAATTAGGAAATATTGGCCCAATTTTCCTACCTGTCTGAACCAAACTCACATTCTGCAAGCATCATGCAAGGTCAATCTAAAAAAAAATCCCTATGCCTAAGCAAAGGTGACAAAGTGTTAGTTGGATAAAGATCGCTGACCGTTTCACACACACATCATCTCACCACTTCATTACTGACATGTCCTGTGTGATTTTCTTCAATGGTCTTGTATACCATGGCAAAATGTCTACAGCAGCAATGGGCCATCTCAATACTACCCTGATCACTCTATGCTGTACCACGTCACTGATTACATGTGATGTAGGAATGGGCAAGTCCCCTGCATGATTTGCAAGCATGCACCACTGCCATGCAATATCCACAAAGTGAATATCTGTTATTTATTGCTGTCCTTTTGTTTTTGACCACAGTGCAGACAACAATCATGCATGTATGCTGAGGTCTGCAGTATTATTGGACTGCTCACCCAGAGCCAGGTCCTGTCGTAAGGAAGATGCTTTATGCATGTCCTCCAAAATTGAATGCAATTTTTGCAAACTCACTGGATTGCTAAGTATTGGCGTTGCAAGCAGTACTTTGATTTGTAGTGACAGGACAGGGTTTTACCTGTTTTCTCAATGTTGGAAGGACTACTTGCCTCGCCTGTGTAAAGTGTCCTGTCTGCTGCAACCGGATTCTTCACTGCATCCAGTCCATGTGAATACTATAGTAACTTTTGTAGGACTACTGTTTTATTACAAAACCTGCTACAAAGTGCAGTTTGTGAATCATGCCCTGTGTGTGTAGCACTGTGTGTGGCTAGCGGGATCAATCAAGAGGGTGTTTGTGTCACAGATATCTGTGGGCACAGTGGAATGCATATCGGATTTCTACTGTAGGAAGTGTACCAAGTGGATGTTAGAATGGGCCTGCCAAACAAGTGGTGCTTATTGCGGACATCCCTGAAGCTTGTGGGAGTCCGAGACTCCGAGGCTTGTGGGATAGATGGCGAGAGCAATCTCTTAAGAAGTACAGGGAAGCCTTTTGCTAAGTCCAGTTCTTTTGTTCCCTTCAGTTATCACCTTTATCAGGATGATAGAAAGTTTGGAAGGGCAGAAGACAGCTATCATTTTAGAAGTGCAAAGTTATTCTTTGACGATGGCCCGCCTTTTTTCCCCAAGAGGTGCTCCTCTTAAAAGGCTTGACTAAAGGGCACTTTTTGACATTCCGGTGGCGCCTTGTTAAGCCACGTTATGTTACGTGGCTTTCATGGCCTTATATTTATGTGCCCCTTTCACGCAAAAAACTATGTGAAAGGGGCGATCCAAGGGTGTTGCTAGTGGATCCAAGCCACAACCATATCTTTTTGACACTGCCCCAGATTTATGAGGAATTGTAAGTCTGAGGCAGTGCCAAAAACATACGCCTCCAAGGGGAGGCTTAAGGGAGGAACAACGAGGAGAGATATCTTCATTTCTCCTTGTTTTTCCTCTTAATATGTGTGCTACATTCTGCAGTATACAGTATCTAGTAGATACAGCGCATTCCTACCCTTTTCTTTTGCCGTAGGGCATCGCAACAGTAAGGCTTGCTGCGCTGCCCTACGGAAAAAACCCCATAAATGAGACCCATAGTGTGCAGACTTCTCTCCTCTTTTTGACAATGTTTTTGGTAAAAGATGACTTGCAGCTGAAACATGAAGGCCAACTGAAGATAAATGCACAGAGTGGCAGAACCTCTTTGAACCAGTCCCGCACCTATACCAGGGAATATACAAGCTCGGACTACAAAATCATATAGAAATGGACTGAAGCTCTACTTATATTACTTAAGAATTGTACATATTCATTGTGGGTCACCTGAATTCTAGGATATCGAAAACATGTAGTCTACTATTTCATGCCTCCACCTGGGCAGGCATCACTATCCAGAGTGCTCAGGTCACCCTAAACAAATAACTTAGATTCATCCCAGTTGATGAGAAGCACAAAGGGGTCACAAAGACAAGTCAGTAATCTCAAAAGCGGTGGCACGAATCTCTGAATATCCTAGATAGGTAAGGTTATTGTCAGCATACATAGACAGTACAAGCATCATATTTCAAACTGGTTTACTCCAATCTCTCAAAGTAGTTCTCAATTTACAATCCAGAGGCTCCAGCCGCAGAGCGATTAAAAGGGGTGAAAGAGGAAATACCTGTGTTTTGTCCTGGTGTAGTTAGTGTCCACCTGTCTGAAATCACCAGATCTGTCCTAACATTAGGAGTTAGTTCAGAGCATGATAACTAAGCCCGACATGGGTGACTCAGACCAAAGCTCATACACTCAAGGACCAGCCACATGTGATCCCAGATTACAAGATCAAATATACCACTTGATAACCAGTAACCTCAATGTTATACCAATTTATTGGAAAGAAACTGTGCAAGACAAGGGCAGCACAGCTTAAGGTGTGTGTTGTACTTCTACCAAATATTAACCCATATTGATCAATATAATATATGGATCCAATAATTCACATTAGTCCATTGGCTAGCACTTTACTTAATGTTTTGGTATCTATGATAATCGTTGACAGCAGATGGTAAGCTCTGATGTCAGAAGGGTCCCTGTTAGGTTCAGGGACAAACTTTACCAAAGCTTTCCCCATTGAAAGCAGCAGCCACTGTAATTCTTGCACTTCAATGAATCTGACCAATAATTTGTGAACGAGCATCCACCTGAATGACTGATAAAGGTCCACATGAAAGATGTCAGTTCTTGGTGTTTTACCCTAATACATCCCGTGAATTATGATTCATGAAGCATACCTCTCTGCTCCCCAGTGAGCTCAGCTAGGTCAATGTCATCTAGATATTTACAAATATAGTGTCTATTCACTTCTCAGCATTTTCTGAAAACTCCCATAAGATTGAAAAGACGTGTCTCATTGATTCCCAGTTGGATGACTTTGTGTGCTCTCCTTTCACTCATCAAGTGATGATGCTGTGTTACATGACTCTCCCTTTTAAATATCTGTGTGAGAAGATGCCCCATTTTGCCTTCCTCTCTATGTGGCTACTGTCAATAAGTAATATGTGTGAATTTATCAAACATTGATCACGTCTTTTATCTATCTTCACATCTTTGCTATTTGTATTATATTCCCTAAATTTGATATCTCCTAATCAAGTTGTTGAAGAACACATTTCTGGGCTGACAGCCAGTGTTGAAGCTGAGGTTTAGCACCACAATTCTTTGCCATACACTCCCCCCTCAGTACAGTCTTGAAAGCTTCCTACTTAGATGCTTCACTATCAGTCAACTTCCAAATTAAGTTCAGGATATTGCTGTCCTGTGTCCCGAATCTCGCCCAGAAAAATCTAATCTGACAGGGTCACCGACCAGTGACACTACATGGAGATCATGGCCATACTTTGTACATCTGTGTATATTACCCGCAGCAGAGAGTGATTGGACAACAACCTGTTTAAATAAACTGTTCCGCCTTATCTAGACTGATCCTCTCACGTGACCAAGTAATAATCCATCCTAATTTAAGTATCACATATTAGAGAGTAAATCCTTTCCCAAGGATGGACTGTTATTATCATACTAATGGTAATGGTCACCCTATTATTAATGCTGCTGATTTTATGTAATTACTAGCTTACAAGTAAGTAAATATAAAATGTGATCTTTTTCTGCAATGCAAATCTCCTGAGTATAATTTGGAAGGCTTTAGATCACTTTATATCAATACAACAAACAGATGTAGACACTATATGCCTTACCTTGTATACATTGTGTTTTTTACCTACATTCAAGTGGTGTAAATACAATGAAGAAAAGTCTTGGATTATATTGTGAAGTGCATCTGATTTACATTTTTGTTTTTATCCTTGATTAATTAAGTGAATGAGGATAGTTATAAAGCACCGCGTAGGCTCGGGGGCTTCATGTTCCTTAGAAATTGAAGAAACCAGACACAGTAACCACTGAAAGCCTAACAGAATAGGCAAGCTTGCAAGGACTTTTCCAAAAGATTAAGGGCCATATGTATCATCAAGCTGATTTGCGATTCTCAATTAGCGATTTTTAAGAAATTGCTATTTCAATCAAAAAAAGACGGAAGAACACAGAGTGTCCGTCTACCACCGTACAAGTCAGAGGCCACCGAAGTCATCTGCGGCGTCCCTCAAGGATCCTCGCTGAGCCCCACCCTCTTCAACGTCTACATGAGCCCCCTCGCGGCCATTGCACGCCAACACAACCTCAACATCATCTCCTACGCTGACGACACCCAGCTGATCCTCTCCCTGACCAACGACCCTGCCGCCACCAGAGCCAACCTTCACGAAGGGATCAAAGACGTAGCCGAGTGGATGACGACCAGCCGCCTGAAACTGAACTCAGACAAGACGGAAGTCCTCATCCTGGGCTCCTCGCCCTCCGCCTGGGACGACTCCTGGTGGCCCCCCGCCCTGGGCACCGCACCCAAACCGACAGACCACGCACGCAACCTGGGCTTCATCCTGGACTCCTCCCTCTCCATGACCAGACAAGTCAACGCCGTCTCATAGTCGTGCTTCAACATCCTGCGCATGCTACGGAAGATCTTCCGGTGGATCCCCACCGAGACCAGGAAGACGGTCACCCAGGCCCTCGTCACCAGCCGACTGGACTACGGCAACGCCCTCTACGCCGGAACCACCGCCAAGCTCCAGAAGAGACTCCAGCGGATCCAGAACACCTCAGCCAGACTCATCCTCGACATCCCACGACACAGCCACATCTCCGGACATCTGAGAGACCTGCATTGGCTCCCCGTCAACAAAAGAATCACCTTCCGTCTCCTCACCCACGCACACAAAGCCCTACACGATCAAGGCCCGAGCTACCTCAACAACCGCATCAACTTCTACGCTCCCAAACGCCATCTCCGATCAGCCAGTCACGCCCTCGCCGACGTCCCCCGCATCCGAAGAACGACAACAGGAGGAAGGTCCCTCTCCTACCTGGCCGCCAAGACCTGGAACTCCCTCCAGACCGACCTGCGCCTGACCCAAGACCACCTCTCCTTCAGGAAGAAGCTCAAGACCTGGCTGTTTGAGCAGTAGCAGCACCCCCCCCCCTCCCCCCCAAGCGCCTTGAGACCCTCTGGGTAAGTAGTGCGCTCTATAAATGTCTTTGATTGATTGATTGATTGATTGAATGGGAAGTTATTCTCAATTTGCGATTCGCAATTTGCTAATCGCAAATTGAGAACAATTTCAAGGGTGCAGGGGTGTCCAAAGGACACCCTGTTGCATGCCTGAAATATGCATGGGTGCACATATGGCGCACATACATGCCATCTGCCTCACATGGCACTTTGAAAAATGCAAAAATGTGCATTTTTCAAGGAATTCGCAACTTACCACCAACTAGAAGTTGGTGGTAATTTGCGATTCCTTGGACATTATGCACATTTTTTTTGCTTCATACACTGCATGTAAGGAATCACAAAATTTGCGATTCCTTAAATGCAATTGCAAAATAAGGAATCGCTAATTTTGGGATTCCTTGTTTTGCACCAGATTTTGCTTTATACATACCATTTAGCAAATTCGCAATCGCAAAGGCAACAAGCATGAGATACATAATTACATTTGCAGAGGTTAAAAATTAACTTTACTGCAAAATTCTGTCTGTGCTGCAGCTTACAAAAAACAAGAGAGGTACTGAGAGTCTGTGAAATGAAGAAATGACAGGACCAGGTTGTGTCCAGTATAAGTGTTCAGATCAAACCATTGATCTTGAGCACATGACACTATTATGTCATAGAGGTGAGGATAGGAAGATACAGGGTTTAGAAAGTAAGAACATAGTACCCATCCGCCCACTCATCAGTGGAATTTCGTCATCTGGGTTGGTGAAAAGAAAGGTGTCCTATGGGCTTCTCCTCAGGGAGAGTCTGAGGTAGCCAGATGTTGGACCCTTAAGAACCACATCCAACCAGCAGAGGATAGTGTGTGAGTGGAAGGGGCAAATAAATTTGCAGTGCTCAGAAAAGAAAAAGGAAACTAATCCTAGTGATTAAAAATACCTACTTTGATGACATAAGAAGACTTTTATTCGGTGTGACCATCAAAGTGGTATCGTTAAAAACAGTAAGCTGATAGCATGTAAGGAATTGCTATCTATCACGTGTATTAATCGGTCGACATGTTTCAGCCTATACCGGCTTTCTTCAGGACCTATGATAAGCTACTGCAACATATACTTATCGTGAGTTGGAGCTTGAACATGAACAATCTCCAACAATTGAAGGTGTATCTCCTCCTGTGCATAGAAATGTGGGAAACAAAAAGACACAGTGTTAAATATATACAAACTATGTAGTGTTTACCTCAACCTCTTGAAATGCAAAGAAAACATAGTCTTCACTCACCCCAATTGTAGGGAGAAAAAACCTCACCTCGCCTGGCAACAGCTCAGGTTGGAAGGAGGCCACGCACTAAAAAGATAAGTGCGAGAAAAGGAATTAGTAATGCAGTAACTAGATAAGTCCTGCATTTTGTTGTAGACTTTTACAAACAGTGACACCAAAAGGCATAAGGAGGCGGCTGGATTGAGAAGCTGATGTGAAATTCATCTCTAAAAATTATATCAAACCCCTTAATGTTTCAAGGTTGTACTATCAGTAGAGTTATTCAAGGGTGGCAAAAACCGCCATATTATGTTGTTAGCGTTAAGTTAAATCAAAGGGAGATGGAGTCTTCCTATTCAGAGCCCTCTCAGAAAGAAGCGCAGCATAGAGCGCTAAAGAACTCACCTCTCCGTCGTTACCTCGGGTAGAATCCTGAGCCGAGGGGGAGGTGACTGGCTCACTGAGAATGGCTGTTAATAACAGCCGGTGGCGGACCTGAGAGAGAACTCTCAGTATATGCGTTGTGATAGGTTGTGAGAAATCGACCAATGGTGGCGATGCAAGTTAAGCCTGCAAAGGCACAGACCTCTTGGCGCGTTCTCATTGGTTGAGACTTAAACCAATGACAGCGGATGTAGGCTATTTTGCGGAGCTGTGTAAAATGCGTACCGCTAGTCTTTTTATCAGTCATTTATGGTGATCATAAGTCTGTTTAGGCGAACGACCTCATTTTAGGACTGCATGTAGAGCATTCAGCATGGAAAACGTATATCACCCAATGACTCTGAGAATATCAGGGAAATGTCTAAATGGGCTTTGGCACAAGGTGCGTGATTGGTGAGCTTGCAACCAATCACGCAATAACAGCCGGTGGCGGACCTGAGAGAGAACTCTCAGTATATGCGTTGTGATAGGTTGTGAGAAATCGACCAATGGTGGCGATGCAAGTTAAGCCTGCAAAGGCACAGACCTCTTGGCGCGTTCTCATTGGTTGAGACTTAAACCAATGACAGCGGATGTAGGCTATTTTGCGGAGCTGTGTAAAATGCGTACCGCTAGTCTTTTTATCAGTCATTTATGGTGATCATAAGTCTGTTTAGGCGAACGACCTCATCTTAGGACTGCATGTAGAGCATTCAGCATGGAAAACGTATATCGCCCAATGACTCTGAGAATATCAGGGAAATGTCTAAATGGGCTTTGGCACAAGGTGCGTGATTGGTGAGCTTGCAACCAATCACGCACTGTTTAGTAAAAAAGGGGTTTTTTGTTTTGTTTACTTTACGTAATGCCAGTGTAATATGTTACAGACCAAGTCCGCTTTCAATAAGAGCTCCGCAGTTGCAGAGAAGTGATAGAAAGCAAGGTGATGTTGATCTGCACTCCGTGGTTACATCAGGTGGTGTGTAACAAAAGAAGTTATCATGTCTAACCGGTCGTATCCGAGTGTGAACAAATGAATAGACAGATCGACCGGTAAATTGCAACCAAGTCGTGTATACCAAAGGGAAGGCAGTATGTCGGAGGCTTGTCCAATGTGCTGCAGCTTATGCAAAGATCTGCCTGGTAGCAATGGATGGGAAGCCTTTGCATAGTCCAGCCGGGTGTTAATGACAGAGTTAGCAACCAAGCCTCTAAGCTCATTGGTACATTTGGAGTAGAAGAAAGCAAGATGACAATACTGCATTCATTTAGTGAGTCATATTCAGGTCTTTATCGAGGGAAAATACTAAGCTCTTCACATTCTCGGCAAGTGCAGGTGATCTTTCCAGAATAGTCGGCCAAAAAGAGGGGGACCAAGGATTATTTCTGCCAAATAGTAGAACCTCGGTTTTTGATCCATTTAATCTCAACTAATTGCTGCTCATCCAGTACATTACTGTTGGGAGGCAACTTGTAATATGTCTCTGAATCTACTGGATCCAGTTATCATGTCTCAGAATAGGCTGAGTATCATCATCAGAAGTTATAATTTATCACACCAAATTCTTTAATATTACTTAGAGGTCACACATAGATGTTAAAATAAACTTCAAAGAGATGAATTTAGCAGAGTAACCAGATGAAGACATGACTGCTTTAGATTAACAGGATGATAACATCAGGAAAAATGTTCTTTTTTGTGGAAAGGATTTAAACCATTCTAAAGCAGTTCCGATTATTTCCACCTTCACAAATCAAAATTATCGAGATCAAATTATCAGTCTATCAAAAGCAGTGAATAGATTAAGCAAAATGAGGCAGATACTGCGGTCTTGAACCGATGGTCAATGGTTTACCACTGACACTGAAGCAGTTTGTGTTCCAAGTTCAGTTGAAATCCCAGGATGTGTTAGCCACATCGTCTGTGCTAAAACTGTTTTTTAAAAGCAGCTTGAATGCTGATTCCATCCACCACTGTGAAAGCATCCTTAACCAAATGATGAATTCAAAATGGTGGCAATTGCTGGAATAATTGCTAAAGTAATAGCTTTAGAAATCTTTCTGTGGTAGATATTCTATTCTATTCTATTCTATTCGGATTTGGTAGAGCGCGACAGCTGCCCCAGCAATGAGGCGTCCCGGCGCTAAGAACCCAGGGTCCTGGTCTGAATAGAGGAGCCAGGTAGGAGGGGGTTTTTACGGGCAAGGGAATAGGAACGTTTTAACTGCCTTCCGGAAAACCGGTAGGCTGTCAATGGAGCGAATGTGTTGTGGCAGGTCGTTCCACAGCTTGGCTCCGAGGAACTTAAAGGAGCGGCCGCCCATGCGGCTGAGTTTTATGCGTGGGACGTGTAGGAGGTTTTGGTTTGAGGATCTTAGGTTCCGTGACGGCGCATAGGGGGTGAGAAGGGGTCGAAGCAATGGAGGACTGTTGAGTTTGAAGATTTTGAAGGCCAGAATGAGGGTCTTAAACTTGATTCTGGAATCAACGGGGAGCCAGTGTAGTTTTTTGATGGTCGATCTGGCTGAGCATCTGCGGGGGAGGCCGACCAGAGTTCTAGCCGCAGAGTTCTGCACGCGTTGGATCCGCGCTATCTCGCATTTGTTGGCACCCAAAAGGAGCACATTGGCGTAGTCCAGACGTGAGAGGATTGTGGCTTGTATAATGAGTTGGCGGGTTTTAGCGTTGAAAAAGCCTAGTATGTGGCTGAGGCTTCTCAGCAAGCCAATACAGGTGCCGGCAACTTTTTTGGTATGTGACCGAAAGTTGAGTGAGGCGTCCATCCAAACACCTAGATTTTTTACTAGGGTTTTGGGGGGAGGGATGGTGCCTAAGGAGGACGGCCACCAGTGCTCATTCCAGAGGCTGGTGTCTTTGCCAAGGAATAGCACCTCTGTCTTTCCGCCATTGAGTTGAAGACAGTTCATTGTCATCCATTGTGCGACCGCAGAGAGTCCGTTTTTAAAGTTAGAGGATGATCTGTTGGGGCCTTCTGAGAGAGCGATGGCCAGTTGTGTGTCGTCAGCGTACGACACTAATGTCAAGCCCCATTCTTTGGCCACTGCCGCCAATGGCTGGACATAAAGATTAAAAAGCGATGGGCTCAACGCGGAGCCCTGCGGAACTCCCTGCGGGATGGGGTGGGGTTTGGACAGGAAGGGGGGGGCGGAGACTCGAAAAGTCCTGTTTTCGAGGAAAGATCTGAACCACTCCAAGGCATGTTCAGCTACTCCAAAGGTCTCCAAACGATTAAGGAGGATGTTATGAGACACCGTGTCAAAGGCCGCGCTGAGATCCAAAAGGATCAGCGCAGCACTTTGACCGGCATCTAGGATCGTTCGGAGGTGCTCTGTGGTGGCTAAAAGAGCAGACTCAGTGCTATGGCCTGGTCTAAACCCATTTTGTGATGGGTCTAGAATGTTGTTATCGACCATATGTTGGGATAGAGCACTGTTGACATGCGCTTCGGCGAGTTTGGACAGCCATGGAAGCAAGGAGATTGGGCGAAAATTCTCCGGTTTGGATGGATCAAGGGTGGGTTTCTTGATGATAGGCGAAACCCACGCTTGCTTCCAGGTAGATGGTACACGCGCTGAAGTAAAGGAGAGGTTCAGGATGGTGATGATTGTCGGTAGGAAGAAGTTGAGAGATTCTAGGAATTGAGCCGGGCGCATAGGGTCCGCAGGGGAGCCAGATTTGACTTTTTTGCAAAGTCTGGTGAGGATATCGTCAGAGATTTCCGGGATGTGAGTCAAGATCGAATAGTTATGGGTAGGCGAAGGATTGCTGGGTGGGCTGGGGGAGTGCTGAGGAAAGGAGGTGTAAATTTTTTGTACTTTATCAACAAAGAACCTAGCGAGGTCTTCGCATTGTTGTTCGGAGGAGATACTCGGGAGGGGGGCTTTGCTGCTCTGAAGTTCTTGTACTAGCTTGAAAATTTCTTTAGCAGGGGTGGGGCTAGATTCGATCTTATTGGAGTAGAAGGTGGTCCGTGCAGCACGGATGGCTTTGTGGTATGCCTTTAGCAGAAGTAGATATTTTGTTTTATCTTCTACGTTGTACTCCCTACGCCAAAGGCGTTCTGCCTTTTTGCACTCTTTGCGCAGGTTTTTGAGAGTGTCGTTGTACCAAGGGTTGGAAGGGGAGTTACGGCCTTTTGCCCATTTGGCAGGAATGAGATTGTCTAGTCCGTCCGTGATCCATTTATGAAACGCACTGTAGTTGTCGTTGATGTCGGAGTTGTTGTCAAGGTGGAAGTCCCCTAAGGTCGAGTGGAGGGCATCTCGAGATAGTTTATGCCATTGTCTTTTTAGACGGCGGGTCGGTGCCATGTTGTGCTTGCTTTTATTGACCAGAATGGTCAATTTAATGAGGGAATGGTCCGTCCATCCCATAGGGAGGGGGGCCTCTGAGGTGAGTTTCTCTAAGTTTGAGAAAACTGGGTCCAGGATGTGACCAGCAAGGTGAGTTGGAGTGGAAATGAAGGAGTCGAGCTGCAGTGCGGAGAGATCTGCAAGGAGCGTTTTGATCATAGGGTCGTTTATAAGATCAAAGTGAAGATTGAGGTCTCCCAAGATCGTAAAGTTAGAGCTTTTAGTTATTAGGGAGGTACTTGTCTCGAGAAGAGCCTCAATGAATTTTGAAGTGGGGCCAGGTGGGCGGTAGATATAGAGACCAGATACAGCGAAGTTAGGATTTATGATAATTTTGAACTGGGCGCTTTCACAGTCTGGAAGGTTCTCTTTAACAAAAGAGCAAGAAAACGTTTTCCTGTAAATTATAGCGATACCGCCACCTCTTCCATCTCTGTTAATTGTCGACATGAGATAGTCGTCTGGCAGCGTAAGGTTGGGAATGGTGGAGGTGCCGTCCCGTAGCCAGGTTTCGCAGAGGAAGAGGATGTCTGGATTGTCGTCCAGAATAAGGGTATTGACCTCAAGGTGGTGTTTGACTAGCGATCTTACGTTGAGGTGATAGATCGTGATGGAGGTAGTTTTCTCCGGTGCTTGGAGCTGCTGAATGGAGTGGGGTGTGGCGGTAGAAAAGCTACAGTTTTGACATTGTAGGCACGTGAGGCCGGGCTTACCTGTGGTATTAGCGCAAGACCGCCCGGGGTTCAGGCTGTGTAGTGGCTCGCTTTCGTAGGAGAGGGTTAGTGACGGAGTTAGGCCAGGGGGACTGGCGAGAGGCGATGACTTGGCGAGGACGGGCGAAGACGGGCTTGCCTTAGGCGCGCCTTCGGCGCGCAAACGGCGCGCCCGCTGCGCCCGTCCGCTGCGCGTACGGTATTGACACATCCCTTATAGGAGGGAGAAGGGGGAGGAAGGGGGGCGTGGCCTCCAAGGGGGCGTGGCCTATCAGCACGCCGGCAATGGCGCCGTGGACGATTTTCGTGAGCCCGCTGACAGCGTGAGGCAGCTGTGCGGTGTGCTTTTTAGGACCGAGTCCCGTGAAGCCAGGTGAGTAGTGCTTAAAAACAACAAGTTATTCAGTGACACAAAATTTTTTAAATCAATTAGCGTCTAGCTCCCGGCTTTTCGCCTCAGGAGGTTCCAAGGTTCTGGCAGGTGTGCGCTATAGGTCAGCGTTTTATACCTGCTCGGAAGGGGGCGTGGCCTCCAAGGGGGCGTGGCCTATCAGCACGCCGGCAATATTATCGAGTGATTCCGATTTTTGTGCCATTAAAAGTCTTTCCACAGTGATTGATCCACAGTGGGAAAGTATCTGCACTTCAGAAACGATGTGAGATTGTCCGCATAGATTGACGTCTTACATAAGTATCCTGGGATACAAATCAATCAAAAGCTGATTATGAATATTACACTATTTTTTTTAATTATACATCTTAATAGTAAATTACTTAATAAGCAACTCACGTGACAAAGTGGAGATTGGGCACCCTGTTCTAAAACTATGTTATGTTGTTACTTTGGGCATCTTATCAGAAATGGGACCGCCAACAAAGAGTCGGCCTTCCTGCTGCATTATTCACAAATTGTTCATTTTCGGTCTGCAGCACAAGCCGCAATAGAAAATATACACTTTTAAAACATCCCTTCAATGTGTGGCAGTTACATGGTGCAGGATGTTTAGGGGGCACCATAAAATCACTTTCCACCTACCTTTTCATGGCAGACGAATCGCCATGAAAGGGCAGGCGGAAAGGGACATTGTAATCCCTACGGCAGTGCCTGAGCAGGCACAGCCCTTTTTGTGGGGATTACTGCTCCTCCGTCTCTGTGTCTGCTGCCTCTGACCGCACGCACTGTAATCGGCAGTCGGACTGCAGCAGCAGATGTCGGTAGGACCGCAACCGACAAGCTGTCGGTTGCGGTCCGACCAACATCAGAATGAGGGCCTCAGTCAGTGCCTCTGAAGTTCATTATGAAATTTGTTTACGATTAAATGCCAGCTAACTCAACAGACTGAGGAAGTGAGGCAGGTTTATATTCTTCAAGATTTGCCATGCAAACCCACAACCTCTCCGGGTAAAAGACTTCTTAGTGTCTATTGCCAAAATGAATGAGCCTATATTGAGTTTCTTCACATTAGACATGATTTCGAATGAGTGTTTGAAGCAAGTAATCATCCAGGTATGAAACCTGTTTGATCAGGGAGCGCTAATATTTTAATTAATTTGCTGAGCCTAGAGGTCAAAACTTTAATAGAACTCTCATAATCACTGTTCAGTAGTAATGGAACAAAATGAATCGTAGTAAGTTTTGTGTTTGTTTGGTTTTTGAAAGATTAGTAAAAGTCCTTGTTGAAACCATTAGGTTAATGACCCTGTCCATATATGTTGAAATACCAGTTTTAAATATGAATCTAAAAGCATCTTACTTTAGAATTTTCCCATAGACAATGACAAAATGGCCTGACACAGCTCTTCAGAGATATCAGCAACTATAATTGCCTGCACGTTCTGGCCTACTGTACATTGTCACTCTTTTCTTAAATGGTTATAAATTTAAACTTCAGAAATACCATCCCTCGTTTTATGACCTTCAGTCTTTCTTGAAGTGCCCTGTTCTAGTACTTGTGGTTTCCCTAATGTTATTCTTGATCTACTTGGCTTGTGCTTGTCAGGCTAAGAATTGCCCAGCTTTAATTCCTTCCTGTGATCCTGCAATATTTCAGCCTGCAAATACATCTGTTTTATGCTATTTAGAAGAATCTCACTTTGCCAACCTCATCTGCTCCTCCAATGCATCACGCATCCTGTCTTCTTTCTTCCTAAGTTTTGCATGTGAATATTCCCTGTTAGGAAGACTTGAAGCAAATCCGTATCCAGTGGCAGCTCCTCCGCTTAGGCGGAAGAGCGTTGCCCCACTGCTCTGTGAGTTGTTCAGAAAGGAAAAATAAAATGATAATAACGCAATGTTATTATAATTTTATTTTTCTGCACTGGCTTAGGGGCGTGGCTGAGCTGGCCAGAGCAGGGGCCAGGGGGAGGAGAGGTGAGTGCTCTCTAAGTATGCATGATGGTTTGGTTGGCCGACTTAAACTGGCCAGTCATGCGCACTTTGCATGTTCTCCACTGGCTTTATTGCACAGCCTGGTTGGAGAATATGCACAGGTTCCCAGTCCCTGTCTGAGGGCCGAGCCACAGCGCTCAGACCAATTGCAACACTGCTTTCATGCTGGTGACAGCGCATTGTGATTGGGTAGGGGAGCCTGTGTGCTTCATGCTTCCTGCATGTCGATGACCGAAGAGGACCCAGAGGCAGCCAACAGCCTGCAGTTAAGTGGATTTTTTTTTCATCCCCACTCCCTCCTGCCTCACCATTCCGGTTAAGCAGAAGCTGCCACTGTCCATACCCTGTTCAAATTAAACAGCAAGAAATTTCCACTATGAGTGAGAAACTGTTCCTGAAACAAATCATCAGTTAGAAAGTACCTTATCTCTATCCATTTTATTCTGATTTTTCCTTTTGCTGTTTCTATAGTCCTTGTTCCCTTTCTCAACATCTTGGGAATCAGCCGTAATGCCCAACCAATGAAGATGAGGTAAAATTGCAGCTGGAGATGACTTATCCAGCAGGTGCACCTACCACGAGTAATTATGTAACTCTGGTGTGAACAAGTTGCTGGTCAATACCCCTTGCTGGATGACCACCCATTTGTTTCTTTCCATCGACATCGACCCTTCCTCTGCACCTGCAACCATGGCGTGTGCTGTCCACAATCGACTATTGTCCCATGATGTATTTTCCTGTTTAAACAAATGCTTGCATTTCAGAGAGAACATGGCCACTATGTATTTTCCTTTATCCAACAGATGGACTGGATATTGGCTACTGCATAATACACTCTTGTAGGCCCAATGTCTGCTCAGTGTTTTCTGTCTCAGAAAGCAGTAGAAAGGCAGGTACAGAAAAAGTTATAGGTACTGGTGCCAGTGTAGCTGGTGAACCTGGGGTGTAGAAGAAGAGACATCAGTGTCAGCGGTTAATGGTAGCCAATGAAATTGGTTCGCTCCGAATTCTTGTCTCCTAGCTCCAATGTGTCTATCGATGATCTGGAACTTAGGAAGGTGGATCTCAGGAAGCACCATCACTCCTGCCCTTTCAGGTTGATCAGAGATGGCTAGACCCTTGCACATTTGCTTCCACGATCCATTCAATTTTTACCAATTACTCTCTCCTCTGGTTGCATTTATGGGTGTGTTTTTTGTGCATCTCTTATCTACCTCATTGCAGTAATATCTGTGAGAGCTAAATATTTTCATAATCCAGCATGCATATTTTTCAGGCCCTTAACATGCCTGTTCTTGGAGTTTTATTTTCCATCTGATTTAATCTACCACTACCAATAGACAAAGATTTGATTTGATTTATAGACTTGTAAAGCGCGAGTATGCCTGAGGAACTGAAACATCTATGGCAGCTTTATGGATTCCACTGGTAGCCTCTGCCTACACTGCTTGACCAGCAGCATGCTGAAATTCCTCCGGCGTTTGTGTGCAGGTGCAACACTGACTGGGACCTGCTATACCTTTACCTTCAGTTTCGAAACTTAACAGAACTAAAAGCATCAAGTGATGTCTTACAATTCCCATTTCCTTTCAGAGACTTGGCGCTGATCTGGTGGAATGTATATTGAAAAAAAGCCCATTGAGAGCACATTGAATATGCATTGTTAGATTTCAGAAGAGTATGACACCTCTGCCCGCAGCACAAAGTCAATCTTGTAAAAAAGCAGCCACAGTGACATGACCCAAGTGGCCTGTCAGCACAAAACTAACAGACACGGAAAGCTATGACTCTAGCCCTCCTGCTGCACACATTTCTCCTTTCCGTGGCAGATAGTCCCTAAGTACAGGGTCGCAGAAACTATAGGGCAGATCTACAAGGAAATGCCGCAGAGTGTCACCGCAAGCCCTTTGGCTGCGCTACGCTGCGGCACTTCCGAAGCACCGGGATGCGACTTATTTACAAGAATATGTCGCATCTGTGTGCTTCCCCCTGCACTGGCGCACAAACTGCAACCATGCGCTGGTGCAGGTACCCTTGCACCATGGTGCAAGGATGCCTGCATCATGGGGAGATTGTTTTTGTGCAGGAAAGGACACCTTCCTGCACAAAAACAATCACTACAGGCATTTTCTTCTTTCAATGCGTGCTGTAGAATGCAGCACGCTCTGAAAGAGGAAAAAACGATGAGAAATTAATACTTTTCTCCTCGTTGCTCCTCGCTACGCCACCTCTAGGGTGGCGTAGCATTCAGACGCATCGCCAGATTTACGATTTCGTGTAAATCTGGAGATGTGTCTTGTTCCATGGGTGTTGCGTGGGAACACCCAGAGCAACCAACACCCATGGAACGCCCCTTCAATGCAGAGTGCTGCGTGTGAAGGGGCTGTATTTACAAGAAGAGGAAAAGTCAGGCAGGGTGGCTTTTCCTGTCCTTGTAAATATGGAGGAGCCCCCTCCGCCATTGGTATGTCACAAAAAGTGACATACTGGTGGCGCAAGGGGGCTTGTAAATCTGCCCCTATGTGTTCTCCATCAGCTGCAGAAGCTACCAGGCACAAACTACAAGCCATACCCTGCACTGGGTGGCATCACCCAGTCCTTACTGTTTTTGACTCTTACAGCTAAGCACAGGGAACGACAGCGGCATCTTTGTCTCCATAGATGTACAAGCTTCATTTGTAGTCTTTTTGTTTTATGGACAAACATCTTCAGCTATCTACAACAGACATCATTGCATGCAATACTACAGAGAGTAGGGGGTAGCTGTATCAAGCCTTTTGCCATTCGCAAAGGCCGAAATTCGGTGAATTTCGGCGTTTGTGACTCGCAAAAGGCTTTTTTGCATTTTTTGAAATGTATTACAAAATCACAAAATAAGGAATCGCAAAAATTTGCGATTCCTTATTTTGCGTAAGCATTTTAGGAATCGCAAATTTTGCGATTCCTTAAATGCGATGTATGTGGGTTCTAGAAATTGCGAATTTGTGTTAAGAAATCGCAAATTACCACCAACTTGTAGTTGGTGGTAATTTGCGATTTCATTCAATAATGCCCTATTTTGCATTTGTGAAGGTGGCATGTGACGCACATACATGCCCATAGGGCATGTATGTGCGCCATATGCACACACATGTAAATTTCAGGGGTGCAGCAGGGTGTCTTTGAGACACCCCTGCACCCTTGAAATTATTCTCAATTTGCGAATTCGCAAAATGCGATTCGCAAATTAAGAAATATTTCACAATCATTCCTATGGGCCTCCTGATCTAGAGTCTGTATACCTCATGCGGTCCACTGGCATCACATCGGAGACTTCCCATCGATTATTAGGCTGCCATTTATTCAAATCAATGCAGACGCGTATATACTGAATATTTTAAGGAGCTTGTGACAGTGTTTCTACATAGACATCATACGGTTGATTATGGGGCTTTCCCAATAAACAGCGGTTGTATTGCCCAGGTAGATGGGATATAGTGGGTCAGGGTGCTGTAGGGCCTGCCATTAAATATCATTGCGGTAGGTTGATAGTATTGCTCGTGGCATGAAATGAGCTAATTGTAAACCTCCTGATGTCATATCTTCACATTATACTTACATTTTTAGGTGTCTCCCCATGTAAATCTTTTAATGTCTTTGTCAATGTGTTTCAGGGTTTCTTTGCGATTAACATTGGTAGCATTCCAAGAAAACTGTTTTTTCGTGGAGCTACTGTTATTTTCATAGTCAATCAATCAATCAATCAATAAATAAATTTGTGGAGCGCGCTACTCACCCGTGAGGGTATCAAGGCGCTGAAGGGAGGGGGGGTGCCGCTACTGCTCGAATAGCCAGGTCTTGAGGTGTCTCCTGAAGGTGAGATGGTCCAGGGTCAGTGGTAGGTGTGCAGGGAGGGAGATCCATGTCTTGGCTGCTAGGTAGGAGAACGATCTACTCCAGTGGTGGCTCTGCGAATCCCTGGGACGGTGGCGAGGGAGAGGCTGGTGGAGCGGAGCAGGAGGGTCGGGGTGTAGAATGAGAGGCGGTTGTTGAGGTATTCGGGGCCCATGTTGTGGAGCGCTTTGTGTGCGTGGGTGAGCAGCCTGAACGTGATCCTCTTGCTGACGGGGAGCCAGTGCAGGTTTCTCAGGTGGGCGGATATGTGGTTGTGGCGAGGGATGTCGAGGATGAGTCGTGCGGAGGCGTTCTGTATGCGCTGAAGGCATTTCTGAAGTTTGGCTGTGGTTCCTGCATATAGGGCGTTCCCGTAGTCCAGTCGGCTGGTGACGAGGGCCTGGGTGACCGTCTTTCTGGTTTCGGTGGGGATTCACTGGAAGATCTTTCGGAGCATGGGCAGGGTGTTGAAGCATGAGGATGAGACTGCATTCACTTGCTTGGTCATCGTGAGGAAGGAGTCCAGGATGAATCCCAGGTTGCGTGCATGGTCCGTGGGTGTTGGTGCGGTGCCCAGCGTAGTGGGCCATTAGGAGTCGTCCCAGGCGGATGGGGATTGTCCGAGGATGAGGACCTCCGTCTTGTCCGAGTTGAGCTTCAGACGGCTGTGCTTCATCCATTCTGCGACATCTTTCATTCCGTCCTGGAAGTTGGCTTTGGCGGTGATAGGGTCTTTGGTGAGGTAGAGTATCAGTTGGGTGTCGTCGGCGTAGGAGATGATGTTGATATTGTGTTTGCATGCGATGGTGGCGAGGGGGCTCATGTAGATATTGAAGAGGGATGGGCTGAGTGAGGAGCCCTGGGGTACACCACAGATGATCTTGGTGGCCTCGGAGCGGAAGGTAGGGAGGCGTACTCTCTGGGTTCTGTCGGAGAGGAACAATGTAATCCAGTCCAGGGCCTTTCCTTGGATACCAGTGTTGTAGAGGCGGGTTATAAGTAACCCTGGGCGGAGTTCGCGGAGTGGGGCTTCGCGGAGCTACGCGAAGTGGGCGAGAAACTACGCCCACCTCCGCACTCCGCGTAGCCCCACTCCGCAAAACCACTGGCCGCCAGCCCCGCCACCCGCCTCCCTCCCGCCCTCCCTAAATACTTTAAAATAAAGGAATGCTAGAATTTAAAAAGCACTTACCTTGCCGCCGCTGCCCGCCGCGTCCCCGGGGCTCGCTATCTTCCGTCTTTATCAGTAATGCGCATGCGCGGGCGGCCGCGCATGCGCATTTTCTCGTGAAAATGCGCATGCGCGGCCGCCCGCGCATGCGCATTACTGATAAGGACGAAAGACGGAAGATAACGAGCCCCGGGGAACGCGGCGGCCAGCGGCGGCAAGGTAAGTGCTTTTTAAATTCTAGCATTCCTTTATTTTAAAGTATTTAGGGAGGGCGGGAGGGAGGCGGGTGGCGGCCAGCTACGCTCCGTCTGCGGAGCGTGCGTAGTGCCGCCTGGCTCCGCCAGCTCCGCAAAATGCGGAGTGGGCGGCACTACGCACACTCCGTGCATGGAGCGTAGCTGGCCGCCCACCCCTAGTTATAAGGGTGCAGTGGCAGACGGTATCAAAGGCTGCCGAGAGGTCCAGGAGGATGAGAGCGGCTGTCTCTCCGTTGTCGATCAGGGTCCTGATTTCATCGGTGGCTGCGATGAGGGCGGTCTCGGTGCTGTGGCTGGCTCAAAATCCGGACTGGGATGGGTCGAGCGAGTTGTTTGCTTCGAGGAATGCAGTCAGTTGTTTATTGACGGTCTTCTCGATGACTTTAGCCGGGAAGGGGAGAATAGAGATGGGGCGAAAGTTCTTGAGGTCTTTGGGGTCCGCTGTTGGTTTCTTCAGAAGGGCGTTGATTTCTGCGTGTTTCCAGCTTCCAGGGAAGGTGGCTGACGTGAAGGAGCTGTTAATGATGCTCCGGAGGTGGGGTGCGATGATGGCGTCTGCTTTGTTGAAGATATGATGAGGGCATGGGTCGGAGGGGGAGCTGGAGTGGATGGTGTTCATGACGCGGGTGGTGTCTTCAGTGCTGATGGGAGTCCATGCGCTGATGCTGGTGGTGGGGGTCATTGGTTTGGTGGCTGGAGGCGGAGTCTGGGGTCCGAAGCTGTTGTGTATATCTGCGATCTTGTGGTGGAAGAATGCGGCGAGGGAGTTGCAGAGGTCTTGCGACGGTGTGATGCCGTTGTTGCTGGCGCTGGGGTTGGAGAGCTCTTTGACGATGCTGAAGAGTTCCTTGCTGTTGTGGGAGTTGTTGTCCAACCGCTCTTTGAACGATGTCCTTTTGGTGGTGCGGATCATCTGGTGGTGTTCGCGGGTGGCGCTCTTGAGGGCTGTCATGTTTTCTGATGTCCGTTTGTGGCGGCAAGCTTTTTTGAGGGTTCGGCATGATTTCTTTGCGATTTTGAGGGCGTCTGTGAACCATGTGATATTTCTGTTGCTGGTCTTGCCTGGGGGTTTCTTCAGTGGAGCGAGGTCGTCGGCACAGTTGGTGATCCACTGTGCGAGATTGTCTGCTGCGTCGTTTGTGTCAGGGGTGTCGACAGGTGGGTGATGGCTCAGTGATGTGGTCAGTTGGTCTGTGGTGACTTTGCTCCAGCATCTGCGGGCGAACTGTAGCGTGTGGTGGTGGGATGTGGTCTTCTTGAAGGTGAAGTGGATGCAGCTGTGGTCGGTCCAGTGTAGTCTGGTGGAGTGGCTGAAGGAGACGTGGTTGCTGGCGGAGAAGATGGGGTCGAGCGTGTGGCCAGCGAGGTGGGTGGGCTTGTCCACCAGTTGCTTGAGTCCGAGGTTGGCAAGGTTGGCGAGGTTGTCGAGCAGGGTGGTGGTGTTGTTGTTGTTGTTTTTCTCCAGGTGAAAGTTCAGGTCCCCTAGGAGGATGTACTCTGGTGAGGCTAGGGCATGCGGGCTGATGAAGTCGGCGATGGTTTTGCTGAATTGTGTCCGTGGGCCCGGGGGCCTGTAGAAGAGCGTTCCTCTGAGGGTGGTCTGGGGGTCGGTGTGGATCTGGAAGTGTAGGTGTTCGGCGGCGGTGAGTGTGTCTTCGGCGTTGGTCTTGATGCTGATGGTGTTCCTGTGGATGATGGCAATTCCTCCTCCAGTTTTGTTGATGCGGTCCTTCCGGGTGATTTTGTAGCCATTCGGGATGGCTATGGCGATGTCGGGGGCCGAGGAGGCGTTCAACTAGGTTTCCGTGAGGAAGGCGACGTCTGGCGCTGTTGGGTGTGCACCCGTTACAACGCAACTTTTACTCCGCACTACCATTACAACGCAGGCATTACACCGCATGACATTACAACGCATTGCGCTGGGGGGCGCTCTAGGATAAGAGGTAAGTTTAATTTACTATCCAACACCTTCCCTAGGGTCCACGGGGACTGGAGTTAGAATAGTAAATTATACTTACCACTATCCAGCACCTCAAAGCGCTATGCGTTGTAATGGTATGCGTTGTAAAAACCGCGTTGTAATGGTATGCGGAGTAAAAGTATGCGTTGTAACGACATACATCCGCGCTGTTGTATCAAGGAGTTCCCAGAGTTCGCCGGTGTGTTTGTGGACGGAGCGGGTCTTGAGGAGGATGCACTTGAGGTGGTTGTTATTGTCGTTGCTGTGTTCGATGGGCGGGGTGCAGGTTTGGAGGCAGGTGAATTTGCATGCTTTGCAGGTGAATGGTCCGTGGGTTAGCCTCGGGGTGGCTCAGTGGCAGGTCATCCTGTGTTGAGTGCGATGAGGGTGGAGGTGTCGTACCTCAGTCGGGTGCCCTGGCAACGGCTTAAGCCAGGGGTTCTGGCGCTGGGCGCGGTTCAGACGCGGACGGGCGCAGACGGGCTTGACTTTGGCACGCCTTTGGCGCGCCCGCTGGGCGCGTCCACTGCGCTTCCGCGCAGCGACCTCCATAGGAGGCGAAGTGGGAGGGAGAAGCAGCTGGAAGGCGGGAGCGGGGGCCAATGGGCGAGGGCATGGCAACAGAAGGCAAAAAGGGCGCGGGCCGCAGGGGACTCTACCCCACGTTGAAAGATTAAGTGCCTCCTATCTAAGGAAATATTTTGGGTTTTGATTGTTAGGGCCTTCATGTTGTCTTCTGGCATGTTATCTAAGCCTCCATTCACATGTATCCCTAAAAGGTTTAGTCCTGCTCCATTTTCCTTGTGTAAGGATACTCTGGAAGGGGTGGCAGAATGCAGGCCTCCGGGCAGACACTTTTCAGCTTTGCCTGTGATCCAGGCAGATCATAACTTTTTGTAAATGATTCAGTAAATCGTAGCTTCATTTGTAAGTGCTGCAACGACTCTGCTTCAATAATTTCACCATATACTTGATTTTTTGAAATGTCAAACAGTGCTGAAGCCAGCACTGAAAGTGCTTCACCTACTCAGGCTCCAAGCAGGCCTTCACAGACAGTTTGTAATGACATTCCTCTCCAGCGAATCCCCCATTCGTAGAGAACACTAAAAAACAGGGATTGTCCACAACTACGGCAATGGAGAACAAGCATTGTCAAAGCCAATTGGTCTGGTATTGGCCGCCTGCCTTTGGGCAATTTTCATTCTGTTTTGTCAATTTTTTTGCAAAACGTTATTGTTTGGATATATGCTGGGCTCTCATCATTCTAAAAAAAAAATCATTTGCTACAGGCAAAAAAGTTTTGGGGTCTAAAAAAACACATTACCAGGGTACTCTCTGACACTGAAGGGAACTAGTTTGTGTGTGGGCGTGTTCCTTGTGAAAAGGCAGCATGCCATAACTCATAGAGAAGCTAGTCAGTGGCTAAAGTGGGCTGATACATTGCATCTTAATGCCTGCTCAGTGGGTGGAAGAAAAATGTGAATGACATCAATCATAGACTAATGAATGAAGTCTGGCTAAACCTCCTATAAATAACTATGTTAGACACATCATTTTAGTGAAATCAAGGGTTCTGGCTAACACAAACTGGAAAAGTCAATAAGTCCGACATTTGCTGCAAGCTTTTTTCCTTTAAACTCTTGGGTGCAGCTGGAATTCCCCCGCCGTGTGGGCAAATTCCACGCATGTGCAAATCGGGCGGCCCCCGGCCGTCCAACACACACGCCCACTGTGACGTCGGACGGACGGGGGCCGTCCAACGCATGCAACAGGTTAAGAAGAAAGAAAGAAGGAAAAAAGAAGAAAAATCTAAGAAGAGAGAGAAAGGAAAGAAAGAAAGAGAGAAAGAAAGACAGAAAGAAAGAAAGAAAGAGGAAAAGAGAGAAAGTAAGGATAGAAAGACAAAAGAAACAAACAAACAAACAAACAAAAAGATAGGACACATAGAAACAAAAAGAAAGCAAGAAAGAACAAAGAAAAGAAAAAGAAAAAAGAAGAAAGAAGGAAGGAAAGAAAGAAAGAAAGAAAGAAAGAAAGAAAGAAAGAATGAAAGAAAGAAAGAAAGAAAGAAAGAAAGAAAGAAAGAAAGAAAGAAAATAACTTAATACAGAACAGTTTCAAAAAGCCCCAGTCTGATCTGGTATTCTGTGAAATAACAGCAGTCCAAAAAGCAAAACACTCCAAAAAGAATTTACAAGAGTATTGGCAGAAAATGGGATCTGATAAAGATGGGATATGCATAAGAAGTGTCCTGCTATCACATCAGGCTCTAAACACAAAGTCAACACTAAAGTAATAATAACATTTAGTAAAAAAACACTGGCGCTGAAGGGAACTAACTTGGTGTGGGGGTACTCCTTGTGAGAAAGCAAAATGCAGTCACTCAAAGTGCAGTTAACCAGTGGCTTAAGTAGGTTGACCGCCTGCCCCATGCTGTATGTTGTAGTGGGCAGAAGGAAAATGTGAATGACACAAAAGACCAATGGATAAGGAGAGGAGATTTAAAGCCTCTCTGTGTAAGTATATTATACATATTTTGGTAATATGAAAGGTTTTGGCTAACACCAAACCTAAAAATGGGGAACACAGTTAACACTTGTTCGGAAGAATGTGCATGTACAGCTCGTTTATATTTTCTCTTCCGGTTGCATCACACTTTGCACCCAAATGGAGAATGGACAGTAGATGCAAGAGGGCCACAGGAAGATAAGGGGGACCACCAATGTGCGAAGTGAAAATGCAGGGAAAACTGAAAAAATATTCACAGGGTCCCCACTTCTTCCTGTCTCTTCCAGTGCCTCCTATCCCCCCTCCCCGCCCTGCCCCCCACCCAACCCCAGACAACGCCACAAAAAAGGGCTGACAGCATAGAGTCTTGGTGAAACTGAAGAAAGCTGGCACAATTTAAACACCTTACTTCAGTCATCTTTCCTCATAGGTTGGATTTGTAACCTGTCGAATAGTAACATTAACTTGGGTCTTCAGAATGACTAACAAATATCTAAATAGTTGATTTTATGCAAAGTCACCTTACATTTGTTGATGTTCATTGCATAAGGCTTGGATTATACTATTTGGACGGTCTAGGAGCCAGTATAATTTAAAAACATACTCAATAATGTCATGGCTACTATTTTAATTTCTTCCAGTATTAGAATCGTAATAAACACAGAAGGAATACGTTGCTCTATAGACATTTTGGTAAACGATATATACAACGATATTTATGTCATACAACTTGCAGACTACGATATTTCGACACCACACGGTATGTGTTGTAATGCAATTATTCAAAACACATAGTAACCTTTTAAATGCTTCTAATAAAATACAGAAGTGGGCATACAAGACATCATTATACAGATTTTTAACAAAATTCAAAGGAATATAAAGTGCATAGGGTTTCGTCCCCAAAGCATACACCCCTTCCGCTCTTTCTAATGTATATTCAAAGAGCAAATTCTGGTTGCGCAATTTCGAGCAGAGGTGTTTTAAATCATGTCCTATCACTGTTTACTGCCTTCGTCTGTCAGTGACCGCGCATGTGTTAATTACGTTTTTAATAGCACCGCCAGTCTTTGATGGTGATGTCTACCGTGTAATGAGAGGTGGCATATAGCGCGGTCAGGGCGGAAGCGCAGGAACGTGCCCTGTGACCTTTTCTATTTCTATTTGAAATGTTCTTGGGCTGTCCGCCTCTGCATGAGCGCGCGCGCTGCGCGGCAATGAGCTGCGACACTGTCGGCCGAGGGACTTACTGCCTTCATGCCCTCTGGAGCCTTTTAATGTTTCTTAATGGCTCATCACCTCTAGCCTATTCGGGGTTTTTTTCCTATTAAAAAACGAACCACGTGCTTTGTTTTGTTTGGAATGAAATATGTCTGCTTTCAACATAAAAACCGTGCCGTCAGAATGGGGGTTCGGGGATTGGTTTTGACATTTGTGCGCTGCCCTTGGGTGATGCACATAGCAAAAATGTAAATTGTGGAGAAAAAAAATCCTAAAAATAGAATCTGACAATGGTCACCGTCTCAGTGAAGGAAAACTTTCTCCTTTGATTTCAACAGATATGAAAGTGCATTTACTGAAGGAAGGATAATAATTAAGGGTCCCAGTTTCCCATTTTTACTGATTTTTACAGATAAATACAGACAGAAAACTATCTGTTTTCCTGTCTGTATTTAGTTTTACATATGGATAAATAAATAAATATAAATGAATTAATACAGAAAATAGGTTTTATTTTGGACTATTTGGACTATTCTCACCACGGTCAATCACGAGTGCTATCAGCAAAATATATATGGGTAAATACAGATAAAATTATCACAAAATAAATATGGATAAATACAGACAGAAATGTCCAAAAAAAATACCATAAACCGGGAGCCCTAATAATTATATATACAGATAATAATGTATTATACGCTATGATATATAGTGAGTTATCCTACAGCACCTTCAATACATCGTGTTATGGCCTCTAGTGCAGATTTTGTTTTTCAAATGCACTGTGAACATAAGCACTAGGACGTCTATATTTTTCTCTAATGCATGGCTATATGATATATGTCATAATGTACCCCTTGCTGTACGCTGTTTAGATATTACAAGCCACTAAAGGGTTAAATGGCTAAATAAATAAAACAAGCCAAAGGGATGCCTTTCATTCTACGGTCATGGAAGGGAGGGGTATATTGCATTTTGTGAATGGAAGGATATACTTTTTTTCTTTTAATACACAGTGACAGTCAGCCCTCACCCCATTCAATATTTGGTGAAATACTCTCTCTGGTGCAACAAAAGTTTGTAGTGCAGATACATGTTGAAGCCATACTTTAAACATAATGCCATGCCGCATATATTTGTTGGCAAGCAAGAGGTCTAAGTACTTCAACGTATGAACACTTTCAAACCATGTTCTCTCCATTTTTTTACAACACATGGACTGTGATGGGTAATATTGAAGGCAGAATATCGAAGGGTCAAAATATGCTGACCAAAATTTCAAAGAGGTAAGTGCACTGAGGAAGGTATGAATTTACTATTCTGAACTCCAGATTTATGTACCTTGAAGAGAGCACTCTAAATGGATATTTAGAAGTGCAGGTACTACTTATTTAGATGACCTGTCCGATCTTGAGAAGTGCAGGTACTCTCCCATTAAATGTAATGCATCTCTCTCTCTCTCTCTCTCTCTCTCTCTCTCCCTCTCTCACTCACTCACAATGTATGAATTTGTGGAGTTAGGTATAGGAAATCTATACTATCTTACCTTTCGATATTTGTTATCGATATTCTGATCATAATATTGTAACCCTTCAATATTCCTGTCGCACACCCAATATATTTACACTAAAAGAGGTAAACAGTTGCACAGCAAACACGCAACAACTTGAGAGCTGGGCTACTGCATGGCTCTATAACATATGTGTTAAAATATTCCCTATCATATGTTGCAAGGATATTGCAATTCACAGAGCCATTCTGTGACAATATACACAAACATGGCTAAAGGGTGAGTTCCTTTATTTTGTCATGGAATATCGAGGTGGCTTTCAGGTGCCTTTCAGTATCCAGTTATTGTATGGTAGAAGGTACTATATTCCGTATAATGTAAAGCAACAGTTATCCTACAGCACCTCTGTAGTAAGGAGCTGGAGACCACAGGTGAACCACAACTGGTTTAATGCAGGAAAGCAGAAGGAAACATCCTCGACACAAGCTGGCCAGGCACAAACTGTCTCCACCTAGAACACTAGGAGGAGGCAGAGCCATCTACATTCTGGAATGCATGACACAGGTAAGAATCACTGTAAGGCATGGAAATAAAGAAAAGATAAATATACAACACATCTCCTCTCGCAGAATAAAAAGAAAGAAACATGTCATGGAAAGGAAACTTAACGCATAAAACAAACATGTCATGGAAAGGAAACTTAACACAAAACTAAAGAAAGTTAGCGATATCAATTGAGCAATAAAACTAGCAGTAAGACAAAGCAATTGATCAATAAAACTAGGCATTGAAAGGGACACACGTCACCCCTCTAAAAATTAAACTAATCGCAACAGAAATCATTCAAGTATGCAGGGGGTCTACGGCATCTTTGAGGCCTGGAAGCAGACAAAGAAGAGTTGGAATCAGAGACAACAGGATCAGGAGCATCCCCCCCACCATCGCCCCTCACCAAAGTATGCACAGGAACGGGCGCAGCAGGAGCTGCAGCAGGATCCTGAGAGGGAATAAACATGAACCCTGACGAAGAGAGATCCTGGGCAGGAACAGAGGAGGAAAGGGAGGACGGAGAGGAAACAGAGCCAGGACCAGTAACCGCTTTCTGATAGAGAGCGACCCTCCTTAAATTCCATTTCTCCCCATTAGAAAGAACTACATAGTGAGGATAGACCATCTTCACAAGGAAGGGACCACGTAATTGTGACAAACCACCAGAAACACGACCAGACTTTACCATGACCAGGTCGCCTTTAGCGAGTTTACTTGAAACATCCTTAGCAGGCAGACCCACAGAACTCTTACCGGAAGGATTTGGGACCCCTGGAACCACTCTAGGCACCTTACCCACAGGGTACATGTTGGTGGAAGGATGAGCGGAAGAAGGAGGAAAGGAAACACCCTTACCCAAAACCGACTGACAAACCATGTCCTTGAGCCAAGAAGGAATCAGTTTGGTGCTAGGAACCCTACCCCTCATCATTTCAAAGGGGGACTTGAGCTGAGAGCCATGAAGGGTGGTACAATACGCATAAACCATTTCACGAACAAGGGAAGAGACAGAAGAACTGCTGGAGAGGGCCATTTGAACAGTACCTTTCACCAATCTATTTAACCGTTCACAAAGACCATTCCCTTGGGGATTGTAGAGAGAAGTCCTGTGGTGAGAAACACCACAATCAGCCAAAAAGGCTTGCATGTCATGCGAAACCAACTGTGTTCCATTGTCAGTTATAATGACACTTGGAAAACCCTCCATAAAGAATACAGATTTCAGGTGTTTGATGGTAGTATCCGTGGTGATATCCTTTAGAAACTCCACGGACAACCATTTGTAATGGCAATCTACAATGACCACAGCAAACCTCTGCGAAGGAGGTAACTCCGCCATGGGACCTATGAAGTCTAAACAGATGGTATGCCACGGGACTTCAGGAAACTGCAACGCACCCATCTGGGACCCCACAGAAACCTTCAGTCTCTTCTCACCCACCTTACAAGTATGACAGTCCTCAACCGAAGAAGAAACCATAGAGTCCATACCAGGCCACCAGAAGTTCAACTTGAGACGCTGTTGCGTCAGGGTCTGGCCAAGGTGACCCTCATGGGCTAAAGAAATGAGTTTGGATCTCAAATCAACAGGAGGCACAAAATTATCGCCACGCATTATAACATTGTCATTACATACATACAGATCATCAATGACCTTTAGGAAAGGGCGAACAGAAACATGAACACAGCTCTCCCTGCGGGAACCCAGTTTTATCAACTGGATGACTTCCTGTAACACACTACCTCTAGACATAGCATCCACCCATTCAGACCGAGAGAAAGAGCTCTCAGTTAGCAAAAGAACATCATCAATCCAAGCAACATTCTCATCGAAACCCTCTAGGCTGAAGCCAACATCAGCACCAGACGGAACAGCCAACCTAGACAGACAGTCAGCCTGAAAATTCCTCCACCCAGAAATGTGGGAAATGTCAAAATGATATTCCTGGAGTTTGGAAGCCAACCTCGCCCACCTCGGAGAACCAAAGGGCCCCCCCCCCCAGGAGAAAGAATCCGGATAAGGGGTTTGTGATCAGTCTTCAGGTTGAAACGAATGCCCCATAAGTAAGGTCAAAAATGGTGAGCACCCCACGCAGCAGCCAAAGCCTCCTTCTCGATAACAGAATAGTTCTGTTCACATTTGGAAAGAGTGCGTGAAGCAAAGGCAACCGGCCTGTCACCGTCTTTATGGGACTGTAACAATACGGCACCAAGACCATGAGCGCTGGCATCCACCAACAGAGTGGAAGTCTTGGAGGTATCGAAGGGTGCCAGAACCTTAGCACTGCAGATAGCTTCCTTGATATCATTGAAACACATTTCCAGTTCAGGCCCCCATGTGAATTTGCAACCCTTTTTTAACAAAGCCCTCAGAGGCAAGGTCTTCTCCGAGAACCTCTCCACAAACTTGGAGTAGTATTCGATTAACCCCATGAATGACCGCAATTGGTCCTTATCAGACGGGCAAGGGGCTAGACGTATTGCGTCAAGAAGGTTCCTCTTTGGCTTAACTCTGTTGACTGAGATTTCATGTCCCAAGTACTCAATGTTCTGGACAAGAAAAGAGCACTTCTACTTACGCAAAGTAAGGCCAGTGTCCCAGATTCTATGCAAAACATTTCTCAGAACATGATTGTGATCTGCCACAGAGTCTCCAAAAACCAAGATGTCATCTTGAAAGAACACAACGTTCTTTAGCCCCTTGAAAATTTCGCTGACCAACCTTTGGAAGACACTCGCTGCCGATATCAACCCAAAGGGAAGGCGAGTAAACTGGAAAATCCCCTCAGGAGTGATAAAGGCAGTAAGGTGCTTCGAGGATTCGTGGAGCTTGACCTGATGGTAGGCACTCTTCAGGTCGAGCTTAGAGAAATATCTAGCCCCCTGAAGAGTGGACACCATCTCAGCAATATTAGGTAACGGGAAGGTGTCCGCAACAACACACTTGTTTAGGGACCTGAGGTCCACACAGAACCTCAATTTTCCGTCTGATTTTTTAGAAATCACAACGGGCGAAACCCATGCCGATGCTTCTGTTGGTTCTATTACCCCGAATTGAAGCATCTCCTCAATAAGGAGTTTCACCTCATTGCGAATAGAAATGGGAATCCTCCTTACGCGATGTTGTACAGGCAAACTATCCTTCTTCAACTTAATAAGATGAGCATACCCACGAAGCTCACCCAACTCCTCCCTGAACACAGACCCAAATTCAGAAAGGATAAACTCAATAGAATCATCATCTACTACCATTATTTGATTCTTTGCCCTAGGGTTGATAACTATGTAGAGGTCGTATTGATGTACCCATCCAAGGATGGGAGGACCATCAATGGAAACATAAACTTTCCCAAATATAGACCTCTTCTCAAAGACACTCTCAGACTCGAAGAAACCAAGGATTTCAATCTTCTGGCCATTAAATCCCTTAGGAGAGATATCACTCTCATGTAAATTCACCCCCACCCAAAAAGTGTCAAAAGTAGCCTTAGGAATGATGGTATGGCGAGAACCTGCGTCAACCATCAACAACACCTCATGGGAGTCAATCTTGAAAATGGCCTTGGGTCTGTTTTGTCTTGGATCATCACAGATGACATCCACATCATCAATGACCAGGAGTCTTTCTGGCTCAGCTACGGTGTCATCAATATAGTCATCAACAATGGCTACTCTTTGTCTAGCTTTAGCTTTGCACATTTTGGAGAAATGTCCGACTTTGCCGCACTTCAAACACTCCTTGTTTGCAGCAAAACAAAACCCTGCGTCAGATGAATGGCTACTACTGCCACACCTATTGCAGAATCTACTCGTGAAGGATTTTTTAGCAGGAGGTCTGGGTTTGTTTTTTACTACAGCAACATTGTCTCCACAGCAATGTTCACACTCCGCCACACTGCCTTTGTCAGAGACAACAGAGACCTCTTGTTGAGGACACGACTTATGTGAGTCTAGAACCTTCATGCATTTGCTGGACTCCTCAATAACTTTAGCCAGGTCAATTGCATCTTTCAAGGACGGGTTCTTAGCAGCCCATAACCTCTCTTGAATTTTCTTGCTTGAACACTGGACAATTAATTGGTCTCTTATAAGTTCGTCGTTCATAGCACCGAACTTGCACTTTATGGATAACTCTCTAAGTCTAGCCACAAAGTCGTCTATTGTCTCTGAATCTTTTTGACGTTGGGTATAAAATTTATAGCGGTTCATAACCAAATTCTCCTCCTTTGCGAATCTGATCTCCATACGTGCAACCGCTTCTTTAAACTCATCAATGTCCTGGCCATTAGCTCTTAATGTGATCGGTAAAAATCTAAAAACCCTCTGTCCCTCTTTGCCAAGAGTGCTCAAAAGAATAGCCTTTTTCCTTTTGGCTGAAAATTCCTGTCCATCTAGAGCCTCGAGGTAGTTGTCAAACATTATATACCAGTCCTCCCAAGGTATCTCAGGAACCCCAGGCTCAGGTAAGAACTGAGGAGGTAAAGTAACTACAAACTGTTGTGCCATGTCCAAAGTACAATGAACTCAACAAAAAAATAGAAGAAAAATTGCACAACCAGGTAAAGTTGTAATTACAGTAGGAACATACCTCTCTTCCTTGAAGATCTGGCAAATGTCCGAATAACGATGTTTATATGCTGTGACAGGATAAGGAAATGAGCAAGGGTTTCTCCGATGTAAAATCGCGTTAAAACAACTTAAAATGGCCGCTGCCGAAACTCGATCGACATCGAGGCTTGGCAAGCAAACAAACAAGAGCTAAAATGGCCGCCACCAGGACACAGACGAAAACGAGGCTTGGAATTCAACCTATTGAGGCTTGGAACGCACGTGGATGGAGCGTCGTCAGAGCCGGCCGATGAAGCGTCTCCTAGGCAACAGCAATGAGACGATGACGTCGGAGCTACCACTTAAGCCGTTGCTGAAGGCTTATGAGTGCGCTCGTGCTTCGCTCGCGCAAGAGCAAAAGTACTTACAATTTCACCACGGGCATCTTTAGGCAGAATTGAGACGCACCAAGTGGAAATTGACGAAATCCACACGCAACAGGTTCATTTCTCTCAAGGATGCTCCTCTGCACACTGCTCACAGGAACGATGTCTGGAACGAGTCGGGCATCATCTGGAGGTCTTCAAAGGGTACTGGCCAGCGTTAAAACGTCGCCAACATTGTAGTAAGGAGCTGGAGACCACAGGTGAACCACAACTGGTTTAATGCAGGAAAGCAGAAGGAAACATCCTCGACACAAGCTGGCCAGGCACAAACTGTCTCCACCTAGAACACTAGGAGGAGGCAGAGCCATCTACATTCTGGAATGCATTACACAGGTAAGAATCACTGTAAGGCATGGAAATAAAGAAAAGATAAATATACAACAACCTCCATACTTGAAGCTATGGTCTTCCTGGAGCATGAAAAGTCTGTAGTGCAGAGTGACTTTTTACAAAGTACTGTGAACGTAAGTACCAAGCTGTCTATTTTTTTGGATAAGGAAAAGGTTTAAGTGTTTTGGGAATAGGCCATTTTCAAACAATGTTTTAAGGTATCTGGTGGCATGCATATGTATTTCTGTCTTGAACTCCAGCATTACACTAAGAAAACAGCTGGGAGCAGGTGTTATGACCTTAGAACTAAGGGGGTTATGTAGTTTATGGAGGACAAGGTATCCCATCACAAACGTGGTGGAGTACTCTGAATGTTTCCATTGGTGTAGGTCCCGCTCTGTTTACTAGTGGAAACCTTAGTCTGACCGCCCCACATACATTGGGGTATGTACCTCAGATCGACTGCTATATTTAGGGAAGATGTTCTGACATATCTCACAGTGTGCCAGGACTATTTGTTTTCTGTTTTTCAACGGACTTCTGCTTAAAGTGATGTCACAGGTGCCACGTGGCTGCTCTTCTGCAACCACTGTGGCTGCTCTTGTGAAGGCCTGGAAGGCACAGATCTCTAAAAGGGGAAACATTGTTTACAACGTAGGGATTACATTGTGATGCCATTACATTGCGGTTTTTACAAGGCAAGTCATTACAACGACTTGCGCTGGATGGTGCTCTAGGACAAGGAATAGTATGATTTACTATCCAACACCTTCCCTACTGTACGTAGACTGGAGTTGGAATAGTAAATTATACTACTCCTAAGTCCTGCGCCCTCCAACGCAAGTCGCTGTAAAGACTTGCGTTGTAAAAACTGAGATGTAATGTACCTCAATGTAAATGTATGCGTTGTAACGTCATATATCCCTCTAAAAGTGGCGGGCTGTTATCTGTCAGAAGGCAGTGATTATGATCTCCACGACACTTCTGGGGCGGTGAGTGGACTGCCAAACAATAACCCCGCAAGTTGTAAAAAATTACCGCTACAGAGTAGAGATGCCATTTTCTTATTACAGGTAAGTAGTGATGCTCCAACTACATTGTAATAAGGAAACTTTGAACATGTTTTTATGCATGTTTTGAAGGTCTCTGATGTAATATAAAGTTATATTCCATACTGGAGTTATGTATAAGATTGCGGTAATGCACACCACCTGATGCGGTCAAATATGCTATCATTAATATATGAATACATGAAGTAATTAATACTAGTACACCTATTTAAACTGTTACAGACATTTTTGCAAATAAATACACTCACATATTTGCAACACTACAGTCACAGTAACAGTAAAACAACAACCACAGTCAGGCAGGGTAACATGCTTGTCAGACCAGGTTTTCAGAATCATAGGACAAATACAAACTACTGGTCCCCCGCCGTGATGCTTGAGGCTGTTTGCCACTGGTTTTCTGGGGTCCGTCCTACTATGACCATTCAAACTGGACCAATCACACCATTTTCACACTTGACTTTCAAGGTAGTGAGAGTGAAGGTCAAAGGCATCTCAGGGAGGTAGTGTGGGGGACATGAACTCAGAATCCAATAATCAGTCAATAGACATAATACTGTAATGTTCTAACCAAGTGCTTATCTTTGGTATAAAAGAAAGTACTTTAGTCACACTGTGTTACTTTATATTACACATCACAATTAGGGGAATGCAGCAGATCATTAAGATTCTGCTTGTCATCGTAAGGACCTACACACTTCGTACTCACCCTATGATAACAGAGTTCCCATCATCTGTAATCCCTGGCATTTAACAGGGACACAGCTCAGGCTAGGCACAGGAGCAGTTCACTCAATCACCCCCAAGGCGTATATGCACTCAACAGTTCATTTTGCTTTTCACTTAGTGAGATATTAAATCAATGCCTTAGTTCATGTGACAGACCTTGGCGTGCTTCTTAGACTCTTGTTCGTAAACATTTATCAAGCCCTGAAGTTACCTACAACTGGAAGTTGTAGTTTGGGCTGCTGTGGGATGAACAGGTGCAGCACTCCTGCCTCTTCACCGACAGCTTCTGAGTTTTCAGGCACACAATGGCAGCCTCTCTTGGGAAATTAAGACTTAGGGGATTTCAGTGCTTTGGCAGCTCTTATCTTTGGCAGTTTCTGTGTCTCATGGGTGGGATGCTGGTTCAGCAGGTGCAGGTTGATCTACACCTTGTGCATGACTTCAGCATGTGTGGTCTCCGAGCTGTTCAGAGCCAGGGTGACTACCTGACATGGAGGAATATTCTGGACATGACAGGTGAAAAATTCAGAAGAAAGTGTAAAAATTCTGGACAAAAATTCCCGATGCAGATCAAAATTCAGGACAAAAACTTAGGACAAAAGGTCAATTTTACGGAGACATCCAAGAAAAGTCCATACTCCTCTACTTTATCAGGGCATGTATTTACTATTTTCTGCATAGCACTATTTATTCACTATGGTCCTTGTGTGATTGCCACTAGGTGTGCTACATTCTGGTGGCACATTATGTCCTTGTTCAGTAGTAAATTAATGCCCTTGAGCATGATGTCAAGGGCATCAACCATATTCAGATTTACTCAAACGTTCTTGGAGAGAAAGCAACAGCAACATTTTGATTATGTTTCTAAACATTTTAAAATCTATGGCAAACATTAAGGTAAGTGACCGTATGCTAGTTTAGACAAGTTGAGCAAAAACATCTGGGTCACTTCAACCTCAACTCAACGTTAAACTTTTAAAACATTAATGAGACAGAGCAGATGAAGTGGGTGACAGACTCACATCTAATGTCAGGATGTGAGGTGCCCACAACTTGTCTGTACTCTCACAGCACTAGAGTTTACTTCCAGGACTGTACATTTAGCTCACACATCAGAGCCCAGAATACCAGACAAAGAGAATTAAAGAGCAGGATGAAATCAAGATCAGATTAGGCGATCCACAGCAACTGATTCAAAAGGTTGTTGCCAAGTACTAGACAAATAAGGAAGAGAACAAGGTGGGACAACTCCTAAAATCAGACAAATTGGCCCGCCATGAGTTTTGGAAAGTATTGCCTACCTGAGGATTAGTCTCAGGAGGGAGGAGAGAAGCAGAAGAGGCACTGTCAAGTGGATGAACAGGCAGCACCCACCCACCCTGGCAAACTGCTGATACAGTGGTCTGCTGGCTGTGTTTGTGAAGGGTGAGCAGGGGCCTGGCACCTTGGAACCTTGATCTTATAATGAGCCGAGCTTTTATGTGGCTTCTGCCTGTCTTCTTTCCTCTCCCTAGGATATGGTGTTAGGGACAAGGCTGCTGACTTTGAACTGGGAAAGCAGGTTCAAGTCTCTGCAACAGCTTAACATCCTGTGATTCTCGGCAAACCACTAAATCTCTCCATGCCTAGAAACAATGAATGTGACCTTGTGTAATGTAAGTGGTGCTCATGTAAAGTGATCCAATACCTTTGGGTTCAGTCCGCCGTATATAAAAACTGTGGAAAAATGAATAAAGAAGTCAAAATAAAGCCTTTAGCATAAGGAAAGACGAATACCCACTTCCTGGCTGATTTGTGCAAAGTTATATTAGTAACAGGGATACATTTTAGCATACCTGCTTAAATGGTGTGATCTTAGGCAAATGTTTTACTTAACCAAAACGTTTTTCCTCATCAATGAGTATGAAAGCCCTTTCAAGTTCAAGTTCAAGTTCAGGAATTTATATAGCGCACTACTCACCCAGAGGGTCTCAAGGCGCTTGGGGATGGGGAACATTATTTATCGAATAACCAGGTTTTAAGTTCTTTTCTGAAGGAGATGTGGTTCTGTGTAAGGCGGAGGTGAGTGGGGAGTGAGTTCCATGTCTTGGCCGCCAAGTAGGAGAAGGATCTACCTCCCATGGTGGATCTTTGGATGCGCGGAACTGCGGCGAGGCCTTGATTTGATGATCTTAGTTGGCGGGTGGGTGTGTAGAAGGATAGTCGAGTGTTGAGGCATTCGGGTCCTAGTTTGTAGAGGGCCTTGTGTGCGTGGGTGAGGAGACGGAACGTAATTCTCTTGTTGACGGGGAGCCAGTGGAGGTTTTTCAGGTGGCCGGTGATGTGATCATGGCGAGGGATGTCCAGAATGAGTCTCGCTGATGCGTTTTGGATGCGTTGGAGTTTTTTCTATAATTTGGCTGGAATTCCGGCGTAGAGGGTGTTTCCGTAGTCTAGTCGACTCGTAACCAGTGCGTGGGTGACAGTCTTTATTGCCTCAGCGGGGATCCAGCGGAAGATTTTTTTGAGTATACGAAGTACGTTGAAGCAGGAGGATGAGACGGCGTTGACTTGATTGGTCATCGTGAGCGATGAGTCTAGTATGAAGCCAAGGTTACATGTGTGGTCCGTGGGTGTGGGTGCTGGGCCCAGATCCAAAGGCCACCATGAGTCATCCCAGGCAGAGGGGGTTGATCCTAGGATGAGCACTTCCGTTTTGTCTGAGTTAAGTTTAAGGCGGCTGTCTTTCATCCATACGGCTACTTCTTTCATGCCTTCCTGAAGATTGGTTTTGGCGGTGTTGGGGTCTTTTGTGAGGGAAAGGATCAGCTGGGTGTCGTCAGCGTAGGAGATGATGTTTAGGTTGTGTTGACGTGCGATGGAAGCGAGTGGACTCATGTAAACGTTGAAGAGGGTGGGACTAAGTGATGATCCTTGTGGTACGCCGCAGATGACTTCAGTGGCCTCTGATTTGAAGGGGGAAGTCGGACTCTCTGAGTTCTCCCAGCTAGGAACGAGATGATCCAGTCCAAGGCTTTTCCTTTTATGCCGATGTTGCTGAGGGGTTGTATGAGGGTGCTGTGACAGACAGTGTCGAAGGCGGCGGAGAGGTCCAGGAGGATGAGTTCCACTGTTTCTCCTTTGTCCAGTAGTGTTCGGATGTCGTCTGTTGCTGCGATGAGGGCGGTTTCAGTGCTGTGTTTGGCTCTAAAGCCGGACTGTGAGGGATCGAGGGAGTTATTGGATTCGAGGAAGGTGGCGAGTTGGCTATTGACGGCTTTCTCAATGACTTTGGCCGGGAATGGGAGGAGGGATATGGGGCGGTAGTTTTTAAGTTCAGAGGGGTCTGCTGTGGGTTTCTTCAGGAGGGCGCTGACTTCGGCATGTTTCCAGCTTTCTGGGAAGGTGGCAGAGATGAAGGAGCAGTTGATGACATTGCGGAGATGGGGTGCGATGATGGAGTCTGCTTTGTTGTAGATGTGGTGGGGACATGGGTCCGTTGGTGAGCCAGAGTGGATGGAATTCATGAGGCGGATGGTGTCTTCAGTGGTGATTGGGTTCCTCCAGGCGCTGAGGTTGTTAGAGGGCGGTTTAGGTTCTGAGGGGGGTGGAGAGGATTGTTTGTTGGAGCTGTTTTCGAAGCTGTTGTGTATGTTGGCGATTTTGTTGTAGAAGAAGGAGGATAACGAGTCGCAGAGGTCTTGGGAGGGAGTGATGTCGTTTGAGGCTGCGGTGGGGTTGGTGAATTCTTTGACGATGTTGAATAGTTCCTTGCTGTTATGGGCGTTGTTGTCGAGTCGGTTCTTGAGTGCTGATTTCTTGGTGGCTCGGATCAGCTGGTGGTGTTTGCGGGTGGCTGTCTTGAAGGTGGTCATGTTGTCGGTGGTTGGGTTTTTTCTCCATGTTTTCTCGAGAGTGCAGCATAGCTTTTTGGATTTCTTAAGGTCATCGTTGAACCAGGGGGCCTTTTTGTTGTCTTGTTTGGTGTGATGGTTTTTCAGGGGTGCTAATTCGTCAGCGGTGTGAGTGATCCATTGTTTGAATTTGATGGCAGCTTGGTTTGGGTCCGACGAGAGGGCGGGTGGGTTTTGGTTGAGCGATGTGAGGAGTTGGTCGGTGGTGATTTTGTTCCATTTTCTTCGGGGGATAGGTTGTGGAGGGTTGTGGGTGGAGGTGGTATTGTAGCTGAAGTGAACACAACTGTGGTCCGTCCAGTGGAGAGCTGTGGTGCGATCGAAGGAGATGTGTTTGCTGAAGGAGATTTTGATTTAATAGACTTGAATGTGACTGATATGTCTCCACCATCCGGCTACAGGAATACAGTTTTCCACTACAATACATGTGCCACACCTATAAACAATGCACACAGCAGCCGCGGCCGGTAGTGGGAGTTCCGGCCGGGCGGTGACGTGGGGAGGGGCAGGGTGGGGGGTAGTAATGTATGAATTACGGAGTTTAACAGGTAAGTAAACATATAAATAAATAAAACGAATTTCGTTGCGCGCACTGCATCACATTTGGTGATACAGTGCATGCAACGAAATTCGTTTTATTGATTTATATGTTTACTTACCTGCTAAACTCCGTAATCCATACATTACTACCCCCTCCCCACATCACCGCCCGGCCGGTACTCCCACTACCGGCCGCGGCTGGCACACAGACACACTCAACATGCGCACAGAATGTCAGCTTGGGTACATGAGGTTCCTATAAAAGTGTAACTTGAGATGAGAGTGGTCAGGAGATCTTACTGTTCATGACACATCGAAAAAAGGCCTATTCACAGTAATAATTATGACTAGTAATTCACAAAAATACAGGATACAAACACAACCACCTTTTCTCATTCACTCAGAGTACGGGCAGTAGTTCTATATCTGCTATAGGAGAATGCGTGGAGCCCCCATCTCTAGATCACCGAACAGCTCTTGGACTTCCCATTTCCAGGGGAAGATCTAGACATCTGCACTAATGCCAGATTAGCATGATGCCAGGGCCAAACAAAAAGGTCAGCAGATCAGTTTCACATGCAGTCGGGCACTCTGGGCAGGGGGTACACACCCGTTCACCATGCAGAGGGCATTCCTGTTCCAACAATGCTAAATGCAGAAACCCCAGTCTGCAGTGTAATACACGTTACTAAGCAAAGCAGTGTATCAGTAAAACACACAAATGCAAACCTTGGTGGCTCAACATATATTAACACATATGAGCCTTTCCTCTCTAAGCTTAATGAACTGACCCAGACATTTGGGAGGATTGTGGTCTCTGGGGAATGTGTTTTGCTTGCTTTGTTATATTTGCATCCCCCTCCCTCACTCACAAAGAGCATCCCACCAGTTTGGCACATCGAGAAGCTTATTGGTCCATTCTTCAACAGAATGCAAAGGGAATACTTGGACTAGCAGAGTTCGTTAAACTCCTCTCCTCCTCAGTTATAAAAGAGACTCTCTCTTCCTGGTTCTTCATAGTGAAGGTGGTTAATCAAAAGTGGATAGTCACAAGTCATGCCAGCAAAGTGCAGCAATTTGCATAATGTTGTTGGAAGATGTGGTGATGTAATTATTGTTCCAGTCTATATTATCTGACTCCTCTTCAGGGCACAAAAACAGTTCAACACACAGGAATACACTAGTGGCGGCTCATCAAGGGAGTGCTGTGGGGCGGTGAGGCATGGGAGGGGCAGTGTGGGGTGTAGTAAACTCCGGCATATGGCAGAACGGAGTTAAGTAAATAAATAAATAAATAAAACTAATTACATTGCGCATGCTGCATCGCCATTTGGCGTTGCTGCGTGTGCAATGGAAATCGTTGTATTTATGTATTTACTTATCTCCCTTCGGCCGTATGCCTGAGTTTACTAACCCCCAGCCTGCCCCTCCTCCGCCCACCACACCGCCCGGAGCACTCCCTCGAGGAGCCGCCACTGGAATACACACACAGAGACACACACACACATATAGGATAGATAGAAAGATAGATAGATAGATAGATAGATAGATAGATAGATAGATAGATAGATAGATAGATAGATAGATAGATATTTGTTTTCTTTATTTATGCCATTCAGAAAGATGAAACAGGCCTTTGTAAAGTTGAATGATGCATATAGCACGCGGGGTTTCATATTTAGGTTAGCTTATACATCTACATTTGCAGTTTGGGTGTAGGGGTGGATCATTGGGAGGTGGGGGTTTTAACAGATTAAAATCTATGCGGTGTTCCTGCCTGCCAATTAGGTGTGGGTCGACTGAAGATGACGTTGCCCACACAGTTACGTTTTCAACTACTTCCTGCATCGCAGAAGGATTGAGAGCCAGGGGGCCATTGTTCCAGTGTTGGGTGAAGATCACTGAGATTTGTTAGAGTGTTTTCTTTGCAACTGTAAAACGAGCCGGGCTTAGGGTTGGCTACAGGTGGTTCTGCAGCAGCCCAACATATAGCCATTGCTCTCCATGCAACCTAACTTGTTTAGAGTTGCGGCTTGAGGATAATGCGCTAAACATTGTAAAGAATTCACAAAGACGCTGTCGCTAATGGTAACACAGTGAACCACAAATATATTGTGTACTGCCACAGACTAAGCAATACTTCTGCATGTAATAGTGCTTTTTATCATACAAGAATTATACAAAGAAAAAAACTTGGATTTTATTCTACATTGTGGAGTGATTCCAGGAGAAGAAAACAGTGGGGAGAAGCACGTTTGTAAATCAAGGATGCGTTTCATACAGACTTTGCTCTATTCTGCCCATAAATACCTCATATGGAAGAGTTTTTTGCAATCCTATACCTCCATCAGCTCTTTATGCTTGTTATTATTCAAATTTAATGTTCTGATACCAAAATTATTTTATATAGTACCTGATGTTTCTATTTTTGAGCATCTGTTATGATAATTATCATATAGTAAGAATAATAATAATAACACAAATAACAAGACCAACAGCAAACAATAATTATGGCGGAAAAAAATAATCAGCATAACAATTGGTGTAATAATAATAACAATATTAATAATAATAACAATTTGTCTTCTTCGTCTTCTTCTTCTTCTTCTTCTTCTTCTTCTTCTTCTTCTTCTTATTATTATTAACAATAATATGGATAATATGATTATTAATATTGCCATAATTATATTAATATAAATATTAATAGTAATGCTACTTTTAGTGGTTGTAGTGATGTTTTGATATAGCAAATGTGTATAATATGAAATGTGAATAATATTTCTATAAGAATTTATTTCTTAGAAAGGAAGTATTTTGATTGATCGATTGATACGACAAATGATGCCTTCAGAAGCGTTTTTCAGAATAAAAGGCCATCCAAGGCACGTATATTGTTGATTGCCTCTGATTCTTACTTTTCATCGACAGATTGGCTTTGGTTTGCAGGCAGCTTTTTGACCCTGTGTTCTTTGATAGCACGAAGCAAGAATTCACCACTGGCAGTCGAGAAATGTGGCGGTCTTGTTTGCATTGCACCCAACCCCACGCCCCACGCCTTATATTAGCATTAATGGTACAGATTAGTGTCAGATAATTTCTACAGGGAAGGAACTGCAGCAGCCTGCATGGATCATTAGGCCCTGTCTGCATGTTAAAGAGGGCCAGGTCCTGTGAATATAAGAAATTGGAAAGAATAAACTGCACCATTCAATATTATGAATTTGCTTTAAATATTCTAATGAAATCCCTATTTGCCTCCTACAGCTCTGGAGGGGTTCCTTGTAGAGGTGCAATAACAATCAATACTCACAGAAAGATTCTGCCCTTCATTATAGTTTTCATTTTTCAATGTCATTTTTTCATCTCTTTGCTGTTACCATTTGTTCGCCTTTGCTGCCCGCGTCCCTCCCAGTCCCTACAATTCCCCTTACTAAATCCGACGCAAACACTTGTCCCTTAAATTAGTCTTCTCGGCCATTTTTAAAAATTGTTTTATTGCTAACCTCTAGACATTTTACTGGGTTGTTAATTCTGCCATTAGGTTGGTTTATAATTGAGCATTTCCATGTTCATTGGTTATTCCGTTTTTAACTAGCTGGGTTTTTTAATAGGTTCACAGTTAGAAGCCTGCTTTGTCCTGTCGTGAAGGTTTCTCATGCTGCACTCAAAACCACTGCAGTTTTTTTCAAGAATGTGTGATCTGTTTGCGTTTCAGGATTCGTAGATACTGTATGCTGACCAACTGGCGTTACAGCGTGATATATTTGATTTTTTTATCAAATAATTTTTAATTATACAGATTTTTTTAATAGCTCATAGCGGAACGTTTCATATCAATTTCAACAGTAGAAAACATATTTCCAACAATAAAAATGTGAGAGAGTTTAAATCCTTTATCAAATGAACGTAAAATATGACGAGCTTCTCCCTAACATGGGTTGGTGGTAAAGTATGAACGTTTTGTGACTGCATTTTGGTTGCAAAACATTCGTACATACCAATGCAAATCAGTCATTGGAAGGGACGCCTTAAACACCCCCTTCTCAATACCTATTCGCCAACTCAAATTGCAATTCAGTAACAGCTTACCAAATCACGATTTGGGCTTTGTACATTTAGAAATGCCTTTTTTGCACTCACAAACAACCCTTTTGCGACCTCCAAAAGGCTTCATACATCTAGCCCTATGTCTCTATCTTATGTTATTTATACACTGAACTATGATCCCCACGGTACTCTTTCTGCACTTAAATGTTCAACCATTCACAGGAAAAGAGACCAAAAAGTGAACAAATATGTCCTTAGCGCCAATGTTAGTAAGAAAGAGTACATGTAGTGTAATTTCTTGTAAACTATGATGCAAGGTCTGCCACAGTTCTGCTGCATGCATGGAATGAGATTTGCCTTTACCTCATATGTCTTTTTTAGGTTTCACCTGCACAGCGCTTGTGGTGTGCTTGCAAAATCTCTAGTAAATAAAAAAACTCTCAAAATGGGCCTAGAGCCAGCCAATTGTTTGCCATTACTTACTACTGGTTGGCTCCCACGTCACTCTTTTTTCCTTACTTCTCATTGATCAGAGCTTCCTCCTTGCCTCACCTTCCTCCTGGAGCTTTCTCTGTGTCCCTTCCTTGGAACATTGACCATGTACAACTTCCTGTCTCCAATCAGTGTCTGTCCACCGACTGTAGGATCCTGCAGTTACTCTTTTTTTAATTTTTGACACCCATTCTTAGTGAGTGCATGTGTCTGCAGCCCCTCTCTTTCACCCCCACCCTCCGTTGTTTTTAAATTTATACCCACAACCTCTCACTACTCTCTTTTGTTATTAATCCATTCCTCACCCTACGTCGTTTAAAAAATAACTGCTATACTACTCTCTTGTTGTTTTTAATCCTCCCCGACCCCCACACGCTCTCCATTGTTTTTAACCCACCTCCACTCTCCACTTCTTTTAACCTACCCCCCTCCCACTCTTGGTTGTTTAAATCCCCTCCTTCCCGCTCTCTGTTGTTCCACCCACCCTCAATTTTACCCCTGCCTTCCTCACTCTCCATTGTGCTTCCCACCCTCCTCCCTCTTGTTGCATGACCCCTGCCCCTGAACCCCTGCACTGTTTTTAAACATATCACACAGCACTGCGGTCAGCTGTGCCACATTGCTTAACACCTTGGCTGCTAGGCGTTTTCCCGTCCTGTGCTGTGATTTTGTGACACCCATTGTTTCATGACGAGCTCAGCTCGTCATCAGCACAGCTCACCCGTGCATCATGACGAGCTGAGCTCGTCATGAGCATCGAAAGGGCTAGAGGGGAAAAAGCACTATGACGTGGTCACTGCTGGCCCTATCATAGAGTTTTTTGTTGTTGTGTTTTTTACTTTAAGCCATGCTGCATAGCAGTTCGCACTGCTGTGCAACATGTATAAAGACATTGACAATGACAACAGATTTCGCATAGGCTCAAACTATTGGCTTTGCCAATGCTTGTTCTGTGTAGCTCTCTAGTGGTATCAGCTAACCTTAACAAATCAAGATTGTAGGTCAAATAAAATGAATTTATTCCAAGCAAATGTGACAAATCCACTGTCCGTGGGAGACCACTGGCAGAATCGTCGCTGCCCATATTACCACCGCTGTCGATGTCTGCAAAGGCACCATCGCTGAGTTTACGATTTGGTGACAGAATAGTGTAAAGAGTTATTAGGGCCAATGTCTTCAATGTAAAGCAGGTCTTAATCTTCAAAGTGCAAGGCCACCCATCATATACTTTTCATTAAAGTCCTTGAGTAAGGTTAATTTTCCTATCAGACTCCTATGGTACCCCAAGGTCTGGTCTTCAAGGAGACTGCACGGATATACCTTCAGCATCATCATTGCTTTATAAATCCCAGGAACAAGGGATGTCATCATACCTTGTGCTCATCATCCTCTTGCTTGGAATAGAAGTCAAGGAGATACTGCGGCGTTCATACTACAGTCATATATGTGTCCACATGTAGATCTGGCGCCATAGGCAGCATCTGTGCGTGACTTCACAGATCAAGGAGACCGAATAGCAAATAATCTGGCAGAGCTGTAAATGCACTCCGCAACCCCGTAAACCAGGGGTCTCCAAACCGGTCCTGGAGGGCCGGATCCATGCCAGATTTTTAAAATAACTATATGTATCTGAATGGGGATATCCAAAAAATCTGGCATGGATCCGGCCCTCCAGGACCGGTTTGGAGACCCCTGCCGTAAACAGTTGTGTGCTAATATCCAACCTCACTGCACCAATGTTGTACCATCATTATTTTCATCACGTACACTAGCATGTTTTTTTCACATCGAGCACATTAATCAACAAAAGCAATCTACCATGAACGGGAAGAGAAATGAACCAGCAGGTGGTGAGTTTGCAAAACTACGGCCTGGGAGAAAAAGGGTCCGGAGCCCGCACCACCAGCGGTGTTACAAATACCCCCAGAAACAGGGATTGCAAAGGGACTGAAACATTCAGAGAGGCTACAAAAAGAAAACGAAGAAAATGAAGAATTGCAATAAAACATTTGGTACAAAAATGGTTTAGAAAGCAGGTTTATTGCAAAGATTTTACTTTTTAATATCACTAGGATATTATCTAAAAAAAAGCCTCAACAAATGTGATATTAGCATCAACAATTCATAATTATTTTTATAATTTGCTGTGGCCCCTTCTCACTCAACCACTGTAGTATCTAAAGAGCCATTAGAATCATTTCAGGGGATATATTTTTTTCATCAATCCCTGCGCAGGTGGTGTAAGCAAAACACAGTATCACGCGACACGTTGAAATATCAGCACCAAAAAGAGGTAACGCACTTAGCAGTCTAGAAAATGTACTCTATTTATGTTGTGAACAACAACATAAAGATCACGTCTTTGTCAATGATGTGCATCCAGAAATTAGAGTCAAGCAAACAAGGGGGCATATTATCAAGGGGGTTTATCTCCGCGTTTTTGGCTTTAAAAGCCAAGAAAGCGGAGATAAAATTATCTCCCTATTACCTAGCTGTCGCTAACACCAATTAGCGACAGCTAGTAGGAGATAGTGACCATCTTGGGCCCCGCTTTGCATGTCAGTGATATTTATCACTAATGACATGCAAAGTGGGCGTGCCAAGATGTTAGTGACTGGAAACAGTCGCTAACATCGCTATCTCCTATTACCAACTTTTGGAGATATTCACGCTAAGCGCGAATATAGGCTAGGAGAGGATAGGATAGGATGTGAATTTATAAAGCGCGAATTGCTACCCGGAGGCGTCCAAGCGCTAGTTTAGGATATCTCCAAAAGCTAACACCTGCCCCTGAGCAGTTCTTAGCCATGTTGTCCAATGGTAGGTGGATAACATGGCTAAGAGCATTAGCTCGGTAATGCATGAATATCGCTGAATTTTCAGCGATATTCATGCATTTCGGCCGATTTTTATCGCTTAGGAGATAAACCTTGATAATTAGCAAGGTTCCTAAGCGATAAAAATCGCCGCAGCTCGGCGATAAAAATATCGCCGCTAAACCAACATAGCGATAATTATCGCTAGTTGTTGGTAATATGCCCCAAAGTGCTTTAGGTTATACAAATTCTCGCAAATTATAGACTTCAGAAACATTATAGGGAGTGCGGATCCACTAGGATAGCTATACGCTTCCCCGAGACATCCTCATACCTAGTTGAAGACACTCAAAGAGGCGTTAGGTTTCTTGTTATGCCTGCGAAATACAGATCTAATGTCCTATTTATTCTCTATAATTAGGCAACAGAAATCTTGTGCATCAAATAAAAGAGACATAGAGCTTTATCACTCAGTGGCGTAGAATGCAAAGGGCCTTGTGTCTAGTTTTTTATTCGGGATCCAAGGAGTCGTAAATTTATCCGCTGTGTTTCTCCTCCAGTTGGAATCCCATATATTATTACCCGGTTGCCGATGCGCGCAGCCGCCGCGCATTAAGAATATTTCTCATATTGTTGCATTTCAAGCACGTCCTGCTGCTCGCTGCTTCCCTTCATTATTTATCATACTCTGAATCTACAAATCAAGTATAATTAGACTTAGGGAACTGATTGGATTTCTAATTAAGCCACATTGGAGACAATGCACAATCAGTAAATATTCTGACGAGGTACGTTTTAAAGAGCAGCTCTTGGGCTTTCGGCTGATGACTAGACACCAGTGTCATTAAATTTGTTGGTGGCAAGCACATTTTAAAGTTAACAGCTTCTTTAAATAGAGGCAATTAGTACAGATCTTGAAATATTTAGTCACGTTTGTCCAATTAGTGAGCAATTAAGCAATGGTGTGGCGTGGGACAAACATTCTGTTACTCTGCTCCGCAGTGAAGGATCCCTTTGAAATTTTGCTCTTTGGTTTATTGATACATAAACAGTAAGTTATGGCTCTGGTTTCTAATTTGGGGAAAAAAATTATTCGTGCAGATGGCCGGGCGGGGTAAGTGTTGGTTTATCCAAAAGGAAAGTCTGCTGAACCAGTTTACATGAGAGGTGAGGTGATATGGGTATCAGTGGGCTTGATCTGACCCTAGGGAGAAGCAATAGAAGTAAATCAATCTCTGGGGTGTTATTAGTCAACTCAAGGGGTTCTCCTTGTTTGCCGACTGCTGAGCCGCTTTTCTGCCTATGGCACAAGCAACGCTCTTTGAAAGAATTTCAAGGACTGGTTGACAGAAGAACAAATTAGCCCCCTTACCAGGCTCACATTAATATCCTTTTAGGGATTTTGGGCAATTTTCAACGTTTGTTTTGGAATTTACAATGCTTTCTTCAGTTTCAGTCACTTGTTCACATGTGTTGCCACTAATGTGACCTTGTTGGATCATTCTTTTAAAATAAATAAATAAATAAATAAATAAATGCTGGATCATTCTGGAACATGTCGGCTTCAAACTCTCAGCAAGCAGAACGCCTTGGTAACCATACTTTTCAGCAATCATAATAAGTAGTGGCGATTGCAAAAGACATCTCAGGACATTACGTATTTATAGTGTTCAAAATTACTTTGACGAAAACAGAAAAGGCTCATTTGAAGGAGACTTTTACCAGAATGCACTGGGGGTTGCAATAGTGAACGTGTGAGTGCTGGCATTTTAGATATAAATATATTGGGCAGAATTTGAGAATTTTTCTTGCAACGCGGAGCAACACCAAAGTAGTAGCTCTGCGTTGCGTTAAAGCGAGAGAGCAGGACAACACCATATTCCTTAAGCTACGGCGTTGTACCTCTCTCCCAATGTGTCTGCCTTAGTGCAAGAGTGTGTGCCTGAAGTCTAGCATGTTTTGTACTTCCACTTGTAGACATAGTTTGAAACTTTTCCAGGTTTCTATGTGCTTTAGAGCACAGCACACATTCGAAGCTGCAAAACGTAAAAGACGTAATTTTTTTGCGCAAAGCCCTGTCTTCCAATTTAAGTAGGATGGGCTTTGTGTTATACACTATCTGGCAGATGCATCAATGTAGCCTTTTGCTATTCCTAAATAGCGATTTCTAAGGAATCGCTATTTAGGAATAGCAAAAGCCTATGCATGTAGGAATCGCTACTAAAATAGCGATTCCTAAACATTCCTTAATTGCGACTCGCAAATTGCTAGTCGCAATTAAGGAATGCTGTCCCATTCCTTCCTATGGGCCTACAGGCCCATTGGAATGAATTGGAGATTGCATGAGCAATTTGCGAGTACCAGTAGGTACTCGCAAATTGCTCATGCAATTTCAAGGGTGCAAGGGTGTCAAAATGATACCCTGTTGCACCCCTGAAATCGATCTGTGCACAAATGTTGCACAAACAAATGCCCTAAGGGCATGTGTGTGCCCAACATGAAACTTTGAAAACTGCACAAAAGTGCTTTTTTCAAACTTTTAGCAAATTACCATGAAGTTCAACTTCATGGTAATTTGCTACTCCTATTAGCGAAATCGCTAATTTTTTGACTTTCATGCATTGCATTTAAGGAAATCTCAATTTGGGATTCCTTAAATGCAATCGCAATTTAAGGAATCTCAATTTAGAGATTCCTTAAATTGCGATTTTTGCATTTGGGATGATGCATCCCAAATGCAAAAATACCGGGAGCAATTCTGAGAATCTGTCCCTTTGCTCCCGGTATTTTTTTTGATGCATATGCCTGATAGGGTGGTTGATGGGAACGCTCATGGATCACCAATTCGACGCCCCTTGATGCTAAGTAGCACTTAGGCTACTTTCTAGCGCAAATCAGGATTTATACTTGAAAGTAAATTCCAATTCAAGACTTCGCACCAGTTTGTGCCACATTTTGTGACACAGCATCCTTAGGTGCAGAAAGTAGGGATTTTGGGGGTGATGGGGCTACCCCAAAATAACCATGCTGGAGTCCAGAAGATGAATGAGCAATAATTATGTATTTAAATTTTGTTTTTACCTTTTCACATTTGCTGTGTGTTTAAATACAGAGGTCCAATGTCAGGCTGTGCATTCTGACAAACTATTTCTTATTCTTTTTAAATGGAGATGGGTGTTTGCTTTTCTTTCTCTGACAGCAAAGTTCGAGGATTTTGCAACGCAAGCTATTTACAAGCCTTGCCAGGGTACAGGAAGTGTGAAAGAAAAGGCTGTAGAATGTCTATTTTTTCCTACATCAAACCAACATTTAAATTGAAGTAAATTAATTGTGCAAATATTTCAAATATATCAGCAGTCAGGAAAGCACAAATGGAGCACATTTTTCTTGTAATTTGGAACTGCGATGAAAATAAAGTTTTTAAAGGGATCAAAACAAAATCAAGACACTCTACTTCGTGAAGAGCATATGATAAATATTTGTTAAAACCTGAGTTTTATCAGTAAAACAGCATTTTAGTGTAAATGTTGTGATAATTTTCAATGGCAAATGTGCTGTTCGTACAAGATAGGGTGTTACCACCATGCTGTAGTAATATATTTGGACAGTGTCCTCCAAAATGCACCACTGGCTGCCTAACACATTTTTGCCACTCTCCTTTTGAATGGATCTAGCTGATTTGCTACATTAGTTTTTTGTGTGGCACACCCCGACTCTGAAAATTGTTCCAGCAGCACTGACTGCATCAGCACATAGACTTGATAAATCTGTCCCGTTGTATGTAGTGACTTTCCGGCAGCCCAATGGTTTTGGTGGTGTAGCAACTGCAAAGTATTCTGAAACAGCAAGACAACACATACTGGAAAAAGGCTAATTTTAGCTCCTAGAACGACTACAGCAAAAATGGATTATGAAGCAGTAAAGAGCACTACTAGACAAAAAAGTTAAATCTATGGTTGTCTAATAATCTTTAGACACTTTGAAAGGTGTTGGTAGATTTTTTTATGTAAATTGTCCAAAATGACTTTTTGAAAAGATGAAAATGCTAATTTTAAGACTATATGTCATATGTACAAAGCATTTTAATGATCCCAAATGCTCTGATTTGTCATTAGCATTTTTTTAACTAATTCCATTTTAGGGGTTGGAAAAGGTTTTCAGAGTCCTAAAATGGGATTCCAAATGGATGTGGATTTGGTATCTGGAAGGGGCATATTGTAGGTGATGGTATTAAATGTATCAATATTTTGCGACCAAAATCCATTCGCAAATATTGAAATATAACCAACACTCAAGTTGAGGTGTGTAAAACCTGGCATCATTGGTGTGGTTTCTCCCTAACTTTTTACTTTCAGACCTCCTGTTTTTGCTGACTTTGTTTGTGCTGGCCTTAGGACTCTGCACAGCTTACCACTGCTAACTAGTGCTAAAGTGCTTGTGCTCTCTGCTAAAAGAATGGTGACATTGGTTTAAATCCCATTGGCATATTTAATTTACTTATAAGTCCCTAGTAAAATGCACTACATGTGCCCAGGGCCTGTAAATGAATTGCTACTAGTGGGCCTGCAGTACTGGTTGTGCCACCCACTTAAGCAGCCTTTAACCCCTTCCCTGCCGCGTGAATTCTGCAGCGGTGCGGGGATTTAATTAGAGGGTGCAAGCCCTTCCGTGCTCAGGACGGCCCCTGGCCGTCCTACGTCATGGTAGGCGAGTGCAGAGGATGGCCCGTGGCTGTCCAAATTTCGCCCACAAATTAATTCTTCCTCACATGCGTGGAATTTGCGCAGCGCTGGGAAAACGGCGACGTTCGTGCGGCCCCCGGCCATCCTGAGCACACGCCCACTGTGACGTAGGATGGCCGGGGCCGTCCTGAGCACACAAGGGGTTAAATATGTCTCAGGCCTGCCATTGCAAAGCCTGTATGTGCAGTATAATCTGCCATTGTTGAACAGCTTATGCTTTCTCTATAAAAACTGTGCGTTTGTTGGACAACATAAATGTCAAAACTGGCTTGGCGTTTTTCGCGGGGGCCTGTCCGTCTTTCACCGTATCGTGAGACCCATAAAATTGTGCAGCTTATCAAGGTCTGCTTATCACTGTGACGGCATTTACACGAGTCGATATGAATATGAAATACATGTGACCTCTACAGGTATCTGCACACTATTGCAATTTGACTGTCATTACCTACGGCCCCCTTCCCTCTTTGGACTTATAAGTGGAGAAATCAGTCATTTCTTCCCTTTTTTCTCCGAGCAGTATCTTTGTCCAACTGGATTTCATTCAAGTCAAAATATCTATTTTGTGCCTATCAAGCTATACTATCTGACCTGAAAACCCACATAGGTTTTAGCTCACTTGACTTTGCCCTGACAAAGCTCCCAAGTTTGGGGAGCAAAACGCGTTGGCTGTCTTGTGCACCTTCAAGAGAAAAAATTAATAAAGAAAAATACATTTTTTACACTACTCATTGCCTCTGGAAATTATTTTGAATTTGGTGCTGCCTCCACGTGTCTTCGAACTTTTCTCTGGGAACCCAGTGGGACCCAACCACAGCAGGTCTCAGAGGTTGAACAGCACGAGAGACTTAAGATTATATGGGATTTCTTGAAGTTTGAGGTGCTTTCTTGGTTGGTCCGCTGTGGAAAAATGTTTCTCTGTCAAAACTGTGCAAGACTGATTTTACGCATATGATGGGGATATGTTGACTTTAGTCATGCAAGCTCATGGTGCGCCATCTGTACTCCTAACCAGGAATAGTAACAGGTGGAATATGCAACCTCAGAACATGACAATTCGGATTCCCCAAGGAAATCGTGGTTACAGATCTAGAATTTTTTGTTTGGTTACTCATGCATACCCAAAGAGATACACAAGAAATACACTACATGATGTTTCAATACTTATTGAAGCATTGTGATTCTTGAATAAAATACGTGTGCTGCAATAATCAACAGAAGGAAACAGAATAGTGTGAGCAGCAATTCAAGAATGGTGAAGATGAATAGTTCAACTATTGTGCTGTTTACAGAGAATATGTGCAAGCATATAAATATTGTTATATTTGGCTCCTACCTAGCGCTTTCTATCCTATTATGCCTAGAGTGGATGGATCTGCCAAATCCCTGTAGGGTGATCTAATTCCCCCGTTACTTGTGGGTGGGAGTCATTGGGAAGCCTGTATTTGTGGAGAACTGAACCTCATCCCTCGCATGAGGTAAACAGGAATCAGCTGGACTGGAATTCAAGCATGTGGCGACCTCCCAGTGCCAGCGAAATGCTACTCTAACTTAACAAGGGAGAGATGTTTTTTATATAATAAACATCATCCATGTTGCCTTGCTGAAGTCCCAGTCAGGCCGCTATTGTTGATTCTGTTGTGATAGCTCAGTCGCCTAACGGATAATAAGAAACAACATTGTGCAGTGAACTTAGCCCTTGTAAAGAATGTTCAAGGTATTTATTAATATGCTACAAAGTGGTAAGGTAAGCAAAGCGGTTTCGGGGAATATTATCCTGCACAGGCACGCAAGCAAATGTATGTCAAATGTCATTGTGTTTAGGAAAGGAAGGCAACTTAAAAACTTGAGCATGGAAAATGGTGGGGTTTCTTCCTTGGCCTACAATATGACCACATGAAACCAAGTCGATCTGGCAAAATAAACCTTTTGCCAGGCCCAAATTTTCCATTTTTATACATCTAGGTTACACCTGGGGTAGGCCCTGGACAGACCAGGGGGCAGGGTGCAGTGTATTTAAAAGGTAGGACATCTGCTTTTAAGTTTAATATGTCCTGGTAGGGAAAACTTTTAAAATTTGTTTTTCACTACTGCAAGGCGTATCTCTCCCATAAGATAACACAGGAGGTGCTTTATTACATTTTATACGTGTAATTTCCAAACAGGGAGGGACAACGCCTTAAATTTTGGTGTCTTTGGAATCACAATTTAAAATCCTAACTTATGGCGAAGTCAGATTTTGAACTACACATCCGAAAATGCCACTTTTGGAAAGTTGGCTTTTTCATGCTCTAGCATTTGGTGCCTGCAGCATGTCTGGTCACATGACTGGGTGTAGTTGGCAGTTGGGCTTTGTGCATTCCTCCTAGACAGCCACAATGAGAGCGTAGTTGTGACTAGATGGGCCATCACTGCAGGATGGGAGGGAGGAGCTGAGCTCAGCCTCACTCACACCTGAATAGGCTGTGTCCTGCCGCCTCAAAAAGGACTGCATACCCCTCTCTAGGGAATCTGGAGCCAGGGCCAGGATGGCAGACTATCTGTGCACTACAATTGCCTGCCTCTAGTAGCTTCTCCCCACTTCAAAGGCACAACTGTGTATCAAAGAAGGACCTCACACACCACCACTTCAGTACACTTCTGAACCTGTGGATGCTCTGCCAGGCAGAAGTACTGTTGTGCTGCTACAAGGACTGCCACTCTGCTGGACTGCTGCTCTGAATTAAATAATGTACCTGGTGTGCTGGCCTGCTGCCCTCTTGCCCGAGGAAGAAGAACTAGGCCTGCAACTTCATTCTGAACCCAGGACCATAGCGTGACTCAAAGGGCTAGTCTGCTGGCCTCCTAATCTGAGCTTCAGTGACAGAAAAGGCTCCCCAACAGCTCCTGGACCCATCTTCAGTGAGTTCTCGAAACCTAAGTGGTGAATCTCAGGTCCTAGACTCTAGGTGTGGCTCTCGTGCTCTTGAATTCAAGCTTTTGGGCTTTTAACAACCGCGAACGCGTCTGTTCGCACCTAGGCCACACCACTCACATGGAAAATCAGTACGAGACATCACCAGTCTGTCTCTTTGCACAGCAGCATCGAAAGCCCGTGGGTAACTGCAAACGCAAAGCTCCATCCGGCCCGTTCACCGCACCCAACCTGCTGCTTGCACTATGCTGACTGCCACCCGCAATGCTCTCCTTGCACCTTGCGACCCTCCCCAACGTGAACCGGAACCTTTGGCACAACACTTGAGAAGGTAAACCTTCAGCAAGACTAATCTGGGATTGTATCCAACCTGCGATACATCGTCTGACTTTGAACGCAGTCCAGATAGTCAAGGTTGGCGCTTTATGATTTTAGGAGCTATATTGCAGTTTATTTTAAAAATTCATACCTCCCATTCTACTGATTTGATTTTTGTTGGTTTGTTCTTGTTTTATTTATTAAATTAAAGTCTACGTTTCTAATCTGGTGTGGGATCTTTTGTGTGGTGTTTTCACTATCTTACTGTTTGAAGTGTTGCACAAATACTTTACTTTTGTCGCAGGTATAAGACTATCAAGGACAGAATATCGATGGACAAAATATCAAAAGGTAAGTGCATATAGAGACATATAGATTTACTATTCCTAACACCACATCTATGTATCTTGAAGATATATGTACATATATATATGTGGAGGTAGGTATAGAAAATCTAGACTTACCTACCTTTTTGATATTTTGTCCTCAATGTTGTATCCCATCAATATTGTGAGGGTTAAATTCAGGGCGCACACCGACGTTTTGTGTTTGGACTTATTCACTTTTTTGGTTCTCAGAAATCGCCAGTTTTTGGTTTTAGCACCAAATTGTCAAAGCAGTAGAAGCTGGAAATTATAGCTGCCAAAGTCATTTCTCTGTTTGGATCATCTTGCTATCTTTTGCTGGCTGGTTTCTTCTACATTGGAACACAATGTTTTTTCTGGAGATCAAAATCCAAGAGTGTAGCAAAGCAGAATGCTGGAGCCAGTCAGAGGTGTTCAAGGTTTATCATTTTCCAGTTTTGACACCAAATATTGAATGGGACCTGGTAGGTGCCAAGGTCCTCCCATAGTTGGGGTTACAATGCCACTTTGGCCCACTCTTGCATTCTACATTATGACTCTTTTGGAACTTAAAATGCTCCACAGGGAAAGGCTCGCAGATAAGTTGGCTACGGCTCCACTAGGGCAAACACCCTCTGTGAAAGCCCTGCTGTAGCTTTTCTTCTTAGGGTAGAAAGCTCTCAGTGAGATAAACCAGTAAATCTTGCCCACCAAGGAGACATATTTCTCGAAAGCCTCGGCATCTATTCCTCAGGAGGTCAAAAATGTTTTAAGTACCACTTTTCTTGGTTTCTTAAGTTCTTCCTCCAGGTCACTCCTAAAGCTCCCACACTACAGTGGAAAGCATCTAGGGTACCGTGACACAGACAGCCGTGGAAGGCGGGCTCAACCACTCTCTTTAGCAAGGTACTCACAGAGCACAATTTCTTCCTCTTTGTATGTCTCTAGATCCAGTTGCGTTCTTGTGTGCTGATGGTTGGAGCACCAAGAAACAGTTGTACATTAGCAGCTGCTGAGTCTTCTACATTTCCTGATAAATTCCCATCCTTGGTCGTTTGCCACTTACAGCACTTCCTCTTACTTAGGGTAAAACTACCTCAGAAGGCACTATTCTGGTGTTCTTCCAAAATTCATACCAGGATAATAATAAAAACGTTAAACCAAAAACCTCACATAAATCCTGATCATTATAGTTCACATATTTTTCAGAATGTTCTTAAACTCTTCTCCTTACAGTTGTTTTCTACATAATTTTCATGCCCGCGAGCTGGGTGTGAGCTTCATATGCCTCACTGAAAGTATGAAACTAGATCTGCAATATGCCTGTTTGCAGTTCATCAGCAAGGATTACTGCCTAGCTTTAGGAACTGTATGGAACATGCATTGAGTGGGTATCTTGTTAGACTTTTGTGTAGGAGGAGGTAACTCACATACAGTTTCCATTCAGGCAACCATCCAAGAGTGTTTTGGAAACTGAGCATACGCTTCATGAAATTTTCACATATTTGCAGGAAAACTTCTCTACTTTGCCCACCAAAAAGGTAAGACCCTAGTACCACTGTAGCCATGTTGCTTCACTTAGGGGCTGTTACACAAAAATCAGGAAATTCCCCTTTTCACCCATGGAAACACCTCAGGCAGGTTCTGGCCAGGCCACCTCCTGGGTAATAGGAGTCAGCCTAGCTTGGAAGATGTCACAATCATGCTTCACACCAGAGCCCTGTTCACTATACACACTCTACTCTGAGAGTAAGAGCAAAAGTAAATCCCTTTCAAGAGTGGCAAGAAGAAAGACTAACACCCAAAATTGCCACCGATAACGAAGTAGGGATTTCTCTTCAGGTTAAATATTTCCCCCATGGAGAAAATAGGGAAGATTTAGCCAGAACATTGCATTTGTACTTTTTTATATAACAGGAAATAATATCCATAAATGTATTCTTGCATGTAAAAATTGAATTAATACAAATTTTCAAGGGATACGTGCGAAAATGGTTTGAAGGTTTCCAAGTGTTACCCTGAAAAAATGTATACATTAAAAACTGTCAAAAATATGTATCTATGCAAGATAAACAATTTGCAGAACCAGGTTTCCAAATTATCCTGAGAATGATACCCTCTCTCTTTAAGACATTCAATTAAAAACTATTTACCCAATAATTTGAGATATCATAGTGTATATAATGTATGGAAACACAACCAATTTATCTATTATACATTTCCTTTCAGATCCTATTAGCCCATCTCCACATACTGTGTTTCCCCTTGTTGCTGGAAAACAAAGTTATGTTGTTACAGACCTACTTGGCTCACTTGTTTTACCAGGGCTTTGTAGACTTTGAGGAAATGTAGGTAAAAAGAGGACCTAGTGAGTACAGGGAATCATTTGATCTTCGAAGGCAGGCACCTGTTGGGTACTTGAGGTTCAGATCTATTAATTGTCTATTTCCTGTAGAATTAGGGCAACGTAAGAGTTTGATTGGCTGCTTTTTAAATAATGCAAAAAAGGAGAGCATGGAAGGGTAAAAAAAGATTCAACCATGTGGACATCATTATGGCTTCCTGTTTTTCTCACACGTAGTTACCAGAACGGGGTTATCATATCAGCATGGTAATGAGTATTAGGTGCTATGTCATCTAAGTTTACGTGTTTCTCCAAGTGTTTAGGGATTTGTATTGGAGAATTGACCCTCAATATGAGGCTATAAAGTTGCATATTGAATTACATAAACATATATTGTGGTGGTAGGTCATTCGTGACTGGTTGAAGGGATGTCTATTGCAGAACTGTAGGTGTTATTTGATAGCTGAAGTGTACAAAAAGGTTATTGCTTGGGTTTTGGGAAGGTACCTTGAGGATAATGTCTTATAATATGGTGGCCATGTGCAACAGCACATCATGCACATTTGCTTGATTCCATAATCACATGAGAAATGAATATGAGGAAGTTATAACAACAGAAATGCGTGACCCTTAATTGAGTAACGTCCCCTGGTCACAGCCTAAGCCCCATGGTAAGGGTTGTAAATATTCACAAAAGGTTTCAAAAGCGGATTCCAGATATTTCAATATCTTTATTTTCTTTTCATTTCTCAAAGTTCATTCTTCATATTAAATCATCCAGACTTCTAAATACATTGATAGTTTGTCCAATGCATTTCAGCTAGGTCATAGCCTTCGTCAGGGACATGCTCTACAAATCAAATAATCACAATTAGGAATTCATCAGAGGCTACATTAATCATACAATTTCTATATCTCATTGGGCAATCAATAGTATAATGCTCACAATCCCTCATACTCGAACTAAAAGATCCAAAAAGCAAATATAAATGAACTCATTGAAAGCATATGGTATTTACAACAGTTAGTAGCCCTTTCTCCCTCATATGAGCGGTAAGTTAAACGCTAAACATTGCAGATTTACTTGCATCATAATCTCTTCAAACAAGGATTTTCAAAGCGACATCACAACATCGTTATGTTAATAGGTTGTCAACCAAATAGATCATTGGCGCTTAAAAGATTTCTTCAAAGAAGGGTTTTTAAAGCAAAATCACTAAACCGTTACGTTTAACAGGTTATCAAACAAATTGGTCTTAGATGTAGAAAGCGCCCTATGCGTCTAACCAAGAAGTCTAAACGAGTGCTAAATGCCCGCGAGTGAACCGCGTTCCAAAACCAGTAGAGCAAGGTTTGGCGCACGCTTACCTGTTCACGGTAAACCCTGTTCCCAAACGGCATTCCCCAAAAGGTGCTATCTCCCGACCGAGGTCGGGCGTGTGTGTTAAATCGCTATGTGGTTTAGCGGATATCAAAAACGGACTAAGTCCGAAGGGGTTTCTTTCAGGCGGCCATGTTAAGTTGGGAAATGAACCACAAACAACGCTGCATAATGTGTCTATTAGGACTGGTATAGTTTACAACGGAAGTTTAAATAAAGCCATAAGGGTGAAAACAATGCCCTGTTTGAGGTGTCAGCCAAAGCATTTCTAATATTCATGCAAAAATAATAATAATGATGATCTCACAGTTCAATGACGGATCAACATTCTCGGCAATTAATCAAAATCATGCAAATACAATAATATAGTCAATGAACTGTTATCAAAGATAACAACTGAATTCAGTCCGATCATTCATGCCAACTGGTTTCAAGGTTCCCAATTTAAAAAGCCAGAAATTTTCTCTTTGTAAAAGAGTTTTGTGGTTGTCTACACCTTCTCGTTTTTTTACCACTTCCAGGATAGTATATCTGAGTTGGCTGATGTTATGTGAAGCTTCACAAAAGTGGACTTAGTCCGTTTTTGATATCCGCTAAACCACATAGCGATTTAACACACACGCTCGACCTCGGTCGGGAGATAGCACCTTTTGGGGAATGGCGTTTGGGAACAGGGTTTACCGTGAACAGGTAAGCGTGCGCCAAACCTTGCTCTACTGGTTTTGGAACGCGGTTCACTCGCGGGCATTTAGCACTCGTTTAGACTTCTTGGTTAGACGCATAGGGCGCTTTCTACATCTAAGACCAATTTGTTTGATAACCTGTTAAACGTAACGGTTTAGTGATTTTGCTTTAAAAACCCTTCTTTGAAGAAATCTTTTAAGCGCCAATGATCTATTTGGTTGACAACCTATTAACATAACGATGTTGTGATGTCGCTTTGAAAATCCTTGTTTGAAGAGATTATGATGCAAGTAAATCTGCAATGTTTAGCGTTTAACTTACCGCTCATATGAGGGAGAAAGGGCTACTAACTGTTGTAAATACCATATGCTTTCAATGAGTTCATTTATATTTGCTTTTTGGATCTTTTAGTTCGAGTATGAGGGATTGTGAGCATTATACTATTGATTGCCCAATGAGATATAGAAATTGTATGATTAATGTAGCCTCTGATGAATTCCTAATTGTGATTATTTGATTTGTAGAGCATGTCCCTGACGAAGGCTATGACCTAGCCGAAATGCATTGGACAAACTATCAATGTATTTAGAAGTCTGGATGATTTAATATGAAGAATGAACTTTGAGAAATGAAAAGAAAATAAAGATATTGAAATATCTGGAATCCGCTTTTGAAACCTTTTGTGAATATTTACAACCCTTACCATGGGGCTTAGGCTGTGACCAGGGGACGTTACTCAATTAAGGGTCATGCATTTCTATTGAGTATCAGTACCCTGAGGGAGGGTACACCCTGGAGCACGCTACAACTTTCTAAGAAAGAGAAAATTCCAGAGTGCAGGCGTGAAATAATTATCTTGAAGTTATAACAACCGCAGCTTTGTGACGCTGGATACACAGGGTTGCTGTTTCGAACACTTGCCATGGCTGGTAGGGTCTAGGTGAAAGGCAGTGTTATTTCATTTTCTGTTTTTTATGCTTCAGAATAACATTGGCTTGAGGCACTGCAATCATTTAAAGGAATAACAGAATATACCCACTGAGCTTGAGAATTTCTACCACACTTTAGCAATACATGGGCCCAAGTTTCCCCTCACATCTAAAACTAATATGAGAAGTCCTGGGTTTGAGCAACAGGATGGCCTTGTAAAAATATACCCTGCATCTTATACTGTCTAAGCTTACAAACCATTATAAAAGATTTCAACTGATTGGTGACCAAAAATAATGATCCCGTAAAAGAGACAAATTCTTGAATAGGACTGGCACAGGAACGACATGCTACGTCATACTGGAACTTCAGGCTTGAAACGATGGACTTCGTGATGTAATACATGGGGCGGCCAAGACTATGATTCGATAGTGATATCTTCTGAACGTGTCCTCTTTAGCTATTAATACCCGTGCATCTACATCGTGACATTGATGGATACTGGAAGTCTCCTTCTTGGACTACACCCCATGTACCTACACTCGATCCAATTGGGGTTTCTTTCTGAAAAGGTTTTTTTTTTTATCACTGTGGCTCTGATCCTTACCTGTGGAGGCTCAAAGTTGGAACCACAGTGCATGGGACCAGTGTGACACCACTTGCAGCCTCAGTTATCACTAGCCACTGGAACGGAACTTGATATTTTAATTTTACAGGACCTTTTGGATGACGACAGGCCTTATTATTATATATTGCTCCGTCTACAATTGATATAGTGACATCATCTTCCATACTTACTGTTTTGGGAACTACTACGGACAGATTGCTATTATTTGCGTCCTGAGGAAGCTCTCAGTGTGGGAGCGAAACGCTTTGGCTAATACTGTGATCTGATTGATTTTATAAGCAAAACAATTGTTCCAATAAAGAAGTGACTTTTCCACATTACTTTGGTCTACTGCACTTTGTGAGTTATGCACCCCCAACGTAGTCTAAAAATTCTTGAATAGGATGTTAAGACCATTGGGGGATTTAGGGAGTGAAACAGCACCATCTGCATATAGTAAAACTGGGACCTTTTTCCTGCTAATTGAAGAGGCATCCAAAACTGTATTAGAGAGGGCTGCGCCACGGCATTAACATATCAAAGGAGCAGAAAGGGAGCAAAGACACTGCCCAGTCGCAACCCTCCCCCAGCTTAGAGCTGTCTGTCCAATCACCTGATGGGCCAAATCTCACTGAAGATGACAGGTCGTAGTGTAGTACTCTCAAGACCTGCACCAGGTCGTCCTCCACTCCTAGGTTGGATAAGATCTCACATAATTTCAATCTGACCATGCTGTCAAAGGATGAGGAGAGATCCATGAAGGCCAAGCAGATAGTGTCCTGCATGGTGACAGTATACAGAACAGCTCAGCACCCCGGTTATTGGGGATTTACCTTCTTAAAAATCGCCACAATAACAGCTGTACGCTAGGACTGTGGAAGTCCTACCTTGCAGATAGCATTAAAACAATTACATAAAAGATCGCTCACAGTTCAGGATACGTTTTGAAGAGGTCCACAGGGACACCATCTGGACCCGGAGCCTTATTAGAGGGGCTCTTATTATTGCCTCTATGATTTTATAGTGGCAAGATAGATTATAATATAATGAGTATTAGGGGGTAAACTTAACCAAGGAATGAATCCCGTCCGGCTCAAATGAAATAGTCTGTGTATAATAATGGCTAATCTAACAGTATTTCCATAAAATGTTTATTATCTGTATTCAATATTATTATTGGCAGATCTGATTCACAGAGCTCTGGCTCTTTTTCCCATTTTAGATTATAATATAATTAGTATTAGGGGGTGAACTTAACCATGGAATTAATCCTGTCTGGCTCAAATGAAATAGTCTGTGTATAATAATGGCTAATCTAACAGTATTTCAATAAAAGGTTTATTATCTGTATTCAATAATATTATTGGCAGATCTGATTCACAGAGCTCTGGATCTTTTTCCCATTTTAAAAAACATCAGTAAATCAACAAAATGAATCTGGATCCTCCTTTCACTGAATTATGGGGCTGAATGAATTAGCCAGCTTGGGAGCCAATTAAAGCTTAAATACTATGTACTTTTTTCTGGGAAAGCCATCTTGACTGCTTTATAATGGTTTTAGATGGCATTTATAATTATCCGGTCTACCAACACCATTAGATCTTCCTCCTTAATCTTATGTTAATTGACAGCCTCCAACAATCAAGATAGTTTATCCTCTTCAGGAAAAAGTTTATATGCATACAATCTCTTATTAAAAGAATTCAACAAAGTGACGGCATCCGTTTAGGATCTTGTGTGCCATTTCTGTCTCAATATCAATTATTCTTTTTTACCTAGTTCTGGACCTGATGAGATTGTTGGTTTACAATCTCCCTCTCAATGCAGCCTAGTCTAACCTCTTCCTAGAGCTCGGTCAAAGCATGGATTTCGCCATTAGACGGATTAGGAACCACATATTGTTGTGCAATAGGCAACTTTGTTTATAATACTGTTATATTTTAATCTTATTTTGTGTTCTTACTTTTTGTTAATTAAATCAACACCCTCTAAGATAGATTTTTAATGCATTCCCAACTATACCCTGAAAAAGAATCTCTTTGTTGACTTAAAAAAAAATCTTTAAGGTGTTGCCTAGAGACCTACTTGCCATAGGTTTAATAAGAAAGCTATAGCAGCCGTTCAGCACTGACGTTTTCCCTTAATAAATGACACATCATGCTGATTTTACAAACCATACAAATAGGAGTATAATCTGATAAACCCAAATTTAAAATCTCTGAATCAGCACAGGATAATAATTCCAGAGCCCCAAAAAAATATAACGAAGGCAAGGCTGATTGTTATATGTTCTCTTAAAAAAGTACGAGTAATTACATCCTAATGGTCAATTCTCCAGACTTTCCAGACCAGCAGCAATCCATAGCTATTTTGAAACAGTCTTAGATCTCAATGAGAAGTAGACTGCTAAAATCCTAGTTACTTTTCTGCCTCAAATTACAGTTTCAGAGGGTCCCAGTAAATATGGGGTGGGGAAATGACAGGGGTTGCAAGCTTTTGTGGAGTAAAATGAGGAAATCGGTGTTTCCGTGTTTATTCCCACATATTGGGTCTTTCACACAGAGATATCACTGATCTAGAGCACCTCTCCTCTGCCGAAAGAGTAGCATTGTACCTCAAAACTACAATTATTAGGGTGGGAAACATTGACAACTCCATGCTAAGTACCTCTAGTGGATTTAAATCATCCATAATAGGATCATAATATTCAACTTAAGTACACCTCATATCAATCATCTACATTCCGTGGTTCTTAAACGCTGACTATGGGATAGTTCCCATGAAGACATGCAACTCCTCCTAGATTAGAGAAAATACATTACTTACTGAATACTGGAGAGAGAAATTGAGTTATTTGCATCAAAATCAAACCAGGTTAAGTTTGCCCGAAAAAGGTGATACCTCTTCCTCTTAGCTACCAGCCGTTCACATTGACTGACATAATTTTTATGGCCAACATTTATATTCATTTTTAAGTGATCCTTTTATTATAGATTTATTTTGTTATCTTCCTTTTTTACATTCTTTTCTGTTCATGCCCATCATATTCCCATTTAATGGCACGCTTCCCAATTACCCTCCTCTTCTCTGCCATCATCTGTTCTCGAGTCAGCAGATGAAAGTAGCCCTCTGCCACATCTCGTAATGTGCTAAGAGGATTTCTACAAAAAAATAAATGTGGGCTGAGACCTTGCAGCACTGCATCTTCCCCGCAAATGTATGCCCAGCCATGCCGAATTGTGTTCCTTGTATAGCATGTACACAATGAACCATGGCTGCTGTTTACTTCCTTATCTCCAATAACTTAACCTAAACTCATAGAAGTGTCGGATGATAATTACAGGTGGACTTTACTGCAGCAGCTGCAACTGAAAATATAGTAAAGAATCTGCTCTCTAGTCTGATATATTAAGCAGTTTGCATACCTCAAATGACGCCTGTAAAACATTAAAGCGCCGATTACAATGTCGTTCGGAAAGACACCAAACTGCATTTGATTTGTTTGAATTCAATTCAGAAGTCTTGTTTCTGACCAAGTTGGAAACATTTCTGAACAACCGATTATGATGTTCTAAAACCGTTCGGACTTTCCGACTCAGTTCTGAACAGCATTCAGAGTAACCGAATCATTTGGAGCTGACTTGTTCAGACCTACAGACCGCATTTCCGACAGAGCGATAAGGATGCCGGATTCGGACAGCCTTTCTGAAACAGCTGTTCCAACACAGATCGGCTGTCAGAATCTGACTTTGGGGACCTGTAGCAGGCCTACCTTCACCCGGAGGCCTCTGAATCAGGACCATGGGGTATCCATGGGTCCCCCCTTTCCAACCATGCACAGTGTGGCAGGCACCTAGGGGTGCCCGCCACAGGGGGCACGATTTTCCCCAACCACCCCTTTCTTCAATGGGAGCCTGTGTATTCGATCGTAACACAGGCTCCTATTGAAGTCAATGGGAGTCCGACCGAACGAAGTTGGGAACCATTGTAATCATTTGGACGGACTCCCAGAATCTGATTCAGTCAGAAACCATTCCGAAACCGATTTGGTCGGAGTAGTTTCCGAACTACATCATAATCAACCCCCAAAAAAGGGATTGGTGGATGGGCTGATCGCTTTCCCTGCTAATGACCAAGTTAGGAATTTGTCCTGAGCTTGCTACTGCTTCTGACCCCACCCACCAAAAGTCACATTCTGCCAATAAACTAGCACATGCCCTCATACGATGTCCCTGCCCACACACCTGTTCGCTCTGGCTGGAGACTGCAGAGGCCTCAACTGCTCTCAGGGTGACCTTGGGTGATACGACTTGATTCGCAACAAGCAGGAGAGTGCGTGGAAAAGGCTGCTTTAACGTGACCCTTTTGTGGTTATAAAACATTGACACATCACCTCACAAACCTGGCTTTTCAACTAATTCATAATATTCCTTCCTCAAAACCAGACACCCTTATGAACATTTCTCTCTCACCACGATCTGACTTTACAGCATCTCAAAGGGCTTCGCCTCACAGCCCACCGCTAACTAGCTCTTTGTATTTAGGGGTTCCTCTCAGGTCCTTCAGCTCACCTGCCTTCACTAAAATTAGGCTGCAGCTTCCTTCCTAATCCCTTCTAATCATTTGCTGTAACTAAACATGAAATACATTAGGAACTCTAAAAACGTCCTTGTACTGTTTCATTATTGTTAGAAGCCAAATGCAAATTGTTACCACCCGCTTTCCAGTTTTTTATTTTATTTTATTTTGTGTACCTAGTAAGCAGGTACTCAGCCTAAAAGTATTGGAGTGGTTTTCAGAAATATTATATTAAAAATAAAATACAATACAATTGAATATCACAACGACACAACTGAAGATCATGCCCCATAATTTCACTTTCTCTCTTGCACAAGCTTCCCTACCAGATCCATCACATATAAGTGATAGGATTATTTACATGTAATTGGTGTGTGCACCCCAGTTTTCCAGTCTACACCTGGTGGTCCTGGGATTGGACTAGACCGCAAAGTAAGTTATGTTGGGGTTACAACACTCTACAGGTCTGTATCTTGAAAACCGAGGGTCAGGATTTCCAGTTGATGGACACCCATGAGACTACGCGCACAGTCGGGATTCAGTGCTTCTATGACTGAACCGAGGATTTAAAGCCAGGGTGCAATTGTAACTTTTCACTGTGATATTCCTAGGGCTGCAAGGGTTAAATAGATGGTTCAATTGGTTCCAGAAAAGGGAATTGGCCTAAGTACTAGGAGATTACCCTAAAACTGAGGATGATGAGGATTTTAATCTGGTATTAGACAGATAACTGGACTGCTCAAACTCAGTGACACGCGCCTGCTATTCAGCTGCGACAGCCCTCACTCACATAATGAACACTCACAGACTGCAAAATATCTGAAGAACCAGACATTCCACACACACAGTCCCACATTGTCCTGTGGGACAATGGCAAGACTGGGTTATTGGATCAGTACAACAGATATTGGCGTGTGGAAAACAGGTGTAGACCATCTCCTGTGCACACTATCTGACTACTCCGGCCTCTAAACATCTGGCATCTCTTGCCTCAGTCCCTGCTAGACCCAGTTTGCACTGACAATTTGAAAATCATAATACTAACATACTGTCAAATCAATGACGGCTCTGTACACTCTCTGGGCATCATCTGGGATGCCTTTAAGGCGTACCTGAGGTACATATGCATTGCCAAACAGCATGGCATCTGCAAGGCTCTACACGGTATCCTCGATCGGTCTTAGCAGAAGCTTAAAGAACTATGGAGCACTACACCACTGCACTATCACCTGAAATACTAGCCAAGAACAGGTAAAAGCACTATGAATGTATAGAGGCAGTAGACCTGGAACTTAAACATTCACACAAACATGCCAGAGCCAGGACATACGGGGTGGCAGAGAGACTGAGCAAAACTCCTGCAGTTCTGTCACAACCAGACAGACATACACAGGCAATCATCTTCTTGCAGAAGGAGGATGGTACTGTTCTCTACTGTTCAGATGCCATACTGACAGAGCTACATTACTATTAGTCTAGCCTCTATGCATTGAGAACATCCAGATCACAAGACGACTACATTATTCCAAGCGCATAGCTGTAGCCTGGATTGGAAGCCCATTACTACACTTTCAGGAGGAACCCCTCATCCTTGAGGAAATCAGTGCTGCAATAAAGGGGCTCTCCACAGGTAAAGCACCAGGGAGAGGTAGACTCCCAGCAGAGTTTTATACACTCTATGCAAACCTCCTGGCCCCACAACCTTTCCAAGACTACGACGATGCACTAGAGCAGGGGACATTGCCCTTGTCGGTGCGTGAGTCAATAATAGTCAAATTACTGAAACCTGGTAAATATCCCATTCATCCAGTGTCCTATAGACCACTGTCCCTCAGAATTTTAAATGCAAAAATACTGAGTAAGGCTCTGGTTCACTGGTTGCTCCTATTTCTGCCAGATTTGGTTACTCCCAGACCAGGTAGGGATCATACCTGGTAGAGTCACAACACATATCCTGCATACACTATTTGCCCTCATACACTACCTAGATCCCAGACTGCAGCTGTTGTCTTAGACCTGTCCAATGCTTTCAGTTCTACTGAATAGAACTATGTGATTGCAGTCTTGACGCATATGGGATACCATGGAATATTGTCCATTGGGTGCAACTTTTGTACACAACCCCCACATCAAGGGAAAGAATTGGAGATCTCCTATCTGAGCTGACACCTACGGGCTGGGGCACCAGTCAGAGATGTCCCTTGTCCCCAATACTTTGCAGAGGAAGGAGGAACCCCTTGGAAGACCAGAACCTGCTGGGAAGTGGGGGAAAAGGAGGAGTAGTGAATAGCTATGTTGCACGTGTTCCAGGTGCCATGCCGGGGGCTTCTGTAAGGGGTTCTGCCTATCTGGTCTGAATCCCCAGGAGGAATGCAAGTTGTAGAATTTACAGACACACCCCACCCAGATAACTGCCGAAGGTACCCACCAAAGGCAACCCTGTGACCACCAACACAACCTTGTCCCTCCAACGCAACCTTTGTGGTGCATAGGTAGATTCTGCCCCCACACTGAGCCACAGCGCCAAAGAACTAGCCAAGATAACCAAACCACCCTGGCAGGATGATCCACCCTGACCGAAGGGGACAAACACACACCAATGCCAGAACTGGTTGAGCAGGTACCAGAAGCGCACAAGTCATCATACTGATAGCCATAAGAGACACTAAGACAGCCTTCGAGCACAAAATAGATACAGTAGTACAGAATGTGGCTATATTACGGACCGACCACAAGAAATTAGTGGAGAGGGTGGCAGTGGCAGAATCTGCGCTGTCCCAGGCACAGCCTCCAATCACTGAACACATCTCCCAAATACAGGCAATGGAGAAAGAAATAAGTACCCTGAGAGGAAGAATTGACGACGTGGAGGGGAGGTCTTGCTGCAACACCATCCGCCTGGTGGGAATTCTGGATGGGAAAGAAGGCCCCAGCATAGAGATCTTCTTGGAGGATTGCTGCTCGATGGTGCTCGAAGGTAAAACATCCCACTGGTTCACAGTGGAGCATGACAATAGAGTCCCCGGCAGACCACAACAGCCGTACGCACCACCACATGCCGCTGTAGCCATGTTACTTGATTTCTATGACAGAGATGCTCTGCTACAAAAGACACGCACACATGGACCCTGGCAGATAGACAGGTGCAACATAAATATCTACCCAAACTACACCACAACGGTACAACGACAACGAGAAACGTTCATCATGGTCAAGCAGCACCCACGCCAACAAGTTCTCCATTATGCTCTGGTCTTCCATGGAAAGTAGTGACTACTTGTGAAGGGTGCATCTTATGTTTTTTGATGCTGCTACAGATGTGGAACTGGTTAGAAAGGCACAGCTAGCCAGTGCCAGAGGAAGGAATTACAACTCCGCCTGAGTGCTGGCAAGATAGAAAGAAGTGTCGCAAAACCTATAGGCGCACCCTGTTGCGCCCTTTAAAGATCAAGCCAAACTTGAATGGGACAAAGTAGGGGCTGACCTCCAAAGTGACAGGTTCCTGGACACTGCCAACCACTGGAAGCCCTGGGAGAGAGAGAGAGAGAGATAGTAGAGAGAGAGAGAGAGAGAGAGAGAGAGAGAGAGAGAGAGAGAGAGAGAGAGGGAAAACACCAGATATGAAGGCTCAGAACCTGAAGGATCAGATGACGATCAACCGCTACCCTTTATCACACCAATGACAGCCGACTAGCTCCTTGTGGGTGCCTGGCGGAGCTGCGGGTTGGTGCTGTGGGGGCGTCTAGTGCAAATGTGACCACTCCGCCTCGAGCCAGTCGCCCGAGAAGTATATTATCATTCTGCAGAACTATCTGCAAATGTTAATGTTACTATACTAAACTTTCATATGAATGGGCGATGGATGTACCATAAATTGGGGTGGCGGTCAGTTCAAAGATCGCAACACTGTAAGGTAAGGTGGTGACAGAGTTGAGGACACATTATTCAGTTACAAAACACTCCAAGAAGCACAGGACTCACGGGGGACACACACAATATGGGGGGAAATGATAGAGATGGAAAGGGGACCAGATTTATTGAACATGACAAATGACACATTAAAACGGTTGACGTGGAATGTCAACGGCCTGGGCAGCAAAATTAATTGGGGTCTAGTAATGAAGGCGCTGACCAGATATTCAGGAGATATAGTTTTCCTTCATGAAACACACATGAAAGGCGCTAGATGTAAGGCACTAAACAGAGGAAAATATATGGTAGTGAGCCACTCTGGGTACACCACAGGCTCAAGGGGAGTGGCGATCCCGATTAGGAGAGTGACAGCTTTTCACGTCACTAGAAGAAGCACAGATGACTTGGGTGGCTACACTGCAGCGCTGGGAGAATGAGAGGGAGAAATGAGACTGCTGGTAAATGTATATGTCCTGCCTGGGTTACAAACAGACACATTGCAAACTCTGGGTTGTCTACCTATGGAATTACTGCAGGCACTAACTATATTGAGGGGGATTTTAATATGTCAGTGGACCTAGGCCTAGACAGAATTGCTACTTGGCAGACAAACCTGTTCTTAGACAGGAAACTCCACTTCTTCATGCAAGCACTGGGTATAGGAGACATCTGAAGGACATTACATGGATCTTGACTTGGCTACTACTATTACTCAGGAGCGCCTGATAGTAACTCTCATATTGACTATTACTTTACCCTGGCCTCAACACTCCATAGATTTTAAGAGGCGGAATATAAAGCTAAGTGAACTTCTGACCACTCCCCCCTTAGCACCCACTTAGAGACCTGGAAAGCATGAGGGAAGGGAGAATGGAGAATAGCTACATGGCAATTGACGGACAAAAAAGAAGTAGAGCGCCAACCCAAGGCCACTAAACATTATTATACATAGAACGCTGCTTCAGTAAAGGAAGCATCCACAGTGCAGGAGGCCTACAAGGTCACTATATGAGGAGTGATAATATCCGGGAAAGTGGGAGATAAAAGGAAAAGAGGGTAACAATGCGAGGCAATAGAAAGGGACCTATTAGACCGATAGGGGAGTATCTCCAGCAGCCCTCAATGGCAACATAAGCCTGCAATGCATCTACGAGACTGGAGATAAGGTGAGTAGACTTTTGGCATGGCTCGTGGCAGGGAAAGAGAAAGGAACTATATCCAAGTGATCATAGCTCCGGATGGCACGCCCACCTGTGGCAGTGAGGCCAGAGTGGTTGCTCTGGCGGGCCACATGTACCTCTTTTATTCAAAGAAACTACACCCGCCAAAAACAGACTTAAGAGAATTCGTCCAAGACTATCCATGTAGGCAGTTGGGGAGTCACAGGGCAATGACTCTAGAAGAGGGCTTAACAGTAGAGGAGGTTCGGTTGGCTCCCACACAACTGCAACCCAGCAAAACCCCAGGTCTGAATAGACTTAATGTGGAATTCCTAAAGAGAATGGCCAGCAAGATTGTTATTCCTTAATATAAGATGTACACAAAGGCCTATCATAAGGGGATGCTACCTAGTGACCTTGAGACTGTAACAATTCTACTCATACCCAAGGCTCGACAACCTAGAGATCGCTGAGACTCCTACCGGCCAATCTCGCTCCCTAACTTCTAACCAAAATACTGGCAAACGTCCTAGCAAACTGACGTGGTAAAGTGATACTAGATCTGGTACATCCAGACCGGAATGGATTCATGCCCCATAGATCTGCAAAGTTCAACCTACGGCGCTTAAACCACAACATAGCGGCTGCGAGGTTTTGGGAGACTCCCTGGCCCTGGGCTTGTTGGATCCAAATAAAGGGTTTGCCTCAGAATAATGGCCTTTCCTGGTTGGGATCCTTAGGAAAATGAAGTTTGGGCTTGAATTCCTAATATGGGTTAAACTATTTTAAGCAAACCCTAAGGCATGGATCAAAGTAAATGAAGTCCTCTCCTAGGACTTTCCGTTAAGAACGGGCTGATGCTTATTGCCTTTGCTTTAGAGGCGTTAGCGGAATGGAAAAAAAGAAGATGCACAGATATGGGGATGGTTATGGGATATCACCGGGGCTGAAATGGATATCGTTATATGCTGACAACATCCTCCTATACCTGACAAACACAAATCCCTCCCTAACAAGAGTGAGAGATATTTTTGCAACCTATGGGAGATAACTGAGACTGAGCATCAACTAGGATAAATACCTAATATTCCCGATGGGGGGGGGTTGGGAACTGCCTAAATCCTTTCTCATGTCACTGAGGGGCGCAGACCATTATTTTAAATACCTGGGACTATATGGATAACCTAGCCCTACTCCTTAGCAGATTAGAGCAGGACATAAAGCACTGGAAATGCTGGCGCTCTAGCTGATGGGTCGAGCTGCGATTTGCAAAATGACTGCATTACCCAGGTTCACATATATTCTACAGAATAGTCCATACGCGATCTTGGACTCTTTCTTCGAGATTATTAACAGGTTGATAAGGTCCTTGCTGGCACAAAACAGCTGGCCAAAGTGACATGTGCACTTTGGAGCATCCACTCAGCCCTACTTCGGTCCTCCTCTGCTGCCAATCGACAGCAGAGGACATGCCCAGCAGGTCTTTAGGGTGGCGCAGATGCAGTTCGCAAAAAGTAAAACGGCAATGAAATATTTTGATTGGCATTTTGTTTTTTCCTCCGTGGTTTGCAGTGGGTGGGGGGGGGGACACTCCCCTGTCCTCGAGAAGAAACTGATGTTGTTGTAGATGGTCCAGCAAGAATAGCGCTCTCAACGCTTTACCGCTCAGTACATGACAGGGGAATAGCTTTACTGAAAGTTTAAAAATACTACGAGGCAGCAAACATCAGTGTTGGGAAAACACCTATCCAGATGTTCCTGGCTGGCATGTGAAGAGCATTGGTGGGTGAAGTCATTACTGAGCAGATGATTCTAGCTCGGGCAGGATAAAATGGGCTCTGAAAAGAGATTTTTTTTTATTTTGTTATTTTAAATATTTATAAAAAAGCGCTTTATAAATATTTAAAATAAATTTAAAAAATGAAAAGCGATTGAGCTTGTTTAAAGATATGATGAGTGATTGGGACAAAGATTAGGGAGCGGATGCGAGAATAAGGAAACTGAAGCAAATTGATGTCCTCCTCAGAACATAGAGCCTAATTTCAAATTTGGTGAAAAGGGTACTTCATTGCAAATGTGACGGAGTACCATGTCCTCAAAATTCGTGGTCTAGCCACCTGATTTAGAAACGGTAAGACTGTAAGAATACTGTTGACTGAGCCCCATTTGCTCTGCCTACCAAAAGCTTCCTTTTACAGCCTGATGGAGTAGGGGCCTTCGGAGGAAGGACATTGCACCACCCGACCTATTTAAGGTGGAGGTTGTAATGTATTTGTTTTCTCCCTTTCATCACCCAATAAAACCGCATGGTGGGGGGCAGAATAAAATAGTAATGACCACCACACCTTTGGAGAGAACTCCAAAAGCGTGGTGGTCATTAGTTTTTTTGTATTTCAAAAACAAACTGTTGCTTTGGAAGAAAAAAACTGAAAACATTTGGTGGATAGCAATCATAACGAATGGCAGCCTTATTAGTGAGATGGGTTTTTCATTAGGCTTTAAGGCACTGCAGAGTACTTAGGGCTTGATTACGAGTTTGGCGATGCAGCCCCGAGTCCGCTCCGCTGCCACACGGCCAAACCAGTGGTCGGGCCTCCATCCAGATTACAAGTATGTCTAGTGTCTGGCAGGCTTTTTTTTACGTTCCCATGGCAGTGCCCTGAATATGGGCACTGCAATGGGAACGCCAAAAACAGTTCCTGTACGGCATAGACTATAAAGTTCATACCGTGCAGGAATTGTGGTGAATGCACACAGGGGGGCACATGTTGTGCTCACCTGCATGAACCCCAGGGCACAGACCACAGGGCACAGAACCCACTTTTGTTTTCTCTTCGCCATGGTTTTCATGGAGGAGGAACTACCATGAAAACTGTGGCAGGGAGAAAACTAAGAATATGTTTGGTGGGGCAGAAGCAGTCCCACCAAGCATACTGAGGGCTCCTGACCGCAGTAACACTGCCAGGGAAAGGTGGTTCCCTGCCGGCTGCAGCGGGGCAACGGCAACCCAACTGCCCTTATTGTAATAGATTTAAACAAAAAAAAGAGCAACCCTTATGTCCATGTGAACAGAGGTATCAAGTTATCCTTGTAACAAGCACTCACATGGAACTCATTCTTGGGAAGGTTTTTTAGTTTCACAGATCTTCCTGTGTAGAATAAATCTTTATAATAGCATATTCGATTCAATCGACAATGCTCTTCAATAAGGATTTGTGGGTAAGATAACTGCATAGCCAGTATTTAGGAGTAATTACGGTTCAGCCAAACCGAGTTTTATTAGATGGAAATTATTTAAATAAACTATTTGTAAGTGTCTTTCAAGGCAATAAAAGGAAAGAAAGAACAAGTAGGCCCTAGGTGTGAAACCAAAACAAAACCAAAATCAAAGTAGGACAGGTGAGGTAAAATATGAACACATACGGTGTATTGGTTGCTTCATATGAAAAGACCATTAAGTATAATGGGGTGACCCTGTAACCCACAGAACCTGGGCGGGTAATTAAACAAACAATAATGGTTCTGTCGGAAGAAAATACCATTCACCACGGTATTCCAAACTGTAAATTCAATAATATGTCCCTGCTGGGGTAAATACGTAGTAGCACAAATCAATGAACACTGACCCAAAAGGTAGAGAAAGTAAATTTTTAGTATTCAACTTTCTCAATATTTTGACTTATATCCACCTTGTGCCTTTAAAGAAATTCTCAAGGACCAGCGAACCTACTGCATCCAGTGTGTCGAGTCGGCCGACAGACACCTGAAGATACTCTTACCAAGAAATAATAACAAGGCTGTCCACCCTTGTCCCAGTCCTGATGAAGACCCGCCTCTGATGCACGTAGCCAGCGCATCACTACTAGGGTCGAAACGTCGACGCACCATGCTAAAGATCTAACTGTACAAAGTCTGATAGGAACAAAATAAATCATTTTGCCTAAATGACTATTGTGTTCACAGTTGACAATCTTGAGTAATTTAACTTTCATGTATTTATGTATGTATGTTTTTTAATCTGCACTAGTTCTTCACAAACCACGTTGTATTGCACTGTATATGTTAACTTGTTGTTTGGACAGCATAATTAATGCTTATATAAGTCAAAATATTGAGAAAGTTGAATACTAAAGATTTACTTTCTCTACCATTTGGGTCAGTGTTCATTGATTTGTGCTCATATGAAAAGACAGCAGTTTATATTCAGTACATTTTAAGATACAGGGAATTAATCATTGTATCACAATTATGAAATGTTGTCTGTCTTTGTACATATATAGACGGCTTTTCGACCCTTGGAAGGCAATTTCAGTCCTGATGAGACCCTTTTATCCTTCCAAGGGTCGAAACGCCATCAACATATGTACAAAGACAGACAACTTTTCATAATTGTGATACGAAATGATTAATTCCCTGCATCTTAAAATGCACCGAATATATAAACTGCTGCCTTTTTAAATGAAGCAACCAATACACCGTATAGACACTTTAAATTGTTTATTTAAATAATTTTCATCTAATAAAACGCGGTTTGCTTGAACCATAGTTACTCCTAAATACTGGCTGTGCTGTTATCTTTCTCACAAATCCTAATTGTAATAGGGCAGTCGAAAGACCGTCACCGACACCCCCCCCACAAGATTGGGGGTCCGTGGACCGCCTGACTTGTAATAGAGCCCTTAATGTTTTACAGAGGTATGCTCTAATAAGGTAGCCTATCTCACTAAATTCAAGCAATCAGTGGTTCCTGTACCATCTTGTTCGCCAGTAGCCCTGGGGAAATTGAAGTGGTATGAGATCTCCCCCTGGCTTTTAGGGCGAGTGGTGTTGAGGTACTGGGTTTTCTCTGAACCAATACTACTACAATAACCCAGCGGTGTCAGGGCAACACCCAAAGACCCCGGATTCCCCTGTTCTGGCAAACAGAGACACGGGATACTTCTTGATGACGTCAAAGACCAAAGTTTATTTGTTGCAACCAGGGACAGAGGTCTACGAAGTACACACGGGTAGTTCGACAGAGACTGCACCATCTCAATGAACGAAACTCGGTCTTTTATGCCGAAAATTACACCTCTGGCAACATCACAATTTACATTTGGTGCATACAAAACTAACAAATGGATAAGTAGCATTTCAAAAAGTAGCGAATCACGACAGTCAAAGTTAATCCCACTTTCAGTTGTCCAGCCCACCAAAACGATCGCACATATGCTAAGTTTCCTGTTCGATCAGGCCGGACAAACCCACCATAAAACCTTCAACCAAGATCGATGAACATGTCGTAAAGGAAAGGCAAAAACAGATGGAAAGGAGATAGAGGAGTGGGAACGGTGTGCCATAAAGTCAAGGCACGTCCTGCTCGTTGATCTTTATCATGCCAGCTGCTGAACAAGGAACTGCCTCAGCGGGATTCAGGAGTCAGTTCGGCTAGGTCAACCAGAAGTCAACTAAGTCGTACGTGTCAAGGACTCGTTCGGCCACAATCATAGGGCCTATGTTAGGGCAACCATACAAGATAGCTGCCACATACAAGATGAAACCCGAGGGTTCAAACTAAATCCTCAAATGCAGAGTGTTCTCCTATATCGATTCATACGAAAACACTCAGACACGTTATACTCGCCATTTGCGGTCTGTAGAGACCAAAATCGTCCATTTCCGACGATCTTCATAAATCGGGTTTCGGAACTATCGAACCCAATTCGCACCACGGAACCACAGACCCTCCTTTTGCCCTATCATAGGCAATAAACCCAGACCCATTTTAATCTGTATCCGGATCTATATTCATCAAATCATCGATATGCTGTTGTAGCATCCTCTTATTACTATGCATTTCCCTCCGGACAGGTTTCCGTACGCACAAAGTAGCACAAAGGCCACAAATAGCCGGAGCACACTGTACACAGAGACAAAACATGAACAGAATCGCTAAAACCACACCAATGACCATCAGAATCTTCCAACCCCAAGTGGATATTAATCCCCATAACCATCCCATCAAAGACCAATCCCCTTTGTCCAGATGGACAGAATCGGAGATTTTATGCAATTTGGAAATGGCCTGGAGGACTGACGGAGCATTGTCAGGAATAAAAACGCAGCAGCTCGATTGAATCAATCTACAAACTCCCCCTCGATCTGCCAGAATAACGTCTAGGGCAACTCTATTCTGAAGTGTCATAAGTCTATCTGACTGGAGCTCAGCAGTCAAGTTACCAAGGGCACCGGCAGTCTCAACTATGGTGGACTCAACCACTCTCGTAAGCTGACGAATGTTCCTACTGTTAGCCATAGGTCCCCAAAACGGCGGAAAACCCTTGAAGAAATTACCCAATTCTTGTCCTGCAGTGTCTTCTTGGCTAAAGACACCTCTAGCAATTCTCGTCTTGTGATAATCTGCCGCAGCTGTAAAAGTGGGGGGTAACAGAAAGGAAACAAAACATGTGCCCGAAAAGTCGGCGGGCAACCATGTATACGCTTTGTCATAGCAAAATAAGTACCCTTAGCAGCTAAGAACGCTGGGGAAGACTGAGACGGAAACACATAAGTCTCAGCGCAAACACTCTTCCCTAACTGAGCCTTCAGATTCTTACCGTTGCCTTGCAAACAATAGTAGCCCTTATGGGGCACTAGTAAAATCGGTAGGGGACTTTTCGCTCGCTGGTTAATACTCAGACTGACTCCATATCCAGTTACGTTCCAACCACTATATGGTTGCCTCTCATCTTTCAGGATAGTCTCTACTGCATTAGTCCCTTTAATCATGTCGACTATGCCTCTAGCTATAGGACTATTCTTCGGATTATCTCTCGGTGAATGTAAGGGGTCAACACTGTGGGCATATATGAACATGGTTCTATAAGCTCGAATCGAACCATTCAAACTAAAGGGCAAGACCAAATAAGGAATTCCTTTATCGGTTGTATGAGGCAACAAACCACAAATCCAGCAGTTCGTTGTATTGATCACTAACTGGTGCTGGTGCAAAAGCTGTATGAAGGAATTATTAGCGAATTCCTTATGTCTGACTACCTCATATTCAGGCAAAGGGTGGAAAGAATGAGAGGAAACAGTAGGTGAAGGTGTAGATTGCACAGTGGAATTAGACGTCATTTTAAAAACAAATGCTACATAACCAACTATAAAAATTACGAAACTCAGTATCAAAAATATGCATGATATCAAAAAGCATTTCTTCGACATTATTTTGCAAATGCGTTTTCTAAAAGTCAGTTTCTGCACAGGTCTCTCCAACTCAAAGAAATCCATCCTAAACTAAAGTTGCTGCCCGCGGTGGTTGGTTGATTCTGCTTGAGAGTGCCTCTGCTGCACTAAGGAAGACTGCCTCGGACCAACAGAACCCAAGACCTAGTGTCTCAGGCTTACACTCCCAAGACTGGTAGCAACCGTGACCCTAGCAGCAAGAACCGGATGGCAGTTCAGAAAAACAAAAATACGTAGATCCTTGGTGGAGAGTTAACCTGCAAACAGTAAAAAATATCAACTTTATTAATTTTATTTGTCCTTAGTTCTCGATCTCAAATGGTATCTATTTCTTCCAGGTAACTCTTGATCAGCAAACAAAAGATGAGGCTCGGTAGTGTCCAATCGATCTGCAGGAGGTATTGACGCTTGCATAAGATGGTCACTTTCCTGTTCTGAGTTAGTCCCAATCAAACGAGCATCACTGAACGTCACAAATTTCGGAACTGTTTCAGTTTCAGAATCTGCAAGACCATCTTGAACCCACTTGTCATACGGCAAAGGTAAGGGTGCTTTCTTCGTGTGGGAGCCGTGTATCCAGTGACGCTTCCCACGTACTCGCACCGCAGATCTCGTCGACAGTAGGACCTGGAAGGGTCCAGTCCAGCGGGGCTGATTATTCTTCGTACGCTGAAAGTTCCTAATGAAGACCCACGAGCCAGGTTCAATCGCGTGGCCTGGATCTTCTGTAGCTTGTGGGAGAGAGCCGTATACCTGTTGGCGTAAAACACTCATTTTAGTTGTCAATTCGCGCAAGTAATCAAGCAAAACAGGGTATTCGAGGTCGCTAAACCTCGTCGGTCTTGGTACGCCCCAAATATTCGCCGGGCGACCAAACACGACCTCATACGGACTCAAACCCATTCGCGAGTGCACAGTCATTCGGGTGGACAAAAGTGCTAATGGCAAAGCATCTGGCCATTTTAAACCAGTACTCTCTTGAATTTTGCCCAATTTAAGTTTCAGAGTGCCATTATAGCACTCGACTAAACCAGCTGATGGGGGATGATTTGCAGCGTGGAATTTCTGCCTAATTCCGAGACCATCACACACTCTCTTCATCACATGACTCACAAAGTCACTTCCGTTATCACTCCAAATGATTCTCGGCAAACCAAATCTCGGGAAAAACTCTTTTATCAACGCTTTCATGGTGGACAAAGCAGTGTTGTCCTTAAGGGGGTAAGCTTCTACCCATCTAGAAAAAGAGCAAACAACCACTAACACATACTTTAAGTTGTTGCATCTTTACATATGGATAAAATCTAGCTGCAAGGCCTCAAACGGATACGTAGGAGGAGCAAAATGACCAGCTGGTGTTGGTGTTCCCTTGCCAGGATTATGCATCAAACACACCATACAATTCTTAACCAAATTCTCTGCACATCTGGGTATTCCCACATTCTGCCAAACCGGAGCCAACAACTTGCAAATCCCTTTCACACTAATGTGTGCCAATCCATGCGCCATTTTAACAACTGGAAGAACATACACGTTTGGCAGCAACCATCTTTGATGTTCTGACAAATCAGTCCAACAACCATTCGAATCCAACCTACCCTTACTCTCTTTCCATTCATCCAACTCTTTCTCTGTTGCCTCACTCTGGATAATCTTCACGCTCTCAATAGTGTCTTCGCACATGCTCTTCTCTGGAACCCATCTCGCAGGACCCACAACATACATTCGACTCGTCACGTTCCTAGCAGTTTCTTTCGCAACCTCATCCGCAAACGCATTACCACGACCAACATCATCCGTGATCTTATTATGGGCACTGCATTTTACGATCACTATTTGCAAAGGTAGCGTAAGAGATTCAAGATGTTCATTCACCAGCTGCCCATGCTGGATCTTTGTCCCATGCGATGTCAAAAATCCACGTTCACGCCACAACCGTCCAAAGCTATGAGCAACTCCAAAAGCATACTGGCTATCAGTATACACATTCACTCGTTTCCCTTTCGCCAACACACATGCTCTCGTAAGTGCAATTAATTCCGCCGCTTGCGCGGAGTTGTGCGGGATACGTGCAGCTTCGACAACTGTATGTAAAGTCGTCACAGCATATGCTGCAGTGGTATCGCCATTTGGTAATTTAAAACATGAGCCGTCAACACACAAAGCATCATTACAATCAGGGAGAGGAGTATCTCTTAAATCTATCCTCCCTTTCGTCTCTTCTTCTGTTCTCAAGAAACAATTGTGTTGCTCTTCGCTATCATCGTCTGTCTCAAGCGAAATCGGCAACAATGTAGCAGGATTTAGGGTACTGCACCTCTTGATGTGCACATGGCTCGCTAACAACGTAAGCTCATACCATGACAACCGAGCACTAGTCAAGTGCTGTGTCTTCGTCCGATTCAACAAGGTATCCACTGCATGTGGAACCATGACCACTAACGTATTGTTCATAACTAAACCAGCAGATTGTCGGATCGAAACAGCCGCTGCTGCAGTCGCTCTCAAGCAACTTAGCAACGCTCTAGCCACAGGATCTAATGTTGATGAAAAGTACGCACATGGGCGTTGCTTCCCGCCAAATTGTTGAGTCAAAACCGATAATGCACATCCCTCTCTCTCATAGACATACAATGTGAAAGGCTTGCTGTAGTCGGGAGTACCCAATGCAGGAGCCGAACACAACGCATTTCGTAGTTCAGAAAAACTCTTTTGGCATTCCTCAGTCCAAGGAATCGGATTTGGAGTATCCTTAACCGTAAGAGCTATCAAAGGTTTCGCTAAAAGGGAAAAATTTGGGATCCACTGTCTGCAGTACGACGTAATACCCAAAAACGCTCGTACTTGTCTCTGTGTCGTAGGGACACTCATTCTCGCAATAGTTTGGATTCTTTCTGGGGTCAGTTTCCTTCCCTCCTTCGATAAGAGGTGACCTAAATAGGTAACTTCTTGGCGACAGAATTGCAGTTTCGAGAGAGAAACTTTATGATGGCATTCAGATAAAAGAGACAACAAGGACACAGTGGCATCCTTACATATGTCTTCTGTATCGGCAGCGACCAACAGATCATCAACATACTGGATAAGGGCCGCACCATCAGGAAGAGCTAGTAAGTCGAGTTGCGTCTTCAAAGCTTGACTATAGATAGATGGACTCTCGCAATAGCCTTGAGGAGCGCGCTTAAAGCGGAAACTTCGTCCTCCTAAAGAGAATCCAAAAATATCTCTACTCTCTATGGCAATCGGGATGCTGAAGAAAGCATTCTTCAAGTCAATCACCGAAAACCAGGTAGCAGAAGCTGGAATCAATGTCAATAATGCAGTAATGTCGGGTACAACAGGGAATTGTGGAACAACAATTTTGTTCACTTCACGAAGATCGATAACAAACCTATATACAGGAGGCTGTGAAGAATCAGTTCTCTTCAAGACAAGCAAAACCGGACTATTACACACATTGCTTCGAGTCTCTTCGATAACACCCTTGTCAATCAGATCATAAATGATCGCCAAAAGTGCACGTTCACCATCACTTGAAATACGATATTGCGGAATGCGTGGTAATTGAGCATTCACTTTCAACGTCACAACATACGGAGGAATGTCTAACAGGCCCACATCATTTGGACCCGTAGCCCATAATGAATCTGGTAGCGAAGACAATTCAGGTGGTAGACAATCTTTCGAAACATATATCGGGGAAATCACATTCTTACCCAAAGTAAGATGTACTCCTGACGGAGAACAGTAAAAAGTTGCATATAATCTCTTCAACAAGTCAAGACCTAGCAAGTTCTCATTACAACCTGTATTCAAAAGAAGGGGTGCTTCAAACCTACGAGGACCAACAGAAAGAGGCAATGGAACGGAAATCGGATTCATAACGGGGGCGCCAGAAAAACCTATAGAAACATTATTAAAGCCAGACAAAGGTGTGCCAGGGAGTTTGGAATGCATAATAGAACTCTTCGTAGCACCAGTGTCTAGCAGAAAAGGCTCTGACACACCTGATGCAATCACTTCCACGTAAGGTCCACTCTGATCTACCGGAACTGAAACAACTCCCTCTCTTTGTCTATGGCTGTCCTAACAATCATTACCTTGCTCTTCGTCACCTTCAGCATAGTAATCGTCTACGTAGTACTGTGTAGACCTACCAGACAAATTCTGCTGTTGATCGAAACTGTTCATTAAATTCTGCGGAGGCAAAGGGCGTGCGTTTTGTCTGCGACCTCTACCTCTAGGCGCTTGTTGAGCACCTCTACCTCTAACACCAGGAGCACTATTAGCACGTTGCAACAAAACCGGACAACTATTCTTGTAATGGCCCTCTTCTCTACAATACGCACACTGATTAGGACCATACTGAATACGCTGTTGTTGAGGAGTCATGTTTCTTTGCGAGTTCCTCGAATACTGTGGTGATTGCTGATAATCACGCTGATTATTACCACGAGGTGGATAAGCTTGTTGTAGAAGAACCTTAGTCTTCAATTCCTTAGTCTTCTTATCCTCTCTCTCTAACTCATCCTTACGCCTATTCTCGTAGTATTGAACCGTAGCAAGAATCTGCGCCGAAGTAGAAACAGGCCAAGCACTCTCGGAATCCTTCAACTTAGTACACAACTTAGGAAGAAGATTGTGCACAAATTTATCAACAAATAATCTCTGGCCACCTTCAGTAGCCATATCTTGACCACTATGATCAACAAAAGTTTACTCGAAACGCGAGAAAAAGTCTGAAACAGACTCATCTTTCTTCTGCTTACAAGCTGACAATTTGTCCCAATTAACACGGACTTCAGGCATTAAAGTCTTCATGAAAGTGATAATTCTACCAGGAAGTTCGGCAATAACATCTTCAGGCTTAGCACCTCCAACTTGTCTATCGTTTGCTGCAACAAGATTCACCCACGAACCGCCTAATTCATTGTCATGATCTGTATATCGAATAACATTCCAGATGGACTGTGGGACAACATTCCCAAACAACATATCTATATCCACCAAACTCATGACACACAAACTCACAGTTTGCGTAAGTTGTTTATAATATCCAGCAGGATTCTTTCGCGGATCTGGTAAAGTCTGCTTAAGTGCTAGAACTTCTGCACGCTTCCATGGAATATGAACCCATACTCGCTGAAAGTGCGCAATAACAGGTGGAACAACAGTAGCATCAGCAGGTCTCCATATCGGAGGAACCTCTCGCATCGGATATTGACGCTCATGTCTCCTAGCTGATGAATCTGGCTCAAACAGCCGTTCAGTAGGGACATCGCTTCGCAGCGATAGTAACGTCGACACCGCTTTCTCGATGTCGTGTAGACTCACAATCGTCCCTTTAGCAAACTCTGAACGCAACCGAGACAATTCTACAGGAACTCTATCCAATTCGTCCATCCATTGTTCATGGAGAAACGCACACATAAGCTCAAAAACATAACGCTGCTTTGGTGCTTCCCATTGTCGGAAAACATCCATAATACCTTCTAGGTCATACTGGGATCTATACCTCACCCTTCTACGTGCCATATGGTCCAAAACCACTCGCTCATCTGTATCAGGCAATTGGCTACGCGACTGTCTACGCTCACTCACAGGAGACATACCCATTTGTCCCAACAAAGGAGTTAGAAAATTAGAAAAGGCAGCGGTCACCCGCTGTCTAGGAGAAGGAACAGTCGGAAAGACAAGAGGAGACGAAACAGTAGTGGTAGGATTCATAGTCGGAACAGGCATAGAGGCAGTAGTAGCAGGAAAAGGCAAAGTTGGCAATCCTTGAGAAGGCTGCGCATAAGGAACAACGGCCAACGAAGAAGCTGGCTGTGGAGGAATCACAGGAGGCAAAGCAACAGGTGCTTTAACGGCCAGCATCGGTTGTGGTGGTGCCGTAGCATCCTGCGCATAAGGTGGTGGTGAATTTAACAAATGTGACATCAGAGGGTCTTTCACAAGCTCCTTATCGTCTTTCTGCTCTTTAGCCGGCAAGACTGGGTAGCATCTGTCTACCGCTAACTTCCTCACTCTAAGCATCTGCTCGCTATTTTTCTCTTCTTCATCATTTCTGTATGCAACAGCAGCTTGCACCATTGACATACCCTTTCTATTCTTCTTCGCTAACTTGATTTCTTTCTGTTTGGCTTCTTTGCGCCATATGCGGAAAGAGTCAAACATTGCCGGTCGGGCTTTTTTCTTGAACAACCTCACTTCAAGGTTATCTAGGACTTCTGATTCAAAACTACCATAACGGGGCCACTGTAGGACACCGTCATCCTTCGTATATTTTACCCAAATCTCATTGTAGCTAATAGGACCTACTCCATGTTTCACATACAACTCGTATGTAGGAGTTCCGATCGGAGGAAGCGGACACGAATCCTCTAACCGGGAATCCCTCAACGTACCACAACTAAACAAATTCCTAAGACTGCTAAAACCAGGCATCTTGCTCACTAGTCTAGCTACAAACAACAAGGGTAATCTAGAATCGATAAGCTTGTGAATACACGAATCCCTTGGCTTTGGGGCCTGCAGGCACCAAATCAAAGCTATCCACTAAAGGATACAAAACAAACTAAGAACTAGGAGACGCTCCCTTTATACTTAACTGAGTTGTCGATGGCGTCACCAGAAGACCCGTCAATCGTCTCGCTCTACAAATGTCTAAGGCTCCAAAACAGGGCGACAGTCAGGGCAGCAGTCCTTCATAGCCGTCGGGACGCGGGAAACCTCGCAGCAAAGACCTCCGGAACCACGTCGATATACAGGGGTCGCTGAAGTGGCTGGCCAACCTCTGGAATTTTCTCACGAAGCTCCTCACGAGCCTCTGGCTTGGACCGGTACCGCTGAAGTCGCCCTACGTTGGGCGCCAATTGAGGTACTGGGTTTTCTCGGAACCAATACTACTACAATAACCCAGCGGTGTCAGGGCAACACCCAAAGACCCCGGATTCCCCTGTTCTGGCAAACAGAGACACAGGATACTTCCTGATGACGTCAAAGACCAAAGTTTATTGGTTGCAACCAGGGACAGAGGTCTACGAAGTACGCACGGGTAGTTCGACAGAGACTGCACCATCTCAATGAACGAAACTCGGTCTTTTATGCCGAAAATTACGCCTCTGGCAACATCACAATTTACATTTGGTGCATACAAAACTAACCAATGGATAAGTAGCATTTCAAAAAGTAGTGAATCACGACAGTCAAAGTTAATCCCACTTTCCGTTGTCCAGCCCACCAAAACGATCGCACATATGCTAAGTTTCCTGTTCGATCAGGCCGGACAAACCCACCATAAAACCTTCAACCAAGATCGATGAACATGTCGTAAAGGAAAGGCAGAAACAGATGGAAAGGAGATAGAGGAGTGGGAACGGTGTGCCATAAAGTCAAGGCACGTCCTGCTCTTTGATCTTTATCATGCCAGCTGCTGAACAAGGAACTGGCTCAGCGGGATTCGCCCCAGGCGAGGAGTCAGTTCGGCCAGGTCAACCAGAAGTCAACTAAGGCGTACGTGTCAAGGACTCGTTCGGCCACAATCATAGGGCCTATGTTAGGGCAACCATACAAGATGGCTGCCACATACAAGATGGAACCCGAGGGTTCAAACTAAATCCTCAAATGCAGAGTGTTCTCCTATATCGATTCATACGAAAACACTCAGACATGTTATACTCGCCATTTGCGGTCTGTAGAGACCACAATCGTCCATTTCCGACGATCTTCATAAATCGGGTTTCGGAACTATCGAACCCAATTCGGACCACGGAACCACAGTGTAATCCACTGTCCAAGGGAGGCAGGGATTAACCAGGGTACTTCTGAGTTGGCCCAATAATGGATTTGGCCCCTTATGTACGAAACTTCCAATTTGCACTTCCCAAATAGCGAATCCTAAATAATCGCTATTTAGGATATGCAAAACCTTACCATAGATGCGAATAACTTACATTTCCAGATGTGCAATTTCCTAATAGGAAATCACTATTTAGGAAATGCTAAACCTATCTTACCTCTGGGCCTTAGGCCCCCTTCTATATACTTTAAAAATAAGTGCTGCTAGTATAAAGCACTCCAATGCCATCAGGTCAATGGCGCGCTATATATGGCACTGCTAAAACAGCATTTTGGGGGCTTTTATTGTATTTGCACATGGTTGCCATTGGAATGCATTCAATAGTAATAGAATTTCCTAAATGCCAATTTCTCATTCAGGAAATCCTATGTACATGTGCTCAGGAAATCGCAAATAGGAACTCTTTATTTGAGATTTCCCACTTTGGGAATCGCAAATTGTGATTTCTACGGGGTAGAAATTACAATTTCCAACCGCATATATACCTTTGTGCATTAGGAATGACTCTTTTGCATTTCTTAATGGCCCGTAATTGCAATTCGTCCAGTTAAAAAATGCAATTTCCTATTTTACATATGGGCCTAAGTGAGGATACATTGTGACAGATGGTCTTTGAGCCAAGTTATGCACACCTGGAGCAGGTAGGCATTGGTCAACTTCTTGATTTGAAGAAGAAAGTCTGGGGAAAAGATGTCACTTTCAGATTCATAGAATGGTTTCTTGAAGGATGGTTTATTGTTGCAGGACACTCATGATCTAGTCATTGACCTGTTTGGTGATAATGTAGATGATGGAGACATGGGAAAGGATGTCATTAGGGACTGCAAAGATGGAAAGATGTTTGAGCCGGGGGGGATTCATCCTCATAGATCTAGGGAATTATGGGCACTATCATGTGGCCAAATATTAACATTCCAAGTTGGGAACCCATTGGAGGTAGAGAAAATAAACATTTAAGGTCTCAGTGTTGTTGCAGATCAAATATGCCATACTCCAGAGCTGGACCTGAAAATAGCAAAATGTATGATTAAACTGGGCAACAACTATCTTAGAGAAATCCTTAATAAGATACGTTTGGATAAATTATTGGATGTTATTGGACCATTTAAATGCATATTCGTTGTGACAGAAGAGGATGTCTCTAAAGGCACCTTCATTGGCATTGACACCCTGAAGGGCTGGATTCAGCATGCTATATATTTAAGTGGGAATGTGGTTCCACAATGGTAGCAGAAAGGAAAAAATCTATACTCATGAGAATCAGTCCTAAGTTAGTTGATATGGCTGTGGTGGAAGATGGGCAAATGGCAAATAGACTTTTATTTAAAGATGTTTGTCTTACATAACTGGGGAAATATACAGTAATTTAATCAATCAAAGTAAGGTCCAGAGCGCTACGAAATACGTTTTTTCATGCAGTGTTTTTGGTGGGACCTGGAGAGAGTTGTATTTATTTACAGATCCATCAATACAGCCAATATAAAACTAAAGACATTTTCAAGGAGTAACAGGCATACAATAGCAGGAGAGGATGTTCATGGGAAAGGGGGATTGAAAGGTTACTACTGGTTACTACTTTTAGAGAGAAAGAGGGGCCAGAGAAACGAACAATTGTGGCAGAGGGCAGAGCTCAGATAATATCTCAGGTCCCATTTCAATTGTTTCTCTCCAAAGGTTGGAGGTGGGTTGAGGTACCAGTTGAGTGCCTGGAGGAAGATAACTTTAAACCCTTGGGTGTGATGGGTTGTTACAAAATAGAGTTTCACTATGTCCAGTTCAGGATAGATTACCACGTCAGATAACCTATTCAAAACAAAAAAGAGTTTTCAGGCATTGCTATAGAAAGGGGCAATGGAGGAAATATTGCAGGCAAAGGCAAAGTTTGTGAGTACATTAAAAGGGACTGCAATAATCCTCTGGGTCTTTAATAAAATCTCAATTTTCTTTTCACTCTCATGCTTGGAAAATTGCAAATCCACCTCCACTCCCCTCAGTTCCTGCTTTTGTCAGGGCGGTGTGGGGCTTGAGGTATCATATGAATCAATGCTGGGACATTCAGGTATGTTTCGATGGTGGAGCAGGACTGGTTAGCTTGGTCAACAGGTCGGTATTGTGACACATGGAAAGAAGTGGTAGGAGTACATACTGTTAGTTGGATCATTATAAAGCGAACAATTCCAGATCGGGTGGGATGGGGGACACTGGATAGAGTTTGAGGTTACCTATATGTAAGACGAGTGACCGGGACAAACGTTAATAATAGGGACCAAGGGGATAGGGAATAGGAAGGAAACAGAAGGCATTTTCAGGACTTAAGATGGGGGCAGGCGGTTGTATGCTTGGGTTATCTGACAGAATATCGAGGAAACAATTATCATGTGGACAGAATATTGTCAAAAATATCGAGGACTAAAATCAGGGCACAAGTCCTAAAAAAAGAAGTGGGGGGACGCTGAAGTCACAACAGGAAGTGAAGTCACTAAAAGAGGCCAGAGAGTGACTGTGTGCCTCCATTTGCTCCAGTTATCGAGCTCCCGGTAAAATAAGTGAGGGGACTACGTCCACCCTCGTGGTACCCCGACTCGAGCCCTGACTAAAATATCGAGAAGATAAGTGCAACGAAGTAAGTATAGATTTACTATTCTTAACTCCATATCTACATACCTTGAAGATGTATATATCATCAAGGTACATATATGTGGAGTTAAGTATAGTTAAAGTTTGCACACCCATAGAAACTTACCTTCACAATATTTTTGTCCTCGATATTCTTGACATAATATTTTGTCCGCACACTATTTTTCTCTGGTATTTTGTGCAAACACCGCATGTTTTGGGTTTTTGAATTGAGGGAGGTTTAAGGGATGGAATGTCAGGTAACAACATTTCTTGCATTAGTGAGTTGGGTATTTTATTAGGCTGGATTGTGTTGCCAAAAATCTAATGGTTTACACAGACTTGTACTATAAAGCAAGCTTTCTCACTTTATTCAAGTGGTCAGTGGTTATTGCGCAGCTTTGCCTGATGGATCATGAAAACTGAAAGAGAGAGGCATCAAAGCTGGAACAAAGAAGACACCAGATAGTAGGTCAACATATGATGCAATGCAACAATGACATAACTGTAAATGTAAATGTACATGTATTTATATAGCGCAAATCACCCACACCGCAGGTATCTAAGCGCTTGCTTAGGGAACCCGTCCTGGTATTCCCCTGTGAGATAACCCCGGCAGGGTATCCACAAGGTGAAAGCCAGGCATCCCGCCGCGAGGGGCCGTTGTGGAGATTAAGCAAGCTATTGCCCAGAGTCGCAGAGTGTGAACCCGTGAGTCGAGTAGGCACCGGAGCGAGAATTATCGAGTCCGTGGAATTATTGAGCCCAAGCCCCGTCAAGGCGGGGAATTGAACCCTGGTCCAGGGCCGATCTCAGCTTCCGGGTCTGCCGCCTCTAACCCCTGAGCCACACTTCTCCATAACTATTCCAGTCCTGCACTTTCCATTTACAAATGCATAGAGGGAGAGAATGTACTCATTACATTGAGCATTTAAAGATCCTTCTGCTTTATGGTGCAAAGAGCTGGTGGAAAAATTGGCTTGAGAGAAATAATAATAATTGATGCAGAATTCAGGGCTCGTTTTAGAGTTTCGCAAATGGGTTACTCTGTCACAAAGGTGGCGGATATCCTATCCGCCTTGTAACAAATGCATTATGCCTATGGCTTTCGTAATAAGGCGTACGGGAAATGCGTCACATTCGTGAAAGAGTACCCATCCGCCAAACTCTAAATCTGGGCTAATTCCAGCTAAAATGCTTACTGTATTGATTGGGCCTTTATCCCCACATCCTTATATTATACCACATTTAGATGAGAGCATACGCCTGCCAAACTACATCAATAATTCCCAGAAGTTTAAGGAAATTGCCATAGATGTGTGAGAATCAAGTCAGGACTTTGCGGCCCATGATGAAAGAATGTGATGTATACAGAGGATTTTGTACAGCAAGAAAACATTTGTATAGCTTCAGTGGGGGCTTGTTTGACTCTTCCACTACAAAACAGAATACATTGAGATTCCATAATACTTTAGAATGAGATGGAATCAAACTGAACATATTGTTTTTTCATGATGTATTTTCTGTTCAACTTGCAATTGCCCTGATGTAGGATATAAATTTGCTAACTTTTGGCGACTGGTTTTTTGAGATTATAACAAATGTCCCCTATAGAAATGTCAACAAACTATAAGGGGATTATGGATGACGATGGAGAAAATGTGAGGGAATTGGTTGACCCAAGGGCTGGAATGGGGACTCGAAGGAACTCTGTGGGGGGGTGGGGGAGAGTTACTGGGTGTTGTGTAACATTGCCTCAAATCCATGAAGTGGATGTTGACGTAAGAGAGAACATGGAACAAAATGGCGCTTCTTGTGAATTCAGTAAACACCTAACAATTTAAAACAATTATCAAATAAAACAAACTATGTTCAATATATGTCTAGTTTACATTGTCTGGTGGAGTGTACCATTAATAACTAAACTCTGTTTCAGATTTGCTGTTAGGGAAAGGGCTTGGGTCTGTACTCGCTGGAAAATGGAGTGATTGGCAGCAACTCATTCATATAGAGCGGTGCTGCTGCTGGGTTCGGTGGCCACTGCTTTCTGACATGATGAAGTGCCATTAAATTCCCACACAGCTCAGCATCCATGATTACTGAACGGCACCAGGGGGATGATGCATAAACACGGCCAGGATTTAAGAAGCATCAAACAAACACGGAATTAAATTAGTATCTTCGGCGGCGAAGTAACAAAATGAAAAACGGTTTTCAAATGCAAATTCGGGTCGTGGATTAAATAGCAGGAAATTTCAAGAAATGCTAAAATGCGGGACACGAGGAGGTTCCGCTGCCTAATAGGATTAATTTTTCCTTTGGTATTTGAACCGATCGCATCGACAGCCCTGTTTACCAGGAGGCTTTGGAGTGAATATTTTTCGCGAGGGAAAAACGCATAAAAATGTGTTCATTAATGAGGGTAGCCGGAAAGAAGAATCGGAAATTCAGCAAATAAACATTCCAGTCAGTAGACAACCAGAATATCATTTCTGTGCAGGAGCAGGCAAGATAACTCAAGAGTGTGGAGAAAGGAAATGTAGTCACTGAAGCACGAAGTCATCACCTCACCCCATATATTTGTGTCCCTTTAGCGTCACATTGTGACATTCATGATTATAAATCATTGTAATGGCAGCTATTTTGTACTGAGGAGTCCCAAGCATTCTGGAACAAGCTTCCTGTGATTTATATTACCTTTACTGGGGGGGACAGGGCATTAGTTGTGAAAAAGGTACACGTGCAGAGGCCCAACATTCTTGTGAGGTGCCTAAAACTAGCTCTGGGGATTGTGAATTGCCGAATTCCAAGGCTGCCATGCTTTGATTCCACCTCATGTTTTTTATTTCCACCACCAGAGTCGGGTTGGTAACGCGGGCACTTGGGCAATGGCCGAAGGGGCGTTATCGAGTTCCAGCTGTGGGTCGTTTTTTGGGCAACCTGGGGGCTGTCTGTGCTGCTTGGATGCCGCCACCGGCTCAGTGTCGGCCTGAGTGGCATTTCTGGGGGCAGATGGGACGAGGCGTCACTCCCATTCTCTCGCTAGGCAGACCCATTAATGTATGCTGATTGAGTGGGGGCAGGGGGACTGAACAGATATGGTCTCACTTGCATTCATGTGTGGTTCAGCAGTGTGAACTAATCCACGCATTTTTTTTTTATCTAAGTGAAATTAAGAAAACATCCGCAAATGTGGGCCACTTTTTTTTAGCATGCCCGGGCCTATTTTTGATCCCAATCCGACCCTGTCCACCACTTTACACCTCGTCTCTTTTTTGCCATCTTAAATATTCTTGTTCATCCCTTTTTCTCCTTGTCACTGTTTTCCTATCTTTCTCTACCTACTTTTTCTTCCCTTTGAAGCACTTTTAGGTCTTGCTGAAAGTCATCTGACTTGCATGTTGTTGAAAAACTGATGTGAACACTTTACTACATATGGTGGGCTTTGTAAAGCCCATTGCTCATGATTGCATGATTTTCTTCTTGTCTGTCTTCCCTGCCCTTTGGGACAATAGCTCTGGTTGCGGATGTTAACCCCACTCTCGCTCCATAATGGTGACACACTTTGCTTTTTCTAAACCAAGGCAATGGGGGTACCCCTGGAGAAGAAAGATGGGTATGGAAAGAGAGAAGACAACACAGGATTCAGCAGGCGACCCCTCAGGGGCTTCAAGGTAGAGCGATTCTCCAGAGCAGTGATCACAGGCAGACTATGGCAAGAAGGAGGGAGGAGAGTTGAGTAATAACGCGGTAAAGGAAACACGCTGCTAGCACTGTGAGTACGCAAGAATGACCATGTTTACCTGCCAAGATAGTACATGCTGCTGTAAACTAGCCCCCACCAAAAATTAGAGAAAGAACTGGCCAATACCATGGAGGGGTGTAGTTGGAAACTCAAAACTAGATTCATGCTGTTGAGTTGTAACATGGAAATAGTGGAAAACAAAAAAACCCTTATAGCCTGCAACTTTCCTCACCTCTACTGCCATCGCAGGTTACCTCTCAAACACCATCTTTACCAATGGCAAAACCATGCTGCAAACTTGGAAGAAACAGCTGAACAATGTATTCACTTTTTGACACCAACATTAAAAAAAAGTAATCATCTCTTCCAGGCCTCTTGACTTCTCAGTGTCCTGGAAGGACAAGAAAATCACGATACAATTGGTCTGTTTTTAAAAACGTACAGCATGTTGAAATTGAATCAGAAACATTCCAACCACACAGCAGATCATCTGCATTCCAATGCAGCCAAACAGATGAGATATATTCTTGTGCTTCACTGCCAAACATCAACAACCTCTCCCTCACACGAGTTTTCCAAGATTCCTTGAAAATAGACAAAGCAGCTCCTCTTTTAAAAATCTATTTCAGACCCAAGAAACCTAAATAACTTCAACCCTTTCTTGCTAAATCACTGTCAACCTGTATGAAAAGCCATTTGCAATAGTGTACACATTACAACAATCTCCTTGGTGATTTTCTGTCAGGCCTCAGAAATGGCTGCAGCGGTAAAACAGTCAACATACTCACCTCGAATGGTTCACATATTGAGCGCTCTGATGCTTGGGGAACTTCTTCGTGCTGCATACAAGAATCCAAAAAACAAATACATAGCATTCGCTCCAGAGAGGCCAGGTCTTAGCTGTGCTGATTGCCCTGAACATAATTATTGGAAAATAATGTTGAAATGTTCTATGCCCTTGTAAATCGCCCAGTTGCCCTTGCGGTGAAACCCGACTTCTTGAAATACAATAAAATAAGTGAAATTGAAAAAGGGGGGCCGAGTGGACAACGTGGCGAGGAGTAGGTCATCCCACTGCTATTCGTTTCTTCCACCAACACACCTACTTCCTGTGATTTAGACACATATAGTACCAGAATATTGTGCCCAAAATGTCATCTGTGGTACAAAAGGGGATGGTGATCGACGGAGCATCTGAACCAACCAAACACTCACTCAGTGGAGAAGTGTGGCTCAGGGGTTAGAGGCGGCAGACCCGGAAGCTGAGATCGGCCCTGGACCAGGGTTCAATTCCCTGCCTCGACGGGGCTTGGGCTCAATAATTCCACGGACTCGATAATTTTCGCTCCGGTGCCTACTCGACTCACGGGTTTACACTCTGCGACTCTGGGCAATAGCTTGCTTAATCTCCACAACGGCCCCTCGCGGCGGGATGCCTGGCTTTCACCTTGTGGATACCCTGCCGGGGTTATCTCACAGGGAAATACCAGGACGGGTTCCCTAAGCAAGCGCTTAGATGCCTGCGATGTGGGTGGTTTGCGCTATATAAATACATTTACATTTACACCCAGTCAACAGATCTGGGTTTAATCCATCACTGTTCTTTAGCCTACTCTGCCACCCCAGTTCAGATATGGCCATATGCAGATCAGTCTGACCCTGTGCCTCATGAGAACAGTCCAGTCCGAACTGCCAAGCCATGCCTTCCCTAAACCGGATTCAAGCTTCCTACGACCGATTTCTGGCATTACAGCCGTCTTCAGCCAGGCTTGCTTGTCATCTGGCAAAAATATTGCATCTTAAATATCATTTACAGTAGTATAGCACTTTGGGGTTCATAATAGAAAATATACACTTAATTGAGCAACAGTTTTGTCAATTATACGTAGGCCACAATATTTATGTCAGATGATATTACCAATATTCTGACATACAATCTTTAGACAAATATAATAATTTCTATCAGCCCAAGAGTGCTTATTAGACAGTGCAATGTCATTTCTAAACGATGCTCTGTTCATGATGCTTGCTTTACCTCTCCTAGCCAGGTAGGGGTGATTATAAAACTTCTATGGTGCACTCTATTTGTCTGCCATGCCTACCCTGCTTCTCTCCTGCTGCCTGGACTACTCTCCATTTACGAGGTCTTCTACAGAGCAGCTCTGGTTAAACAAATAGCTTGTTTATTGGATGCACATATCACCTAAGCCTAAAGCACCCCATCATTTGTGCCACTCAGTAGATTATAAGCACTCTTTACCACATGTGAACTGTGCACGTCTGATATCCCATACTCTAGATTTCGTCTGACATCCAACAGCGCTCTGCACCTACAACGCCACCATACACGATTTACCCCGACACACCTACAAATGATCATACTCAGGTTATGCTAGATTGAGCCCTTTCACTATTCTCCGCACTTTATTACACACACCAAACCCATGTTGTTGGCTAAGCCCGGCTAAATCAATAGCAATTTTACACACCACACCAACACAAACCATAGAACCAGTATCGTAAACCAGAAGAAATGTACCAAACTCTCATGTGCACAACATCAGATCATAACTACCTCCCAGGATGTGATACCTATAATGAAAGCACTGTACTTCAGCTGAGAAATAAGCAATTGACCACCCAATCTAAATAAAAATGGAAAAGGCTTTCTGTACAACCACATATATACATATGATACGACAAAGATCTTCCAATGTAAAACTAATTTTACTTTTTATTAACCTACACAATCAACTTCTAAGCGAAACATTACACATGCTCTCTGCTAATTGCAAACCACAAATTACCAACAAACAAAAGACAAATGCACACTCCTGCATTCACTTGCAAGAGTGCTCCTATTGAGAATGTACTATGATGCCACAAATATGATAGTAAATGCTGTACAACAGCCAATAACATAACAATGGACAATGGCTTCTGCTGTGCCTAATGGGCTCAGCCACTTGGTGCTATGTTCAGGACAGCCTTCTCTGGAGCTTCAAGACACTATAAGTGGCCAGCACACCCATCTAAATGAGTTGAAAACACATTGACCATCTTTATTCTTACAAAATTATATCAAGAGGTAGCAATAAATGTAGGGCCCTAAAATCAGCAATTCATGTTAATGGCACCTCCTGGCTGGTTAGCTGTATCAACAACCTGACTCCAGACACAGCAACCTTGGGACAATTTCATCCATAATAAAAAATACAATCAGGGGTTGGCATCAATAACTATATCAATCCACCTCTCAGTGTCACCTACTATCCAATGCCAATACGTGAAACACAGACCCCAACCACAGCACATTCACTAACTTAGGAGATGAACTTATGATTTGAGAAAGGATTGTCTGAAGGAAACATCTGTGTGTTTATCTTAGAAATAACCTTAGTTTGAATGAATTAAATTTGTGGCCAATAAAGTCAACAATCTATTCCTAATGTGACATAATCAGGGGACACCTTTCAATTTCAATAATTCATCAGTCAGCTTTTGACCAAGCAATTGAAAGACTGTGCATCACCTCCTTCCCCCCTTGATGGTGTTGATGGTTTCAGAGCACACAAGTGTTATGTCTAATAGGCCAGAATCTAGCCATACAAATTGCTCTATCAAAGCTTTCATAATTCACCATCTCACAGATGAATCATATTGTTGCTACCCAGATGAAGCACAAAGGAGTTAGGGAAGAGTCACTGAGGATTCCCACAAGCACCTACTGAAAGTGGGAATACTTATTACTTGTGCCTCTGGGATAGAAAATGAAGATCCCTAGGTTTGCACGACCACTGCTCACAGCCCAACGGCTTGAAACACTTGGCCTTCCTGAAAACACGGGCCACTTAGCCATAAAGAAAGCTGCCTTTTATCTGAAAGACAGACTGTAGCATCATAACAGCCTCATTAGTGACAATTAACCAGTTTCTAAGTTGGAAAGACAATTCTCTGAAAATCAGATTGCCTTCTAGTGTCCATCCATATTGGCCCAACTCCAAACCTTAATCCCAAACTACTTTGTCCATCCCATTACCGAGAGAAAACCTGGGAGAACTCAAACTTCATGAGGTGTAACCGAAGGGGATATTAAGATAGATCATGGCTCGACCACCATTGACTGGAACAGGCACTAATATTAACTAAGGTTACCACTTGACCCCATATCATCAAGGACACTATGCTACATTACTGGTATTTTCTTTTACAACTAATTGCTTTCAGGAGTATTAGTTTAATTGAATGGACTTGACAACCACATCCTTAGTGTTGGATTTATCTAGTAATATTATCATTGATAGACATTGCTGCAAATAACCGCAACCCCTCTCTGATCCCCTTATTTGGAAATTGTGCTTTTCATTGCTCTACTTTTGAGTCTGCAGCATCTCACCATGTAGATTTATGTGCTATATAAAATCTACCTGAGGCAAAACAGAGAATAAGGGCCTGATTTAGAGTCTGTCACATTGGTACTCTGTCACACACATGACGGATACTCTGTCCACCTTATTACAAGTGATTTGGGATTTAATGCTCTTGTAATTTGGCAGAAGGAATATCCATCGCATTTGTGACGAAGTAGTAGTCTGCCAAACTCTAAATCAGGCTCCAAGTCACTTATGAGAGTAAAGGATCCCAAAAATGTTTTTTAAATATGCTACTTTGAGGAGTTGGGGGGAAAAGTGGTTGGAACCGTGTCATAAAGCCACTTTGCAAGGTCCCTTAAATATGCCAACCTTTAACACCCCAAACCCAATCTGGAGATTGCATCTTTTGCAGTACTTTAGTGATGATAAATTGAAATAAAGGACAGCCATATTCATGCATAAGGTGAGGGGAAAACCATCCTTAATGGCTAGGCTATTCACAAGCTTTTGGGGGGCTAGGATCACAAATGTGATGTGGGCCCCTTCTTTGGTTTAATGGCACACCTAATGGTGGCTAAGGTTATTATCTATTTAATCAAGAAGCTATCCCAAAACAAGGCAAGGCCTGCTTTTGTGATATATATATATATTTAGCTTCAGCATTGCGGGCCCTTAAATAGTCCAGCCCCTACCCCTTTTGATAGTGCTGTGAATGACTGCAACCTTGAAAATTCCATGCAGCACAGTGCCAGTGCCTAACAGTAGGCAGAACATGGGTAGATTGGATAGTCCTTTTGATTAATTTTTGCCAACAATGTCTATTTTTATGAGCTCCCACATTGCAGGAGAGCTTATAGTCCAACTTCCACAATCAGTGTCTTCAATTCTCCCACACTGCTGCAACTCATTTGAGGTAATAGGATTCTGCCTCATGGATTACTTCTCTTCTCCCTACATAGATGCGTAGAGCTGAATTATTGCTGGTGGTTCCACCGTGACGGATAGAGACCACTCATACCGGCATTACGCCAATCACTAATAGAGAATCCTGATTTTCCATGAAGAAGGACGACCAGATACACCGCTTCATACCTAATTCACTACACCCTAAAGAAGCCCCAGGCCGGATGGCCATGTAAAGGGGTGAAACACGTGTTGGCTGTTCTTCTATGTACTATCACAAATATAGTAACGCCTTCATTAAAACCACAAAAGCAACCATTGTGTGACTGGAATTTTTCTATAATAAACTACTATAAACAAAGCTTGCCTTGACATACCTTTCTCAAACCTTTCAACAACAGGGAATTAAGGGTTTTCCCCTGTCAAGGGCTAGCTTGATACAAAGGAGAGACCGTTGCTCAATAAATGGCCAGTTAGGGATTGGGACCTTTCATCCCTTATTCGCAGTAACGGTTCTAGGTGGTAGACACTGGGGACTAGGACTTAATTTACATCAGCCTTTGACACAGAACAAGACGGAGATCATCAGATAAGAAAAAAAAGAGAAAATAGGAAAACAGTAACAAAGGGAGAACAGCAGAGATAGAAAGAACCTTAATGAGTGAGATAAATAGTAAGATAGAGAAGTAGAGTAAGAAGGCGGAAGGCAGAAGCATTGTCAGGCCTGCCGCAAGCCACCCAAGGAGCTCAGTAGGGGTGGGGCCGACTCACACAAGAAGAGAGCGGTGACTGCATGAAGCTGCTTGGTGTTCTAGTGTTCTCATACCTGCTGCTTCCTGCAGTCGGATATTCACTTACCTCTTCCAAGTCTTCACACGCTGCAGCAGCATCTCCGCAATTCCCTCATCTGGCTCCTGAAGCATTGGCTTTGCTTGTTCCCTTACTTCATGTTCCTGGCAGCCTATGAGTCTACAGGCTACCTGGATTTCTTGCAAAAAAGAACACAGCAAAACACTCTAAAATATCGGTGACTATGATGCAAATTCCACGCGCTCTGTGCTGCTATAACTAAATATGTAAATACACTTATCTGATTAAGGCTGTTTTGAAATTCTCAAGGAGATTTTCTTGTTTTCATGATATTTCGTCTCCTATAAAATGGAGGATGACAAGGACAAAAGGCCATTTAGTATATGTGTTATAACTAACAATTGGAACAGGGTGTACAAATGCGATTATTACAGATGAGGAACTCCCCAAAGAATCAGTCAGTAATTTGGATGTCAGATGGGACAAACAGCTATCCCTTGGAGCGCAGGTGCAAACAGTCGCAGCCGCCTGTTTTGGGAAAATCAAAACCATCAGAAAATGTATTAACTACCTGCCTAATCCTACACGCAAAACGGTAGTCCATGCACTAATAACCTCTCATTTAGACTACGCAAATGGATTATATTTGAGTCTATCCTTAGGATTAATCCGAAGACTGCAGACAGTACAAAACGCTGTGGCCCGTCTTGTCTGTGGCGCCCCTTCTTGCAACAACTACACTGGCTTCCTATCGCTAAGCGAATTGAATTCAAGGCCCTGACACTAGCCTTTCGAGCTGGCAAAGGTCTAGGGCCGGTCTATCTCAGAAGGAGACTTAGCCCATATTTTCAGACCAGAACTCTACTGTCCAACACTCAACACCTGCTTGTCACCCCCAGATTCCAAAAAGCTAGATCTGGAAGTAAATCATTTGAGGTGGGCGCTACTCAATGTTGGAACAAACATCCCCTGCAAATGCACCTCATTCAGTTGGAACCCTAGTTTCGCAAATCCCTTGAAACTTGGCAATTTAGTCGTCAGGTCTAGTCTCAGCTTTGTCAGCGGCCCTGCTCTCTGTCTGTGATAGCGCTGGTGTGGAAAAAGGTAGGGCCGATGACCTTTTTCAGAGTTGCCCGGCGTTAATCGCCTCTATTACCACCCAAGTTACCAAACAAAGAGGCAGGCGCTGGAGACTGGAAGGCAGGAAACAGAAGTTGTATTCCGACGGAGCAGAACACATCAAATCAGACAACAGGGTATCTTCTTGAGGTGCTCTAACCGCATCTCTGAGGCCTGGCCTCTTATACACAGGTTTATGATCTTTATTACAGTTTATTGCATGTGGCACATTCTTGCAAATGCTTTGAAGTATGAAAGGACATCCTCGGAATCCCCGCTTCAGGCCCGTTCCCACACACATTTACAGTTGAAGTCCCCACCCCGGTCACAACAGGTGATGATTGTCGCGCAGCTGGACATTCCGCCGATTCACAGAATGTATGTGGTTGATCGGATCTCATGGGGTGGGGGCTTTGATCAACTCGTGGATCCTTTGATGGGAGAAGCTTCCTACTGTATGGGGCGGGGGGGGGGCAATAAACAGCATCCGCAGGGCCAGGTGGTGGCCTGGGAACGAGTAAGACAAACGGGCATAGAGGAAAGGGGGTTTTTATCAAAGGACCCGGGATCATGAAAGGAATGGAGGGAGGTGTTGAGCTGGGAACAGGATGGGGTTCCGAGGCAGAGCTGTGCTGAAGAGGGGTTTATGGCCCAAGGCATGTGAGAGCGGGGGCTGTCAGCGCGCGGGGGATGTTTGCGAGGTCAGGAGAGAGAGAGAGACGCGCTGGCTGTCGGCGATGGGCAGAGAGGCCATGGCATTTTAAAATGGCTGCCGCTTACGCGCACGAATGGGCTCGAAAAGGGGGCAAGATGGCGCCGATAATGTTGACATTGCAGTCTAGGTTTTAACAGTCCTCCCTTTTCAACATATCTAGCCAGCTTGTCTACTCAAGGTCAATCTGCATTAAATTCCTAACCTCGGCATCATACAGTGCCCCCATACGTTCCTTTCCAAAGTCCACAGTCTTAGGGCAGATACAATTCGCACATAATGAACACAGAGGCGGCAGGCATTGAATTCCTAAGCAGAACCCACATATCACAACCACAGGAATCAGGACAATGGTAAACAGTCTCCAACCCCAGTTCTTAACAGTATTCCAAAACCATCCACCAAGCGACCATTCTTCCTGCTCCTGGTGAACTTCTGAGGAGAGTCTGTGGAGATGTTCGATGGCCTTGTACACTGAGGGTGAATTGTCCGGTAGATATGTACAGCAGCTGGACCCAATAATGCGGCATGCTCCACCACGATCCGCTAGAACCACATCTAGAACAAGGCGGTTCTGGAGAGCCACTAGGCGTACCGCTTGAAGCTCGGCTGTGTTGTTTGCAAGGATACCAGCTGTGATGTTCATTGTTGTCTCGACTGCCTGAGTCAAATGTCGGATGGCACGGCTGTTTGCCATCGGGCCCCAGAGTGGAACAAGTCCCTTCATTGCGTCGAGGAACTGTGCTCCTGTAGAGTCGGCTTGTTCGATGTCCTTGGCTCGTTTTTGTCTATGATGATTCGCTGGAGCCACATAGGTCGGAGGAAGGATGAAGGAGATAAAACAAGTGCCCCCCCAGCCTTTGGGGAGCCAAGTGTAGGCTTTTGTGCCGCAAACGAAGTACATGTTTGGAGAGGATACAAAGGAAGGTGGATCGGTAGAGTCCAAAGTTCTGGTGGAGCGGCAAGCACTGCGGCCCACCAGCTGTGTCCCAAGCCCTTCTATGCACATAAGGCCTGTGACGTTGATGACAGATAGGGCCACAGTCAGGGTGGCGGCTGTTCGCTTCCGAAGGTAGGAGAAGGTGGGTCTGGTCGGATTGTTGAACACCTGCATTTCAATTCGTTCTTTGGCAGGGATGTCCATGTGGATGGAGTCGTTGGAGGTCTGCGGGCAGAAATGTGTCTTCGTTTTGTTTCGCCAGACCTCATGAAAGAAATGCGTCATGGTTTTGCTGGAGGTGGCATTGTCTCTATGGCTCTCTTGCAGGAGGATTAGCCAAGCAAGGCAGGAGCCGTGGATTGAGAAGGGTGAAGGGATGAAGGGTATCGAATGTCCAGTGGCGTGGGGTAGCAACCCACAGATCCAGCAGTTGGTGGCATTGGTGACAAGGTTGTGTTGGTGCAGCAGCTGCACAAAGGAGTTGTTCCAAAACTCCTTTCGCCTTTCTCTGAGTTGGGGAGAGAGAGAAATCAAATATTGTTCCTTCATGGTGGTAGGCTGTGCAGTGGTCAGGAATGTCTCATGAGCGGGTGCGTTTTCTTCCACAATCCAGAGTGTGGTCATGAGGAGAAGGCAGAAGAGGATCGTGATAAAAAGTGCAATTGTCTTTGAACTGTGGATTCTGTCTGTCTTTGGATTCCTGTAGCGAATTTTCGGATGTCCGGTTGCTTCCATCACCTTCTTATCGGGCGCTTCCATCATCTTCTTATCGGGCGCTTCCATCATCTTCAAGGGAGCTCGGTAGCGGGCAGAACCAAAGACCTCGTCTGGCTTTCTCTCCTGACAGCCTTTGTAGTGTTAGGCCACCGATCTGAGAATTATGACTTAGTCAATGGTCTGCTTAGCCGAAACTCTCTCCTTTCGTCGCAGGTTATACCCTTCTTTGGATGGCACGGTGGGGTCAGGAATCTTTGCAAGTTCAAGTGTCTCTGTGTCCGGGTAGCAATTCAGCGATGGTCGGTCTTTGTTCAGGAGTTCTTCCTGGGTGGTCACGTCTTCGGTCGCCATCAGGGTCGGGGTAATCCGCTTGCAATGGTGCGCATGCACCCAGGTCCGCTTTCCTTCCACTCGAAGAGCTGTTCGGGTGGTGAGTAGGACTTGCCAGGGGCCCGTCCTCCGGGGTTCCAGACTCTTGGCGCGCTGGAAGTTCTTTATGAGGATGAAGTCCCCGGGTTGCAGGTTGTGTCCGGGACCCCTGGAAGCGTCAGGGATGGCATGCAGCACCTGTTGGTGAATGACAGACAGGGTTTCAGTCAATTTATACAAGTAATCAGACATTAGGACGTCCGGGACGTCCGGGACGTCATGAATGGAAGTCGGTTTTGGTGCAGACCAGACGCTCATGGGTCGGCCGAAAACAACCTCGTAAGGTGTCAAGTGGTGTTTGGTGGGGGTGGAATGCATCGATAGCAATGCCAGTGGGAGAGCGTCTGGCCCTTTCAGTCCTGTGGTAGCCACTATCTTGGCTAGCTTTAGTTTTAGCGTGGCATTGTGTCGCTCAACAAGTCCAGCAGACTGGGGGTGGAAGACTGCGTGGAACTTCTGTTTTACACCCAGCCCTTTTAAGATGAGCTGGATAACTTCGGCTACGAAGTGGGGGCCATTGTCGCTCCATAAAATTCGACAAAGGCCGTATCGGGGGAAAAATTATTTTAACAGTACTTTTGCATTGGTCATAGCAGTGTTATCACAGGTTGGATATGCTTCCACCCATTTGCTGAATGCGCACACCACAACAAGTACGTATTTCAGGCCTTGGCATATGTCTAGTTGGATGTAGTCCATCTGCAGGACTTCAAACGGGTGATTGGGAACCCCAAACCCTCCCCGGGGTACCACAGTTCCTTTCCCGGGGTTATGCTGCAAGCATATCAAACATTGTTGGACCAGACGTTTGGCGGAGTCTGTGATTTTGTCGTTGTGCCAAACTCTGGAGACAAGTTCAATCATGGGGGCTGATCCTATGTGAGCAGGGGAGTGTGCCGGGAGTGTGCCATAGTCAGTATGGGAATCAGGTATGAGTCAGGTAGCAACCATTTGTTCATGTCTTTTGTCCGCCAGCAGCCTTCATCGTCTTTCAGTCCCACCCGTGCCCATTCAGTCAATTCGTGTTGTGTGCTAGCCATTTGAATGTCCCTAATAGTGTCCCTAGCGTCGGTCCATTTCTCTGCTTGTGACCTGGTCACGTACATGCGTGTCGTCGTCCTATTTTCCGCTGTGGTTCGAGCAGTGATATCGGCTAGTGCATTTCCCTGTCCAGTAACATCTGTCACTTTCTTGTGTGCCTGGCATTTGATGACCGCAAGTCTTTTGGGGAGAAGGACAGCTTCGATCAGGGCGGAGACTAGATCTCCATGTAAGATGGGGGTGCCGTGCGAGGTCAAGAATCCCCTTTCCTTCCAAAGGAGCCCAAAATGGTGAACCACCCCGAAGGCATACTGGCTGCCGGTGTAAATGTTCGCTGTGGTTCCCGCTGCTAGGATGCATGCTCGTGTCAGGGCAATCAGTTCCGCTGCCTGTGCAGATCGTTGTGTGATGCGGGCTGTCTCTACTACAACACGGGCCGTGGTGACTGCATAGGCAGCTGAAGTGGTGCCATCGGGGAGTTTGATGCAAGAGCCGGCCACCCACAGCTCTCCGTCAGGGTCAGGAAAAGCTGTGTCTCTGAGGTCAACCCTACTTCTAGTCTGTTCGTCCGTGAGGGTCACACAGTCATGTACAGGGGGCACATTTGGATCGTTCTCCGGTAGGGGCAACAAAGTTGCCGGGTTCAGTGTGGTGCATCTTTTCAGGGTGATGTGGGGTGCGAGCAGAGTCAGTTCGTATCCAGTCAGTCGTGCACTCGTCAGGTGTTGCGTCTTGGTTTGGTTCAGGAGGGTGTCAACTGCATGGGGTACTAATACCGTGAGGGGATTCGAGAGCACGATCCCCTCACTCTGTCGGATAGAGATAGCAGCGGCAGCTACAGCTCGAAGGCAGGCAGGCAAGGCTCTGGCTACGGGGTCAAGAGTGGCAGAGAAGTAAGCGCATGGTCGTTGCTTTGGGCCAATGGATTGGGTCAAGACAGATAAAGCACACCCCTCCCTTTCATGAGTGTAGAGGGAGAAGGGCTTTGTGTAATCGGGGGGCTTAACAAAGGGCATCTCGTAGCTCTATGAAGGAGGATTGGCATTCAGGGGTCCAAGGGAGGGGGAAGGGGACATCTTTAGCTAGCAGAGAAAGCAGCGGTTTCACAATGAGGCTGAAGTTTGGCAACCACTGCCGACAGAAGGAGGTGAGGCCTAGTAGGGAGCGGACCTGTTTCTGAGTCTTAGGGACAGGGGTTTCAAGAATGGTTTGGATCCGGTCGGGAGTAAGTTTTCTTCCGTCTTTGGACAGAAGGTGGCCTAAGTAAGTGACCTGGGGCTGGCAGAATTGCAACTTCTTCTTGGAGACCTTGTGGCCATTTTCCGCAAGGAAGTGCAGGAGTTGAATGGTGGCTGTGACTGCTAGTGGAGTGGTGTCGGCCGCCAAAAGGATGTCATCGACGTATTGTATCAACACCACCCTATCGGGTAACTGGACCTCGTCCAGTTGTCTCTGAGGGCCTGACTGTAGATGCTGGGGCTTTCTGTGTAGCCCTGGGGTGCTCGACAGAATCTATATGAGCGGGCTTTTAGGGTGAAGCCGAAGAGATATCGGCTGTCTGGGTGGATGGGGATAGAGAAAAATGCGTTTTTGAGGTCAATGACAGTGAAGGTGGTGGCAGTAGAAGGAATCAAAGTCAGGATAGTGGTGATGTCTGAGACCACGGGGTACTGGGGTACAACTACTTTGTTGATCTCTCGAAGGTCGATGATGAAGCGGTATGCTTTCTCATCTCCCTCTCCTTGTTTCTTGACGATGGGCAAGATAGGGCTGTTGCAAACGTTGCTAACCACTTCCTCTACCACTCCTGCATCTATCAGTGACTGAATGATCTTTACCAATGCCTTCTCGCCCTCAGGCGATATCCGATATTGTAGAAGTTTTGGGAGTATTGCATCCGGTCGAACAGTGATGTGCACTGGGTCAATCATCATGCGTCCTACGTCCGAATCTGTCTTGGCCCACAGATACGGAGGCAGAGTGTCAAGTAGGGACGAGTCAGTGTCAGTGATGGAAAACATGCGTCGGGAAGGGCAATGTCTAAGCAGAATGGGGTTGTCGTACAGGAAAACTCGAACTCCGTCTTGGGAACATCTAATAGTCGCTCGGAAATGCTTCAGCAAGTCGAGTCCCATAATGGCGTCAGGGGTATTGGCGGAAAGCAGAAACATCGTGTCAGTTGTATTGTTCTCTAAGTCAAAGGGGATCGGAGTGGACAAAGGGTTAGTGGAGGGCGTTCCATCGAAACCTATCGATGTCACAAGTGAGCCAGACAAGGGTGCCCTTGGAATCAGTCGTTTAGATAACGCACTACGTGTCGCGCCAGTGTCTACCAGAAATGGAGACTTTGTACCCAGGACCTTAGCGGTGACATAAGCACCTTGCTGGTCAACATAGAGCTCGACTGGATCCCTCCCTTGCCCTTGGCAGTCCTATGCGAAGTCGCGGGCATCGTCGCAGTCAGACTGCTGGTACTGGTTCTGTCTGGGTCGGTCAAATGTATTTGGTCTGTTTGATTTATCGTTAGTCGTGTCATTTGCGGGCCCCCTTTGCTGTCCTCTATTTCTCGGTCCACCCGCTACGTCCTTGGGGTCCCTATTTCTGTTCATCTCCAATAGAAAAGGGCACTGGGATTTCCAATGGCCGAATCCTTTGCAGAAGGCACACTGGTCCTCGCTAATGTCTGTACGTCCAATGTGGGGTGTTGAGGTGCGGTCTTTAGGAGGTGCGTTCCTAGGGACATTTGTCTGGTAGTTTCCTTTGTATTGCTCTCGTCCTATAGTCACCCCTTGCAACTGCGCAATCATCACCCTCTCTTTTAAGTCTTTCTTCTTTTTCTCTGTTGCTCTATCGTTTTCATTTTTCTGGTGCTCGTAATATTGGGCCATCTGAAGGATAGCCGCAGGTTTTGAGGCCGCCCAACTACTCTCACTGGCCTGCAGTTTCTGAGAGACCTCCGGCGACAAACCCTTAACATAATTCTGGACAAACAGATGGTGTCCGGTTGCAGTGGTCATGTCCTGGCCGCTGTAATCGGAGAACACCGTTTCAAACCGGGAGAAGTAGTCTGATACGTCTTCCTGGGGTTTTTGACGACAAGCCGTTACTATCGACCAGTCCACTTTCTTTTCTGGGATCAGGGTTTTCAATTTCTGTACAATTTTGTCTGGGAGGTCTAAAATGGATTTCAAAGGCTTCTGTCCAGGTTCTCGTTGCCTATCTATGCCATCGAGTTGTGACCAGGTATGTCCGAACAGCTCAAGGTGGTCGACTTTCCGGATTTGCTTCCACACATCAGCTGGTAGACATAACCCGAAAAACAAGTCGATGTCTGCCAGGGTCATAATCGTTGAACCTAGGGCTGCACCTAATTCAGTGTAAAAGGCAGTGGGGTTTTTTATGTAAATCGGGCAGAGATTTCCGGAACGTCAGAATATCTTGCCGATCCCATGGCTGGTAGACCCAGTTGTACACTACCCTCCCTCTTGCATCTTGGTGGTTGACATCATCGTGTGTTCCTAGACCTCGTGGAGGAACCCAGTAGGGGGCAGCCTCTCTTATTGGCATCATGGTGCTAGCTCGCTCAGTTCGTGGTTCGGTTGCTACGGGTGTCGTGGGATTAGCTTCCGATTCCTGTTCAGTGAGGTGGCGGAAAACCTCAAGCGTACGCGTAAGGATGTCCGTCACATCACACTCGCCCTCATCCCCGATATCGACCTTCCTATACAGAGTCGTTAGGCTCTCGGGACCTTTGTCTCGATATCGGTCCTCATACGCATTCAGGGCATGATAACACAGTCGTACGGCAAAATGTCGTCTGTGGCTCCCTGCATATGAGTTGAACATATCTGTGATGTGCTCTTCACTTTCCTTTCTTTCTACCAGTGTCCTCACTATCTTGTCAATCCCTGCTCGCTCATCCTTGCATAATCTGTTCGTTCTTGCAGAATCAGCCTTTCAGGTCTCTGGGTCATCTAACACTGTCGCTTGTGCTGTATCTAGTACAAGGGGTTCGGCCGGCGCGGAGGCCATAGGGACCGAAGCTCTGGTACCACTCTCGTCTGTGCTTGAGGATAGCGGGTGCTGTGCTAAGGTTTGGGAAGGGGCATATGGAGGGGGCATGTAGATGATCGGAGGACCTAACAAGAGATCATCGTTGGCTCGCTGTTTTGAGGGTAATTCAGGGTAGAGCGTAGAGGGCGTCCTAACCGGACACTGGCTTGATGTCTCTACCTCTAGTTTCTGTTTGGCTTCTTCTCTTTCCTTAATCTCTTCTTCTAATTTCTTGGCAGCTAGGTGGGCTGCCTTTCGCAGCTCTTTTCCCAACCTACTTTCATTTCTCTTTTTACGCTGTTCGGTTTCTTTGCGCCACATGCCGAGACTATCAAGCATAGTGGGCGTTGTCTTGTGTTTCCCAAGGGCTGTCTCTAGTGCACTTATTTTATCCTCGTCGAAGGATCCTATCAGTGGCCACTGACTTTTCTGATCCTTCTTCGTATATTTATACCACAGTTTGCTATAAGCTATAGCGATCAATCCATGCTTCATGAACATGTCCTTATTAGGCGTGCCTTCCAGTGGAGCCGGATGGTTCATCTCTAATAAGCGGTCCGGGCTAAACAGGCTACCAATCAGTGGGGAGAAGATAGGCATGACGGATTACAACGGGGACAAAAGTCTGCACTACCTATCTTATCACTGCATGCAAAGACTAGACAGAATATTTCTATTCTTCGTTGTTTGCAGGCGGTGAATACCTCAAAAGAACCAATATCGAACAGTCAATGTTCGGTCAATCAAACAATCAATGGGGAGAATAAGTAGGCACGACGGGTTACAACAGGGACAAAAGTCTGCGTTACCTACCCTTTCACTACCTGCAAAGAGAGAACCTGTTCTTCCCTGTTTGCAGACAGAGAATCTCCAGAAAACAATCCGCGAACAACAGTCCGGGCCAAACAATCAATCAGTGGGGGAGGAAGATAGGCACGACGGATTACAACGGGGACAAAAGTCTGCGTTACCTATCCTTCACTGCTTGCAAAGAGAGAGCCTTTTGTTTCTCCGTTTGCAGACAGTGAATCTCCAAACAAACCAACAAAAGAGTAATACTAGTATTATCCAAATCAAACAATCATTTCGCAATTTGTCGCGTTTACACGACCTTACCCGGACCGCATGGACAGTTTCTTGTCTTCCGAATCCAGCGCCCAATCGTCCTCTATTCTTCGTGATCTTCGCGGCACTCCTGATGGTTCCCAGTCAGGACCGTAGATCACTCGAGAGAGGTCTGTTCGGAACCAGTGAAGTTCGGATGATCGGCTGTCAGACGAGGGTCTATCGGACAGGAGCTCTCCCGATCGTTGCAGTCGTTCACTCTGTCGTCGGGACCTCTCCCACTGGATCCACGAGTCGCTGATGGGTCCGACGTTGGGCGCCAATTGTGGAAAAAGGTAGGGCCGATGACCTTTTTCAGAGTTGCCCGGCGTTAATCGCCTCTATTACCACCCAAGTTACCAAACAAAGAGGCAGGCGCTGGAGACTGGAAGGCAGGAAACAGAAGTTTTATTCCGACGGAGCAGAACACATCAAATCAGACAACAGGGTATCTTCTCGAGGTGCTCTAACCGCATCTCTGAGGCCTGGCCTCTTATACACAGGTTTATGATCTTTATTACAGTTTATTGCATGTGGCACATTCTTGCAAATGCTTTGAAGTATGAAAGGACATCCTCGGAATCCCCGCTTCAGGTCCGTTCCCACACACATTTACAGTTGAAGTCCCCACCCCGGTCACAACAGGTGATGATTGTCGCGCAGCTGGACATTCCGCCGATTCACGGAATGTATGTGGTTGATCGGATCTCATGGGGTGGGGGCTTTGATCAACTCGTGGATCCTTTGATGGGAGAAGCTTCCTACTGTATGGGGGGGGCAATAAACAGCATCCGCAGGGCCAGGTGGCGGCCTGGGAACGAGTAAGACAAACGGGCACAGAGGAAAAGGGGTTTTTATCAAAGGACCCGGGATCATGAAAGGAATGGAGGGAGGTGTTGAGCTGGGAACAGGATGGGGTTCCGAGGCAAAGCTGTGCTGAAGAGGGGTTTATGGCCCAAGGCATGTGAGAGCGGGGGCTGTCAGCGCACGGGGGATGTTTGCGAGGTCAGGAGAGAGAGAGAGACGCGCTGGCTGTCGGCGATGGGCAGAGAGGCCATGGCATTTTAAAATGGCTGCCGCTTACGCGCACGAATGGGCTCGAAAAGGGGGCAAGATGGCACCGATAATGTTGACATTGCAGTCTAGGTTTTAACACTGGGACACCCCGTTGTGGTAGGTGCACACTTAATAAATGCCTTATTATTATTATTTATTACTTCATGTGCAAAGCAGCATGTTTACCAACCGAACAGTCTAAGATAGTGTTTATATTGTCGTATTTAGGGGGTATTGCTTCAACCTAGTCTATTCCATTAGTAGAACGTAATGATCCTTTATTATATGACTGCTGCTTTCAAAATAAATGGAGTTAAAGACGTTATTTGATCGTCATTCATTTATGCAGTCAGTAGATTCGGGAATTGCTGAGTTTAAGACAGCGAAATAGAGATCTGATGACATATATCTCCAACTTTAACAGATTGGTAGCTGAGTCTGCTTGGCCTGAGGCAAAATGTAGCTCTCAGTTCTATAGAGGGTTATATTATGAGTTAAATGATCTATTGGCTCAGATTGTGGTCCCACCTGAAACCTGCACTGATTTAATAGATCTTGTAGTTAAATTTAATCACAGACTTTCTGAGAGACCTAGAGATAAAGGGTGCACTGAGATTAGGACATATGTCTAGAGAGTGAAGGACTGGGTTCTTTTGGACCCAGCGGTGCCAGGGCACAACACCTGAAACCTTCGTGGGTAACCTGCTCCGGCGTACAAGTCACAGAGACACGGGACACTTCCTTCGGCGTCAAAGAGTCAAGATTTATTTACTGCAGGGAACACAGAAATCACAACAAGCACACCACGTGCAACTTGGGGAGACTGCTTCAAATTGGTTTTGTGGATCGCTCCTTTTATACAGTTTTTACCCATAGGCTAACATTGAACACAAAGGTTTACAACTCAGTTCCCACATCAAGCTCCCAGAGGGGTCGCTTTGGTCGCTTTGAAACATACAAGGTCCGGAACATAAGTGCGGAAACATTTGGCGGTTCCCAACTGTAAAAACCCATCTTCCCACCATTAGCAAATTCCAATCAGCAGTAAAGTAGATCGAAACAGGGACGAAGACAGGTGCAGAGGAAGACGGAGACAGTGGGGAGATCGGAAAGGGTGTAAAAGGGGAGGTGCCGGGAAGCACGAGATACAGGCATCAAAGGGATGTGCCTAATGAGATGTACGGCTGAGACAATAAGTCCGTGCGGCAAGATGAGCCTCGAGCGGCGCCACCTGCCTTACAGTAGCAACCCCCTCGTCATAAAGACACTTTCAAAGAACATGTGTCTTCCGCAAATATCTTGAGAGTCCCAGGGTCGCGAAGCGGACAGTGTCCGTTCGCTGACTACTTGAGGGCAAGAGACAAAATGGATGCCGTATCTAAGATGGAACCCGTGGGTACAGATGAAAAGCCCACGTAACAAACGAACGGTTTAAGTTAGCACAGCGAAACTGCGCACACTTACTAAACTCGTCATTTGCGGTTCATAGATACTAGACTCGACCATATTCGTGCGAGTCGAAAACACCACTTACAATTGTCACGGAACCTCAGACGCTCCTTTTGCCCTCATGTAGGCAAGCACTAGTCGGAATCATATTCGATATTCATCAGACCATCAAGATGTCGTTGTAGCATAGATCTGTCCGACCGAGTCCCCTTGGTAACAGGTGGTTGTCTCATACACGTTGTAGCACAGAGGCCACATAAGGCAGGACCACACTGCACACAAAGGCAACACGTGAACAGGAACACTACCACAACCCCGATGATCGTCAGAATCTTCCAACCCCAAGTCGACATCAGGCCCCAAAACCAACCGAGTAGCGTCCAATCCCCTACATCCACGTGTATGGATTCGGAGATCTTATGCAACTTCGAGATGGCTTGATAGACAGTAGGAGCATTATCAGGTATGAAAATGCAACAGCTCGAATGGATCACTTTACATACCCCACCGCGATCTGCCAAGACGACATCTAAAACCATCCGGTTTTGTAACGTCATAAGTCTCTCCGCCTGAAGTTCTGTGGTGATATTACCAAGGGCACTGGCAGTAACATTAGCTGTCGATTCTACCACTCGAGTCAAATGTCTCAGGTTCCTACTATTAACCATAGGTCCCCAAAACGGGAGGAAACCCTTGAAAAAGTCTCCTGCCTCTTGACCGGCAGTATCCTCTTCGCTAATTACGCCTCGTACAACTCTAGTCTTATGGTAATCGGCATCTACAGTAAACGTCGGAGGCAACAGATTTGCAACAAAACATGAGCCCATAAAGTCTGAGGGCAACCATGTATATGCACGATCATGACAGATGAAGTACGTACCCTTGGCAGCCAGAAGCACAGGGATCGGGGACATTGACAGAACGTAACTTTCAGTGCAAGCACTTACTCCAAGTGAGGCTTGCGAACCACGACCCACGATACAAAAATTACCAGTGTGGGGTACGACCCATATCGGAGGCGAGCTTTTAAGCTGCATTTCATTAATGAACGTAGTATATTCCCCTCTATCCGGTGCCCTATAGGCTTGTACCTCTGCCTTAGGGATGAGAAAAGCATCATAGATCTCATCTTCCAAATCCTGTATTATCATCGATACCACCCACTGCCACGAGGTAGGACCCGGTTTGGGGGAACGTTCTGGAGAGGGGTGGAAACCTAGTGCGCTTCGAAGCATTGTTTGGTATGCTCGAGCTGACCCTTGGGAACTATACGGTAACACCAGATATGGAATTCCCTTACCCGTAGTATGTGGCATCAACCCACACACCCAACAATTAGTAGTATTAACCACTAACTGATGCTGATGGAGGAGCTGGATAAAGGAATTATTGCGGAATTCTACACGTCTAGCCTGTTCGTGTTCCGGTAAAATATGAAAGGAATGGGGAGAAGCAGTAGTAGCAGTAAGAGTAACGTTAGAGCAAGAAGTAGGAGTAGGGGTAGGAAGTAAAAAGTAAGACATAGCATAGTACACCCCACCCGCCAGGAATGCAGAAGCAGTTAAAAACAATACAAACAATTGGAATACAAAACATTTAGTACGACTAAGTTTCTGCAGTTTGACTCTATACGCCTGAACTCCTTCCAAATCGTTCAGCTTCGAAAATGCCATTTCCCTACGACCGTCCGCAACGTTTCTTGACGCACTTCGTTCTGTGCAGCAATAGTCAATCCCCAGGAGTTCCTAGGAACCGACGGCCTTTAACCTAGCGTCAAGACCTACTGTCCAGAAGGAAGTACGCGCGCGGCCCTACGGCCCTCAATACACAATATGTATTTTATTTAGCACAAAAAAATCAGCTGTGGAAGGAAAAAGATGTAAAAATCTCAATATATGTATAAACAATTTTCAATCATACGGAATGTTCAGAGTTGATCAGGGGAAACGAGGATATTGCAGTTATCAGTTTCAGCAAAGCAAGAAAACAATTTTATTTGTCCTTATTATGAGAACGCAAAGAATATCGATGTTTCCCGGGACGTGTCTGCTCATCAAATAAAGGATCCGTTGAAGAGACAACGTCCTGCTGATCAGTTTGTTGATTTGGTCTTGAGTCTTTTGCTGACAATGTTCCAACAGTGGCTTTCTGCTGCGCTGAGTGTTCACCAACAAGTTGTGCGTCGCTAAAAGGTACAAACGCCGGCAATGTCTCTGCTTCTGTTGACGCAATGCCTTTCCTCACCCACGGGTCTGCCGACAAAGGAATAGGGACTCGCTTACAATGGGTAGCATGTACCCAGTTCTTCCGGCCCTCAAGACGAACGGCAGTCCTCGTGGCCAAGAGCACCTGGTGAGGTCCAACAAAGCGGGGGTCCAGATTCTTCTTGCGCGAAAAATTACGGGTGACAACCCAATCACCAGGCTGGAGCTGGTGGCCTGGACCCTCCGTCTGCGTCGGCAAGGCGTCGTAAACCTGTTGATGAATTAACCTCAGTTTAGCAGTCAAGTCATGTAAGTAATCAATCAACATCGGATACTCAAGATCAACGAATATACCTGGCCTAGGAACCCCCCACACATTCGCAGGACGGCCGAACACTATTTCATAGGGGCTAAGCCCTATTCGGGAGTGTACAGTCGCCCTAGTTGACAGTAATGCTAGAGGCAAAGCATCAGGCCACGAAAGTCCAGTCGTAGCCTGAATCTTCGCTAATTTTAGTTTAAGGGTACCATTGTAACCTTCAACCAATCCAGCTGACTGGGGATGATTGGCGCTATGGAATTTTTGATTAATTCCAAGGCCCTTACACACACTTTTCATCACGCTTCCAACAAACTCACTTCCGTTATCTGACCACACGACTCTAGGCATTCCGTACCGAGGAAAGTATTCCTTCAGTAGGATTTTCGCAGTAGACAAAGCAGTATTATCTTTGAGGGGATAGGCCTCAATCCATCGGGAGAATGCGCAAACCACAACCAACACATATTTCAGGTTATTGCATCGCTCCATATGGATGAAGTCCAGTTGAATCACCTCAAAGGGACACGAAGGAGGAGCAAAACTGCCAGGGGGAGTTGGGGTTCCTTTGCCAGGGTTGTACATTATACACACCATACAATTCTTCACCAGACGTTCAGCACACTTCGTAATACCATCATTCTTCCACACATCAGCCAACAACTTGCAAACACCTTTCGCACTAATATGTGCTAACCCATGTGCCATTGTCACAACGGCTAGTACATACGCATCCGGTAACATCCATCTTTTCTGATCCGACAAATCAATCCAGCAACCATTCGCATCCAACCTTCCCGTACTTTCTTTCCATTTCATCTTTTCAGTGTCGGTGGCCTCATTCTGAATTGCTTTCACGCTCTCTATAGTATTCTCACACATACTCGATTCTGTAGGCCACCTAACCGAACTCGTCACATACATTCGAGTGCTAAGGTTCCGGGCAGTCTCCTTAGCAATCTCATCTGCAAACGCGTTACCACGACCAACATCATCCGTCACCTTGCGATGCGCACTACACTTAACAATTGCAACTTGAGCAGGCAAAGTCAATGCATCCAAAAGATCGTTCACGAGCTGGCCATGCTGTATTTTCGTGCCATGCGACGTGAAGAAACCACGCTCTCGCCACAACCGTCCAAAGCTATGCGCTACACCGAAAGCATACTGACTATCGGTGTACACATTCACACGTTTACCTTTTGCTAATACACATGCTCTAGTAAGAGCAATCAGCTCTGCAGCTTGGGCAGAATTCTGATTCAATCTCGCAGTCTCAACAACAGTATTCAACGTCACAACAGCATAAGCAGTAGTCACATCACCATTTGGCAACTTAAAACATGACCCATCCACATACAGGGTGCCGTCAGGGTCTTCCAATGGGGTGTTTTTAAGGTCCACTCGACCTTTTGTTTCCTCTTCTGTACGCAAGTAACAGTCATGTTCTGCTACTTCATCTGACTCTGCACTAATTGGTAACAAAGTTGCCGGATTTAGGACATTACAACGTTTTATCTGAATGTGGCTTGCCAAAAGCGTCAATTCGTACCCAGACAACCTTGCACTCGTCAAGTGCTGAGTTTTCGTTCGGTTCAAAAGAGTATCGACTGCATGCGGAACCATCACCGTAAGCATATTATCCATGACCAATCCTGCTGATTGTCGGATGGAGACCGCAGCTGCCGCAGTTGCTCTCAAACAACTCGGCAATGCTCTAGCTACTGGGTCTAAGGTCGAGGAAAAATATGCACATGGACGTTGCTTACCACCAAAAGGTTGCGTTAAAACACTCAACGCACAGCCTTCCTTCTCGTGAACATATAACGTGAACGGCTTGCTGTAATCAGGGGTACCTAACACAGGAGCCGAACACAATGAATCACGTAATTCAGAAAAACTTTTCTGACATTCTTCCGTCCATGGTAAAGGAGTTGGAACATCCTTGCACGTAAGAGCCACCAATGGTTTCGCTAGCAATGAAAAATTTGGAATCCACTGCCTACAGTACGACGTGATACCTAGAAAGGCACGTACATCTCTTTGGGTTTGTGGCACAGCCATTCGCGCAATTGCTGCAATTCTCTCTGGGGTCAATCTCCTTCCCTCCTTTGACAATAAGTGACCTAGATAAGTTACTTCTTGACAACAATATTGGAGTTTAGAAGGTGACACCTTGTGATTTAACTCACAGAGATGTTGCAGCAACGATACCGTAGCAATTTTGCAAATGTCCTGAGTATCAGCAGCCACCAATAAGTCGTCGACATATTGTATTAAAGCCGCACCAACCGGCAACCTAAACGCATCTAGTTGACCCTTCAAAGCTTGACTGTAAATCGATGGACTTTCACAGTAGCCCTGAGGAGCGCGTTTGAACCGGAAGCTACGTCCTCCAAGAGAGAAACCGAAAAGGTCTCTGCTCTCCTCGGCAATCGGGATGCTGAAAAACGCATTTTTCAAATCAATCACCGAAAACCATGAAGCAGTAGCTGGAATCAGAGTCAGTAGCGCCGTGATGTCAGGCACAACAGGGAATTGAGGAACCACAATTTTATTTACCTCCCGTAAATCGATAACAAAACGGTAAACAGGCTGTTTGGTAGGATCAGTACGTTTAAGAATGGGCAGTACAGGGCTGTTGCACACGTTTCCCCGAGTCTCCTCAATAACATCTTTCTCGATCAAATCATAGATGATCGCTAACAAAGCTCGTTCACCATCAAGGGAGATACGGTACTGGGGAATACGTGGCAATCGCACATTCGATTTCAACTGAACAACATAAGGGGAGATATCAAGTAGGCCCACATCGTTTGGACCCGTCGCCCACAAAGACGCAGGAAGAGAATCCAATTCCGGTGGAAGCTTATCGAGGGACAAATACATGGGAGAGACTACTTTCTCTCCGAACGTAAGCTTTACACCCGCAGGAGAACAATACAAAGTTGCATACAAACGTTTAAGCAAATCCAGACCCAAAAGATTTTCACCACAACCAGTGGTTAAAATCAACGGAGCTTCGAGCTCACGAGGCCCAATTTTAAGGGGCAAAGGGCGCGAAACTGGATTGCTAACGGGGGCGCCAGAGAATCCAACGGATACATTTGTTAAGCCAGACAAAGGTGCGCCAGGGAGTTTCGAATGCATGATAGAACTTTTCGCTGCACCAGTGTCCAACAGAAAAGGCTCAACGACGCCCGATGTAGCAACTGCGACGTAAGGCCCTCTCTGATCAACCGGAACTGATACCACTCCCTCTCCTTGTCTTTGGCTGTCCTAGTAATTACTGTCGTCAGTTCCCTGATCGACGTAATAATCGTCTACATTGTACTGCGCAGATCGTCCTTGTGATGATCCACGTTGATCGAAACAATTATTAGAATTTGATGAGTTGTCAGAGCGGTCGTTCTGAGCACCACGACCTCTACCACGTGATGCATTCTGCGAACCACCACGGCCTCCTCTAGACGAATTACCACTATTACGATCATTTAAAGCAGGACAATCAAATTTAATGTGTCCCTCCTGTCTACAATAAGCACATTGGTTGTACCCTAAGGAAGATCTGTTGAAAGAGGAATCATTACGCGATTGCGATCGATTCGATTGCGACTGTGATCTATTCTGTTGAGACGCATTCTGATTAGAACGCGGCGGATATGCTTGTTGTAACAACACTTTAGTCTTCAACTCTTTTGTCTTTTTATCCGCACGATCAGTTTCCTCTTTCTCTCTATTTTCGTAATATTGTGCCGTAGCCAGAATCTGAGCTGAGGTAGAAACGGCCCACGCACTTTCTGAATTCTTTAATTTATTGCACAAGTCGGGCAATAAGTTCGATACAAATTTATCAACAAACAGCCTTTGTCCACCCTCAGTACCCATATCCTGTCCACTATGATCAACGAATGTTTCCTCAAACCTCGTAAAGAAGTCTGAAACACTCTCATCTTTCTTTTGCTTACAGGCTGACAATTTGTCCCAATTTACCCTCATAGCTGGCATGAGCGTTTTCATTAATGTAATGATTCGCTGGGGAAGAAGTTCAATCAACTGATCGGGTTTAGTAGCAGCCGCTTGTCCAGCGTCTGCCGCTGTAATGGCAGCCCAATCACCACCTAATTCATTAGTGTGATCTTGGTGACGAATCTTAGCCCATACCGGTTGCGGTACGACATTGCCAAACAACATGTCGATATCGGCAAGATTCATTACCGTAGCATCTACAAGCTGCGACAATTCCTTATAATACCCAGCAGGATTTTTGCGAGGATCGGGCAAAGTTTGTTTCACCTGAAGCACTTCCGATCGTTTCCAGGGGAGATGTATCCATATTCTCTGGAAATGTGCCGGAATTGGAGCGTTAGCATTAGTATTATCAGCGGGTACCCAAACCGGCGGAACTTCACGCATAGGATATTGGCCAGACTCAGCTTGTTGGCGTTCAAGATCCTCTACAAACAGTGCGCGAGGAATGGGAGCTAGACGGAAAGACAGCAACTGCTCGATAGCACGTCGGACATTAGTATCGACTATCAGTCCAGTTGCGAACTGAAGCCGAAGATTAGACAGGGCGGTCAGCACCTCGTCAGGCGCAACAGCCGCTATCTGATCATGTAAAAGTTTACACATTTCGTCAAACACATATCTCTGAGTCGGTATGTTGAATTGACTAAATGTTTCAAGAACAACACGGGGTGGATTTCTCTGCGGATTGTCCATCCAACCCATCGCCATATTATATAGCGCAACACGTTCTCTATTACCAGGAAGCTGACTACGCCTCTGCGGTGGACCATCAGAACCAGCGGACCCAAAAACAGGTCCGAGCGACTGAAAGAAGCTAGCCGCAAGAGGAGAATTACGGTTACGAGTAGAGGGACAAGAGTAAGACACAGGACTAACAAGAGAAGGAGTAGAAACATTAGCAACAACAGGGGTTAACAACACAGGAGCAGTAGTGTGAGCAGGAGTATATGGAAGCGGAGGAGCAGTAGGGATAGACACAGGCACAGGAGCAGGAACAGTCGGAAGAGCGGGTGCAGGTTGAGGAATAGGCGGAGGAATAACAGGTGGGAGAACAGGTACGGCAGGGACCACAGGAGCTGCGGTACCCTGTACGTACGGAGGTGGCGACTTCATAAGATAGGACATTAAAGGATCCTCAACTGCCTCTTCCTTCTTATCCGACTCCGTAGGCAAAGCAGGATAGCATTTATCTATGGTCATACGCTGCAGCCTCTCAAACACTTCCTTATCCTTATCTTCCTTATCACGCTGAAACTGCTCAGCTTTCTTTACAATAGTAGCAACATTATCTCGTTCACTACGTTTATTCTGTCTGATCTCTTTCTGTCGGGCTTCTTTGCGCCACAACCGAAAGGCATCAAACATGGCCGGCCTAGATTTACGTTCGAACAACTTTATCTCCAAATTATCTAAGATCGACGCTTCGAAGCTACCGTGAGGTGGCCAACGAAGATCGCCGTCTTTCTTTGTATATTTTATCCAATAATCGTTAAAAGCAATCGGGCCTAGCCCATGTTTGCTATATAAGTCATAAGTAGGAGTTCCTACCGGAGGTATCGGACACGAGTCCTCCAACAGGGAATCCGCACCACAAGGTCTAAAGCAACTGAACAAAGTACTGCGACCAGGCATCTTGCACGCTAGCCGAGTTTCACAAACTTCAAGGGTTACGGGATTTACCAAATCCCAGCAAGAACAAAACCCTCGGTCTTTGGCGGCTGCAGTCGTCAAACAAATACAACAACAAAGTTACGCTAGCAAAGTGTCACCGACAAAAACACTCACACAGCGTGTACAACAACAACAAACCACTAGTGTTTACAACAAAGACACTCGCTAAAGTGTCTACAACCAAGGATTCTGGGAGCGACCCACAAATACTTAACTCAAAGATCAATGGCGTCCTCAGGAAGGCCCGTCTATCGTCTCGCTATACCAAGGTCTACGCCAGGCGCCAAAACAGGTCTACAGTCAGGGCAGCAGTCCGTCGCAGCCGTTAGGAGGCGGGAATCTTCGCGGGAAAAGTCTTCGGGCCACTTATTTCGACAACAGGATCGATGAAGCGGGGTGCACCTTCCCTCGGAGATTTCACACGAAGTTCCTCACGATCGTCGGGCTTGGACCGGTACCACTGATGCAGCCCCACGTTGGGCGCCAACTGAAGGACTGGGTTCTTTTGGACCCAGCGGTGCCAGGGCACAACACCTGAAACCTTCGTGGGTAACCTGCTCCGGCGTACAAGTCACAGAGACACGGGACACTTCCTTCGGCGTCAAAGAGTCAAGATTTATTTACTGCAGGGAACACAGAAATCACAACAAGCACACCACGTGCAACTTGGGGAGACTGCTTCAAATTGGTTTTGTGGATCGCTCCTTTTATACAGTTTTTACCCATAGGCTAACATTGAACACAAAGGTTTACAACTCAGTTCCCACATCAAGCTCCCAGAGGGGTCGCTTTGGTCGCTTTGAAACATACAAGGTCCGGAACATAAGTGCGGAAACATTTGGCGGTTCCCAACTGTAAAAACCCATCTTCCCACCATTAGCAAATTCCAATCAGCAGTAAAGTAGATCGAAACAGGGACGAAGACAGGTGCAGAGGAAGACGGAGACAGTGGGGAGATCGGAAAGGGTGTAAAAGGGGAGGTGCCGGGAAGCACGAGATACAGGCATCAAAGGGATGTGCCTAATGAGATGTACGGCTGAGACAATAAGTCCGTGCGGCAAGATGAGCCTCGAGCGGCGCCACCTGCCTTACAGTAGCAACCCCCTCGTCATAAAGACACTTTCAAAGAACATGTGTCTTCCGCAAATATCTTGAGAGTCCCAGGGTCGCGAAGCGGACAGTGTCCGTTCGCTGACTACTTGAGGGCAAGAGACAAAATGGATGCCGTATCTAAGATGGAACCCGTGGGTACAGATGAAAAGCCCACGTAACAAACGAACGGTTTAAGTTAGCACAGCGAAACTGCGCACACTTACTAAACTCGTCATTTGCGGTTCATAGATACTAGACTCGACCATATTCGTGCGAGTCGAAAACACCACTTACAATTGTCACGGAACCTCAAGAGAGAGAAGAACAGAACCTGAAAAGATGGTAGAAGAACCAGAGCCTTTGCATATAGGAAGCATGAGAGGGCCTTTAAGTGCAGAGGAAAGCTAAAGACGAAGGGACCTGAAACTGTTTCTATATTGTGGACAGAAAGGCCATTTTCTACGTGACTGTGCTCTAAAACCAAAACAAGGCGAGGATTAGGGAAACTGAAGAATCCAGAATCTGATGAGACGAGAGTTTCAGGTTGTACTAGATCAACAGTCTAAAGATTCTTAGCTCAGATAACATCTGTTCAATCTAAACATCATTTTTTCATTCCCGCCTTGCTGTTTTGGGGTTCACAAACAGCAGATTTTTGTACAATGATTGATTCAGGTGCTACTGGCAATTTTATGGATATGGATCCAGCTGCTCAGTTAGGAATCTATACAGTACAAAAAGCCAGCATAGAAGTTAAAACCATAGATTGGAGTGATATTAAACCTGGTCCTATTACACACTATACACAAAGTTTCAGGTTACAAATTCAGGGGAACCATCTTGAATTTCTACATTTTGATTTGATTCAAGCTCCTCAATTTCAGGCCATATTGGCCATTCCATGGCTTATAAAATACAATCCAAATATCGATTGAATAGAGGAATCATCCCTTTTCGAACTGAGGTTTGTAACACCAAATGTAGGCAGGATAATGTTTCATGCAAAAAGTTAATGGCAGCACAGGTAATAAAGATCCCACAACTCCCTTTGTGTTATCAGGGTCCTGCAGACCTTTTTGATAAGGTAAAGGCTAATGCACGTTCACCACATTGTCCCTATGACTGTGGTATAAATCTGGTTCCTGTGGATCAGATACCTAGCAGTTGAATTTTTATGCTTTAACTGAAAAGGAAAATATACATCTTTGTGCCTTTGAAATGCTCAGTATAGTTTTCATTCGACCTCCTGTTCACCGGCTTCTTCTTATTTATTTTTTATCTCAAAAAAGGATGGGGGTCTTTGTGCTTGCATTGACTATAGGTCCTGCGATAATGTAACCATAAAGAACTGGTACCCCTTACCCTTGATTTATTCTTCAATAGATCAGGTAAGGGATGCAAAGTTATTCACTAAACTAGAAGTAAGAGGGGCCTATCATCTGGTACATGTAAAATAAGAAGATGAACGGAAAAAGGCCTTTTGCACAAAGTTTGGGTTTTATGAGTATTTGGTCAAGCCTTTTGGGCTTTGCAATGCTCCCGCAGCTTTTCAACTCTTTATGAACAAATTGCTATTGGAGTTTCTGACGGTATGTGCCATTGCATACATTGATTATATTGTAATCTATTCCTCTTCCATGATAGAGCACAAGACCCATGTTAGGCTATCTTGCAGAGACTGAAAGAGAACCAGGCTTTTGTGAAAATGGAGAAGTGTGAATTTCGTTTTCCTACCGTCTCCTTTTTGGGATATGTCTTATCAGACCAGGGAGTAAGTATGGCTCCACAAAAGGTGAGGGCAATTAGTCAGTGGAAATCCCCACAGTTAGTGGAGGAGGTGCAATGTTTTCTAGATTTTGCCAATTTTTACCGGGGCTTCATTGAGAAATTTTCAACTTAAGCTTGTCCCATTAAAAAACGAATTGCGTAAGAGAATACCATTACAGTGCATCCCTGAAGCAGAAAGGGCCTTCCACAAGTTAAAACTGGCTTTCTCTAGTGCGCCTATATTGCAACATCTAGACACCTCACAGCTATTTATTTTGGAGGTAGGCACATCACACATTGCAGTGGAGGGGTATGTCACAAAGAAATTGGGATACAGGAGCATTACACCCTGTAGCTTTTTTTCCATAAGTTGAGTCATGCAGAATAGAACTATGCAGTTGGGGACAAGGAACTTCTGATTATCAGGGCTTTTGCGGAATGGTGCCAATATTTAATGGGTGCTCTCCAGACTGCTACGGTGCTAAAACATCACAGCAATTTAAAATTTCTGAAGTCAGCACATATCTTATCCATGAGACAGTTATGTTGGACACAGTTTTTTTTAGCGATTATGACTTTGTGATTCAATTTGAGGCAGGTCGACAACATGGGAAGGCAGTTGTTCTTTCTAGATTAGGGTTTGAAATGTCAGAGAAACAGGAATAACAGCCTCATATAATATTAAGTGAGAGGATATTGGGAAAGTTTACTTGCAGGGTAAGTTTTTGGATTAAGTATTACAGACACAAGACTTAGATGAAGCTAAAACTGAAGCACTTACACATAATGGCCAGTTAGTTCATGATTTACTGTACATGCAGGAGGGTTTGTACATTGTTTCTCTTCATTACAGCAACAAGCTTTAGAATGGTGTCATACACATTTACTCACTGGGCATCCCGGAGAGAAAAAAGCAGTAGAATAGATGCAGCCGTACTTCTGGTGGCCTACTCTACTTAGGGACACAAAACTAAACATGCAACAGAGGAGTATCTGTGCACAAAGTTAGAGCTCATTATAAGCACATGCAGGGTTGTTAATACCTATGCCCACACCTCCTGCCCCTTGGCACACTATTTCACTGGATTTCATTGTGGAATTGCCACAGATAGAACAGGGGTACACTACTATTTTAGTTGTTATTGATCTTTTGACTAAGATGTCACATTTTATCCCTCTGAAATGGTTACCCGCTGCTAAGGAGTTATCTACCATCTTCTTCCAGATTATTGCCCGTTTGCTTGGTCTTCCTTCCGTTATCATTTCAGACAGAGATGCTCAGTTCTTCTCACAGTTCTGGAAGCGGTTGGGGGAGTCCTTACGAGTCGATTTACGGTTATCATCTAGTCACCATCCCCAGACAGATGGCCAGACGGAAAGGCTGAATCAATGCCTGGAGCAATATTTACATTGTCAGTTTTGAAATACTGCTGACGATTGGGATGTCCATTTATGGGCTGCTGGATTCGCCTACAATAATGGCATGCATACCTCCACACAAATGCCTCAGTTTTATTGTAATTGTGGGTTCCATCCCGTTTTTTGCTTCTCCCAACTGAATCTTGTATACCCGCAACACAAGAAATGGTAGATCACATTCATGACGTACAGCACACTGCTTTAGAAAATCTAGATAAGGCCAAGGAAGTGTGTAAGAAGCATGCAGATGCAAGTAGGAGGCTTGGTCCTGATTACAATAATGGAGGAATCTGTTTGGCTTTTGACTCATAATAGTGACTTAAAGGGGTCCCGTAATTTCAAACCTCGCTTTATTGGTCCGTAAAAAATCATAAAGAAAATATACCCTGTCGCCATGAAATTGGACTTACCTCCTACATTTCGACTACACCCTGTGTTCCTTGTACCTTTGCTCAAACCTGTGACTCCTGAAATTCGGATACCTACTAGATCTGCATCTGTTGAAGTGGATGATGAGCCTAAATTTGAGGCTGAGGCTATCCTGGGCTCTAAGAGAATACAACGCAAGCCACATTGTCTCATTCATTGGAAGGGCTATGGTCCTGAAGAGCGTTCTAGGGAACCTGCAAGGCGTGTTCACTCCCTTCGCTTACTCCGTTAATTCCATCAGCAGTGTCCAAAAAAGCCAAAGCTGGTTGGGGGCGCTGTTGGGAGGTGTATTGTTAGGCCTGCCATGATCCAGCCAGGGGGAGTGGCAGTGGCGGGCTACTCGTACAAAATGCGAGCGGTCATGACATGGAGCTGCTTGGCGGTCTAGTGTTCTCGTGCCTGCAGTAGGATATTCACTTACCTCTTCCGTGTCTTCACAAGCTGCAGCGACGTCTCGCAATTCCCTCATCAGGCTCCTGAAGTATATGCTTTGCTTGTCCCTTCCTTCGTGCCCTGGCAGCCTACGGGTCATTTTCTACATTTTCACCCTGGATTTCCAGCCACAAAGAACAGACACAGCAGAACCTGTAAAGTATCGGTGACTACGATGCAAATTATGCGCTCTTTGCACTGCTATGACTAAATATGTAAATACACTTAACTGATTTAGGGAGTTTTGAATTTCCCAAGGAGATTTTCTTGATTTCATGATATTTTGTCTCCTATAAAATAGAGAATGGCAAGGTCAAAAGGCCATTTAGTATATGTGTTATAACTACCTATTGGAACTGTGTGTATAAATTTGATTAATACAGATGGGAGGTCCTATATTTTTGTTTTCTCTTTTTGTCATTCTTGGTTGTTTTTGACATTCATGAAGTAATAAATGTCCTAAGAAATATCAAGTAATTTCCTGGGTAGGACCCGTTTTTTAGAGACACAGTAGAAGAACAGATATGAGGTCATCACCTATAAGACTATAAATAAGTACTCAGTCAAATGTTCTATCCATTTCATGTACTATCTTTCCTCGTAGAACAACATATACAGATGCTGATAGGCCCTTATACCAGACCATCAAAAAGAGGGAAGAGGGGAATCACATGGTACATCAGAATACTATTACGTATAAGGGTTGTACACTAGAAGATACATTTGCTTTCACTTTCTCTCACTTCTTTTTATAGGGAACACTTCATCTGGCAGGCAGAGGCAGTCACACTCTGGAAGGCACCTACGAGGGACACTGACTTTTCTCTCTCTTCCGATACCCCATTCTCCATTGTGCTTGGAAAACTTTGACTGCAGTTGGGGTTCCCAGTGCAGAGACTAAATGGGGAAATTAGTTACTTGTCGACCAGTCGCTCCTGCGGAAATATAAAGTGAGATTCTGACAGGCATGAGGTGGAATCAAGACTAGGCACCCTTGGTACCACGCGGGTGGACGACGTCCCCCCACTTACTTTAACGGGAGCTCGATAACCTTAAACTGCAACTGAGTGCAAGCGACCTTTCGTGACATCACTTCCTGTTGTGACATCAGCGTCCCCACACATCTTCTTTTAGGACTTGTGTCCTGGAAGTACCTGGAAGTGTCCACTAGTTTACTACTTGGGAGGCTTAGTAGGAGAACCTGCAGCACAAAGTAGCTTTAGAATTTTTTTTAACTTTAGTGATGCTAAGGAAGAGGACAGTGATTCCATGCAGTGGTGGGTCTCTATATCAGATGGCGACCAGGTTAAGGTCAATGATCAGTCTATCATTGAAGGATAATCTCACAATGCACCTAACCACACCAGTACCACCCAGAACACACTCCCCTCTATGAAGGCCGACTGGGCAGTTTTATCGCTGGCTGTCCCAAACGTTAAGCAGGTCGATAGATATATCACTCAGGCTGATTTTCTATAAAGCAGGTAAAGAAGCAATTCTCACATTACATTCAGTGGCCTAACACAAAATAATGGGGCAAACAGCAGATTGTGATGAATGGTCCCTAAGACTGCCTTATTTTACATATATGTAATGTCCTTGGGCTAAGTGAGCCCCCCTTGAAGAGCTGGGCTCCCCTAAGAGGTTGCGAGGCCCCTGCAATTCTTGAGGCGACAGAGGCCTCGCTCTAATACGCCCCTGATTAAATTTCCTTTGCAATAAGTTATTTTACTATGTTCCCGCTATAATTGATTACATGATTTCGACTCACAGTGAAAACACAAATGGCTTTTCCAAGGCCTCCCACCCCTGAGTGTACACTGTGTCTATTAAAAGCAGCTCTTTCACTTAAGTTATTCTGCTACCGCCCCTCCCCCAGCCAGACACAAATAAGGCCAGCTCGCAATGCAAATAGAAAACCGTGTTACATTTCTTTCATTAGCATAACGCCCATGTGGAAAACAGCAAAAAAAGGGACTTGCACAGTGTGCCTGCACGAAGCAGCGAACAGGACACTCATTCTGCCGACTAATCACTCCCTGGAGAGTGTCTCTCTCTCTCCGGATATAAATGATGCTCAGTCCCCGGGGAGCAGCCGCGCATCTGAGTTCCTGGCTGTATTACTTCTATATGAGCGGAAGATTACCATTGTGTGAGGCAAGAAGCATTTATCTTGGCGCAGCGTCATTCTGGAGAAAAGTAGTGAGGCCCTGTGAAGGGAGGAGCTTTATCAGGAGCCGAACCCAGCTCTTCCTATGCTTGCTGACCACTTGTGTTTGTAAGGGACTGGGGGAACCTCCGGCTTTCACAGTATTTATATTAATAAAAAAGCATGCGTTTTTTTTAAATTAAATGCTAATGGCTCTTTGGTCAGTATGGATTTATGCAGCGAAAATCTAATGGCATTTGTCCTGGCTACTGACACATTTCATAGCAAAAATCTTTCCTATATTCCTTAAAATCAAGGAATCGCAGTTAAATGGGAAATGAAGGTTGGTTCTTCACGGCATTCAAATGGCTGCCGGAAGTCTAAATGCCTATTGTTTTGCGTAATAATAATAACAATTGTTGTTATTGTTAGTACTATAGTGCATTTGAATATATAACATAGGTAACATTGTTATTATCCTTCGCTATGAAACTCCTATTATTGAAATAATATTGGCGTTGTAATGCTAATTTTTTATCATCCTTAATATTAACATGTGCATTACTTATAATATTAGAAAAGTATTTGCACTATGAACAGTAACATTATCTGCAATATTCTTGATATTACTGTTCTCATAATTATTGTCACTTTTATTAACCCCTTCCATGCTGATGATGGCCCCTGTCCGTCATGCAACACGGTGGGCGTGTGCTGATGACGGCTGGGGGCCGTCATGATCCTGCCCACTCTTCAGGAGTGCCGCACAGGCGCAGAATCGCGGCCGCGCCCAAGGGTTAATAACGCAGTTGTCATTTTGACCATTTTAAATCACTGTATTAAAATTGCAGTGTTCGAGCCACTCCCACAGGCCTCACTGAGGTAGGCTCAAGTTAAAGAAATAAGTAACGCTTAGGGTTCGGATGGCATGCATTGCACCAGCGAGTGGGCCATATTGCACTGGTGACTAGGCAACTGACAGGGGTAGGCTATCTTTGAACGCACCACATTTTCAATACTGCGATTTAGTTAAAAATTGTGAAATACTGCAAAATCATCGACTGAACTACTTACAATACAAAGAAAAAATACTTTGTGCATTCATCTCATTACTTCACAACGTGGATCATTAACTACATTACGCAAGTTAGAATGTTAGCAGCAATATTATTGTCAAAAAAGAAGACGGTACATATTGTTATTGTTATTTGCAGATTGCACAGACAACATCATTGCATCTTCCAAATGTGTCTGTGCCTTTTTTGCAAACCTTTATTTGGAAAAAATGCCACATTTGCCCAGATTTCTATTTTCCTAATTTCTCTTTTGTGTCTTTTTCGCACATTGTGCTTAATTTAGTCTGATTGTCTCTCTTCTAGTTCACATCAATGCTCCTCTCCTTCCCAAACCACCATTACTTGGTGGTGGGTGGTATGGGACATCAATCCATGAAGTAACATTTGCCCCATCTGCCCACCTCCACGTTCCCCACCACAACTAGAGTATGGGGGAGGGCACTCTTCTCGATGACAGAATATCTGCCAGATCTTCTATTAGGGGAATGGCATCTGAGGGTCAGACCAAATAGAAATATAAATACAATTTTTTTCTATTAATAAAAAATTATTACAATAAATATATATTAAATACAATGGCTAAAAAATACGATTAGGATTATAAAATGGAACAGTTTGGTCATGAATAAAAACAGACAAACCTTCATAGAAAAAATCTTTCAAGTGAAGAAAATACGTTTTAACTAGGTCCTATTAATTTCCTTACATTCCTCCATTTCTTGCCATCTTGTGACAAAACCCGGCCTACAGCCTCCATTTCTGCTGACGCTAAAAAAAACTATCACATACCCAAACCCCCTGTTCTTTGCAGTTAACCAATTCGTCAACAGAGAGCCATGAGACACCTACGCCCTGCGTAAACAAGCTTGTTTTTTCATCTTCTGCTCCCTGCTTGGTGAACATCCTTGACGCCGTGATCAGGTCATCTGGACAATGGTCTGACTGACCGAGCCTTGATCAAGCTGATTGAACAATGGTCTGAATGCCTAGTCTTGAGCAGGTCATCAACTACAAACACCGCCCTGGTTGAACAATGGACTGAATGCCAAAAGAGTGGAATAAAAATGTATATAAGGCTTGTTCGCTGCGGAGTAAAGCAGCAGCCTCCTGCATTTTGTCTCTGACTAGCTTGGAACTCTGTTCCATAGCCCGGGCTATTGTAATAAAGGCGGTTCTCTCTGCAGACAAAGGTTTCAGGGGCCACTTTATTATATAAGGAGGGTAAGAATACACTCGGGTGATTCCCGCACCGCTAAGCCCCCACTCCTCCTTGAGGTGGGCTTTTCTTGGTTCTACAAATAGCGCCTGAACAGGGACACCACGGAGACGTAGGTCTGGCGCGGTGGTCGTGAGGGGGCCCGTGGTGGAAGTCCGACTGAGGTACCCTACCCGAGTACGTGGTCAGCTCAGACTATGGCAGGCATCCTTGCCATGGCCCAATATCATGAGAATAGAGAGAATGAAGGTAAAGACAAAGAGGTTAGGAAGAACAAGGACCTTAAAATGAAAGTTTTGCTACAACAAGCTTATTCCACCCCGGGGACAAAATGCTAGAGGCCAAGGTCCGCCTTCGGAACAGTTCCAGAGGCTGCCCAGAGCCCCCTTCAGTCTCCTTTACAGAAGTCCATCAGTTCGACAGGTCCCGTTGATAAAGACCAGTATGCCTACTGAAAGGCTTATGGCCACTGGGGTAGTCAATGCCCGGTATTAGCCCAGAATATTCAGTCTGGAAAAATTAGGCCCAAACCCAAAGGGAAGGAAATATGGGACCTCCTAGGCAGAGGCGTGCACCAGATCCCAATGTTCGACCCCGTATGGGTCCGCTCCAGGGTACAGTTAACAGATTTGAACACGGGTATGAGGCTACTAGGACCTACTTTAACAATGATTATGATGAGACCGATGAGACAGGTTTCTACCAGCCATAGGAAAGCCAGGAAAGGGGTAATGTAAGAGTGCCGATTCCCGTGGATCAATGAGGCCCTTATGTCCTGATGTCAGTTGCAGGGGATAAAAAGAAGTTTCTCCTAGACACCGGGGCTACTAGGGCCTCTATTGCGCACACCTTGATACCGGAGGCACCCCTTTCTGGCTCTCTCAATGTCTCCATGGGTTTTTCAGGGCTCCCTTTCACTAAGCCCGTCTCTAAGCCTCTCCCGCTGGATCTCGGTCCAGCTCATATGGATGCTCCTTTGATTCTCATGACTGGATGTAGTGAAAATTTGCTGGGTATTGATTTGTTAAAGGCTTTACATGCTACTATTTCTTGTAGTCCTGATGGCGTGTCCCTTACCATATCACCATATTCCTCCACCACTATGTTCCTCTCTGGACCCCTCCCTCCCGTTCTGCAGGCCTTACCCTCATCACTTTGGGCCACTTCTGACACTCATGTAGGACTTCTCGACATTGCTCCGCATACTGCTTGTATCAAGCAAGGTGCCCAACTGCCCTGGCTTCACCAGTATCGCCTTCCCCAGGAAGGTGAAGCTGCACTATTATCTATAATATCAGATCTCATGAAGATGGGAGTAGTTGAGGAGACACGTGGTAATGAGTGTAACAGCCCAATTATTCCAGTTCTTAAAAAATATATTCATCCCTCTCCCACGGCCCCCAAAATGTATCAGTTTGTCATCGATCTGCGGGCTCTCAACAAAATTACGGTCTCGCAGTATCCCATTGTCCCTGATATCACAACCCTCTTGACCATGGTCTCAGGGACCGCCACTCATTTTTCTGTTATTGGCCTAAAGAATGCGTTTTTCAGCATTCCCATACATCCGGACAGAAGACATCTCTTTGGTTTCTCCCTTGGAGGGAGGAGTTTCCGGTTCTGCCGCGCCCCCCAAGGTTTTACTGAAAGCCCCAGCATCTATAGTCCGGCTCTCAAGAATCAGTTGGACTCCCTGACGCTCCCAGCAGGAGCCACTCTGTTGCAATATGTAGATGACCTCTTAATTGCAACAATACGTCTGCTTCACCACCTTGCCTCCCACAATCATAAGCTTTCCTTGAACAAATTCCAATTTTGTCGAGAGAAAGTGACCTACCTCGGCCACCTTCTCTCGAAGGAGGGAAGACAACTTACCGCTGACCGAGTGTCCCTTATTACCTCCATACCTCCCCCTTTGACACAGAAACAAGTATGTGCCTTTATAGGCCTCACTTCCTATTGCAGACAATTGATCCCTAACTTTTCGGCCATTGTCAAACCTCTTTTAGCTCTCACTACTAAAGATATGCCAGAAAGAGGTTGAGCATGTGGCTGCCTTCCAGTCACTCAAAGATGCCTTATGTACAGCTCCAGTGTTAGGCACCCCAGACTATGGCAAACAATTTTTCCTTTTTGTCCATGAGAGACATGGCTGCGCTTGCGCGGTCTTAACTCAGATTTTTGGAGACAAACATTGCCTTTGTGCTTATTTCTCGGCTACACTTGACCCAGTAGCCCGAGCCCTCCCTGGATGTTTACATGCAACTGCTGCTGCTGCACTTATGGTCCGCCAGAGCGGAGGTATTGTTATGTCTTCACCCTTGACCTTAATGGTCCCACATGCAGTAGATACCTTGCTCAACAACACCAAGACACAACACCTTACCAGTGCACAACTTACAGGTTATGAGCTCACTCTTTTTTCCAGTCACATTGACATTAGGAGATGTAATATTCTAAACCCAGCTACCTGCTGAGACACAAAGAAGAAATTCTGACCCTCATGACTGCATATTACGGACTGAAGAAGAGACAAAGGGTCGTGTGGACCTACAAGACACCCCCCTAACAGACACTGAGGGAACACTATACATAGATGGTTCATGTCTTAAAAGATCGGATGGAACTACATTTGCTGCATATGCCCTCACCACTCTTGCCACAGTAGTTGAGACAAAAATATTTACAAAAAGGGGTGGTGAGGGACAGAGTCTCTGAATTAAACAGTAGTTGAGACAGCACAAATTCCACAGGCATCGGCCCAAGCGGTTGAATTAATGGCCTTGACACGAGCTTGTGAAATCAGTAAAAACTTGACTGTTAATATCTATACGGACCGTCAGTACGGCTTTGGGGTAGCTCACAATTTTATTAGACTCTGGAAAGAAAGAAATGTTATCACCTCACATGGGACCAGAATACAGCATGGCCCCCTGATACACAGACTTCTAGACGCCTTGACATTACCTAGAAAAGTTGCAGTGATTAAATGTAAAGCCCACCAGTAAGTGACTGATGATGTAGGGAAAGGCAATGCCCTTGCAGACCAAACAGCAAGACAGACTGCTCTAAGTAAATCAGATGGAATGTTTGTGACAGGACCAGCCAGATGGGTGGTGGAAGGAGGAATGTTGGAAAATACTAGTCAGAGTGTGGTCGAGATTCAATCTCATGCCACTGCAAAAAAACTGCACACATCGGAGGAACATCTAGCAGAGAAAGAGATAGAGGGATGTTGGGTGCGTATATCCGAAGGGAGGCAATGGATGTTACCAGACAGTCATGTCCCCCCAATTGTCACTATGGCCCATGGCCTGCCCATATCAGTGGAAAGGGAATATGCAAGTTACTAGAGCCAACATGGTATAATGAAAAAATACCCATATATGCTGACCAAGTAGTTAAGTCATGTATGATCTGCCTTATGCACAATCCAGGAAAAGGTACAGTTAGCCCCGCTGGTGGCTTCTCTTCACCTACGTTTCCTTGTGAGGCCATCCAGATGGATTATATCCACATGGACAGGTGTGTGAATTTGAAATATGTCCCTGTAGTGGTCTGTGCCTTCAGCAAGGATTGCACAGCTATTACAACGGCCAAAGTTTTGTTGAAGGAATACTTTCCCCGATTTGGGTTGCCCCGTTTGATTTGGAGTGACAATGGCCAACATTTTACAGCCAATGTGGTCCAGTTTGTGTGTTCCGGGCTTGATGTCAGACAAAAGTTTCATGCTATTAATCACCCCCAGTCAGCCGGATTGGTGGAGAAATACAATGGGGTACTTAATTTAAAATTGGCCAAAATAGTGGCGGAAACAGGTGTTACCTGGGTAGATGCCCTACCCCTTGCTCTCTTGTCAGTAAGGATGACTGCCCACTCAAGGATAGGATTATCTCCATACGAATTGGTATTCGGTAGACTGGCTAATGTATGGGGCGTACCAAGGCCAAAGAAATTGTCTGATGTTGAGTTTCCAATATTGACTGACTACCTGTACCAGTTAACCAATTCTTTTCGTACTCTTTATCATCAGGTACACGCTGCTATCCCCGACAAGAGCGAAGGCCCAGGTCACACCATTCAACCAGGTGACTGGGTGGTGATCCGAAATTTTCAGCATACCTAGTGTCTGGAGCCCCGCTGGTCGCACCCCGACAGGTTCTTCTGGCCACCCGCACTGCTGTAAAAGTCGAAGGGAGAAAGAACTGGATAAATGCTACCCATTGTAAAAGGGTGCCTCTCCCCCTCTACGTACGACCAATGGGTGAAAGAAGGGCTGCCGGATTGCGACACAGAAGTAGTACCGACCTTTGTCCCTTTCAGTGATGCTCAGCTTCATTACACCACTACGGAAGCTGAAACTGATCGAATCTTAGGGGGTCCAGTCATCCCTTTTCTGAAGGACCAGAGGAAGGAACAAGAAGCTCTCTTTCCAGACCACTCCATACCTTCTTCCACTCGCTACAACTTGAGACCAAGAAAGGGGGCTGGCCCTTGATTCTGTCTGGTGTCTAATAGGCTGTAGGGCTGTGATATCTCCGTTTGAGACCGGTGCTGGTATGCTGGACCAATGGGAAGTCCGTAGGACTCTTGGTATTTACCTCCGGCGAAGCAACCACCAATCACAGACAGCCGCTAGTGACAACAGGCTGAGCACAATGGCAGCAGTCCGAGGGTCTGAAGCACAAAAGAAATATGTCAAACTTCTGAACAATAAATGCTTCCTTTCCACGATAGTTATACTTTTTGCTCTCCTCATTGTGCTGATTGTGGTATGGTTTCTGTTACTGACCTCTCCCCCAGCTCCTCTGGCTACGACACCGACACCTGCAGAACATCTCCCGGCCACCTTGTCACTCCATGAACTACCACAACACCTGGAATTCATGAATAATACTTTTGTACAATATTGCACAAGCATCAGCTTGTGATTAATACCTCGAACTGTTGGGTATGTGGGCTCATGCCACACTCTATGACACACACTGTCCCCTATTTCGTCTATCCATTTTTTGTTTTTGGGTCCTGTCTGGCTTGGAGGATGCTCGTCACCGATGCATATAGGATCAATTGAACAACGAGCCCCATCATTGGCAATTTTTATGACACTTTTACCCGAAACAGAACAGGCAATGTCAGTAATCCTTTCTGCTCTACTACGACATCTGACATCTTGAACATCTCTCGTGCTGAACGCAATGAGATGGTTGTGTTCACCACCTCAAGTAGAATAATCTTCTCCCACTTTCAGTCCAGACGCAAAGTTCCCACCAAATTGCAGGCTTTCAATGTGATCAACACGCATGGCCAGGTGTGCATAAAAGGACTGGTGACCCAGGAGGTAGGAGTCAGTGACTGCGCAATAGTCAGTACACTGAATATTACCTCACCACCACTCCTAATCGCTTCTCCAAATACCTATTTTGTTTGTGGACTGTCTGCTTATACCTGGCTTCCAGGAAATTGGTCTGGTGTGTGTTATTTGGCCTTTCCTCTTCCCCCTACCTTTACTGATGTTGGTACACATCACTATTCCAATCCCCACCTCCACCATCGTATGCCTAGAGAAGTAATTGAGGCCGATGACACTGCAGAACAGGAAACGGGGGAGTTCTTCAAATTTTCCTCCTGTTCTTGGGTCCTATGGTCAACAGCTGCAACATATGACATCTTACCCGAGTGGTGGAGGCAACCATTAATGAAACAGCGGGGGCATTGGGCAACATCACCGCAGAGCTTCAGGCGGACCGCCTGATGACACTACAGCATCGAATGGTACTTGACATCATCCTTGCTGACCGTGGTGGTGTATGTAAACTAATCGGCTCCAGCTGCTGCATTTACATACCTGATAATGCTCCATCAGTCTATCAAGCTATCCAACGTCTGCATAAACTTTCCTCTGAGATTCACCAACAACAAGACAACTGGTCCCTCATGGGCTGGATTTGGGGCCTGCTTTCCAGATGGGGATGGGGGATCCTCAATTTTTTTGCCTTAGGAACAGCACTCATCATCTCATGCTGCCTGTGTTTCCAGTGCTTGCCTATGCTTTGTGCTATGTGTACACAGGCCCTTAAAAGTTCCACGGTCAGTACACGTGACACCAACGTAAGGATAATGCTTCAACAAGAGATTGGCGACCTAATGCAGATGGATATTTCCTAAGAACATGTTTTGCCACTCAATGGCAAAAGGAGGTCTGAAGAAAATAAGTTTTTACTAGGTCCTATTAATTTCCTTACATTCCTCCATTTCTTGCCATCTCGTGACAAAACCCTTCCTACAGCCTCCATTTCTGCTGATGCTAAAAAAAACTATCACATACCCAAACCCCTTGTTCTTTGCAGTTAACCAATTCATCAACAGAGAGCCATGAGACACCTATGCCCTGTGTAAACAAGCTTGTTTTTTCATCTTCTGCTCCCTGCTTGGTGAACATCCTTGATGCCGTGAAAAGTCTATGGGTCGCACACTTCTGACCTCACCAGCGGGTGTAACCCTCGAGCATCATGGTAAATGCAGTCTTAAGGCGTGTGCGCCTTTCGTAGCTCTGGACGTGTAACAAGCAAAGTTGCAGCACCAACTCTGTACACCGGTGTTTCGGAATTGTTGTTCCTCATTAGCAGAGTGTAGGTTTCTTCAGGGATTACTGGATAGGTCGCCAAAGTATTAACAGGTGTGGTACCCCTCGTGGCGCGAAGATGCGGTGTCCGAGCTCGTCAGCTCCAAGGTTCAAGGGAACCATCTAAAGTGAAAAGTCTATGGGTCGCACACTTCTGACCTCACCAGCGGGTGTAAACCTCGAGCATCATGGTAAATGCAGTCTTAAGGCGTGTGCGCCTTTCGTAGCTCTGGAAGTGTAACAGGCAAAGTTGCAGCACCAACTCTGTACACCGGTGTTTCGGAATTGTTGTTCCTCATCAGCAGAGTGTAGGTTTCTTGAGGGATTACTGGATAGGTCGCCAAAGTATTAACAGGTTTGGTATCCCTCGTGGCGCAAAGATGCGGTGTCCGAGCTTGTCAGCTCCAAGGTTCAAGGGAACCATCTAAAGTGAAAAGTCTATGGATCGCACACTTCTGACCTCACCAGCGGGTGTAACCCTCGAGCATCATGGTAAATGCAGTCTTAAGGCGTGTGCGCCTTTCGTAGCTCTGGACGTGTAACAGGCAAAGTTGCAGCACCAACTCTGTACACCAGTGTTTTGGAATTGTTGTTCCTCATCAGCAGAGTGTAGGTTTCTTCAGGGATTACTGGATAGGTCGCCAAAGTATTAACAGGTTTGGTACCCCTCGTGGCGCGAAGATGCGGTGTCCGAGCTCGTCAGCTCCGAGGTTCAAGGGAACCATCTAAAGTGAAAAGTCAATGGGTCGCACACTTCTGACCTCACCAGCGGGTGTAACCCTCGAGCATCATGGTAAATGCAGTCTTAAGGCGTGTGCGCCTTTCGTAGCTCTGGGCGTGTAACAGGCAAAGTTGCAGCCCCAACTCTGTACACCGGTGTTTTGGAATTGTTGTTCCTCATCAGCAGAGTGTAGGTTTCTTCAGGGATTACTGGATAGGTCGCCAAAGTATTAACAGGTTTGGTACCCCTTGTGGCACGAAGATGCGGTGTCCGAGCTCGTCAGCTCCAAGGTTCAAGGGAACCATCTAAAGTGAAAAGTGAATGGGTCGCACACTTCTTACCTCACCAGCTGGTGTAACCCTCGAGCATCATGGTAAATGCAGTCTTAAGGCGTGTGCGCCTTTCGTAGCTCTGGACGTGTAACAGGCAAAGTTGCAGTATGCACTCTGTACACCGGTGTTTCGGAATTGTTGTTCCTCATCAGCAGAGTGTAGGTTTCTCGAGGGATTACTGGATAGGTCGCCAAAGTATTAACAGGTTTGTTACCCCTCGTGGCGCGAAGATGCGATGTCCGAGCTCGTCAGCTCCAAGGTTCAAGGGAACCATCTAAAGTGAAAAGTCTATGGGTCGCACACTTCTGACCTCACCAGCGGGTGTAACCCTCGAGCATCATGGTAAATGCAGTCTTAAGCGTTTGCGCCTTTCGTAGCTCTGAACGTGTAACAGGCAAAGTTGCAGCACCAACTCTGTACACCTGTGTTTCGGAATTGTTGTTCCTCATCAGCAGAGTGTAGGTTTCTTCAGGGATTACTGGATAGGTCGCCAAAGTATTAACAGGTTTGGTACTCCTCGTGGCGCGAAGATGCGGTGTCCGAGCTCGTCAGCTCCAAGGTTCAAGGGAACCATCTAAAGTGAAAAGTCTATGGGTCGCACACCTCTTACCTCTCCAGCGGGTGTAACCCTCGAACATCATGGTAAATGCAGTCTTAAGGCGTGTGCGCCTTTCGTAGCTCTGGACGTGTAACAGGCAAAGTTGCAGCATGCACTCTGTACACCGGTTTTTCGGAATTGTTGTTCCTCATCAGCAGAGTGCAGGTTTCTTCAGGGATTACTGGATAGGTCGCCAAAGTATTAACAGGTTTGGTACCCCTCGTGGTGCGAAGATGCGGTGTCCGAGCTCGTCAGCTCCAAGGTTCAAGGGAACCATCTAAAGTGAAAAGTCAATGGGTCCCACACTTCTGACCTCACCAGCGGGTGTAACCTTTGAGCATCATGGTAAATGCAGTCTTAAGGCGTGTGCGCCTTTCGTAGCTCTGGACGTGTAACAGGCAAAGTTGCAGCCCCAACTCTGTACACCGGTGTTTCAGAATTGTTGTTCCTCATCAGCAGAGTGTAGGTTTCTTCAGGGATTACTGGATAGGTCACCAAAGTATTAACAGGTTTGGTACCCCTCGTGGCACGAAGATGTGGTGTCCGAGCTCGTCAGCTCCAAGGTTCAAGGTTCAATTCCGAAACACCGGTGTACAGAGTTGGTGCTGCAACTTTGCCTGTTGCATGTCCAGAGCTACGAAAGGAGCACACGCCTTAAGACTGCATTTACCATGATGCTCGAGGGTTACACCCGCTGGTGAGGTCAGAAGTGTGTGACCCATAGACTTTTCACTTTAGATGGTTCCCTTGAACCTTGGAGCTGACAAGCTCGGACACCGCAACTTCGCGCCACGAGGGGTACCAAACCTGTTAATACTTGGGCGACCTATCCAGTAATCCCTGAAGAAACCTACACTCTGCTGATGAGGAACAACAATTCAGAAACACCGGTGTACAGAGTTGGTGCTGCAACTTTGCCTGTTACAAGTCCAGAGCTACGAAAGGTGCACACGCCTTAAGACTGCATTTACCATGATGCTTGAGGGTTACACCAGCTGGTGAGGTCAGAAGTGTGCGACCCATAGACTTTTCATCCTTGACGCCGTGATCAGGTCATCTGGACAATGGTCTGACTGACCGAGCCTTGATCAAGCTGATTTAACAATGGTCTGAATGCAGAGTCTTGATCAGGTCATCAACTACAAACACTGCCTTGACCAGGTCATCAACTACAAACACCGCCCTGATTGAACAATGGACTGAATGCCAAAAGAGTGGAATAAAAATGTATATAAGGCTTGTTAGCTGTGGAGTAAAGCACCAGCCTCCTGGGTTTTGTCTCTGACTTGCTTGGGACTCTGTTCCATAGCCCGGGCTATTGTAATAAAGGTGGTTCTCTCTGCAGACAAAGGTTTCCGGGTCCACTTTATTATATAAGGAGGGTAAGAGTAGACTCGGGGGATTCCCGCACCGCCAAGCCCCCACTCCTCCTTGAGGTGGGCTTTTCTTGGATCTAACCAAGTTTAAAACATTTAGCATTTAGATCTTAAATGACTGTAAGCCAAGTCTAAAAAAATCTCACGAATAAATTTGGGGCCTTTATTAATGAAACAAAATTCAACTACTACTTTAATTGTTCTGACATTTGCCTCAACAAGATATTTTCAAAAATAGAACATCCGCAAATTTAACAGTTAAAGACAGATACATGTGATATGGTCTATAGTTTCAAGTTTGTAACCACACAGACGACAAGCGCTGTTATTCCTCTGGGTAGGATTCCTTGACTTCTGAAATTGAGACAAAGGATATAGAGTAGCCTATATCTCAAGAATTTTCTTTATTAACACTGTTCAGGGTGAGTGTAAAGATGTTATACTTATTTTGTTTCGGATCCTCCAGGATCAACCCTGTTATCGTAAGGCTATTAGCATTAGCACACTCCTTTCGCTTCATAGTTTTATATAGCGCGAACGTGACCCGAAGGTATCAGAGCGCTTTACATGAACACCAGTTGCATTACATAAGGACACATTCATTTTTGTTAGGCACAGGGAGATTAAGTGATTTACCCAGAATCTTACTTGTCAGAAATGTACAGCGAGAACAATAGCAGAGCTATAATACAATCTTGTTTAAGGTCGTTTGAGGTATACATTTTTGGTGACAGGATATTTATTAAAGGTAATTTAATTCTTATCCACATGTCCTTGTGCAATTCTATTAACCGGTAGAGTAGATTTGGATCAATGTCCCAGCTCAACAATTTGTTCCAGAATGTACCACGGTTGATTTTATCAGAAGCCAAACCGTGGTCGATGAAACAAGCATGAAGAGTGATTTTTCTTGATCTTGTTTTCTTCTCGAAGAATAGTTAATGAAGCAATATTACCAATTGTAGAGCAACCTGGCTGAAAACCTACCTCGGTGAGTTGGATGAAATATTTTTCCTTTGCCCACAGTATCCTTGCTGTGTGTGTGTTCTTCACTCCTGAGGCGGAAAGCCGGGAGGTTACTCTGCTATTGTACTGCCTGTGTTTTTGTACCCCCCCCTGATGTGCCACGGATTTTGAACCTGTTTTTAAAATGTTTTACTTACCTTGCATTTGCACTTTGCCTCGATTACTGAGCGCTTTTAAATAGCTTTCCCCGCAATTCCCGCACTTTGGGCCAGATCTCAGCCGAGTTAGGTGCTGAGTCGGCCAATCCCGGGGATAGTTCAGGAGCGGACATTTTGGTTTGGGAGGAAGCGCTTTGCGCAGTCTAGCGCTGAGTATAAAAGGGGGCACTTCTGGCTGGGCTTAATCCTTGCTGTGTGTGTTCTCTTCACTCTTGAGGCGGAAAGCCGGGAGGTTACTCTGCTATTGTACTGCCTGTGTTTCTGTACCCCTCCCCTGATGTGCCACGGATTTTGAACCTGTTTTAAAAAAAATTTACTTACCTTGCTTTTGCACTTTGCCTCGATTACTGAGCGCTTTTAAATAGCTTTCCCCGCAATTCCCGCACTTTGGGCCAGATCTCAGCCTAGTTAGGTGCTGAGTCGGCCGGTCCCGGGGATAGTTCAGGAGCGGCCATTTTGGTTTGGGAGGAAGCGCTTTGCGCAGTCTAGCGCTGAGTATAAAAGGGGACGGGCATGCCTCCGCGCAGCGGACGTGAGCAGCGGACGAGCCGGACCTGCGCTGGAGTCGCGCCTGAGTCCAGCCCGTCTGCGCCCGTCAGCACCAAGGAAGCACTGGGAGCCAGGGAGGTTGCACCTCGCATTGTGCTTCCTGCCGACTGTGAGTTATACTCCCTCTCCACATTACTCTCTGTTAGACCTCCCCTGTTACCCTGTCACCATACTAAAGCTCCTGATTATATTATCTTCGGCTGTAATTCTACTCTACCTGCGGGTACTCGACAGCCCAGGAAACATCGGACAAGAGCGTCGGCAGCTAAGGTGTCAGACAACCCTGAAATGGAGCCTGGCTTTCTTATTAACGCCAGGTCAATGGTTAAAAACAACATAGCCCTTAAAGAGTTTGTATCTCAGAGGAAACCCCCTTGGGTCTTTATAACTGAGACATGGGGTTCGGAGTCCGCTGACCCTGATCTGGTCGATGCTATACCGGAGGGCTCTGCCCTGGTTAGAATGGACCGAGAACGGCGCAGAGGTGGGGGGCTGAGAATTCTCTGTAGGGACAGTTTTACTTGTCGCATTGACCCCCTCTCGTCCCCTTCGGATAAATATGAAGCTTTATACTTCTCCATACTGTTTGCTCCTACGGCTTCCTTCTCTGGTATTCTCTGCTATAGACATCCTGGCCCCAGGGCCTCCTTCTCCGATGATATACTTGAAATGCTAGAGCCCTTTATTGATAGGCCTAATTTAACCCTCCTGGGTGACTTTAACTTTCACCTGGAGGTAACAGAGGACAGAGACACGTTGGCTCTGGTTAAGGGCCTGAATGCCTGTGGACTGAGCCAACTGGTAGCTGGCCCTACGCACCTGGCTGGGCACACGCTAGATGGCATTTTTTCTAATGACAACAGGTTGGTGATCGGGACCCCAATTCCTCTATCTTGGTCAGACCATCGAGCAGTCCCTTTCCTTCTAAACATTCCCGCATTGGCACCTAAACAAGAGAATATGAATGTATGGGACACTAGAAGAAACTATACAGAAGTCTGTAATAGTTCCTTAGCCCCATTTCTGGCGGAGGTCAATCCCTCCCTCCTGCCAGAGTCAAATGTCGCGGCATGTAGCTTGCACAATGCTCTAGGTAGGGCCATGGACAGTCTAGCGCTGCCTAAAAAACATTACTCCGCCAGGAAGAGCCCCTCTGCTCCTTGGTATTCTGAACGCCTGAGGCTGCTACGGCGGAAATGCAGGCAAAAAGAAAGATCCTGGCTTGCTCAACCCACCCCTTCTGGGATTAGCCAACATAAACAGGCCATAAAGGAATACAAAAAAGCGATAATAGAGGAAAAAAAGGGCTACTTTAATAACACCACGGCCTCGCTTAAATCTTCAAGAGAGCTCTTTAAAATTATTAATATCTTGTCCACACCTAAATCTGTAAATTCTGTTGTTGAGACACAAGAGCTATGTGACAACATTGCGAACTTCTTTCATACGAAAATCGCTGACATACACAATGCCCTCGAAACTCAAAATCTTGATTTGGATACCATTCAGGCACCCATACTCTCCATGCCTCACCATTCTGCCGTGGCTGGGGTCTCCGAAGCAGGACCCTGCCCTCGTTTGACAAACCTCCCTAGGTTGTCACTGGAAGAGCTAAACTGTCTCTTAGACGCTACTAAGTCCTGCTCTCCTCTTGACCCCTGCCCTCTAAAAACGCTTAAGGCATGTAGAGAGGTTGTCCTTCCCCCTCTGTTGGAGGTCATGAATATGGCCATCTCCGAAGGGAGCTTTCCCGTAGTTTGGAAAACCGCAGTTGTGAAACCTCTTCTAAAAAAGGCCTCCCTGAACCCGGAAGTCTTAAAAAACTTTCGACCCATCTCCCTACTCCCTGCCCCTGCCAAAATTTTAGAAGCCCATCTCAATCGCCATTTGGCTTCTTATCTGGAGAGGGAGAACCTGTTGGATGCCTCCCAACATGGGTTTCGTGCTGCACACAGCACGGAGTCCACCCTCACGGTTGTGGTTAATAATATTAGATCAGAGGTTGACAGAGGACAGACTACGTTGTTGGTTCTGCTGGACCTGACGGCAGCGTTTGACCCCCTGTCCCCTTTAATCCTGGTTGACATGCTAAAGGGGATAAGGGTGGAGGGCAGTGCCTTGAATCTCCTCTCCTCTTTCCTTCATCAGAGACGGCAGAGAGTAAAATTGGGCACATTTTTGTCCCCCTCTCAGGTGGTGCAATTTGGGGTCCCACAGGGCTCTGCTTTGAGCCCTGTACTGTTCAACATCTACGTGACCCCACTTGCTAAGATTGTAAGATCTTTTGGGTAACAGGTGCTGTCATACGCTGACGATACTCAAATTATTGTCTCAACCACCCTGCCGATAAATGACTCTGCCCTCAAATTTCGAGCTTGCATGGAGGCTGTATCGCACTGGATGATACGTAACCATCTTAAGCTGAATGGAGAAAAGACGGAAGTCTTGCTCTTTGGAGGGAGCCAAGAGCTGTGGACGGGGGACTGGTGGCCGGCCTCCTTAGGGGACTGTCCCCAGCCTACTCATTCGGCCAGGAACCTGGGCACACTTATAGATCCTGCCCTTTCATTCGATCGCCAGGTCAACAGAACGGTGGCCACCTGCTGCACTATCATTCGGACTCTAAAAAAGATTGCCCCATATCTGTCATCGGATTCGCGCAAACAGGCAACAGTCGCCCTGGTCTCTTCCAGGCTTGATTATTGCAATGCGCTATATGGGGGCATTAACAAGAAATCTCTTCAGCGCCTCCAGGTAGTCCAAAATGCCGCCACCAGGATGGTTCTTAACCTACCTAGGCGCACATCTGCTACCAGGGCTCGGAAAGATCTCCATTGGCTACCAATTCAAGCCAGGATCTCTTTTAAAATTCTCTGCCTGGCCGACAGGGCGGTCTTTGGATCAGGATCCGAAGGGATCAGATCCCTTCTTAGCCCCTATACCACCAGCAGATCCCTCCGCTCGGCCTCCAGAAATCTGCTCACCGTTCCTAGATTTAACAAGGTGAGATGGGGAGGAAGAGCATTCTCCATCTTGGCTCCCAAATTATGGAACTCGCTTCCATCTGAACTCTCCAGTCAACCCTCATTAGGGGTTTTTCGTAAACTTTTGAAGACCTGGCTCTTCTCCCTGGCTTATTAAGTCCTATGGTATCCCCCCTATGTTGTTCTATGTCTGTCAGTTGCCTGCGCCTTGATGCCCTTTTGGGTTAAGTTTTGCGCATTATAAGACACCCATTCATTCATTCATTCATTCTATTAGCAAGTTAAGGTAGTATTTAGCAAATAGTTTCCCTTCGCAGTATAAAAAAGTTATTAGATGATAATTGCATAGGTCTGACTTCAGTGCTTTTTTAAAGATAGGATGAATAATAGAACCCTTCCAGGAAATGGGGATAGTTCCAATGTCAAGCACTTGAGAGAAAAGTTTGAATAACACTATGCTTCAAAAGCTGGGTGCCTCTTTTAATATATCTATTGGCAGCCCATTCGGGCCCGCTGATCGAGAAGAGCAAGCACTCTTTATCAAAGTAGTAATTTTAATGGCAGTAATTGTAAAACAGGGTTTTTGTAAGTAATGTTTGATGTGGTAACCACAATGGAAGAAGAAAATATGTTCCAATATGAGATGACCAAATCTCGCAGGAAATAAATTTGATCATTTGATGGTTTGTGTGCTCCTAAACCCAATCCAATCAGTGAGAAAAATTGTTTGGTTTTATTTGCTTTATAGCAGTCACTAACTTTGTCCATGCCTCTTCCTGTGAGTTCCTGATTATGCTTTTGATGGCATGTTTTTTTGCTAACTTTGCAGATTTTATAAGGTTATTCCTCTCTACCGAGCAAGGTGTGTTTTTTGAGAGTGCTCCTAATTGTTTGCGATGTTCTTGTTTCACATTCGCTACTAAGAAAACAGTATGGTTTTGTAAGAGAGCAGTCTTATTTCTCGAATTGTGAGACGTCGGTTGAACTGAAACATGTCTTAACGTGGAACTTAACAGCCCTTCCCATTCACCGATCCAGTCCATTGAGTATTTCTCAATTGGTAGAAGAAGTGGACTACTTGCTACAAATCTTGTTCTCGCTGTTTTTTTTAATTTAGAGGAGAGAACAGGGATCCATATCAGTTTTTTAGCAGTAGGAGCACTTTATTGATGTTCTGTTCACACTTGCATTCCTAGTAATTTAAGCAGAGGTCTCCCAAGATTCTTAGGAGCAGATTATTTGATAAGGTGTTTAAAACTCAATTGACTGACCCGTGAAGTAGGAAGATGTTGTTCCAAACTGGCTATGCTCCATGAATACATTGTAAATGCTTGATCTAGAGTCCTTATAAGAATAAACAAAAGATTAGGGATCCTGAATAGGACTGGAGTTGGCCATGAGTTATGATTAATTGAAGTTAAACTAACAAGGCTCTGATATATTAAAGAAAATTGGTTTGTTGATATAGCAAAGTTTACATAGTCAAGCTTGAATTCAGGGCCTTTAATATTGCGCATTATTTTTGAAATTGGCCAGATAGCTCCATTACTTATATTCGTTTGAAAATATGTAGATATTTTGGTTCCGAAACTAGACTGACTATAATATCCCATTGTGCCAAGTTAGCGCTCCTGGCCCAGAGTTTTGAGACTTTGTTGGTGTGACATTGCTTTTGTAGTTCTGGTTATATATAATTCAAAGGCTAATTCAATTTGTCAAAGTTGTAGACTGCAATTCTTGAAAATTGTTTATTAGTTTACGGATATTCTGCAGATTCAAAACAAATTATGTGGACCTTCAGACTTATATGTTGGGCATAGGTTGAGCTCTGTAGGTACATAGTTGCCTTCCTTATGTGTTCGAGGCAGGTTTTTGGTCCTAACAGTGTTAAAAGAGTCCGTTGGATTCGTTTTTACAGGATGAAGCCTCGGTAGGATTTTATTAAATGTCAAAGCTAAGGTTGAAGAGCCCCTTGTAAGGGTGGGACTGAGCACCAGGTGTTGGCATAGTTTTTTTAAGACGATCTACTATGGTCACATTTTGGCAACAAGCTAACGGTAGTATTTGTTAACTGAGGGTTAATCGGCTGGGATGAAGTCAGTTTAGTAGCTATAAGAGCGAAACCATCGGCAGTATTTCTTAGCATATCTGAAGAATCAGCCGGACCAATGTGAAGCATATTATCAGGGATTACTTTTTACAGGGCTTGTTAAAAGTACCTTCGATTGGAGCCCTCTCCCAGCTACTTTACTGTAGGCAGGTCTTTGAGTGGTCTGGGTCTGTACTAAAGATTCAGTGGGGATCAATCCGAGTGGGGGATTCTTTATTGATTCTGAGCGAGCTGAATTAGGTGGTCCAATATTGTTTGCTGAATTGAATATACGATAATTCTTAGATGATGTATCAGAAGGATTAGCTGAATGAAGTAAACTGATATTGTTGTGGTTAGCATCATTAGCTGCAAGATTTTTATCAAGCTTTTATAATTTCTTCAACCTCCTTTTACTTACATATTATTGGAATCCATTGTTTACATCATCAGCAGCTGTGGTGCATTGTGATTCTGGTAAACTGGCTTTGGCTTTGTTTTGATAAATTGAGAATGCTGGACTATTAATCAAGATTATCTGTCACAGCTGTCATAAGCTTAGCATGTGGTTGCACCAATTTGATATTTTGATAGTCGTTGTTGAGGCAATCAGAAGTAGCATTTTGCATAGTATTTTCCGTGCTTAAATTTTATTTAGTTACTCAGGGGCAGATTTACAAGCCCCTTACGCCACATTTGCGCCGCAGTTGTGTCACTTTTGTGACGCAGCGGCGGCGCAATGCCAGCGCCATACTGCGGGGTATTTACAACGTGACGCATCTAGGGAGATGTGTCACGTTGTAAAGCCCTGCGCCACATGTGGGCGTTCCTGGTGCAGGGGGGGCGTTCCGGCGCAGGAAGGTTTCCTAAAAGTGGCTGAGTGAAAACTACAAGATTTCACTCAGTCACTTTTACGGCCATGCTGGGTCACATCCCTGCCCCTGCTTGAAGCAGGCGTATGGATTGACGCAGCATGTTAGGCTTAGGGGCACCCCGAGCCTTGCTGGAGCTGAGTCGCGCTTGCGACGCAACTCCAGCAATGCGTCACCTTTACGGCAGCAGATGCGTCACACATCTGTCTATTCTTGCCCCATTATTCGCCACATTGTAAATGCAGCGTATCCATGGTGGTGCTGATATGCAGGGATGCACCAGTTATTGTAAAGTGTTTTTTGACTGTAACAATTGTAATACATTGATGATGTCATCCATGCAAAATGTGGGGAAAAGATCTGCTTTCAGCTTAGAAAATAAATGCTCACCTTTTGATAAGAACTTAGGGCCACAAATACGGATCTTTTTCTCAGTCGCAAACAGCCTATTGAAGTTTCAGCACTCCATCCATCATCTTGTTGTGTTTGCTAAAAATAACTCCAACAGTTGTTACTATGAATACTTGGCAACATGACAGTGAGGCATAAAATATTACTAGGCCAGAATTGGACAAGGCACCCCCATTCATTGCGGAGGATGACACTGAAAGTACTGAAAGTGGGAATGGGGTAGACACAGGAGATCAGTGAAGAGACGAGGGAAGAGTTCTGGTTGTGGATAGCAGAACTGCTGAGCAAAGAAGATGAGGCATGGAGGAGGAGCAGAAACAAGGGAATGGCAGTGTTGGGAATAGGAAGGGGAGCATGCCCCACTGGCAGAAAGACAGGAATAGGTTGGGATTAGCGAAGAGGGAGAGCAGGAGAGGCCAATGGACTGGGTTCCTGAATGTGGTTGAATTATTTCCTAGAAGTCTCAGCCAGAAGGGAATGAAAGGGGCTAGATAGGAATATAGTATGCAGAATGCATCGCGAGGTCTCCAAAGGAGAAAAAGGAAGGGGCAGGGATAGCTCAAGGAGTGGATCAAGGGACTGAGGGAGGAATGTTTGATAAGGGATGTTGAATGGGAAATGTTTATCAGTAACGTTCCGTCTCCTCACCCACGCACACAAGGCCCTCTACGACCTAGGACCAGAATGCCTCAACAAACAACTGTCCTTCTACACACCCACCCGCCAACTACGCTCATTTAATCAAGCCCTCGCCGCAATTCCGCGCATCAATAGATCCACCATGGGAGGAAGATCTTTCTCCTACTTAGCGGCCAAAACCTGGAATTCCCTCCCCACTCACCTCCGCCTTACACAGAACCACCTCTCCTTTAGAAAGCAGCTAAAAACCTGGCTATTCGATAAGTAATACACCCACCCTCCCCCAAGCGCCTTGAGACCCTCTGGGTGAGTAGTGCGCTATACAAATTACTGAACTTGAACTTGAGAGCTAGAATAGCTAAGGAGGAAGGTGTTTTTATGGTCTGGCTTGACAGCACCGCTGTCACCAGACAATCATGTGAAAATCACCAGGTAAGGGGCTTTGGCTCAGTGCATATGAGCAGGCAGGAGTACATGTTTAAGCTGGGCAGAAGTTGTGTGCTTCCACACAAAAAAAGTGCTTGCCTTGCACTCAGCTGTGATCATTTTGTTTATTGATCCAGCTGCTTGAGCATGAACTTTCAAGGCATACCATGATATTGTAATGCTCTCAAAATGTCTTAGAATACTGGAAAATTTACAATGTTTTTCTCTGACGTCAGCAAAGATCGGAGGACTGCAGTCATTAACCTACATGGATTTTTAGGTTTGCCTTGACAGCGCAACTGTCACTTGAACATATGCGATCAACAAAAAAGAGCTTTCAGAGTCCTAATGAGAGAGGGGCTTGGGCTCCATTCACATTTTGGTCCCTCTGGGTACAGAATTAAATTGAGCTGAATTTGTGTGAGTCTATTAAAAACACTGCATTTTTGGCTTGTAGCAAAGTTTACACTCGATACAGCAGGACTAAATTGATTATGGTGGCAAGCCAATGATTACGGCTACAGAGCTGATCTGTTTCCTGTGAAATGTTGTAATAAAGCCACTAGGCCTGACATATTTATTTTGAAAAACATGTGTTAAAGTCAATAGATATTTAGATG